>NW_027411592.1:57420639-58040416 GCF_049639745.1 Rhodnius prolixus | reverse complement strand
GTCAAAATAAATATAATTTAATTGCACAATATATAAATTAATTAATTAATTAAAAATTTATTAATAAAGTTAGTAAACAGTAAAAGTTGATTAAAATATTAATTAAATACTAATAATTAATGTAGTTAATTAAAAATTAAAATTAATCTTAATTAAAACTAATTAATTTAATCAAAATATTTCAATAAATTGTCAATTAAAAAAAAACAAAAGAATTATTTACCTGCAGTTTCGCCCATTATGTAAAAAAGTGCGGATAAATCACTTTTCAGATCTAATTTTAATTAAAATTCTTTAATTAATTTTTTTAAAAAAAATAGTTATAAAACAATTATTTGTATAAATTAATTAAAAATTAATTACAAAACAAAAAATTGAAAAATAAAAAGATAATTAATACTCGTTGGATACAGATAAGAATTTTTTTTAAAAAAAATTAAATACTTGAAGTAAAGCTTTAAGTTGTTGGGCACGCTTGCTTGGAAAGCCCTCAATATACTGAAGCTTTCTTGGTGAAAGCCCGCGCCCCTTTTTTCCAACGAGCATTGCTACCTGGCTAGTACGCATGACTGAACTTTATAGCATCTACCCTCGGAGATTTAACTTTATTATTGTTATTATTTATTGGCAAAAAATGATTTTTTTTTTTTTTTTATTTATTTATTTATTTGTAAAGTTACACCAGCGCTAGACACGCTATAAGTAACAATGACAATAACTGACATCGAACTAACTAATTGAGGGGAGAAGTTACCCAGCGATAACACTCCCTAAGTCATCTCTAGGATTAGCTACTCTCCTCAGAAGAGAGGAAATCGCGAGGCCACTGGCGTTTCAGTCGTCTGGGAGGATGATCTGGATGGTGATGTGATGATAAGTGGCGGACAAGAGGATTGGAATGAGAGTGCAAGTTCTGATGAAAGTAAAAAATGATTTAAAATTAATATTTAATTAATGAAATTAATTGAGGCAGAGAGAGAGAGAGAAAAGAAAGCGAGAAAATAATATTTATTTTTTCAATTTTGAAAACTCAACTGTTTTGCTATCCCATAAAATGAGCGAATCAAATCAACAATATTGAGGATTATTTCATCCAATGTTAAGCCTAATCCTTATACAAAGACCTTTACCAGTTTAATCCACCAGAAAATGTTTAAAAATGTACTTTTTTAAAAAGAAAATTTGGTGTTAATATTTTACATGATTTTCTTTTACTAAAATTCTGATTTTTTTTTTTTATTCTTAAAAATTTGTCATTTTTTTTAAAGTTGGTCAAGCTTTAGAACATATTATTATATTATCATTATTTTTTTTGAGAAAACTAGTATTTCCCAGCAACCTAAAGTAATTTTCCTGAGAAAAACTAGTGTTTTCCAGCAACCTAAAGTAATTTTCCTGAGAAAAACTAGTGTTTTCCAGCAACCTAAAGTAATTTTCCTGAGAAAACTGGTGTTACCTAGCAATTTAAAGTAATTTTCCTGACGAAAACTGGTGTTTCCCAGCAACCTAAAGTAATTTTCCTGACGAAAACTGGTGTTTCCCAGCAACCTAAAGTAATTTTCCTGACGAAAACTGGTGTTTCCCAGCAACCTAAAGTAATTTTCCTTTTCCTTTTTTTTTTTTTTTTCTACAGAACAGTAATAATGTGTACATAAAGCATGTGCGTTGGCTTAAAAGATTGGAGCGATTAGTTGTACCCCACAGCTCTATTCTATACGTCCAGATAGGTTTCAAAATAGAAGCGTTAATCAGTCTTTTGTTGTCTAGAGAGAGTTTAGATCTATCGTCTAAGAGTCTTTTATGTGGCCGATAGCGTCTGTTCAGTTCTGTTCTTTTAAGTCTATGATTTAAATATAAAAAAATATGTATAATTGAGGTCTACTACCTTATTATTACAAATTTAAGTTAAGAGAAAATTTAATTATGTACCTTTTAGAAAAGTCGTGTGAGTGACCACCAGATTTTTTTTTTTTTGGATCTGGGAGAAAGTTGGGTTGATAAGGGACCAACCGAAAGGATTTGAGATTGGGTGAAAGGTCAACTAGTTTGGTAACAGTACATGATCCAAAAGAGGTTACGGGTCGCTGAGTTTGTATAAACTAGAAGAGTAAGAAGTCGTGACATTGACGAAATGGCAGGAGGGGTTTTTCCCAGTATAAGAACCCCAGCAGCATCACCAGCCAATCCCCCCTTACCCCCACCAATAAAAAGTCCACGCTAACCCAAAGTATAATCCATATAGAAGGGCAAAAACAAGAATAAATGTATGTTAGTTATGAAGTCCTGATCCCTTCAACCATAGTGTGCAAGCTCCTATACTTTTTTTTTGAGTTCTTGTTTACTTTTCAAAGAGTTTAAAGCCAACAAAATTCTTTTGCTTGGTGTCACTTAGTAAAATCATCAATTATTTTTGAATTTATTCATTCAAATTTTTTTTAGCTGCTAGAAACAGTGATTTCTTTAACTATAGCACATTATAGCACAGATCACGTTGGATCTGTGTTTAAACTTCCAGAAAACCTCAACAGCATCACATCATGGGCCACGGAAAATAAGCTTCCACTAATTGTAGAGAAGACCAAAGCAATTGTTACTGGCTCCAACTCACTCCTTAAATCATTGGCTCCTCTTCCTAATCTTTTCTTATGTCCCAATAAAATATTGTTCCTCTGTGAAGAATTTCGGTATCACTTTTGGCCAAAAGCTATCCTAGAAAAACCAAGTTTCCCAAATCTCTCGCCGTTCCATCCACATCCTGAAGCTTCCCGTCACTTTTTTCCCAATTAAGACCCGGCAACTCCTAGTTTCCTCTCTTGTTTTCTCTCCCTTTTCGACTATGGTTGCTTAGTGTATGGCTGGTTTTTCTGGTGACACTGAAGCTAAGCTCAAGCGCCTCCATGAACTGCTTTATAAGATTTATTTTCAGCATTCCCAGAGACTCTCGCATTTCGCACTGCTACGATGAGTTGAAGTGGCTTTTCCCCTGCCTACCGCCGCCAATATTTGTTTTTGGCCTTCATTCCTATTCCAAGTTATCCAATCTCAAAGAGACCATCTTATATTTTCCAACTCTACAAGTTCCAAATCCTCGATCCATTCTCGTAGTACTAGATCTCGTCTCCTCTGATCTCTATATTCCCGTCACACCGTACTTCATCCTTTCACAAATCCTTCTAGAAACGCGCTACCTCTTTCTGGAACTCCTTACCATCATCTGTCCGCCATGGTCCTACCCTTTCCATCTTTAAATCCCTTCTGTTCAATGATCTCCTTTCTACCCAGCTTCAATTGAATGCATCTATTTCCTTAATTTTAATTCTTATTTTCTGTTAAATACTTACTTATTTTTTTGTAAAAAAATATCTGAAATATAGGACCAACCAATAGGGTCCCCAAGCTGTACATGTATTTATTCTTAGGGGACAATAGTCCCAGGATAATAAATTTATTTTCACTCATTCATTTATATAATATATCTATTATATCTTTCCCTCTCATATAATTTAAGTAATCGCCAGCTGATTTAATAATTTTAAAGGAAGTATTAGTCCGGAACAGGACCGAAACTGTCCAATAGCAATTCTTCTCTTCCTCTTTTTAGCATATCACCACTAGGAACACTAAGAAAGGATAGAATATGAATGAGGTCAAATCAGGAATTTAAAAAAAAGAACTATAAAGGTGAATAAGGACCTGGTGGGAAAAAATAAAACAAGGTAATTTGAGGTGGTTTGATCACCTGGGTAAGAATGGTTGAGCAGGATACCGTAAGTCATCCGGGAGGAGGAGGAAGAAGAGTGAGGCCATGGAAACGATGGCTGGAAGATGTGGAACAGGATCTCAGGTTTTTTAGGTGATTACGATGTAGCTCTAGAGAGAGGGTGAAGTGGGGGGGAAACAGACCAAAATTCAGGCTTCCTCAAAATATAATATTTTAAGTCAAGAATTGCTTCCATCTTAAGACTTTTACATCTATATTTAATCCAGTCCCCCAAACAAATTACAAACCAAATTAAAATATCTTACGTTCACCTAGATTCCAATTTCCTTTCAGTTGAACTAATGAATAAATAATTAAATACATTTAAAATTTATATTCACCAAATTACAAGAATTTAGATTCCTATTAAATAATTAATTAGAGTTTTTTGTTAAAATGTCAGAAAGTAATTAACCAAAAAACTCTTTTACCTAATTATGTTTGAACTTTAGGTCGTTCATATTAACTGAGCTTTAATATCTTTAATTTGAACTCAGTAATGGTTTCTTTACTAATTGATTTTTCAATTTAGTATCGTGTGTTTCTCAAATTATTTTTTTAATAACTTAATTTCTGAATTCAGTTAAAGCTAGTGCTGCACGAGACCGAGACGAAACGTCTCGGTCTCGGTCTCGTCGAGATATCTCGGTCTCGGTCTCAGTTTTTTTGAATTTTTGTTTAAGTATTAAAAGCGGTTTGCTATTAATAATCTTTTCAAAAAATGTTATTACTTTCTAATAATTATTTTAATTTATATATTGGTAATGAAAATGTGTGTAAAAGAAGACAACTACTTATACTTCAATGCATCATATGTTACTATTACTGTTATATATCTTTATATAATTTCAAAAAGATGTTAAAAACGCGCCAAATGAAAGACCCAAATAACATATCTGCCTACTATATCAAGTCGATTCGTGAAATAAAAAATACACCTCCCAACAAACTTCCCGCTCCATTAGTTATGGCTGTTGGTGAAGATAAAGAATCTGATGATTCACCTTTTGACGACGACGACGACGACTGCATCAATATTTTTGCACCATTTGCTCAAAAATCAGCAAATATCACCGAAGCATGGAAGACAGAAATAATTAATTACACCAAATTAGACCAAGCACCAGTAGACGTTGACATTTTAGAATGGTGGAAAACACTTGAGAATTCCTTCAAAAATTTGTCTAGAATGGCGAAAGATATTTTTACTATCTGTGCAACTTCAGTGCCATCGGAAAGATTATTTTCGCAAGCTGCGATGATAATGACCAATAGAAGATCTTTAACTTCTGATTCAGTAAAAGCTCTTTTATGTATCAATGCAAAGAGTATCTTAGAAACGAAAATAGTGCGAGACCTGCGAAGCTAATGAGTATTGTGGTACTGGGTTCGATTCCCGGTCTTAGGCCTTGGATTTTATTTATTGGTTAATAAAAGAAATTTACAGTAAAGTAAGTTTGCTAGTCGCCTCCGTCCGCGACACCTAATTGGTAGTTGGACGTAAAGCCCCGCCTGAAAAATAGGCGATTACTTTACTTTGCTTACTTTACTTATGTAATTCGAAGTCAAATAGATGTAGTAATATTGAACATATATAATTACTTTTAATAATTAATTCAATACCCGTAATGATTATTTATTAATAAAGAACACAATTTTATAACTTTGTAGCTAAAAATTAATATTTGAAAAACCGAGACGAGACCGAGATTTCTCGACGAGATATATATAATGTCTCGATCTCGGTTGCTCAAGTCTCGTCTCGGTCTCGGTCTCGGTCTCGGTACCGAGACCGAGATTTGTCTCGTTTCTCGTGCAGCACTAGTTAAAGCGATTAATTTTTGTAAAAACGACTCGTAAATTTTAGAAAGAGTTTTAATTTGTTTAAAAATAAAGTTTTCAGAAATGTCTTTCATAATGTATGAATTTAAGGACATGAGGGAAATCCTAGGCTTTTTCCAGCAGGAGCCCTCTTGAGAGAATGTGTAGACAAGGGTGGGTCGAAGAGTGTAATGAGTCAACACTATCTATTCAGAAGTACGGTTTCAATATTAGAATTGGGTTTATCTCACTTTGATCTTGAATCAGTTTTAATGAAAAGGGTAACGGAAGTCTTTCAAGCAATAAACTCCAAATTCTGTATTAGATGATAATCAGTTTCAATGCCTGACTCAAACTCAATACTCTGATTTTTTTTTTTTTAAGATTTAAGGCGCCCCAAACGTCTGAGGTTATTGGCGGCCGAAGCTTTTTTTTTTTTAAAGCATTGCCCTATCTCTCGTTCCAGTCTACGAGGGTCGTTTGAAAAGTCCGTGCAAAGTCAGAGAGATAGCACCACTGGCGCGTATCGAGGTTATGTTTAGTTAGTAGCATCTCTTGGAAGAACACACACCAAGTTTCAGCCAGATCGGTCTATTTCTTTGTGTTTGGCATTCGTTTGAATCGAGAAAGTCGAGTGATTTTCAAAAAAAAATGGACGAAAAAGAATTTCGTGTGTAGATTAAATACTACTTTATGAAAGGCAAAACGCCTCAGGAGACTAAAGAGAAGCTTGATAAACATTATGGTGACTCTGCACCTTCGATTAGAACAGTTTATAAGTGGTTTCGAAATTTTCTGGAGTGGCCATATGGGCACAAGTGACGCTGAACGTTCTGGACGCCCTGTTGAGGTTACTACTCCAGAAATCATTGATAAAATCCATGATATGGTGATGGATGACAGAAGAGTGAAGGTGCGTGAGATTGCTAGTGCTGTGGGCATCTCGAATGAACGGGTACATAATATTTTGCATCAACATTTGGACATGACAAAGCTATCCGCAAGATGGGTGCCGCGATTGCTCACGCTTGACCAAAAACGAAATCGTGTGAAGTGTTGCAAGGACGGTTTGCAGCTGTTCCAGAAGAATCCGCAGGACTTTAAGCGTCGTTTTGTCATTGTGGATGAAATATGGATACATCACTACACTCCTGAGACCAAAGAACAATCTAAACAATGGATTACCAAGGGGGAATCTGCGCCAAAAAAAAGGCGAAGACCGTTCCTTCGGCCGGAAAGATTATGGCGACTGTCTTTTGGGATTCGCAAGGAATAATCCTCATCGACTATCTGGAAAAGGGTAAAACTATTACAGGTTCATATTATTCATCGTTATTGGACCGTTTGAAAACCGAGCTGCAAGAAAAACGCCCACGATTGGCCCACAAAAAAGTCCTTTTCCATCACGACAACGCACCAGCTCACACCTCAGCAGTTGTGGTCGCAAAATTAATGGAAATAGGGTTCCAACTCGTTTCACACATCCCCCCTATTCTCCAGACTTGGCTCTCTCGGACTACTATTTGTTCCCCAATATGAAGAAATGGCTGGTGGGAAAAAGATTTTATTCAAACGAGGAGGTGATTGCAGAAACGAATGGCTATTTTTCAGACTTGGACAAATCCTATTATTCGGAAGGGATCAAGAAACTAGAGCAGCGTTGGACGAAGTGTATAAGCCTAAAAGGAGACTATGTTGAAAAATAAAAAAGGTTTACCCCCCAAAAAATTAAGTAGTTTTTATTTTTGCACGGACTTTTCAAACGACCCTCGTACACTGTCCACTACCGGACAGTGAACAGTAAGAAGCTCTTAGAAAGAGAAAAATCTATGGGCCAGCAGCTGGATTCGAACCCAGAACCCCCCGCGTGGAAATCCAATACGCTATTCGCATAGTTAGCTAACAGCTAACTCACGCAACTTTACTTTTCGATCATTCAAAACGATTTTGTGGATTTTTTGTTTATGTTTTCTGGCATTATCGCCTCATTTGGACGTCCAGTGCGTTCTGCATCATCGGTGTCTCAAACGACCACGATTGGAGTCCATCAAACAAACGTTTTATTGTTTTGTTTCTGATGGAGCAGAGTTCCATTTCATTGTCAAGTCATTTTCAAGCCACTGCTTCTTCGCTTGAACGGTATTTTTTTCCCCCATCAAGAAGCAGTGTAAAAATTAAAACACGAAATTGTTTTTGATCCATTGTTTTGAAAATAACAAAAGTAGCGTAACTCTTAGCACAATAACTCACAAACTAATGAATAGAATATCATGAAATTTTAACAGCTGTCTTTTGAAGGTTATAGTACTACCTGAAGAAGAGGTGAATGCAATACAACTAGCGCCATCTATGTGTTAGGCCCGGGACTTTTCAGCCCATGTGTTAATCCACTCCCCTAATAATACTCATTGAAAAGTTTGATATTTGACAAAAGAAGTTTTTTAATTGAAAAAAAAAAAGAAATCGTTAAAATTAATGGAAGTAAAAGAATATTTTTTAGTATCTATTATCTATCGTTAGAATAAATTACTTAAATTAAATTAATATTGAAGAATATCGATTATGAATTTTCATCGATAATAAAACGTTTTAAGCAAGACTGTACCGTGGTATTTCCATACCTTATTTTATTTTCACTAAGAAAAGTATTGGTGATTTTGTTTTTCAAACTTCAAAACAAAAGTTCTGTTTAATTCGTTTTCATAAAGCTTAACTTTGTAATTCGAATCCATTTGTAGAAACAGTATCTTTTTAATTTTTAGGAAAGCTACAATTCTGTTTTCATCTTAAAAAAAAAAAACCTACATTCATATGTAATAAGTAAATAAAGCTCAAGCTCTGAGACTCTTAAATAAATATACCTAAAAGAACTCAAAAAGAAAAGACTACTGAGAAGATATTGCAACCTGGTTTTGGGTAAGAAAAAAGGTACCTCTTTACTCACTAAGCAATAGGGGGACAAGAGCTCCTCTATTCCATGGATTTCCCTCAAGTAAGTATTTACTTCCTTTCAATCCAGAGCAGTTTTCGTATCAAGGCACAGATATATATATATATATAAAACAGTTTCCCTAAGCCAATGTTTACTATTGTTTAGATTTGCCTTCCATAAGGACGTTATATTTATGTAGGGATTTGATTGATAAAAAAAAAAAAAGATAAGCTTTTATTTTGAAATAACTTCACAAAAATCACTGCTTTATTCAAATTTCAAGTACAACAAAGCTGATTTAATAAATGGAACACAAACACTTTTTTTTTAATAACACTGAACTCTCAAAAATAAATGCACTTTTCTTCTAATATCTCAAATTCAGCTGTTCCTTTAGCACATCCAACAAAAAAAAAACGTATCCGTAACCTAGCAACCTTAAAAAACAAAATCCGTAACCTAGCAACCTTAAAAAACAAAATCCGTAACCTAGCAACATTAAAAAACAAAATCCGTAACCTAGCAACCTTAAAAAACAAAATCCGTAACCTAGCAACATTAAAAAACAAAATCCGTAACCTAGCAACCTTAAAAAACAAAATCCGTAACCTAGCAACCTTAAAAAACAAAATCCGTAACCTAGCAACCTTAAAAAACAAAATCCGTAACCTAGCAACCTTAAAAAACAAAATCCGTAACCTAGCAACCTTAAAAAACAAAATCCGTAACCTAGCAACATTAAAAAACAAAATCCGTAACCTAGCAACCTTAAAAAACAAAATCCGTAACCTAGCAACATTAAAAAACAAAATCCGTAACCTAGCAACCTTAAAAAAAAAAACTCCTTTAAACAGCTGAGTACAACTTAAAACAAAATACTGTCTTCAATTGGCAAAACTTAATAACAACTGCCAAACCCAAACGAATTACTCAAATTTTTCTTAAAACAAGAAAATTTCTTATTAAAAATATGGTTAGATTTCTCCAGTACTGGAAAATATCCTTGCAGTATTTCTTACCATAAAACACGCAACTATACTTTTACTAACAGCCCCCAAACACGAATACCATCAAAAAAAAGGGCTTTCAGAGATAGTTGAAGTAAAGTAAAGTAAAGTAATCGCCTATTTTTTCAGGCGGGGCTTAACGTCCAACTACCAATTAGGTGTCGTGGACGGAGGCGACTAGCAAACATACTTTACTGTAAATTTCTTTTATTAACCATTAAATAAAATCTAAGGCCTAAGACTGGGAATCGAACCCAGTACCACAATACATATTAGAGATAGTTGATGAGTGCAACTATACTTATGGGCTTAGCGAACCCCCAGGCAAACTCCAGCTTTTCACCTGTGCATACCACATTCACGTGTTATTTAATGCATTACATAAAGATAGTGTGCATTTAAATTTCTCGAAATCTATTAGATCAAGGTTGTTGCAAATCCGTAACCTAGCGACCTTAAAAAAAAAAAAAACTCCTTTAAACAGCTGAGTACTACTTAAAACAAAATACTGTCTTCAACTGGTAAAACTTAATAACAACTGCCAAACTCAAACGAATTACTTAAATTTTTCTTAAAATAAGAATAGTAAAGAAAATGCAATTAGACAAAAAAGATCTTTGTACCTCTTTATTTACAAAAAATAAAATCATTTCTCTTTAATTATACCGTTGTTACATTTACTTTTTTTTTAAAAAGAAAAAGTTTAATTTTCATGTTTTCTACATTGTACTCAAATTGAAGATGTAAATTAAGTTCGGTATTTCTTTACAATTGATTTGCATAAAGCAATTAACTTTTTTTACGTTTTTTTTAATACTTACTCTCCATTCATGAGATGCTGAATGAAGTTGTCCAACAATTCAACTGTTGAATGAACAAGTTTGATAATGAAAACTTAAAAGTGCTCAATTCTTCTACTCAATAAAGGAAAATGTAATTTATTTAGGAAATTGTGCGACTTCTGAGTTTAAAATTTTGTTAAACTTAGTTCTTTTAAACAATCTCTTAACGGACAGTACCAAGAAAAAGTGGCAACATTTTCATTAAATGATACAGTAAAATTGTTTACTGTATTAATTAAATTAATTCTGGCCGTTTATTCCCCCAGAATATTTTAAGTCAAGTGCGTAATTAGTTCGCAAAGTTTGCAGAATCTTTTGCTATGTTTTCTTACATCACGTAAAGTATTTATCTTCTGGCTGATTGGCTTAATTTTGGAGCTTTCAATTCTAAATGAGAATGTTTGTAATAAAACTGTTTCCGGTAGGACAGTTGTATAAGGGTTGATCATCAAAAACTGTAAGAAAAAGCAGTAACGTTGAAAAATACCCAACTTTGACAATTTTTTTCTCTTTTTCTATAAAAGATAAAATTCCCAAATTTTCTTTAAATTATAGGGCAAACCCTCCTTTATAACTGTAATTTTTTGCAACAACCTAGATTTAATAGGTTTCGAGAAAAAAGTTGCCGAAAATGAGCAAAAGCGGCATTTTCAAAAACTTTTCTTGTTCTTCTTGTTACCTTTTTTTGTAAACAACGTAGCGCCTAAAAGCGCGAACCGATTTTCATGAATGAGGTGTCATTCGATTCGGAATTTTATGTAGATGTGCCTTTTGGGGGTCTCGACGCTGTACATCGAATGGGAGAGGAGTTAGGCCCATGTATGTAATTATACTGTTAGATCTGACATTCCCAATTAAGAGACAGAGAAAGTGGTAAAGTTATTATTAAAGGAAGTTGAGTTGTCATTCAGAGAGCCCTGGTTTTGCTCACACGAGCATAACAAGTGAACGACTAGACGAGGAAGTGAAAAGATTTCCCATAAGTGTGCAATATTTAAGTCATTTCAACAATTAGAACTTTAATCTTAGTCGAAAAAAGCCGCCGAAAGTAAGGGAGGTAAGGGAACTTAAAATGCTGGGTTGTAGTACTCTGTGGCCATCATGAAGTCCTCCTGGATTGTTGGGTGGGACTTCTTTTTTAGCACTCCGTCCAAATTAATATATGTGAGAAATCTCATAACCTGAAAGAGCATAACCTTCTCCAAAACCTAGTACACTATTCTGGCTTGGATTTTATGGTAATGCATTCTGCAGGAAGGTGAGCGATTCGCTAGCAATTGCAGTTGGATAGCACGTTCCTATGTCTAAACTTTTATAGGTGGTCACCCATCCAGGTACTAACCACGCCCGATGTTGCTTAACTTTGGTGATCGTACGAGAAACGGTGTATGCAACATGTAAGGTTCTTATGTCCAACTTTTATAGATGTTCTCCCAAGGTAGGCAAGCCGTTTGAGGAAGCCTTTTCTTTTTTTTTTTTTTTTTTTTTTAGCAACCTCTCAAGTCTTTTTTTCAGGCTGTCATTATTATCTTATCATATAAGTAATTTCAGAGCTCTTAGCACTTTTGACTAATTTCTTCTTCATCTGCCCCCATCTTGCAATGCCTGTCGCAACTAATTTTTAGATCCCTTAAAGAGAGGATCCAGTCTGCACCGTCTAGCCCGTCTGTTGCCTCATCATTTCCTTCTAAGTCATCATTACCTAGGCAACAAAGTAACGAGAAACTTCAGGGTGCTTGAAAACTTTAAAACAAATAATTCAACAATAAAACGCTAAATCAAAGAATTATTCAATTAAAATACTTCGAATTACTAGAAAATAATTAATTAATATTGAATGTTTAATACAATTATTATTGTTACAATTTTTTTAAATCCAAGCTTAAGCTCCACAATTTAAACGTCATCACAAGTTACCAAGAAATATAATATATAACTTTACTTTTATTTATTAACGATTTCCAAACTGTAATTTTCAACCCTGACAGGAGAAAAAAAAAAGTTATTTCAAGGAAACTTTGTTGCCCCTCTCCAATTCAGAAAAAAAGTTTAAATAATTTTTTTTCGTTTATAAACTTTAACTTTTTTAAAAATTCAAATAACTTTTTGACAAGTTCGTACTATCGATAGGAGGTTGATATTTTTATTTTTTAAAAATCTTTTTTCTTTTTCTTACTTTTTTTTATATAGAAAGGAAATAAAGTTTATATATAATAAAAAATAAACTGGATTTAGTTAATAATACTAGACTCAACCCACTGTCGTATCTCAGTTCGAATCCAACGCTGGCCTTTAGACTTTCTCTTTCTAGGAGAGCTTCTTACAGTTCATTATCCGGAGATGGTTAGTGTAACGAGAGAACACTGCCTGGGAGACCATTGTGCATTGTAAAATCCTCAGACGAGGACGCGTCTTAAATTAAAATTAACACTAGCCTCCATCTTACTGGCTCAGAAACAATCAAATCCATAAAAATGTTTGTTATCCCAAACAATAAAAGAATTTTATAAGTAACCTATTCCCTGAAGTCCTTTTTTTTTAACTAAAACAGAAAATAGAAATATAAATAGTCGAGAAAAACATATTTATTTCCTAATCTTCCACGAAAAATTAGATCTATAATTTTCCCACCGATTGAAAAAACAAAAATAAATAAATAAAGTTGTTACAAAGAAGTTTATGGTTAAAAATATATACTAAATGGAAATGACGTCATCTAAAAAAACTTTTGGATGACGTAAATTCTATAATGACGACATATACAAAATTTAGACCAATCAATAATCTTTTAATATCTTGAAAAGTTAGTTCTATTTATACCTGGTTTAGTTATAAATATAATTTTTTGTAATCCCGTAGGAGTAATATATATATACGTAAGTATATATATAAAAAGGCGCCACTGTAGCCGAGCGGTTAAGAGGCAAGACCTGCAAAGCTAATATGTATTAGGGTACTGGGTTCGATTCCCAGTCTTAAGGCCTTGGATTTTTAAAGGTTAATAAAAGAAATTTACAGTAAAGTATGTTTGCTAGACGCCTCCGTCCACGACACCTAATTGGTAGTTGGACTTAAAGCCTGCCTAAAAAATAGGCAATTACTTTACTTTACTTTTACTATATACGATATATATCATATATATCATGGTATATATCGTATTACTATATATCTTATATAAAATGAGTAAAGTAATGCCTATTTTTTCAGGCACGCTTTACGTCCCACTACCAAATTAGGTGTCATGGACGGAGGCGACTCGCAAACATACTTTACTCAAAATTTCTCATATTAAACCATTAAATAAAATCCAATGCCTAGACACCAGGAGTCGAAGCCACTAAACCAACAATACATCTTAGCATTGCGGGTCTGGTCTCTTAACCGCTCGGCCACCGTGGCGCCTAGTAATAGTATAAGTCATATAGATAAAAAAGACAACATTTGTGATAAAATAATATTCAAATAAGGTTGGCCAAAAAAAAAAAACGAGAAATGGTGAACTCAAATCTTAAATTCACAAAAGTCAACTCCATGTTAATTGAATTAAATGTTTAATTAACGGGTGTATTAAGATAAACATGGGTAAGTGGGAGAGGTAGCAAGCAAGTAATGTCACCATAAAGGGAATATTACAATATGGAGTTTTTACTACTTTTACAAAAAAATAAAGCCTTTTTGCTGTTATTCATTATAATAGTTATGAAAAATGCATGCTGTTTACAAGAAAGTTAACCTTGTAACTGTAATAACTACAGTGAAATTCACAGTTTTATTAAGGTACTTCTACTGGTCATACAGGGTGAACAATCAAAGATTAATTATTTAAAAAAAAATAACCACTGTAATAACCACACGATATTATTTCACGAATATTTAATGTGGAATAATTAAAACAGAAAAAATAAAACTGTTCTTGTTTGCTTTAGAAAATTTTCGGGCCAACAAAATTTCATGTTAAACAGTACACCATTACGGTCCCTTAAATATGAAACAACCCTAGAAATACAAACAGCTGATTTGTCTGGGTAAACATAGTCTTGGTTTTAACTTGTGTGAAGTTTAACAGCTGCTATTATTTTGTTTTGTTTGTGTGTGTGTGTGTGTGTGTGTGTGTGTAAATATCACAGCTGTTATTTGCTAAGTTTATTAACCAATTCATGAATCTAATTTTAAAAAAAAAATTCTGGGGTCACACTCACAAGACTTACTCTTACTAATAACTTCTCTTACGTCTGTAACTTACGAATTTTCTCCTTTCACGAAAACATAAGCCATTTTCATCGAGCCGAAAATTTCAGCAATTTATTTTTATCCTTATTTGCGAAACTAAAGTAAAAAAACAGTGGAAAAATGCGGAATTCTATCGTAGTTTAGCCAGAACGCTGCTATTTCTATCACAGAAAGTTAGAAAATCGGCCAGGGCTAGATAGTACAAGAAGGGTCGCCCTTATTTGCGAAACTAAAGTAAAAAAACAGTTGAAAAATGCGGAATTCTATCGTAGTTTAGCCAGAACGCTGCTATTTCTATCACTGATAAATAGAAAATCGGCCAGGGCTAGATAGTACAAGTAGGGTCGCTCTTATTTGCGAAACTAAAGTAAAAAAAACAGTGGAAAAATGCGGAATTCTATCGTAGTTTAGCCAGAACGCTGCTATTTCTATCACTGATAAATAGAAAATCGGCCAGGGCTAGATAGTACAAGTAGGGTCGCTCTTATTTGCGAAACTAAAGTAAAAAAAACAGTTGAAAAATGCGGAATTCTATCGTAGTTTAGCCAGAACGCTGCTATTTCTATCACAGAAAGTTAGAAAATCAGCCGGGGCTACAATACAAATTGGGTAGCCATTATTTTGCTAAACTGAAGTTACTAACTTCATTATAACATGAAGTTAGAGTGGCCGCTAAAATCAGTACCTCAATAGACAAGGACCAAAGGCACCAACCTTTACTTTAAGGTAAACACGCATTATGAAAAACTAAGTACAATCAAGTAAATAAGCCCTTAAGATGATCTTGTCCTAGATCGAATAAAATAAAGACTGTGTCTGTAATTGGCAAAAATCTTTCTTCGCTTTGGATTAATAAAACATTGACAGAAAAGATTAAAATGTGATCTAAACAATAAAATGCGCTATTTACTCAAAAAGATGTTAACAAAATGTTCAACGCCTTTCAGGGAGATCATAAAATTACATCTATAATATCTTTCTCTCTCTCAAATACACACTCTCTCACACACACACACACCCACACACAGAAAATGAACAAACAACAAAAGCATACCAAGTAAACCACAAACTGTTTATTATGTTGTTTGTACAAATGCTACAATACCAAAACTAAATTACAAACAAACAAAGGTATTTATCTGTCTTTAGTAAAACCAAAGCCAGAATTATTTAAATCAAACTAAAATAATTTGTTCTCCTGATTATTTGTGTTCCTTTATATTTGATTCAAAAACAACATTTAACGGATTTAAACAAATTGTAGAATTCTACAAATAATCTTTTATGGTAGGCAGTGTTTACTTAAATATCCGAAAAAAAAATGTTTTTTCAGTTTTTCAGACCAAGTTTTTCAAGATATTTTTTTTTCTCACTCTAACAAAAGTCATTTTCGTGAAAACCACTTTTTAAAAATCCCTTAAAAAAAAAGTAAAGTAATCGTCTATTTTTTTAGGCGGGGCTTAACGTCCAACTATCAATTAGGTGTCTTAGACAGAGACAACTATCAAAGAAACTTTACTGTAAATGCCTCATATTAACTATTAAATAAAATCCAAGCCATAGACACCAGGAGACGAAGCTACTAAACCAACAATAGATCTAAGCATTGCGGGTCTAGTCTCTTAACCGCCTAACATACTATACTATAAATTTCTCATATTAACCATTAAATACAATCCTAGGCCTAAACCTGGGGAATCGTACCCACTAACCAACAATAAATCTTAGCATTGCGGGTCTAGTCTCTTAACCGCCTAACACACTTTACTGTAAATTTCCTTTTATTAACCATTAAATAAAATCCAAGGTCTAGAGGCCAGGAATTGAACACACTAAACCAACAATACATCTTATCATTGCGGGTCTAGTCTCTTAACCGCTAGGCTACCGTGGCGCCCCTAAAAAAAACCTTTATTTCCTGCGAAAACGCAAAAACAACTTTCATTAAGCACACTCCTAATACTTCCTGTGAGTAAGATTAAAGAAAGTAATTACATATCTTGTTTTATTTTCATTCAGGAAATTGTTTTATTTCATTTAGCACTTTCTCATTAAAACAAAATGAAGAAGTTTGTGATAATATTAATCACAGTCAAAATTTTACCGGAAGAAGCTAATGATGTAATCATCCCAGTAGTCTCGTCCGAGCGTGATTCCAGTTTTATTTTACAGGAAACACTATAAAAACTTTTCCACAAAATTATGTGAACATATTATATAAATATATCAATCTAATGACTTGCACATCGTATAAACATTAAAAACCACATAAAACACGCTATAACATGACTGAACATGATTGAAAACACTGCAAACTAGAAAAACAAGTTTTTCATTTGTAGCCAATAATCCTGAAAATGTTCTCGTGATTACACTGTGAAAAACACTTTCCTTTAAAAAAAAAAAATTATTAATAAATATATAAAAAAAAGAATAATCGAACGAACAGTTATTACTAGTAATGAACACAATAACAATATAACGACAACGTTATTGCGATGTTTGTGCATGCAATGAGTACAACGAACTCTTAACGATAAGAACTCGAATAAATATTATATTATACACAAATTATCAGAAATGTTGCATTAAATTATTATTATCGTTTGGTCATATATCATGTATTATAAATAAGCATTGCATTTCCAAGAATTACTTGGATAATGTACGTTTTGTTTTCTAATTATATTAATTGTAATAATAAATTAATTATTTTTAATTACAGTACTTATAATTTGTTTTCTTTATTTTGCTTAAAAATAATTGACTATTGTTTGGTTACAAGTTAATAAGATTTAGCTGATTGCCTTGAATGGTATTGATGAATACTATGGGCGCCGTTGAGGATTACCTGGGTGAGTAAGTAAAAGTAAGTAAAGTAATTTACTATTTTTTCAGGCCGGCTTTACGGCCAACTATCACAAATTAGGTATTGTGGACGGAGGCGACTAGCAATCATACTTTACTATAAATTTCTCATATTAACAATTAAATAAAATCCAAGGCCTAGACCAGGGGAATCGAACCCACTAAACCAACAATACATCTTAGCTTTGCGGGTCTAGCCCCTTAACCGTCTAACATACTTTACTATAAATTTCTCATATTAATCATTAAATAAAATCCAAAGCCTAGACCTGGGGAATCGAACCCACTAAACCAACAATACATCTTAGCATTGCGGGTCTGGTCTCTTAACCGCCTAACATACTTTACTATAAATTTCTCATATTAACCATTAAATAAAATCCAAGGCCTAGACCGGGGGAATCGAACCCACTAAACCAACAATACATCTTAGCATTGCGGGTCTAGTCTCTTAACCGCCTAACATACTGTACTATAAATTTCTCATATTAATCATTAAATAAAATCCAAAGCCTAGACCTGGGGAATCGAACCCACTAAACCAACAATACATCTTAGCATTGCGGGTCTGGTCTCTTAACCGCCTAACATACTTTACTATAAATTTCTCATATTAACCATTAAATAAAATCCAAGGCCTAGACCGGGGGAATCGAACCCACTAAACCAACAATACATCTTAGCATTGCGGGTCTAGTCTCTTAACCGCCTAACATACTGTACTATAAATTTCTCATATTAATCATTAAATAAAATCCAAAGCCTAGACCTGGGGAATCGAACCCACTAAACCAACAATACATCTTAGCATTGCAGGTCTGGTCTCTTAACCGCCTAACATACATTACTATAAATTTCTCATATTAACCATTAAATAAAATCCAAGGCCTAGACCGGGGGAATCGAACCCACTAAACCAACAATACATCTTAGCATTGCGGGTCTGGTCTCTTAACCGCCTAACATACTTTACTATAAATTTCTCATATTAACCATTAAATAAAATCCAAGGCCTAGACCGGGGGAATCGAACCCACTAAACCAACAATACATCTTAGCATTGCGGGTCTAGTCTCTTAACCGCCTAACATACTGTACTATAAATTTCTCATATTAATCATTAAATAAAATCCAAAGCCTAGACCTGGGGAATCGAACCCACTAAACCAACAATACATCTTAGCATTGCGGGTCTGGTCTCTTAACCGCCTAACATACTTTACTATAAATTTCTCATATTAACCATTAAATAAAATCCAAGGCCTAGACCGGGGGAATCGAACCCACTAAACCAACAATACATCTTAGCATTGCGGGTCTAGTCTCTTAACCGCCTAACATACTGTACTATAAATTTCTCATATTAATCATTAAATAAAATCCAAAGCCTAGACCTGGGGAATCGAACCCACTAAACCAACAATACATCTTAGCATTGCGGGTCTAGTCTCTTAACCGCCTAACATACTGTACTATAAATTTCTCATATTAATCATTAAATAAAATCCAAAGCCTAGACCTGGGGAATCGAACCCACTAAACCAACAATACATCTTAGCATTGCGGGTCTAGTCTCTTAACCGCCTAACATACTGTACTATAAATTTCTCATATTAATCATTAAATAAAATCCAAAGCCTAGACCTGGGGAATCGAACCCACTAAACCAACAATACATCTTAGCATTGCGGGTCTAGTCTCTTAACCGCCTAACATACTGTACTATAAATTTCTCATATTAATCATTAAATAAAATCCAAAGCCTAGACCTGGGGAATCGAACCCACTAAACCAACAATACATCTTAGCATTGCGGGTCTGGTCTCTTAACCGCCTAACATACTTTACTATAAATTTCTCATATTAACCATTAAATAAAATCCAAGGCCTAGACCGGGGGAATCGAACCCACTAAACCAACAATACATCTTAGCATTGCGGGTCTAGTCTCTTAACCGCCTAACATACTGTACTATAAATTTCTCATATTAATAATTAAATAAAATCCAAAGCCTAGACCTGGGGAATCGAACCCACTAAACCAACAATACATCTTAGCATTGCGGGTCTGGTCTCTTAACCGCCTAACATACTTTACTATAAATTTCTCATATTAACCATTAAATAAAATCCAAGGCCTAGACCGGGGGAATCGAACCCACTAAACCAACAATACATCTTAGCATTGCGGGTCTAGTCTCTTAACCGCCTAACATACTGTACTATAAATTTCTCATATTAATCATTAAATAAAATCCAAAGCCTAGACCTGGGGAATCGAACCCACTAAACCAACAATACATCTTAGCATTGCGGGTCTGGTCTCTTAACCGCCTAACATACTTTACTATAAATTTCTCATATTAACCATTAAATAAAATCCAAGGCCTAGACCGGGGGAATCGAACCCACTAAACCAACAATACATCTAAGCATTGCGGGTCTAGCCTCTTAACCGTCTAACATACTTTACTATAAATTTCTCATATTAATCATTAAATAAAATCCAAAGCCTAGACCTGGGGAATCGAACCCACTAAACCAACAATACATCTTAGCATTGCGGGTCTGGTCTCTTAACCGCCTAACATACTTTACTATAAATTTCTCATATTAACCATTAAATAAAATCCAAGGCCTAGACCGGGGGAATCGAACCCACTAAACCAACAATACATCTTAGCATTGCGGGTCTAGTCTCTTAACCGTCTAACATACTTTACTATAAATTTCTCATATTAACCATTAAATAAAATCCAAGGCCTAGACCGGGGGAATCGAACCCACTAAACCAACAATACATCTTAGCATTGCGGGTCTAGCCCCTTAACCGTCTAACATACTTTACTATAAATTTCTCATATTAATCATTAAATAAAATCCAAAGCCTAGACCTGGGGAATCGAACCCACTAAACCAACAATACATCTTAGCATTGCGGGTCTGGTCTCTTAACCGCCTAACATACTTTACTATAAATTTCTCATATTAACCATTAAATAAAATCCAAGGCCTAGACCGGGGGAATCGAACCCACTAAACCAACAATACATCTTAGCATTGCGGGTCTAGTCTCTTAACCGCCTAACATACTGTACTATAAATTTCTCATATTAATCATTAAATAAAATCCAAAGCCTAGACCTGGGGAATCGAACCCACTAAACCAACAATGCATCTTAGCATTGCGGGTCTAGCCCCTTAACCGTCTAACATACTTTACTATAAATTTCTCATATTAACCATTAAATAAAATCCAAGGCCTAGACCGGGGGAATCGAACCCACTAAACCAACAATACATCTTAGCATTGCGGGTCTGGTCTCTTAACCGCCTAACATACTTTACTATAAATTTCTCATATTAACCATTAAATAAAATCCAAGGCCTAGACCGGGGGAATCGAACCCACTAAACCAACAATACATCTTAGCATTGCGGGTCTAGCCCCTTAACCGCCTAACATACTTTACTATAAATTTCTCATATTAACCATTAAATAAAATCCAAGGCCTAGACCGGGGGAATCGAACCCACTAAACCAACAATACATCTTAGCATTGCGGGTCTAGCCCCTTAACCGTCTAACATACTTTACTATAAATTTCTCATATTAATCATTAAATAAAATCCAAAGCCTAGACCTGGGGAATCGAACCCACTAAACCAACAATACATCTTAGCATTGCGGGTCTGGTCTCTTAACCGCCTAACATACTTTACTATAAATTTCTCATATTAACCATTAAATAAAATCCAAGGCCTAGACCGGGGGAATCGAACCCACTAAACCAACAATACATCTTAGCATTGCGGGTCTGGTCTCTTAACCGCCTAACATACTTTACTATAAATTTCTCATATTAACCATTAAATAAAATCCAAGGCCTAGACCGGGGGAATCGAACCCACTAAACCAACAATACATCTTAGCATTGCGGGTCTGGTCTCTTAACCGCCTAACATACTTTACTATAAATTTCTCATATTAACCATTAAATAAAATCCAAGGCCTAGACCGGGGGAATCGAACCCACTAAACCAACAATACATCTTAGCATTGCGGGTCTGGTCTCTTAACCGCCTAACATACTTTACTATAAATTTCTCATATTAACCATTAAATAAAATCCAAGGCCTAGACCGGGGGAATCGAACCCACTAAACCAACAATACATCTTAGCATTGCGGGTCTGGTCTCTTAACCGCCTAACATACTTTACTATAAATTTCTCATATTAACCATTAAATAAAATCCAAGGCCTAGACCGGGGGAATCGAACCCACTAAACCAACAATACATCTTAGCATTGCGGGTCTGGTCTCTTAACCGCCTAACATACTTTACTATAAATTTCTCATATTAACCATTAAATAAAATCCAAGGCCTAGACCGGGGGAATCGAACCCACTAAACCAACAATACATCTTAGCATTGCGGGTCTAGCCCCTTAACCGTCTAACATACTTTACTATAAATTTCTCATATTAATCATTAAATAAAATCCAAAGCCTAGACCTGGGGAATCGAACCCACTAAACCAACAATACATCTTAGCATTGCGGGTCTGGTCTCTTAACCGCCTAACATACTTTACTATAAATTTCTCATATTAACCATTAAATAAAATCCAAGGCCTAGACCGGGGGAATCGAACCCACTAAACCAACAATACATCTTAGCATTGCGGGTCTGGTCTCTTAACCGCCTAACATACTTTACTATAAATTTCTCATATTAACCATTAAATAAAATCCAAGGCCTAGACCGGGGGAATCGAACCCACTAAACCAACAATACATCTTAGCATTGCGGGTCTGGTCTCTTAACCGCCTAACATACTTTACTATAAATTTCTCATATTAACCATTAAATAAAATCCAAGGCCTAGACCGGGGGAATCGAACCCACTAAACCAACAATACATCTTAGCATTGCGGGTCTGGTCTCTTAACCGCCTAACATACTTTACTATAAATTTCTCATATTAACCATTAAATAAAATCCAAGGCCTAGACCGGGGGAATCGAACCCACTAAACCAACAATACATCTTAGCATTGCGGGTCTAGCCCCTTAACCGTCTAACATACTTTACTATAAATTTCTCATATTAATCATTAAATAAAATCCAAAGCCTAGACCTGGGGAATCGAACCCACTAAACCAACAATACATCTTAGCATTGCGGGTCTGGTCTCTTAACCGCCTAACATACTTTACTATAAATTTCTCATATTAACCATTAAATAAAATCCAAGGCCTAGACCGGGGGAATCGAACCCACTAAACCAACAATACATCTTAGCATTGCGGGTCTGGTCTCTTAACCGCCTAACATACTTTACTATAAATTTCTCATATTAACCATTAAATAAAATCCAAGGCCTAGACCGGGGGAATCGAACCCACTAAACCAACAATACATCTTAGCATTGCGGGTCTGGTCTCTTAACCGCCTAACATACTTTACTATAAATTTCTCATATTAACCATTAAATAAAATCCAAGGCCTAGACCGGGGGAATCGAACCCACTAAACCAACAATACATCTTAGCATTGCGGGTCTAGTCTCTTAACCGTCTAACATACTTTACTATAAATTTCTCATATTAACCATTAAATAAAATCCAAGGCCTAGACCGGGGGAATCGAACCCACTAAACCAACAATACATCTTAGCATTGCGGGTCTGGTCTCTTAACCGCCTAACATACTTTACTATAAATTTCTCATATTAACCATTAAATAAAATCCAAGGCCTAGACCGGGGGAATCGAACCCACTAAACCAACAATACATCTTAGCATTGCGGGTCTGGTCTCTTAACCGCCTAACATACTTTACTATAAATTTCTCATATTAACCATTAAATAAAATCCAAGGCCTAGACCGGGGGAATCGAACCCACTAAACCAACAATACATCTTAGCATTGCGGGTCTGGTCTCTTAACCGCCTAACATACTTTACTATAAATTTCTCATATTAACCATTAAATAAAATCCAAGGCCTAGACCGGGGGAATCGAACCCACTAAACCAACAATACATCTTAGCATTGCGGGTCTGGTCTCTTAACCGCCTAACATACTTTACTATAAATTTCTCATATTAACCATTAAATAAAATCCAAGGCCTAGACCGGGGGAATCGAACCCACTAAACCAACAATACATCTTAGCATTGCGGGTCTAGCCCCTTAACCGTCTAACATACTTTACTATAAATTTCTCATATTAATCATTAAATAAAATCCAAAGCCTAGACCTGGGGAATCGAACCCACTAAACCAACAATACATCTTAGCATTGCGGGTCTGGTCTCTTAACCGCCTAACATACTTTACTATAAATTTCTCATATTAACCATTAAATAAAATCCAAGGCCTAGACCGGGGGAATCGAACCCACTAAACCAACAATACATCTTAGCATTGCGGGTCTGGTCTCTTAACCGCCTAACATACTTTACTATAAATTTCTCATATTAACCATTAAATAAAATCCAAGGCCTAGACCGGGGGAATCGAACCCACTAAACCAACAATACATCTTAGCATTGCGGGTCTGGTCTCTTAACCGCCTAACATACTTTACTATAAATTTCTCATATTAACCATTAAATAAAATCCAAGGCCTAGACCGGGGGAATCGAACCCACTAAACCAACAATACATCTTAGCATTGCGGGTCTAGTCTCTTAACCGCCTAACATACTTTACTATAAATTTCTCATATTAACCATTAAATAAAATCCAAGGCCTAGACCGGGGGAATCGAACCCACTAAACCAACAATACATCTTAGCATTGCGGGTCTGGTCTCTTAACCGCCTAACATACTTTACTATAAATTTCTCATATTAACCATTAAATAAAATCCAAGGCCTAGACCGGGGGAATCGAACCCACTAAACCAACAATACATCTTAGCATTGCGGGTCTGGTCTCTTAACCGCCTAACATACTTTACTATAAATTTCTCATATTAACCATTAAATAAAATCCAAGGCCTAGACCGGGGGAATCGAACCCACTAAACCAACAATACATCTTAGCATTGCGGGTCTGGTCTCTTAACCGCCTAACATACTTTACTATAAATTTCTCATATTAACCATTAAATAAAATCCAAGGCCTAGACCGGGGGAATCGAACCCACTAAACCAACAATACATCTTAGCATTGCGGGTCTGGTCTCTTAACCGCCTAACATACTTTACTATAAATTTCTCATATTAACCATTAAATAAAATCCAAGGCCTAGACCGGGGGAATCGAACCCACTAAACCAACAATACATCTTAGCATTGCGGGTCTGGTCTCTTAACCGCCTAACATACTTTACTATAAATTTCTCATATTAACCATTAAATAAAATCCAAGGCCTAGACCGGGGGAATCGAACCCACTAAACCAACAATACATCTTAGCATTGCGGGTCTAGTCTCTTAACCGCCTAACATACTTTACTATAAATTTCTCATATTAACCATTAAATAAAATCCAAGTCCTAGACCGGGGGAATCGAACCCACTAAACCAACAATACATCTTAGCATTGCGGGTCTGGTCTCTTAACCGCCTAACATACTTTACTATAAATTTCTCATATTAACCATTAAATAAAATCCAAGGCCTAGACCGGGGGAATCGAACCCACTAAACCAACAATACATCTTAGCATTGCGGGTCTGGTCTCTTAACCGCCTAACATACTTTACTATAAATTTCTCATATTAACCATTAAATAAAATCCAAGGCCTAGACCGGGGGAATCGAACCCACTAAACCAACAATACATCTTAGCATTGCGGGTCTGGTCTCTTAACCGCCTAACATACTTTACTATAAATTTCTCATATTAACCATTAAATAAAATCCAAGGCCTAGACCGGGGGAATCGAACCCACTAAACCAACAATACATCTTAGCATTGCGGGTCTGGTCTCTTAACCGCCTAACATACTTTACTATAAATTTCTCATATTAACCATTAAATAAAATCCAAGGCCTAGACCTGGGGAATCGAACCCACTAAACCAACAATACATCTTAGCATTGCGGGTCTGGTCTCTTAACCGCCTAACATACTTTACTATAAATTTCTCATATTAACCATTAAATAAAATCCAAGGCCTAGACCGGGGGAATCGAACCCACTAAACCAACAATACATCTTAGCATTGCGGGTCTGGTCTCTTAACCGCCTAACATACTTTACTATAAATTTCTCATATTAAACCATTAAATAAAATCCAAGGCCAAGAGACCGGGAATCGAACCCACTAAACCAACAATACATCTTAGCATTGCGGGTCTGGTCTCTTAACCGCCTAACATACTTTACTATAAATTTCTCATATTAAACCATTAAATAAAATCCAAGGCCAAGAGACCGGGAATCGAACCCACTAAACCAACAATACATCTTAGCATTGCGGGTCTGGTCTCTTAACCGCCTAACATACTTTACTATAAATTTCTCATATTAAACCATTAAATAAAATCCAAGGCCAAGAGACCGGGAATCGAACCCACTAAACCAACAATACATCTTAGCATTGCGGGTCTGGTCTCTTAACCGCCTAACATACTTTACTATAAATTTCTCATATTAAACCATTAAATAAAATCCAAGGCCAAGAGACCGGGAATCGAACCCACTAAACCAACAATACATCTTAGCATTGCGGGTCTGGTCTCTTAACCGCCTAACATACTTTACTATAAATTTCTCATATTAAACCATTAAATAAAATCCAAGGCCAAGAGACCGGGAATCGAACCCACTAAACCAACAATACATCTTAGCATTGCGGGTCTGGTCTCTTAACCGCCTAACATACTTTACTATAAATTTCTCATATTAAACCATTAAATAAAATCCAAGGCCAAGAGACCGGGAATCGAACCCACTAAACCAACAATACATCTTAGCATTGCGGGTCTGGTCTCTTAACCGCCTAACATACTTTACTATAAATTTCTCATATTAACCATTAAATAAAATCCAAGGCCTAGACCGGGGAATCGAACCCACTAAACCAACAATACATCTTAGCATTGCGGGTCTGGTCTCTTAACCGCCTAACATACTTTACTATAAATTTCTCATATTAAACCATTAAATAAAATCCAAGGCCAAGAGACCGGGAATCGAACCCACTAAACCAACAATACATCTTAGCATTGCGGGTCTGGTCTCTTAACCGCCTAACATACTTTACTATAAATTTCTCATATTAAACCATTAAATAAAATCCAAGGCCAAGAGACCGGGAATCGAACCCACTAAACCAACAATACATCTTAGCATTGCGGGTCTGGTCTCTTAACCGCCTAACATACTTTACTATAAATTTCTCATATTACCATTAAATAAAATCCAAGGCCAAGAGACCGGGAATCGAACCCACTAAACCAACAATACATCTTAGCATTGCGGGTCTGGTCTCTTAACCGCCTAACATACTTTACTATAAATTTCTCATATTACCATTAAATAAAATCCAAGGCCAAGAGACCGGGAATCGAACCCACTAAACCAACAATACATCTTAGCATTGCGGGTCTGGTCTCTTAACCGCCTAACATACTTTACTATAAATTTCTCATATTACCATTAAATAAAATCCAAGGCCAAGAGACCGGGAATCGAACCCACTAAACCAACAATACATCTTAGCATTGCGGGTCTAATCTCTTAACCGTCTAACATACTTTACTATAAATTTCTCATATTAATCATTAAATAAAATCCAAGGCCAAGAGACCGGGAATCGAACCCACTAAACCAACAATACATCTTAGCATTGCGGGTCTGGTCTCTTAACCGCCTAACATACTTTACTATAAATTTCTCATATTACCATTAAATAAAATCCAAGGCCAAGAGACCGGGAATCGAACCCACTAAACCAACAATACATCTTAGCATTGCGGGTCTAATCTCTTAACCGTCTAACATACTTTACTATAAATTTCTCATATTAATCATTAAATAAAATCCAAGGCCAAGAGACCGGGAATCGAACCCACTAAACCAACAATACATCTTAGCATTGCGGGTCTGGTCTCTTAACCGCCTAACATACTTTACTATAAATTTCTCATATTACCATTAAATAAAATCCAAGGCCAAGAGACCGGGAATCGAACCCACTAAACCAACAATACATCTTAGCATTGCGGGTCTAATCTCTTAACCGTCTAACATACTTTACTATAAATTTCTCATATTAATCATTAAATAAAATCCAAGGCCAAGAGACCGGGAATCGAACCCACTAAACCAACAATACATCTTAGCATTGCGGGTCTGGTCTCTTATCCGTCTAACATACTTTACTATAAATTTCTCATATTAATCATTAAATAAAATCCAAGGCCAAGAGACCGGGAATCGAACCCACTAAACCAACAATACATCTTAGCATTGCGGGTCTGGTCTCTTAACCGCCTAACATACTTTACTATTAATTTCTCATATTACCATTAAATAAAATCCAAGGCCAAGAGACCGGGAATCGAACCCACTAAACCAACAATACATCTTAGCATTGCGGGTCTGGTCTCTTAACCGCCTAACATACTTTACTATAAATTTCTCATATTACCATTAAATAAAATCCAAGGCCAAGAGACCGGGAATCGAACCCACTAAACCAACAATACATCTTAGCATTGCGGGTCTAATCTCTTAACCGTCTAACATACTTTACTATAAATTTCTCATATTAATCATTAAATAAAATCCAAGGCCAAGAGACCGGGAATCGAACCCACTAAACCAACAATACATCTTAGCATTGCGGGTCTGGTCTCTTAACCGCCTAACATACTTTACTATAAATTTCTCATATTACCATTAAATAAAATCCAAGGCCAAGAGACCGGGAATCGAACCCACTAAACCAACAATACATCTTAGCATTGCGGGTCTAATCTCTTAACCGTCTAACATACTTTACTATAAATTTCTCATATTAATCATTAAATAAAATCCAAGGCCAAGAGACCGGGAATCGAACCCACTAAACCAACAATACATCTTAGCATTGCGGGTCTGGTCTCTTAACCGCCTAACATACTTTACTATTAATTTCTCATATTACCATTAAATAAAATCCAAGGCCAAGAGACCGGGAATCGAACCCACTAAACCAACAATACATCTTAGCATTGCGGGTCTGGTCTCTTAACCGCCTAACATACTTTACTATAAATTTCTCATATTACCATTAAATAAAATCCAAGGCCAAGAGACCGGGAATCGAACCCACTAAACCAACAATACATCTTAGCATTGCGGGTCTAATCTCTTAACCGTCTAACATACTTTACTATAAATTTCTCATATTAATCATTAAATAAAATCCAAGGCCAAGAGACCGGGAATCGAACCCACTAAACCAACAATACATCTTAGCATTGCGGGTCTGGTCTCTTAACCGCCTAACATACTTTACTATAAATTTCTCATATTACCATTAAATAAAATCCAAGGCCAAGAGACCGGGAATCGAACCCACTAAACCAACAATACATCTTAGCATTGCGGGTCTAATCTCTTAACCGTCTAACATACTTTACTATAAATTTCTCATATTAATCATTAAATAAAATCCAAGGCCAAGAGACCGGGAATCGAACCCACTAAACCAACAATACATCTTAGCATTGCGGGTCTGGTCTCTTAACCGCCTAACATACTTTACTATAAATTTCTCATATTACCATTAAATAAAATCCAAGGCCAAGAGACCGGGAATCGAACCCACTAAACCAACAATACATCTTAGCATTGCGGGTCTAATCTCTTAACCGTCTAACATACTTTACTATAAATTTCTCATATTAATCATTAAATAAAATCCAAGGCCAAGAGACCGGGAATCGAACCCACTAAACCAACAATACATCTTAGCATTGCGGGTCTGGTCTCTTAACCGCCTAACATACTTTACTATAAATTTCTCATATTACCATTAAATAAAATCCAAGGCCAAGAGACCGGGAATCGAACCCACTAAACCAACAATACATCTTAGCATTGCGGGTCTAATCTCTTAACCGTCTAACATACTTTACTATAAATTTCTCATATTAATCATTAAATAAAATCCAAGGCCAAGAGACCGGGAATCGAACCCACTAAACCAACAATACATCTTAGCATTGCGGGTCTGGTCTCTTAACCGCCTAACATACTTTACTATAAATTTCTCATATTACCATTAAATAAAATCCAAGGCCAAGAGACCGGGAATCGAACCCACTAAACCAACAATACATCTTAGCATTGCGGGTCTAATCTCTTAACCGTCTAACATACTTTACTATAAATTTCTCATATTAATCATTAAATAAAATCCAAGGCCAAGAGACCGGGAATCGAACCCACTAAACCAACAATACATCTTAGCATTGCGGGTCTAATCTCTTAACCGTCTAACATACTTTACTATAAATTTCTCATATTAATCATTAAATAAAATCCAAGGCCAAGAGACCGGGAATCGAACCCACTAAACCAACAATACATCTTAGCATTGCGGGTCTGGTCTCTTAACCGCCTAACATACTTTACTATAAATTTCTCATATTACCATTAAATAAAATCCAAGGCCAAGAGACCGGGAATCGAACCCACTAAACCAACAATACATCTTAGCATTGCGGGTCTAATCTCTTAACCGTCTAACATAGTTTACTATAAATTTCTCATATTAATCATTAAATAAAATCCAAGGCCAAGAGACCGGGAATCGAACCCACTAAACCAACAATACATCTTAGCATTGCGGGTCTGGTCTCTTAACCGCCTAACATACTTTACTATTAATTTCTCATATTACCATTAAATAAAATCCAAGGCCAAGAGACCGGGAATCGAACCCACTAAACCAACAATACATCTTAGCATTGCGGGTCTGGTCTCTTAACCGCCTAACATACTTTACTATAAATTTCTCATATTACCATTAAATAAAATCCAAGGCCAAGAGACCGGGAATCGAACCCACTAAACCAACAATACATCTTAGCATTGCGGGTCTAATCTCTTAACCGTCTAACATACTTTACTATAAATTTCTCATATTAATCATTAAATAAAATCCAAGGCCAAGAGACCGGGAATCGAACCCACTAAACCAACAATACATCTTAGCATTGCGGGTCTGGTCTCTTAACCGCCTAACATACTTTACTATAAATTTCTCATATTACCATTAAATAAAATCCAAGGCCAAGAGACCGGGAATCGAACCCACTAAACCAACAATACATCTTAGCATTGCGGGTCTAATCTCTTAACCGTCTAACATACTTTACTATAAATTTCTCATATTAATCATTAAATAAAATCCAAGGCCAAGAGACCGGGAATCGAACCCACTAAACCAACAATACATCTTAGCATTGCGGGTCTGGTCTCTTAACCGCCTAACATACTTTACTATAAATTTCTCATATTAATCATTAAATAAAATCCAAGGCCTAGACCGGGGGAATCGAACCCACTAAACCAACAATACATCTTAGCATTGCGGGTCTAATCTCTTAACCGTCTAACATACTTTACTATAAATTTCTCATATTAATCATTAAATAAAATCCAAGGCCAAGAGACCGGGAATCGAACCCACTAAACCAACAATACATCTTAGCATTGCGGGTCTGGTCTCTTATCCGTCTAACATACTTTACTATAAATTTCTCATATTAATCATTAAATAAAATCCAAGGCCAAGAGACCGGGAATCGAACCCACTAAACCAACAATACATCTTAGCATTGCTGGTTATTAATAAATATAGAAAAAAAAAGAATAATTAAACGAACAGTTATTACTAGTAATGAACGAAGATGGCGAACAAGAAACGTGGGATGAATATTCCAGTTTGGACATGAAGAAGGAAGATTCTTTTTGTTTTTTGCTTAAGGAGATTGTTACATATTTAAATTTATCCTCACATATTCACTTTTATCCTACATTTGACGAACCCAGGACACAAAGGGGAGTAACGTGATTTTAGAAAGAATAAAACGTGATGACAGGGTCGAAGTTTAGCGAAAACATTTTGATATTTCCGGCAAGATGTATAATAAATTGAGGTGGAGGTAATTCGAGGGAGAAAAAATTGTTATAATAAAAAATTCAAAATTTATAATTAGGAAATTGCTGATGGCTTATAGCCGTCTGCAGGAGTTAGCTTTCAGAATAAAGAAAGAAAAATAAATAAATAAAATGAAAGGACATGAGTCAGAACAAGATGAGGGTTGAAGAACAATGGACCACCAAAGAAGAACAGCAAACCAAATTCTAGAGTTTTAACAAAAGAACAAAATAAATAATTAAACTTCTAAATACAAGATATTTAAATTTTCGGCTCTCCATTTATAATTTTATATCTAATACATTCCAAACCCTCCTGGCAAAAGTAATCAGAGGAAGATAATCCGAGGTGGACAGCAAATTAACAATATATTGACCACAAAGACTAGATCAGGGATGGCGAACCTTTTTGAGACGTGGGTCAAATGGGTCACTAATGCCCGTTTGCAGAAAAGTTAAGTTTAAAAATTTTAAACTGAATATTTTCAAAAACTAAACATCTTTAAAATTCAGTTGGCTTAACGGGTAAAACGGGGACGAAACAAGTGGCTATGGAAGTCTCTTTTTACAAACATAACTGAACAAAACCTTTACTAAAAGTGTGTTTTATCTTAAGACAAAAATCTAAATATGGTTATTTGCTTTGGGTTGTCCGATTTTTTTTAACAAACAAGATATGAGTAAAATTATACATTTTATTTGATATTTTGTAAACACTTTTGCTTTATTTCAAATACCTATACAAATACTATAAAAGCATTTGTCGTCATTTGCGCTTTAGAACTGTAATGATCAAACTAAAAGTTATAGATAGCACATTTATATTGCTTTTGTGTCAATGCTTGATTGAAAAAAAAATACAGATAGAATATAAATTATCCACACAATTAGAAAATCTAAATCAACCCACGTAAACGAACAAATGGTTGCCTAGCAATTGTGTGGGTAAGTGAAAAAGCTTGCGCGGGTCATAGGTTCGCCATCACTGGACCATGATCTACCCATGATCTGGAGTCAGAGCTCACCTAGAATCGGACTCGTATATGTAGTAGCTAGGAAGTGATAAATATTCTCCTGTACCCTTGAAGGAGCACAAGGATCGTGACATACTGTCGCCACCTTGCCGCTCCAATCACGGGACACTTACCTGAGTAGCTCGGCTCGATAATCAACCCTTAACTCTGTTAAGTGTTTGTTAAGGAGTACTTAAGTGCTTGGGGGGGCAGCGGTGATATGTCAGCTATATACATTAAACACAGCAGTAGGAGCTGCAGAACAGCAATTGAGGTACTAACTCTTAACTGGCTAAGTCGATGGGATAAAGTCAGAAGTGTCAGCAGGAGGAACAAAAAAAAAAAAAAAAAATGCTGTCTTGCAAAGAGGGCTTCGTAGACTTACCCAAAAGCTGGATGACTTAAGCGTTCTTTGAAGAATTTGAGGGGAGGTGTAAGAACGTAGCTCTTATTGAAGCAAATATGAAGAAGAGCTTCTTCTTCTTTTTTGGAGGAAGAAAGAATACTTTTATTCTACTTGGCAGTCCATGAACAGACAAGAGGGAAGACACAGCATCCCTCCAGTGATGTAAAATAGTATATTGTAAATTAGCCCTGAAGATGACCTAGTCCCTAGGTGGAAAGCTCGCGGCATAATAAAGTTTATCATGACTGAAACTGGCAGTTAATTTCTCAACTTATTTGAAACTATGATTCAGTCCATGAACAGACAAGAGGGAAGACACAGCATCCCTCCAGTGATGTAAAACAGTATATTGTAAATTAGCCCTGAAGATGTCCTAGTCCCTAGGTGGAAAGCTCGGCATAATTAAAGTTTATAATGACTGAAACTGGCAGTTAATTTTTCATCTTATTTGAAACTATGATTCAGTCCATGAACAGACAAGACAGAAGACACATCAACTCTCTAATGACGTAAAACAGTATATTGTAAATTAGCCCTGAAGATGACCTAGTCCCTAGGTGGAAAGCTCGCGGCATAATAAAGTTTATCATGACTGAAACTGGCAGTTAATTTTTCATCTTATTTGAAACTATGATTCAGTCCATGAACAGACAAGAGGGAAGACACTGCAACCCACTAATGATGTAAAACAGTATATTGTAAATTAGCCCTGAAGATGACCCTAGTCCCTAGGTGGAAAGCTCGCGGCATAATAAAGTTTATCATGACTGAAACTGGCAGTTAATTTCTCAACTTATTTGAAACTATGATTCAGTCCATGAACAGACAAGAGGGAAGACACAGCAACCCACTAATGATGTAAAACAGTATATTGTAAATTAGCCCTGAAGATGACCCTAGTCCCTAGGTGGAAAGCTCGCGGCATAATAAAGTTTATCATGACTGAAACTGGCAGTTAATTTCTCACCTTATTTGAAACTATGATTCAGTCCATGAACAGACAAGAGGGAAGACACAGCAACCCACTAATGATGTAAAACAGTATATTGTAAATTAGCCCTGAAGATGACCCTAGTCCCTAGGTCGAGAAAGCTCGGCATAATAAAGTTTATAATGACTGAAACTAGAAATAATTTTTCATCCTATTTAAACAATTAAACTAAATTACAACCACTACTTTTTGACAAAACAAAAAATATTTGGTCAATTTTTTGGGTGAATAAACAAAAATCAATTCCATTTACAAAAACAAAAGAAGAGGGGGAATAATCGATTTAATGTTCTGACAAAAATAAATTTCTTTTAATTGAGAGAAGTAAAGAAGAAAGTGACTAAAAAAAGTCTGAGAAAAAGAAAGGAAAGAAAGTGGTAACAGAATAACAAATAAGTAAAGAAATTTTCCTTTTTCTTAAAGAAAAACCAATCAAAATTCTCAGTAAAAAAAAAAAAAAAATCTCGCAAATAAAGCTTTTCTTTTAAATCTGATGCTTTCATTTTCTTCTCTTTTTTTCCTCTCTTGCAGATATTACTTTCTTTCCATTTTATGTGAAAAAAAGAATTGTAACTAAGAAAAAAAGAAAATGAAAAGTAATGGCTTATTTTCTTCAAATATTTAGTTTTTCTTTAATACAAAAAAAAAATGCACCTTAGGCTTTATCTCGACATAAGAATTGCTTGGAATTCTCATAGATGGCCTTAAAGAACAGAACTCTTCAGAAGCTTCCTACAACAGATCAAGGTTCAAGGTTCACTCTCTAGACGACAAAAGACTTAAGTAATTACATTAAATCCCGTCTGGGTCTATGGCATCCTAGGGTTCAATAAAACGCTCCAAAAACCTGGCCCCCCCCCAAAAAAAAAATCCATTCCACAAAGTGTAAATCTCAGTTAAAAAGAAATTTCACTTCCAAACATCTTTTAAAAGACATTGGCTTCACGATCTTCTCCCTAATAATGAGAATTAACAGAAGTGTAGTGTAGATAACATCACCCACTATTGGTATATTATGTGAACATTCTATATTAGCCTTGTTCCTTACTAAGCAATAAATGCATTGATTATAACTAAATAAACGATGTAAAAACCAAACGAAAAATATGGTTGAAAAATAACGATAGAAATAGAAATCCCTCAGATTGAACATTAAAATGTCATTTCATTCCCAAACAACTAAAAACCAAGACAGTCACCAAGTATACATAACAGGGCACCCAAAAACTGAATAAGAAGTTCAAAAATATAGGTAAAATGAGGTGAGTGCCTCTCAGATTCAACATTAAAGAGTAATTTATAAAGGAGATATAAGGTGATAAAGTTTGGAATCTTTACATTTCCTTCAAATTTCGAATTGCTGTATCTCCTCTCTGAATAGGGTAAATCCTGCCAAACTTTGTACAATTATAGTGCTGTTTTTCCTCTACAATCATGCATAATTGCAGCTTTCTATCTGCATTTATAAAGAAGATATATGGTGATAAAGTTTGGAATCTTTACATTTCCTGCAAATTTTGAATTGCTGTATCTCCTCTCTGAAAAGGGTAAATCCTGCGAAACTTTGTACAATTATAGTACTGTTTTACCTCTACAATTGTGCATAATTGCAGCTTTCTATCTGTATTTATAAAGAAGATATAAGGTGATAAAGTTGGGGATCTTTACATTTCCTTCAAATTTTGAATTCCTGTATCTCCTTTCCGAAGAGGGTAAATCCCGCGAAACTAGGTACAATTATAGAACTGTTTTTCCTCTACAATTGTGCATAATTGCAGCTTTCTATCTGTATTTATAAAGAAGATATAAGGTGATAAAGTTGGAAATCTTTACATTTCCTTCAAAATTTCAATTGCTGTATCTCCTCCCTGAAGAAGGTAAATCCTGCCAAACTTTGTACAATTATAGTACTGTTTTTCCTCTACAATTGTGCATAATTTCAGCTTTCTATCTGTATTTATAAAGAAGATATAAGGTGATAAAGTTGGGGATCTTTACATTTCCTTCAAATTTCGAATTGCTGTATCTCCTCTCTGAATAGGGTAAATCCTGCCAAACTAGGTACAATTATAGTACTGTTTTTCCTCTACAATTGTGCATAATTGCAGCTTTCTATCTGTATTTATAAAGAAGATATAAGTTGATAAAGTTGGGGATCTTTACATTTCCTTCAAATTTCGAATTGCTGTATCTCCTCTCTGAATAGGGTAAATCCTGCCAAACTTTGTACAATTATAGTACTGTTTTTCCTCTACAATTGTGCATAATTGCAGCTTTCTATCTGTATTCATAAAGGAGAAAAAAGGGGATAAATTTTGGAATCTTTACATTTCCTTCAAATTTTGAATCGCTGTATCTCCTCTCTGAAGAGGGTAAATCCTGCCAAACTTTGTACAATTATAGTGCTGTTTTTCCTCTACAATTGTGCATAATTGCAGCTTTCTATCTCTATTTATAAAGAAGATATAAGGTGATAAAGTTGGGGATCTTTACATTTCCTTCAAATTTCGAATTGCTGTATCTCCTCTCTGAAGAAAGTAAATCCTGCGAAACATTGTACAATTATAGTACTGTTTTTCCTCTACAATTGTGCATAATTGCAGCTTTCTATCTGTATTTCTAAAGAAGATATATGGTGATACAGTTGGGGATCTTTACATTTCCTTCAAATTTTGAATCGCTGTATCTCCTATCTGAAGAGGGCAAATCCCGCGAAATTAGCTACAATTATAGTACAATCATGCATAATGGCAGCTTTCTATCTGTAATTATAAAGAAGATATATGGTGATAAAGTTGGGGATCTTTACATTTCCTGTAAATTTTGAATTGCTGTATCTCGTCTCAGAAAAGGGTAAATCCTGCGAAACTTTGTACAATTATAGTACTGTTCTTCCTCTACAAATGTGCATAATTGCAGCTTTCTATCTCTATTTATAAAGAAGATATAAGGTGATAAAGTTGGGGATCTTTACATTTCCTTCAAATTTCAAATTGCTGTATCTCCTCTTTGAATAGGGTAAATCCTGCCAAACTTTGTACAATTATAGTGCTGTTTTTCCTCTACAATTGGGCATAATTGCAGCTTTCTATCTGTATTTATAAAGAAGATATAATGTGATAAAGTTGGGGATCTTTACATTTCCTTCAAATTTTGAATTGCTGTATCTCCTCTCTGAATAAGGTAAATCCTGCGAAACTTTGTACAATTCTAGTACTGTTTTTCCTCTACAATTATGCATAGTTACAGCTTACTATCTCTATTTATAAAGGAGATATAAGGTGATAAAGTTGGGGATCTTTACATTTTTTTCAAATTTTGAATCGCTGTATCTGCTCTCTGAAAAGGGCAAATCCCGCGATACTTTGTACAATTATAGTACTGTTTTTCCTCTATAATTGTGCATAATTGCAGCTTTCTATCTCTATTAATAAAGAATATATAAGGTGATAAAGTTGGGGATCTTTACATTTCCTTCAAATTTTGAATTGCTGTATCTCCTCTCTGAATAAGGTAAATCCTGCGAAACTTTGTACAATTATAGTACTGTTTTTCCTCTACAATTATGCATAGTTACAGCTTTCTATCTCTATTTATAAAGGAGAAAAAAGGTGATAAAGTTTGGAATCTTTACATTTCCTTCAAATTTCGAATTGCTGTATCTCCTCTCTGAATAGGGTAAATCCTGCGAAACTAGGTACAATTATAGTACTGTTATTCCTCTACAATCATGCATAATGGCAGCTTTCTATCTGTATTTATAAAGGAGATATAAGGTGATAAATTTTGGAATCTTTACATTTCCTTCAAATTTTGAATTGCTGTATCTCCTCAATGAAGAAGGTAAATCCTGCGAAACTAGGTACAATTATAGTACTGTTTTTCCTTTACAATTGTAAATAATTGCAGCTTTCTATCTGTATTTATAAAGAAGATATATGGTGATAAAGTTGGGGATCTTTACATTTCCTGCAAATTTTGAATTGCTGTATCTCCTCTCTGAAAAGGGTAAATCCTGCGAAACATTGTACAATTATAGTACTGTATTTCCTCTACAATTGTGCATAATTGCAGCTTTCTATCTCTATTTATAAAGAAGATATAAAGTGATAAAGTTGGGGATCTTTACATTTCCTTCAAATTTCAAATTGCTGTATCTCCTCTCTGAATAGGGTAAATCCTGCCAAACTTTGTACAATTATAGTGCTGTTTTTCTTCTACAATTGGGCATAATTGCAGCTTTCTATCTGTATTTATGAAGAAGATATATGGTGATAAAGTTGGGGATCTTTACATTTCCTGCAAATTTTGAATTGCTGTATCTCCTCCCTGAAGAAGGTTAATTTTGCGAAACTTTGTACAGTTATAGTGCTGTTTTTCTTCTACAATTTTGCATAGTTACAGCTTTCTATCTCTATTTATAAAGGAGAAAAAAGGTGATAAAGTTTGGAATCTTTACATTTCCTTCAAATTTCGAATTGCTGTATCTCCTCTCTGAATAGGGTAAATCCTGCGAAACTAGGTACAATTATAGTACTGTTATTCCTCTACAATCATGCATAATGGCAGCTTTCTATCTGTATTTATAAAGGAGATATAAGGTGATAAATTTTGGAATCTTTACATTTCCTTCAAATTTTGAATTGCTGTATCTCCTTTCCGAAGAGGGTAAATCCCGCGAAACTAGGTACAATTATAGTACTGTTTTTCCTCTACAATCAAGCATAATAGCAGATTTCTATCTTTATTTATAAAGGAGAAACCCGGTGATAAAGTTTGGAATCTTTACATTTCCTACAAATTTCGAATTGCTGTATCTCCTCTATGAGTAGGGTAAATCCTGCGAAACTAGGTACAATTATAGTACTGTTTTTCCTCTACAATCATGCCTAATAGCAGCTTTCTATCTGTATTTATAAAGAAGATATATGTTGATAAAGTTGGGGATCTTTACATTTCCTGTAAATTTTGAATTGCTGTATCTCCTCTCAGAAAAAAGTAAATCCTGCGAAACTTCGTACAATTATAGTACTGTTCTTCCTCTACAATTGTGCATAATTGCAGCTTCCTATCTCTATTTATAAAGAAGATATAAGGTGATAAAGTTGGGGATCTTTACATTTCCTTCAAATTTCAAATTGCTGTATCTCCTCTTTGAATAGGGTAAATCCTGCCAAACTTTGTACAATTATAGTGCTGTTTTTCCTCTACAATTGGGCATAATTGCAGCTTTCTATCTGTATTTATAAAGAAGATATAATGTGATAAAGTTGGGGATCTTTACATTTCCTTCAAATTTTGAATTGCTGTATCTCCTCTCTGAATAAGGTAAATCCTGCGAAACTTTGTACAATTCTAGTACTGTTTTTCCTCTACAATTATGCATAGCTACAGCTTACTATCTCTATTTATAAAGGAGATATAAGGTGATAAAGTTGGGGATCTTTACATTTTTTTCAAATTTTGAATCGCTGAATCTGCTCTCTGAAGAGGGCAAATCCCGCGAAACTAGCTACAATTATAGTACAATCATTCATAATGGCAGCTTTCTATCTGTATTTATAAAGAAGATATATGGTGATAACGTTGGGGATCTTTACATTTCCTGTAAATTTTGAATTGCTGTATCTCCTCTCAGAAAAAGGTAAATCCTGCGAAACTTTGTACAATTATAGTACTGTTCTTCCTCTACAATTGTGCATAATTGCAGCTTTCTATCTCTATTTATAAAGAAGATATAAGGTGATAAAGTTGGGGATCTTTACATTTCCTTCAAATTTCAAATTGCTGTATCTCCTCTTTGAATAGGGTAAATCCTGCCAAACTTTGTACAATTATAGTGCTGTTTTTCCTCTACAATTGGGCATAATTGCAGCTTTCTATCTGTATTTATAAAGAAGATATAATGTGATAAAGTTGGGGATCTTTACATTTCCTTCAAATTTTGAATTCCTGTATCTCCTCTCTGAATAAGGTAAATCCTGCGAAACTTTGTACAATTATAGTACTGTTTTTCCTCTACAATTATGCATAGTTAAAGCTTTCTATCTCTATTTATAAAGGAGAAAAAAGGTGATAAAGTTTGGAATCTTTACATTTCCTTCAAATTTCAAATTGCTGTATCTCCTCTCTGAATAGGGTAAATCCTGCGAAACATTGTACAATTATAGTGCTGTTTTTCCTCTACAATTGTGCATAATTGCAGCTTTCTATCTGTATTTATAAAGAAGATATAAGGTGGTAAATTTGGGGATCTTTACATTTCCTTCAAATTTTGAATTGCTGTATCTCCTCTCTGAATAGGGTAAATCCTGCGAAACTAAGTACAATTATAGTACTGCTTTTCCTCTACAATCATGCCTAATAGCAGCTTTCTATCTTTATTTATAAAGCAGAAACCCGGTGATAAAGTTTGGAATCTTTACATTTCCTTCAAATTTCGAATTGCTGTATCTCCTCTCTGAATAGGGTAAATCCTGCGAAACTAGGTACAATTATAGTACTGTTCTTCCTCTACAATTGTAAATAATTGCAGCTTTCTATCTGCATTTATAAAGAAGATATAAGGTAATAAAGTTGGGGATCTTTACATTTCCTTCAAATTTTGAATCGCTGTATCTCCTTTCCAAAGAGGGTAAATTCCGCGAAACTAGGTACAATTATAGTACTGTTTTTCCTCTACAATCATGCATAATGGCAGCTTTCTATTTTTATTTATAAAGGAGAAACCCGTTGATAAAATTTGGAATCTTTACATTTGCTTCAAATTTCGAATTGCTGTATCTCCTCCCTGAAGAAAGTAAATCCTGCGAAACTTTGTACAATTATAGTACTGTTTTTCCTCTACAATTGTGCATAATTGCAGCTTTCTATCTGTATTTATAAAGAAGATATAAGGTGATAAAGTTGGGGATCTTTACATTTCCTTCAAATTTTGAATTGCTGTATCTCCTCCCTGAAGAAGGTAAATCCTGCGAAACTTTGTACAATTATAGTGCTGTTTTTCTTCTACAATTGGGCATAATTGCAGCTTTCTATCTGTATTTATGAAGAAGATATAATGTGATAAAGTTGGGGATCTTTACATTTCCTTCAAATTTTGAATTGCTGTATCTCCTCTCTCAATATGGTAAATCCTGCGAAACTTTGTACAATTATAGTACTGTTTTTCCTCTACAATTTTGCATAGTTACAGCTTTCTATCTCTATTTATAAAGGAGAAAAAAGGTGATAAAGTTTGGAATCTTTACATTTCCTTCAAATTTCAAATTGCTGTATCTCCTCCCTGAAAAGGCTAAATCCTGCGAAACATTGTACAATTATAGTACTGTTTTTCCTCTACAATTGTAAATAATTGCAGCTTTCTATCTGCATTTATAAAGAAGATATAAGGTGATAAATTTGGGGATCTTTACATTTCCTTCAAATTTTGAATTGCTGTATCTCCTTTCCGAAGTGGGGAAATTCCGCGAAACTAGGTACAATTATAGTACTGTTTTTCCTCTACAATCATGCATAATGGCAGCTTTCTATTTTTATTTATAAAGGAGAAACCCGTTGATAAAATTTGGAATCTTTACATTTGCTTCAAATTTCGAATTGCTGTATCTCCTCCCTGAAGAAGGTAAATCCTGCGAAACTTTGTACAATTATAGTACTGTTTTTCCTCTACAATTGTGCATAATTGCAGCTTTCTATCTGTATTTATAAAGAAGATATAAGGTGATAAAGTTGGGGATCTTTACATTTCCTTCAAATTTTGAATTGCTGTATCTCCTCCCTGAAGAAGGTAAATCCTGCGAAACTTTGTACAATTATAGTGCTGTTTTTCTTCTACAATTGGGCATAATTGCAGCTTTCTATCTGTATTTATGAAGAAGATATAATGTGATAAAGTTGGGGATCTTTACATTTCCTTCAAATTTTGAATTGCTGTATCTCCTCTCTCAATAAGGTAAATCCTGCGAAACTTTGTACAATTATAGTACTGTTTTTCCTCTACAATTTTGCATAGTTACAGCTTTCTATCTCTATTTATAAAGGAGAAAAAAGGTGATAAAGTTTGGAATCTTTACATTTCCTTCAAATTTCAAATTGCTGTATCTCCTCCCTGAAAAGGCTAAATCCTGCGAAACATTGTACAATTATAGTACTGTTTTTCCTCTACAATTATGCATAGTTAAAGCTTTCTATCTCTATTTATAAAGGAGAAAAAAGGTGATAAAGTTTGGAATCTTTACATTTCCTTCAAATTTCAAATTGCTGTATCTCCTCTCTGAATAGGGTAAATCCTGCGAAACATTGTACAATTATAGTGCTGTTTTTCCTCTACAATTGTGCATAATTGCAGCTTTCTATCTGTATTTATAAAGAAGATATAAGGTGGTAAATTTGGGGATCTTTACATTTCCTTCAAATTTTGAATTGCTGTATCTCCTCTCTGAATAGGGTAAATCCTGCGAAACTAAGTACAATTATAGTACTGCTTTTCCTCTACAATCATGCCTAATAGCAGCTTTCTATCTTTATTTATAAAGCAGAAACCCGGTGATAAAGTTTGGAATCTTTACATTTCCTTCAAATTTCAAATTGCTGTATCTCCTCCCTGAAAAGGGTAAATTCCGCGAAACTTTGTACAATTATAGTACTGTTTTTCCTCTACAATCATGCATAATGGCAGCTTTCTATCTTTATTTATAAAGGAGAAACCCGGTGATAAAGTTGGGGATCTTTACATTTCCTTCAAATTTCGATTTGCTGTATCTCCTCTCTGAATAGGGTAAATCCTGCCTAACTTTGTACAATTATAGTTCTGTCTTTCCTCTACAATTGTGCATAATTGCAGCTTTTTATCTGTATTTATAAAGAAGATATATGGTGATAATGTTTGGAATCTTTACATTTCCTTCAAATTTCAAATTGCTGTATCTCCTCCCTGAAAAGGGTAAATCCTGCGAAACTTTGTACAATTATAGTACTGTTTTTCCTCTACAATTGTAAATAATTGCAGCTTTCTATCTGCATTTATTAAGAAGATATAAGGTGATAAAGTTGGGGATCTTTACATTTCCTTCAAATTTTGAATCGCTGTATCTCCTTTCCAAAGAGGGTAAATTCCGCGAAACTAGGTACAATTATAGTACTGTTTTTCCTCTACAATCATGCATAATGGCAGCTTTCTATCTTTATTTATAAAGGAGAAACCCGTTGATAAATTTGGGGATCTTTACATTTCCTTCAAATTTCGAATTGCTGTATCTCCTCTCTGAATAGGGTAAATCCTGCCTATCTTTGTACAATTATAGTACTGTTTTTCCTCTACAATTGTGCATAATTGCAGCTTTCTATCTGTATTTATAAAGAAGATATATGGTGATAAAGTTGGGGATCTTTACATTTCCTGCAAATTTTGAATTTCTGTATCTCCTCTTAGAAAAGGGTAAATCCCGCGAAACTAGGTACAATTATAGTACTGTTTTTCCTCTACAATCATGCATAATGGCAGCTTTCTATCTTTATTCATAAAAGAGAAACCCGTTGATAAAATTTGGAATCTTTACATTTCCTTCAAATTTTGAATTGCTGTATCTCCTCCCTGAAGAAGGTAAATCCTGCGAAACTTTGTACAATTATAGTACTGTTTTTCCTCTACAATTGGGTATAATTGCAGCTTTCTATCTGTATTTATAAAGAAGATATAAGGTGATAAAGTTGGGGATCTTTACATTTCCTTCAAATTTTGAATTGCTGTATCTCCTCCCTGAAGAAGGTAAATCCTGCGAAACTTTGTACAATTATAGTACTGTTTTTCCTCTACAATTTTGCATAGTTACAGCTTTCTATCTCTATTTATAAAGGAGAAAAAAGGTGATAAAGTTTGGAATCTTTACATTTCCTTCAAATTTCAAATTGCTGTATCTCCTCCCTGAAAAGGCTAAATCCTGCGAAACATTGTACAATTATAGTACTGTTTTTCCTCTACAATTGTAAATAATTGCAGCTTTCTATCTGCATTTATAAAGAAGATATAAGGTGATAAATTTGGGGATCTTTACATTTCCTTCAAATTTTGAATTGCTGTATCTCCTTTCCGAAGTGGGGAAATTCCGCGAAACTAGGTACAATTATAGTACTGTTTTTCCTCTACAATCATGCATAATGGCAGCTTTCTATCTTTATTTATAAAGGAGAAACCCGGTGATAAAGTTGGGGATCTTTACATTTCCTTCAAATTTCGATTTGCTGTATCTCCTCTCTGAATAGGGTAAATCCTGCCTAACTTTGTACAATTATAGTTCTGTCTTTCCTCTACAATTGTGCATAATTGCAGCTTTTTATCTGTATTTATAAAGAAGATATATGGTGATAATGTTTGGAATCTTTACATTTCCTTCAAATTTCAAATTGCTGTATCTCCTCCCTGAAAAGGGTAAATTCCGCGAAACTTTGTACAATTATAGTACTGTTTTTCCTCTACAATCATGCATAATGGCAGCTTTCTATCTTTATTTATAAAGGAGAAACCCGGTGATAAAGTTGGGGATCTTTACATTTCCTTCAAATTTCGATTTGCTGTATCTCCTCTCTGAATAGGGTAAATCCTGCCTAACTTTGTACAATTATAGTTCTGTCTTTCCTCTACAATTGTGCATAATTGCAGCTTTTTATCTGTATTTATAAAGAAGATATATGGTGATAATGTTTGGAATCTTTACATTTCCTTCAAATTTCAAATTGCTGTATCTCCTCCCTGAAAAGGGTAAATCCTGCGAAACTTTGTACAATTATAGTACTGTTTTTCCTCTACAATTGTAAATAATTGCAGCTTTCTATCTGCATTTATTAAGAAGATATAAGGTGATAAAGTTGGGGATCTTTACATTTCCTTCAAATTTTGAATCGCTGTATCTCCTTTCCAAAGAGGGTAAATTCCGCGAAACTAGGTACAATTATAGTACTGTTTTTCCTCTACAATCATGCATAATGGCAGCTTTCTATCTTTATTTATAAAGGAGAAACCCGTTGATAAATTTGGGGATCTTTACATTTCCTTCAAATTTCGAATTGCTGTATCTCCTCTCTGAATAGGGTAAATCCTGCCTATCTTTGTACAATTATAGTACTGTTTTTCCTCTACAATTGTGCATAATTGCAGCTTTCTATCTGTATTTATAAAGAAGATATATGGTGATAAAGTTGGGGATCTTTACATTTCCTGCAAATTTTGAATTTCTGTATCTCCTCTTAGAAAAGGGTAAATCCCGCGAAACTAGGTACAATTATAGTACTGTTTTTCCTCTACAATCATGCATAATGGCAGCTTTCTATCTTTATTCATAAAAGAGAAACCCGTTGATAAAATTTGGAATCTTTACATTTCCTTCAAATTTTGAATTGCTGTATCTCCTCCCTGAAGAAGGTAAATCCTGCGAAACTTTGTACAATTATAGTACTGTTTTTCCTCTACAATTGGGTATAATTGCAGCTTTCTATCTGTATTTATAAAGAAGATATAAGGTGATAAAGTTGGGGATCTTTACATTTCCTTCAAATTTTGAATTGCTGTATCTCCTCCCTGAAGAAGGTAAATCCTGCGAAACTTTGTACAGTTATAGTACTGTTTTTCCTCTACAATCATGCATAATGGCAGCTTTCTATCTGTATTTATAAAGGAGATATAAGGTGAAAAATTTTGGAATCTTTACATTTCCTTCAAATTTTGAATTGCTGTATCTCCTCTCTGAAAAGGGTAAATCCTGCGAAACTTTGTACAATTATAGTACTGTTTTTCCTCGACAATTGTGCATAATTGCAGCTTTCTATCTGTATTTATAAAGAAGATATATGGTGATAAATTTGGGGATCTTTACATTTCCTGCAAATTTTGAATTTCTGTATCTCCTCTCAGAAAAGGGTAAATCCTGCGAAACTTTGTACAATTATAGTACTGTTTTTCCTCTACAATTGTGCATAATTGCAGCTTCCTATCTGTATTTATAAACAAGATATAAAGTAATAATGTTTGGAATCTTTACATTTCCTTCAAATTTCAAATTGCTGTATCTCCTCCCTGAAAAGGGTAAATCCTGCGAAAGATTGTACAATTATAGTACTGTTCTTCCTCTACAATTGTAAATAATTGCAGCTTTCTATCTGCATTTATGAAGAAGATATAAGGTGACAAAGTTGGGGATCTTTACATTTCCTTCAAATTTTGAATCGCTGTATCTCCTTTCCAAAGAGGGTAAATTCCGCGAAACTAGGTACAATTATAGTACTGTTTTTCCTCTACAATCATGCATAATGGCAGCTTTCTATTTTTATTTATAAAGGAGAAACCCGTTGATAAAATTTGGAATCTTTACATTTCGTTCAAATTTCGAATTGCTGTATCTCCTCCCTGAAGAAGGTAAATCCTGCGAAACTTTGTACAATTATAGTACTGTTTTTCCTCTACAATTGTGCATAATTGCAGCTTTCTATCTGTATTTATAAAGAAGATATAAGGTGATAAAGTTGGGGATCTTTACATTTCCTTCAAATTTTGAATTGCTGTATCTCCTCCCTGAAGAAGGTAAATCCTGCGAAACTTTGTACAATTATAGTGCTGTTTTTCTTCTACAATTGGGCATAATTGCAGCTTTCTATCTGTATTTATAAAGAAGATATATGGTGATAAAGTTGGGGATCTTTACATTTCCTGCAAATTTTGAATTTCTGTATCTCCTCTCAGAAAAGGGTAAATCCCGCGAAACTAGGTACAATTATAGTACTGTTTTTCCTCTACAATCAAGCATAATGGCAGCTTTCTATCTTTATTTATAAAGGAGAAACCCGTTGATAAAATTTGGAATCTTTACATTTCCTTCAAATTTCGAATCGCTGTATCTGCTCTCTGAAAAGGGCAAATCCCGCGATACTAGCTACAATTATAGTACAATCATGCATAATGGCAGCTTTCTATCTGTATTTATAAAGAAGATATATGGTGATAAATTTGGGGATCTGTACATTTCCTGCAAATTTTGAATTGCTGTATCTCCTCTCTGAAAAGGGTAAACCCTGCGAAACTTTGTACAATTATAGTACTGTTTTTCCTCTACAATTGTGCATAATTGCAGCTTTCTATCTGTATTTATAAAAAAGATATAAGGTGATAAAGTTGGGGATCTTTACATTTCCTTCAAATTTTGAATTGCTGTATCTCCTCTCTGAAAAGGGTAAATCCTGCGAAACTTTGTACAATTATAGTACTGTTTTTCCTCTACAATTGCAAATAATTGCAGCTTTCTATCTGTATTTATAAAGAAGATATATGGTGATAAATTTGGGGATCTTTACATTTCCTGCAAATTTTGAATTTCTGTATCTCCTCTCAGAAAAGGGTAAATCCTGCGAAACTTTGTACAATTATAGTACTGTTTTTCCTCTACAATTGTGCATAATTGCAGCTTTCTATCTGTATTTATAAACAAGATATAAAGTAATAATGTTTGGAATCTTTACATTTCCTTCAAATTTCAAATTGCTGTATCTCCTTCCTGAAAAGGGTAAATCCTGCGAAACATTGTACAATTATAGTACTGTTCTTCCTCTACAATTGTAAATAATTGCAGCTTTCTATCTGCATTTATAAAGAAGATATAAGGTGATAAAGTTGGGGATCTTTACATTTCCTTCAAATTTTGAATCGCTGTATCTCCTTTCCAAAGAGGGTGAATTCCGCGAAACTAGGTACAATTATAGTACTGTTTTTCCTCTACAATCATGCATAATGGCAGCTTTCTATTTTTATTTATAAAGGAGAAACCCGTTGATAAAATTTGGAATCTTTACATTTCCTTCAAATTTCGAATTGCTGTATCTCCTCCCTGAAGAAGGTAAATCCTGCGAAACTTTGTACAATTATAGTACTGTTTTTCCTCTACAATTGTGCATAATTGCAGCTTTCTATCTCTATTTATAAAGAAGATATAAGGTGATAAAGTTGGGGATCTTTACATTTCCTTCAAATTTTGAATTGCTGTATCTCCTCCCTGAAGAAGGTAAATCCTGCGAAACTTTGTACAATTATAGTGCTGTTTTTCTTCTACAATTGGGCATAATTGCAGCTTTCTATCTGTATTTATGAAGAAGATATAATGTGATAAAGTTGGGGATCTTTACATTTCCTTCAAATTTTGAATTGCTGTATCTCCTCTCTCAATAAGGTAAATCCTGCGAAACTTTGTACAATTATAGTACTGTTTTTCCTCTACAATTTTGCATAGTTACAGCTTTCTATCTCTATTTATAAGGGAGAAAAAAGGTGATAAAGTTTGGAATCTTTACATTTCCTTCAAATTTCAAGTTGCTGTATCTCCTCCCTGAAAAGGCTAAATCCTGCGAAACATTGTACAATTATAGTACTGTTTTTCCTCTACAATTGTAAATAATTGCAGCTTTCTATCTGCATTTATAAAGAAGATATAAGGTGATAAAGTTGGGGATCTTTACATTTCCTTCAAATTTTGAATTGCTGTATCTCCTCTCTCAATAAGGTAAATCCTGCGAAACTAGGTACAATTATAGTACTGTTTTTCCTCTACAATCATGCATAATGGCAGCTTTCTATCTTTATTTATAAAGGAGAAACCCGGTGATAAAGTTGGGGATCTTTACATTTCCTTCAAATTTCGATTTGCTGTATCTCCTCTCTGAATAGGGTAAATCCTGCCTAACTTTGTACAATTATAGTACTGTTTTTCCTCTACAATTGTGCATAATTGCAGCTTTCTATCTGTATTTATAAAGAAGATATATGGTGATAAAGTTGGGGATCTTTACATTTCCTGCAAATTTTGAATTTCTGTATCTCCTCTCAGAAATGGGTAAATCCCGCGAAACTAGGTACATTTATAGTACTGTTTTTCCTCTACAATCATGCATAATGGCAGCTTTCTATCTTTATTTATAAAGGAGAAACCCGTTGATAAAATTTGGAATCTTTACATTTCCTTCAAATTTCGAATCGCTGTATCTGCTCTCTGAAAAGGGCAAATCCCGCGATACTAGCTACAATTTAAGTACAATCATGCATAATGGCAGCTTTCTATCTGTATTTATAAAGAAGATATATGGTGATAAATTTGGGGATCTGTACATTTCCTGCAAATTTTGAATTGCTGTATCTCCTCTCTGAAAAGGGTAAACCCTGCGAAACTTTGTACAATTATAGTACTGTTTTTCCTCTACAATTGTGCATAATTGCAGCTTTCTATCTGTATTTATAAAAAAGATATAAGGTGATAAAGTTGGGGATCTTTACATTTCCTTCAAATTTTGAATTGCTGTATCTCCTCTCTGAAAAGTGTAAATCCTGCGAAACTTTGTACAATTATAGTACTGTTTTTCCTCTACAATTGTGCATAATTGCAGCTTTCTATCTGTATTTATAAAGAAGATATATGGTGATAAATTTGGGGATCTTTACATTTCCTGCAAATTTTGAATTTCTGTATCTCCTCTCAGAAAAGGGTAAATCCTGCGAAACTTTGTACAATTATAGTACTGTTTTTCCTCTACAATTGTGCATAATTGCAGCTTTCTATTTGTATTTATAAACAAGATATAAAGTAATAATGTTTGGAATCTTTACATTTCCTTCAAATTTCAAATTGCTGTATCTCCTTCCTGAAAAGGGTAAATCCTGCGAAACATTGTACAATTATAGTACTGTTCTTCCTCTACATTTGTAAATAATTGCAGCTTTCTATCTGCATTTATAAAGAAGATATAAGGTGATAAAGTTGGGGATCTTTACATTTCCTTCAAATTTTGAATCGCTGTATCTCCTTTCCAAAGAGGGTAAATTCCGCGAAACTAGGTACAATTATAGTACTGTTTTTCCTCTACAATCATGCATAATGGCAGCTTTCTATTTTTATTTATAAAGGAGAAACCCGTTGATAAAATTTGGAATCTTTACATTTCCTTCAAATTTCGAATTGCTGTATCTCCTCCCTGAAGAAGGTAAATCCTGCGAAACTTTGTACAATTATAGTACTGTTTTTCCTCTACAATTGTGCATAATTGCAGCTTTCTATCTGTATTTATAAAGAAGATATAAGGTGATAAAGTTGGGGATCTTTACATTTCCTTCAAATTTTGAATTGCTGTATCTCCTCCCTGAAGAAGGTAAATCCTGCGAAACTTTGTACAATTATAGTGCTGTTTTTCTTCTACAATTGGGCATAATTGCAGCTTTCTATCTGTATTTATGAAGAAGATATAATGTGATAAAGTTGGGGATCTTTACATTTCCTTCAAATTTTGAATTGCTGTATCTCCTCTCTCAATAAGGTAAATCCTGCGAAACTTTGTACAATTATAGTACTGTTTTTCCTCTACAATTTTGCATAGTTACAGCTTTCTATCTCTATTTATAAGGGAGAAAAAAGGTGATAAAGTTTGGAATCTTTACATTTCCTTCAAATTTCAAGTTGCTGTATCTCCTCCCTGAAAAGGCTAAATCCTGCGAAACATTGTACAATTATAGTACTGTTTTTCCTCTACAATTGTAAATAATTGCAGCTTTCTATCTGCATTTATAAAGAAGATATAAGGTGATAAAGTTGGGGATCTTTACATTTCCTTCAAATTTTGAATTGCTGTATCTCCTCTCTCAATAAGGTAAATCCTGCGAAACTAGGTACAATTATAGTACTGTTTTTCCTCTACAATCATGCATAATGGCAGCTTTCTATCTTTATTTATAAAGGAGAAACCCGGTGATAAAGTTGGGGATCTTTACATTTCCTTCAAATTTCAATTTGCTGTATCTCCTCTCTGAATAGGGTAAATCCTGCCTAACTTTGTACAATTATAGTACTGTTTTTCCTCTACAATTGTGCATAATTGCAGCTTTCTATCTGTATTTATAAAGAAGATATATGGTGATAATGTTTGGAATCTTTACATTTCCTTCAAATTTCAAATTGCTGTATCTCCTCCCTGAAAAGGGTAAATCCTGCGAAACTTTGTACAATTATAGTACTGTTTTTCCTCTACAATTGCAAATAATTGCAGCTTTCTATCTGCATTTATAAGGAAGATATAAGGTGATAAAGTTGGGGATCTTTACATTTCCTTCAAATTTTGAATCGCTGTATCTCCTTTCCAAAGAGGGTAAATTCCGCGAAACTAGGTACAATTATAGTACTGTTTTTCCTCTACAATCATGCATAATGGCAGCTTTCTATCTTTATTTATAAAGGAGAAACCCGGTGATAAATTTGGGGATCTTTACATTTCCTTCAAATTTCGAATTGCTTTATCTCCTCTCTGAATAGGGTAAATCCTGCCTAACTTTGTACAATTATAGTACTGTTTTTCCTCTACAATTGTGCATAATTGCAGCTTTCTATCTGTATTTATAAAGAAGATATATGGTGATAAAGTTGGGGATCTTTACATTTCCTGCAAATTTTGAATTTCTGTATCTCCTCTCAGAAATGGGTAAATCCCGCGAAACTAGGTACATTTATAGTACTGTTTTTCCTCTACAATCATGCATAATGGCAGCTTTCTATCTTTATTTATAAAGGAGAAACCCGTTGATAAAATTTGGAATCTTTACATTTCCTTCAAATTTCGAATTGCTGTATCCCCTCTCTGAATAGGGTAAATCCTGCGAATCTAGGTACAATTATAGTACTGTTTTTCCTCTACAATTGTGCATAATTGCAGCTTTCTATCTGTATTTATAAAAAAGATATAAGGTGATAAAGTTGGGGATCTTTACATTTCCTTCAAATTTTGAATTGCTGTATCTCCTCCCTGAAGAAGGTAAATCCTGCGAAACTTTGTACAATTATAGTACTGTTTTTCCTCTACAATCATGCATAATGGCAGCTTTCTATCTGTATTTATAAAGGAGATATAAGGTGATAAATTTTGGAATCTTTACATTTCCTTCAAATTTTGAATTGCTGTATCTCCTCCCTGAAGAAGGTAAATCCTGCGAAACTTTGTACAATTATAGTACTGTTTTTCCTCTTCAATTGTAAACAATTGCAGCTTTCTATCTGTATTTATAAAGAAGATATAAGGTGATAAAGTTGGGGATCTTTACAATTCCATCAAATTTTGGATTGCTGTATCTCCTCTCTGAAGAGGGTAAATCCTGCGAAACTAGGTACAATTATAGTACTCTTTTTCCTCTACAATCATGCATAGTTACAGCTATCTATCTCTATTTATAAAGGAGAAACAAGGTGATAAATTTTGGAATCTTTACAATTCCATCAAATTTTGGATTGCTGTATCTCCTCTCTGAAGAAAGTAAATCCTGCGAAACTAGGTACAATTATAGCACTGTTTTTCCTCTACAATCATGCATAGTTACAGTTTTCTATCTCTATTTATAAAGGAGAAATCAGGTGATAAAGTTTGGAATCTTTACATTTCCATCAAATTTTGGATTGTTTTATCTCTGGTCCTATTCGTGTTATCTAGGCGAGAATATGGTCAGTTGTAATACTCGTTTACCTATTCAATTCATAAGTCTATTTAAGGAGTAAATAAGACGGAGTATAGTATTTTCTTGTTTGTAAGAATTAGTTCTAATCGTTTGTCAAATATTCTTTTGATCATTGGGTATCTCAATGTCAGGAATGGGATTCAGGTACCCAGGAGATTGTGTTCCATTGTCCATTATTTTCCAAAATGCGGAACTATGGTTCTACGATATCAAGTTTATCCTAGGCTGTAACTTTATATACACGCACTCCTTATATAATTTTCTTTAAAAATTCTTATTAGAATAGTTCCGTTGGCTGCCCTGTATGGTAACAGCTCAGTTTGATTTCCGGTTTAATGTTGGTAATGTTTAACTAATACTTAAATGTTCAGGAATCAGCAGAATTTTGGGTATAAGTAGTAATTGATTGTCGTGTGAGTGGTCTTACTACATTCTATTATAAATAGAAGATTGATTTAATGATATAATGGCCTACAATGATTTATTGTAGCGTAAAAATGACTGGTTAAAGCTGGCGGCTTATCATTAATGTGCTTTATATAGATTTTAACATTAACTTGATGAAAATAATTTTGAAATAAGAAGCTTACGTCAGGAACTTTTACTTAATAAATACTCGTATTTATTAATGAATTATCATTAATCAAAGCTTTAATAAAATCAGCTGCTTTTCAGTAAAGGCTCTAATTTATAAACAGCTGTTCAGCTGAGCTTAAACACAGGTGTGGTACAAAAAAAAAAAAAAAAAAAATCCCTTATTTTCTTGTGGTAAATTGTGGGTAAAAGTTATAATAAAACCGAACATTTATTTCTGAAAAATGTATCATCTGGGACCATCTAAATTTATCAGCTGTTTTCACGGACTAAGTCATTTGGATTTTTGTTTGCTTTTGTTTTTTGAGGGGCTCACCTTAATGTTTCTTACATCGTTTAACATCCTGGGCACTATTTGGACATAAACTCGGAATTATTTACTACAACTTAATATTTCTTAATGCTTACCCATACAAATGGATACAAATTTGTAATTTTTTTGGGCACCACGATAGCCGAGCGGTTAGAGGCGACACCTGCGAAGCTAATATGTATTGTGATACTGGGTTCGATTCCCAGTCTTAGGCCTTAGATTTTATTTAATGGTCAATAAAAGAACTTTATAGTAAAGTATTTTTGCTAGTCGCCTCCGTCGACGACACCTAATTGGTAGTTGGCCAAGTTTCTGTTAAATTGAAATTGTACTTTATGATAATATTTGGGAGATATTGCTGCATTTACGACAGATGCATAAATTACTTAATTATAATTAATGTCTAAAGGAACGCAAACTAAACTTTCGTCATAAATTTAATATTTCTCTACCTTTGAAATCCCCAGGTAATTCCAGGTAGTTTAATTAGTATTAATTAACTAAATGATTCCATAAATTGTAAATGATGTAAAGTAATATTCCATTAAATTGAAATTTAATTTGAGTAAAGTTATCGCCTATTTTTTTTTTTTTTCATGGCGGGTCTGAATTAGGGTACTGCCCATTTATATGATCATTTAAAAATAAATAAAATTGTTTACAATCATTGCGTTAAACGTTCTTTTTTAAAATATTGAGATTCGTTCAGGCGCCACGGTAGCCAAGCGGTTAAGAGACTAGACCCGCAATGCTAAGATGTATTGTTGGTTTAGTGGGTTCGATTCCCCCGGTCTAGGCCTTGGATTTTATTTAATGGTTAATAAAAAAAATGTACAGTAAAGTATGTTTGCTAGTCGCCTCCGTCCACGACACCTAATTTGATAGTTGGACGTAAAGCCTGCCTGAAAAAATAGGCATTACTATTGAGATTCGATCTATTAAAAGTACCTAGTTTAAAAAAAAAGAAAAATTGAAGAAGCCTATTAATTAATAAAATTAAGTTTCCATTTCACACCAAAAATTAAAAAAATGGATATCTTTAAAGAAACTGGGCACATAATTTTCAATACACTTTTTTTCATTTTTATTAATTATTTATTGCTACCTGTATAATACATAAATACAAAGCGTTGATAGTGAGTTATCTACAATTGCATTAAGCAATAAAAAAAACTGCCCAGCATAGCCGATGCATTGCGCATCCAGATAGAGGGGATAACAGCCAGTGTTGACACTTTCGGGAATTTTAGCGATAGATTGGAATTGTCTAGGATAAGGGAATCAAGAAATCAATGTTAGTTTAGACTGTTTGTGGTGGATTATCAGGATGCATTACTGAGGAAAGAGTTCAGAACTCTGTTGAATTAGGATGGCAGAATAAGCTTCTGTGGAAATTGATACATTTGCTGGAACAATGGGGAATATTTAGTTCATTGTGAAGCGTGTGGTAGAGAGACATAATAGCATTAAACAATACGGCAAAGGAATTTTTTGTAATGAAAGTGATTTGATCGGATTACATTGGGAGAGTTTAGTTCAGTCCCAAAGCTCTAATCCGTATGTCCAGATGGTTTTAAGTAAAGTATTTTGTTTAGATTTAGGTCCGATCATGCGTCTTTGTTGCTGACGTCCTAATCTCAATAAAACACACATCAGAAAAATTAACTGTAGAAATAGCTGCTAGACATCAATCCATTAAATTCATAAATCATAAATTTACTAAATCAGTATAATAAATTAAATTCAATTTGGAATATTGTAATAAAATTATAACATTAGGGCGACTAGAATTTATCCATACATAGATTTTACGTTATTTGCACAATTACAATTAAATAATAATTATTCCTCCAGTACCTAATATTATCTATTTAAATAATTGACCTCCATTACTGTATGAAATCCAATGTAACGCTTCGATAATTTCTACATTAATAATAATTATACTTAACAAATTAAATTTGAAAATGAAAGTAAATAAAACACCTACATAAGTATAAATAAATGGGGCGCCACGATAGCCGAGCGGTTAGAGGCGAGACCTGCGAAGCTAATATGTATTGTGGTACTGGGTTCGATTCCCGGTCTTAGGCCTTGGATTTTATTTAATGGTTAATAAAAGAAATTTACAGTAAACTATGTTTGCTAGTCTCCTCCGTCCACGACACCTAATTGGTAGTTGGACCTTAAGCCCCGCCTGAAAAAATAGGCGATTACTTTACTTTTATAAATAAATAAAATACCACGATTACCACAGATTATGTATTTAAATAGCCAGCCATCAACCTTAAAGAACAAGAAACTCTTAAAGTTCCAATGTTAAAGAAATATAAAATGATGTCTGTTTGTTAGAAAGAATACAGCTTCCATAAAATTTGTTCTCTGTCAAAATATCAAAAATCAGTAAAAGTTATGCCTAGTTTTCAATGAGAACCTTTGATGTATCTCCAGAATGTGTTATAGATGCTGGGAAAAAGGACTTTCTGGACAATTGTATTTCTGGTGGACTGATGTTTCACCAAACTTTGATCTAGAACATAATATTCACTTTCTTGAACCTATGTTATATTATCTGCGTCACACTAAAACTTGCCAACTGTCCCTCCTGTTCTTATAAACATGGCCTTACTGTCATGCGTTGCTATGGTAAAGTTTCTGGGACTCTACAAAGTGAAACACTTGACGTGGAACCCACATACAAAACTAAACCCTAATGAAGTGTAAAAAAAAAGGTTACTACCTCACCCCAGCGACTACTAGACGAACTAACATTCGAAACTAACATTAAATTAAGTAATTACGAAAAAAACCATTTGGTTTTAGAGACTCAGAGTTACAGATTTCTTGTAAGCGTCTCAATGTCCACCAACTCCAATCACTTCAATCAAAAATACTCTTCCGTATTAACTGTTGTTCCTTTTTACCATCCCAACATGACGAATCCATTCCGATTTTCTCGATCCCATTAAATCAATGAGCTTAACCGAACTTGTAATCGCACGTTCCTTTTTCCTGTTATAATCCTTTAATCTATCAACTTTCCTCATCATCCAGTCCTAGCTTGAATCTCCTTCAACGAACTGAGACGATAGTGAACTCAGATGATCTCATAAAATGAAAGATTATAGACTATCGCCACTAGGTGATTTCTCCTACGCTGTCAATTGTGAATCAGATTAAATTGTTGGTTACTGGTTCCGTTAGCGGAGCAGCATTTGTAAAAACAATGTAAAGAAAAAGAGAAAAGACTTCGCAAATAATTATCCATAGTTCGCTAAATTCAATTTCTTTATCAAAACAGTGATTCAAAAAATTGCTTTTTTGAACAAAACTTTGTACTTTATTTTTTAATTTAAATATTATCAATTATTTTCTAAACAGATGCTCGTGTACAATGTTCTATTTTAGCTTCTGTTCGCCAAGCTTTCATAGAATTTAAGCTGCCCCTGATCCTAGCTTGGAGACGCCCATGGTCCATTTTGGAGATGTAACCACAGTTTTCGCCCATATCTGCAAGTGATTTTATATTTTAAAACCAGATTGTTCATGTGCCACCTTGATCCTGTATAATGGAAGGAAGCGTATGAATTACTTACTCCCATGAACTTGCCCAAATATTTCCCTCTTTCTGATCAAATTATGCTAAGATTTACTTAGAACGAATTGTTACAAAAAAAAAAATTCCAAATAGGTAAAGACGATAGGTTTTTTTTGAAAAAGAAAAATTAAAAACAAACATTATTACTCAAATTACAGTGAGTGGGGATATAGGAAAACACAAGTACAGTGTACAGGACTAATTGGAAAGACAAAGGATTTCCATTTGAAGTTAGTGAAATCGAAACAGTTTTCCAAACTAAAAGTTTGCTTACTTGTATAAAGTTTGAAACTTGAAGACGAAAGTTGAATCAAGTTGACAAAGTTCAGTGTATACAGGTGGTGTGAAATCAGCGTTGTGTTGTACGCGAGGAAATCTCGGCGAGTTTAAATTAGATGTGGCTTTAGGAGAGTCATTTTCGCTCGAGTAAGAATGTGTAGCAATTGTGTGATATATTTTTTTTTTTATTTATTTTCAAGTTTGCACCAGAAATGTTTTTTAAAAAAATGGTAAATGGTACCAAAAAGAATAAAATAAAATTGATTATTTTGTGATTTTACACTTTTAACTTACACTGTTCACACAGATAGACAGTAAATATCATTATTAAATAATTTTTATCATCTTAATGTACAATAAATATAAGACTAGAAAACGATTTGCAAAAATCTTGTACTAGTGCATAAAAAAAACTGAAACAGTCACCAAAAACAATGAACAATTCTTAGAAATATTCGCTCTCTCTTATAATTACTTCTTATGAAGGAAACCAAAGTTTAAATTTATTGTTAAAAAATAATTTTCATTTGTATGATTCCATTAAATGTTATATAATTTAATTTCTCTTTTAAAAAAAAAAAAAGATATAAATGTAGAGAAAAAAAACAGAGTACTCAATGTAGTTCTCCAGTTCGCTCATAGGTAGCGCGGGTTGCCTAATTTTATACTTAGTCTTGTTTACACCAATATCTTAGTAGAAAAAAACAGCTGTTTTGGTGTTCTCTGACCACTACAAGGTATTTAGAAGTCAGATAGATATTAAGAAAATTTATTTATCTGTAAGTCTGTAAACGGTTCTTATTTTTTTCCTGATTTAAAAAGCTTTTAAAGGACTATTTTCCCGACTACTTGGTATCGATTTACTTCTATCTTTAATAGAATTAAAAGAAAATTAATTTTTCCTTATAGTTTTTTAAACTATTGGGTCATTGATCATTTGATTGAAAAATTATAAATGAATTCTTTTATTGAAAAGTTGTCCCCAATGAAATAATTAACAAAGTAGGGGAGAGGAGGGCACATTTGAACAGAATTTACATTTTTCTGTAACACAGAGTGCGCACAGAATCTGTATTATTGAACCTTTTTATTTTGTTTTCTACAACTTTTAAGTCTTCTTATTAACAGATCTATATCAATAAACAGTTGGTACTTTAAATACATATCTATATTTTTTTTAATTTAAAAATATTGTGTGTCAATCTGCCCCACTAGTGGGGGTAGCTTTGAACACAATATAAAATAGAAAGAAATGATATTACTTCACTCTGAATCTACGTTCTATCAGTTATTTCTCTCTCGACTACTACATTACTTTCTCTTTTAAACCACTGAAATCTAGTTCAAAGGTTCTGAGAATGACTCAGTTCGGGATGTTGTACTCCCGAAGTGGTGATGGGTTTAGGGAAGTTTGAACAAAATATTCGGGTTTGATGCGCTTCTTAATGTAGTAAGGTTCGGACCCACTTTCCCCTTCTCTGCGATTAAACAAAAAAAAAAAAAAATCACAAATTTGCAGGTCGGTAGGGCGGCACATTTTAACCGGTGATGTTGAAATGTGGTGCCCCTCTCCTTCCAATAAAAGGAAATATAATATCCAACACTTTTTGTGCAAGCAAATAGTCTTTTGTAAATACTAGATTTAAAAATACGAATTCCAAATGTTAATATGGACTAACAATACTTACACCTTGTCCACTACAAATCTTCACAATACACTTCCAAAGATGCAACAAAAAATTTTACTTCCACCTTACAAAATATAACATTCCTCAATTCTGGACTTTACTAAACACACAATGAAAACGAAGGGAAACTCTGTCAATTATACAACAGGTCTACCACAAAAATATGGGGATAATTACCAATTATAAATGTTTTAAATAATTGGCGAGAAATTAAAATTGTTCAAAGGTGCCTCCCAGATAAAAATGTGCCCCCCTCTCCACTATTTAAAAACTGTGGCACATCTATGAGAGAAGTTAATGATAGAAACAGATTATTTGAAAAAACTGAAGCTGGTTAGAGTGTTGCAGGTAGCCTGAAAAACTGCAATTAAATTGTGTGCTATGACTCAAGCTAAAGTGAAGAAATATTAAATCTTGAAAATATTACTATGAAATGATGTATTAGCTGTTGGCGGTAGAATATTGATATCCGGAATACTTCTAGCTGGTGGCATAGGTCGCTGATGAAATAAGAGAAACCCGAAGAACATATAAACGGAAATAATGCGTCACCATGAAAATCAAGAGTTTACGATTTCCCCCTTCCGGGAATCAAAAGGTGACTGAAGGCTGACAGGTAATGGCGCCGAATATGGCGGTATCAGGGTGAACAAAAAGAATTGGAGGCGGTGGGGACGGAAACGCGAAAAAAAAAAATACAGCAATATTTCAGTCACCCTCCCCCGAACAATTATAATCAGTGGATAGGGTAGCGTGACCTGTAGCCCAGTCACACACATACTCGTTAAAATAATCACTGCCCCCAGCGTCTTGTGGTGGAAGGTGGTGGGCTGAGCAAGTTGGAACATAAGAGGGCGGTAACCTAACTTTTATTAGAGTAAAAACAAAAGGCGATAAAAAAAAAAAAAACGGTAGCTGAAATCGTGAGAGGCACTCAGAACTGGAGAAGGGTTTGCTGGCAACCGGATATCGCGTTTTTTAAGGTGAAATTTTGCATGAATTTAAAAAATTTAATGCGCAATTACTCCGAGAGTGCATTTATGCAAGTTTTTTTTTTATTCCTTTCATGTAATACATTTTTTTAAAAACGCTTTTAAATGCGCATTTTACAGAAAATTCTTAGCTATAAAATAAGTTTTCCTCAGAGTTAAAAACAAACACTGATGGAGCGACATTATCGTGGTACTTTAACCTTAATTTTATTCATCAAGGTCACGCTTCACGCAAAGTCCTCTTTTTTTTCATCACACAAATTACCCTCTTTAAACCGTGACGTCATATTTCCTTATGTATTCGATTGTTTTTAATCGAAGTAATCTAAGATCATGCCCACCTTATTTTTTTAATGTTGGTTTCAGTGAAAGTAAAAAAAATGTCTATTTTTTCAAGCGGGCTTTACAGCCCACCTAAAAACATTTAGGTGTCGTAGTCGGAAGCGACTAACAAAAGCCAATTCGCTTTCAATTTCTCTCATTGAAAGCATTAAATTTAGTGAAAATTATATATGTGAAGGCTTTTAGGTACAAGGACTTGATTTTGTTGACTGGGGAAATGCAGGCAAGGTAAGAGTGCTGAGAGTCCATCCAATGGTACACCAGCATTTCCAGGAGCAAAACATTAGAATCTTAAGCTTCATTATCAAGAGCAGAGGGGCTCTCCAACCTTTTCACCCAGGAGGCCAGTTCACTGTCCCGCAGACCGTTGGAGGGCCGGACTATAAAACAAACTATTAGACTATAGAACAAAACGGGAACAACTAGAATATTTCAAATAAAGAACAAGTAAATTTAAATCAACAAAATGCCCCAGTATTTCTGTGGGAATTATGAACCACCTGCTTTTGGCTAATGAGATGGTCCAATGTCCGGTTTATTTAAAGTGCTTTGCCTTTCTTCCTACTTCTGCTGTTATTTTACACTGTTTTCATCCCGCGTCATCGGAAGTAGTACTGTACATGAGCGACGCAGCGCTTTACGGCACTGTCGCACATATAGTGCTCCTCTCACTGGCCACCTAGTAAAAGAGATGCCCCTTCCGGAAGGGGGCCGCATGTGGCCCGAGGGCCGTAGTTTGGGGACCCCTGCACAAGACTATCCTTTTTTTTAAAGGACAGTCTCCAAAAATCTGAATGCCTGAAATAAGAGCAGTCGAGATGGAATTTTGTTTGCATTACGTAGCTTAGGAAACGCTTAGGACGGGACAAGGATATAATTTCAAGGAGTAGGGATAGATAATTAACAGTTTGCTAGTCGCCTCCGTCCACGACACCTAATTGGTAGCTGGACGTTAAGCCCCGCCTGAAAAAAATAGGCGATTACTTTACTTACTTTAATTAACAGCTAAAGGTGAAAATTAGAGAAGGATACGTTTAATTGTTTTGCGTCTGTTGGGAATAAGAAGAATCGTTGGTGGGGCTATTTCGTGGCAGACTGGAGTAGAATTTCAGCAGATGGTGGATGGATGGATAAGGAAGTGTACTGGGATTGTGGAAGTAACCTCATGAAGAAAGTCGATTCTAGTACATCAACAAGAGTCTGTCCAAGTCTGTGTAATTTGTTCTGTATGGTCTGGATGTATTTTGATGTGTAACTACTTCAGGTCAAACTCCTGGCAGAGCGGGCATAGAATAAGATCGGCCTGATGACCACTTTGTAGCTGAGGAGTTTGTTGTAAAGGAGTCATCTTCGAGTCTCGTGTGAGTAACGGAAAAAATCTTGTGGTCAGTTTTTAATCAGAATTGATCTTATCCTGGACGTGAGTAGAGTAGGTCAGTTTGTAGTACCAAAGTTAAGTCGAGGTTAAACCGAGGTTAAGCGAGGTTAAGCCAAAGTTAAGCCGAGGCATCATAAACTGCAGAATGAAAAAATTCTGAATAATTAATAAAAAAAAAAAAAACTTTTCCATTGACACCTTTCTCATATCAATTATAATAATTGTATTTATCATTTTCATTTTAAATTTTCTTTGGAAGATAATAGTAAAATTATCCAAAAAAAGATTATAATAATTATGAACGAAAGAAGACAAGAAACAAAGTTCAAAACAAAACAATACAAAATTTCTAAATAAAGGAAAGCTATAAAAAACAAATTAAAGATGAAAAGAGTCGGGGAAAATTATCAAGTAACCACAACACTATGACCCAGACAAAGGAAAAATAAAAGCTTAAAACCTGTAAATAATGTAGAAAGGTGAAAAGATCAAAAGTATCATGTCAAATCAATCATTCAATTGATTTGATCAATATTATGGTTATTCTAATTAATATGGCTGCGGTCATGACAGCTGAATATGGATTAATCTGTTTAGCTTCTTTATTTCATATTTAATAAAGAAAGTTTGGCGGCCGTGTCAAAATATTCTTTATCGAGTTTTTCCAAAACGGATGTCCCGTTTTTTAAGGTCTTCCTAATGACGGAGAAAAGAGGTAATCAGTAAATGGTCTGTTTTAAAAATATATATCTCTATGTGAGTGGGAGAGATGTTTGTGTACACTGGAACTGGAGAACAAATACAGGATACACAAACTTTCGTTTGGGGATTCCCATGTGACGTGACAGGATTTAACGATGACTATTGCTCAACCGGAAAAAAAATAAAATTATAATTTGACTTTTCAGTTCCTTTTATTAATATTAATACAATGAGTAGAGTTTAAAGGTAATCGCTACCTACTTTTCTCGGTATTTTCGAGAAAAGCTCAAAAACAAAAAAAAAAAGTGAAAAAACCGTTTAGTAAACGGAAGTATTTCCGGTAAAAAAAAAAGATTTAGATCGGAAAGTTACTGCCTACTTTTTTGATAAGACCCAAACAACGCAATATTATCAGGCGCCCACGATAGCCGAGGCGGTTAAGAGACTAGACCCGCAATGCTAAGATGTATTGTTGGTTTAGTAGGTTCGATTCCCAGTGTCTAGGCCTTGGATTTTATTTAATGTTTAATATGAGAAATTGATTATGTCCGTAACAGGACATTTTCTGAGTCACAACTTCTCATGCAGGCCAGATCTGAATCGTTGTACCTTAACTACAGGCCATTTAGTACAGAATCTGGGCAAGAGTGTACCCTGTGCAATTTGTCTGAGATTGAAGACATTTTCCACTTTATTGGGATATGCCCCATCCTGGCTCCTTACAGATTGCAATATCTGGGAGGGAAAAAGTTAACACAGGAAGACGTCATTCTTTTTCTTAATGGGAAAAATTGGGACTACTTAGCTAAATATTTAAAGGCAGCTTTACTATGTAGAAGACTGATTATGGAGGAATTCCAATGAATTGTTTATTTTTTTTTTGGTTATGTTTATAAATTACTTTACTGTACATAGTACCGAGGATGAATTATTTTGTTGTATTTCGTTGTAGCAACTCGGCAGACGGATTTTTATCCATGCTGAAAAGTGTTATTTCTTTTAATTTTTTTCACTTTTATTTAAATCTTTGTATCATTTGAAGTAAATAAAACACTACTTTTTTTTTTTTTTTTTTTTTTTTTTTTTTTTTTTTTTTTTTTTTTTTGGCGCATCAACAGCTGAGGTTATTAGCGCCCGGAGCTTTTTCCAGTGCACTGCCGGCCTCCGGACAGTGTTCTCTCGTTACAGACAACACTGTCCATCACCGGACAGTGAGCTGTAAGAAGCTCCTAGGAAGAGAAAATCTAAGGGTCAGCTGCTGGATTCGAACCCGGGACCTCCGCGTGGGAAAACACTACTATTATTATTATTATTATTATTATATGAGAAATTTACAGTAAAGTATGTTTGCTAGTCGCCTCCGTCCATGACACCTAATTGGTAGCTGGACGTTAAGCCTGCCCCCCCCCAAAATAGGTGTTTCTCTTTACTTTACTTAATATCATCAAATTTTCATTTTTGAGATATTTTAAAAACGCGCTGAGAAAAATATTTGATAACGATTTTCTCTATGAAAATATCGTTGATTATAATCATCTTATCGCGCATGTTGTTATTTATGTTACTGATTTTATCCATCATCAGCGTTATAAAATTAGATTAAGGGTACTTTCAAAAGAAGGGTTGAGTTGATTATCTCTCAAGTGCTATCTGTTGGGTAATTTAAGTACGGTTGCTACAATCAAATTTCAGCTATCGAAATTACTCCGCTACTCAATGGATTTTTCACGTTTTTGAAAGTTTCATGAAAATAGTTAATAGGATTTTCCGAAAACTTGGTCTCTACATTGCACACTTGAACATTCATTTACTTTTACTTTCATCGAAGTAGTAATAAATTGCATTCAGCTTAACTCTCATTGTTAAAACAACTTTTCTTTAACTTCTTAACCTACCTACAAGAACTTCTTCCGCAACCATGTTACCATCTTAAGATTAATAGTTTTTTTTTAGCGTCCATCAACAGTATAAATAAAGAAAGTGGTAAACTTACCTCCAATTACAATTTTCCGATCATTGGTGTTACCATTTTGTGCACCGTACTGTGTCCTCTGCAGTTCTACACCGGCCGCTGGAGCCACTGCAGCTTGTCCTGCTGGTTGTCCTTGCGGGATAATTCTCTGCATTACTTACTGCAAACAAGGAAAAAAGTAAAGTTGAATATGTACAATGCACTTTGCAGTAAAAGGTGTTTTGCTTAAACATTAAATTTTTCCAGAATACAAGCGGGGGGGGGGAAGGACTAGCCCATTTATTCCTTTGAGCATCCCAGTCAGTTTGCTAGATACTTATCTGCGTTTAGGAGAGTACCCTGTACAGACAGAGTTACGTTTATGGCACATTATCAATTAGAAAAATAGTAATAATAATAAATAATAGGGAAGGAAGGGGTGAATGTTGGTCTAGTGGTCAAGAGCGTGGCTTTGTAAGTGGGAGATCCCCAGTTTGAATTCCGTGTATGGCTAATTTTTATTTGTTAGACAAAATTGTTCATAGTAAAGTATGAGCTTCCGCCCCCGACCAGTACACCTAATAATTGGATTGGTAGTTGGACGTTAAGCCCCGCCTGAAAAAATAAGCGATTACTTTACTTTAATAAGGAGGGTATTGGAGAATAGCTAAGTGGTTAGCATTATTCTGGATTTCAACGCAGAGATCCCGAGTTCGAAGCCAGCTGCTGGCCCTTAGATTTTCGCTTCTTCCAGTTCAATGGTGGTCGCCACGATTGCCAAGCGGTTATAGACAAAGTCCTCAAAGCTAAGATGGTATTATGGTACGATTTATTGTTAAGCTAAGATGTTTTGTGGGTTCGAATTTCCGTTTTAGGGCCTTGGATTTTTAATATAATGTTTAATATGAGAAAAATGAAAATCTTTTACAAAAAAAAAAAAAAAACCTCTTTGAAACTTTAATATGAAAGGTAGCAAGTAGTTCAGGTACTAAAAACCCTCAAGATTGCTTTTGAATAATTCAACAGGTTTCCATACAAACACAGTTGACCTTTCTAGGTAATTAGGGTCACCATAGAATATTTTTTATGTAATTATGATTATAATTCAAGGGATGAAGGGAAAAAATTCAAGCAAGAGCACAAACAATTAGGAGATTAACTACCAAAATAGTGTAAATATTTACCATCCACATATTTTTTTGAATAATATCGAACGCCATGGTCGAATCGTATCGATTCTTTCGTTTATTGAATTATTAATATTTCCTTGAAGCCGTGTCATCGTCATCATCATCCATCCATAATATGACAGTGGTTTGGGTGGGGTGTATCTTTTCTTTTCAAGTTTCAAAGTGGACCTTTTGGGGACCTTCTTCAGCCAGCAAGAATTTAGAAGACTTCTCTGCAGAAACCAGTATTCTTGGTTTTTAAGTTCATCATCTAGTTTCCAAGGGTGGGGGACAGCTGCTTTACAGTAATTCATTTTAATCGAAGGTGCTGTGTAAACTTTGCATCAGGGAATCGATTACAGCTGATCGATTCAACCTTTCGATTAATCGATCAAAATTTTGAGTTTTTGAAATTCAGAGTTTAAAAAAAATAATAATTGAATCAGAACTATTGAGAAACTCAGGAGCAAGGGATAGTTTTGTGAATGACAGACTAGTTCCCCCCCCCCCGTGAGATTGCGACTAAATCAAATTTACCACCATGTAAACAGAGATCTACAAAAAAAGATGTTGAATTTGTATGCTATTTACTCTTGTTCGGTTCGAGTGGATCTAGAAATGATACTAGGGCGTTTTATATCTTGTAGATGTTTACATTTGACCACTCTTCAAGATACTTCAACCTTCTTTTGGCCATTATATCCCCAATGGGTGATGCGTCAAGTCCAACAACCCACTGGAGATCTACCCACAAATAGGTAGTTTAAAAACCGATATCTGTCTGAAACTCTATCATCAATTCCGCTGAATAAAAATAAAAGAAATTGTTGCAAGATACTTGTCAAGGCTTTATCTACGATTAATGAGGTGAACAAAAAATGGAGAGGAGATGATGGTAACTTTGGTCCAGAAATACAACAAGTATGCATTGTATTAATCTAGAAAAGGCATAAAATTGTGTAGTGGTAACTAAATATTTTTAGAATCGATAGATATACGAGGGTCGTTTGAAAAGTCCGTGCAAAAATAAAACTACTTAATTTTTTGGGGTAAACCTTTTTTATTTTTCAACATAGTCTCCTTTTAGGCTTATACACTTCGTCCAACGCTGCTCTAGTTTGTTGATCCCTTCCGAATAATAGGATTTGTCCAAGTCTGAAAAATAGCCATTCGTTTTGCAATCACCTCCTCGTATGAATAAAATCTTTTTCCCGCCAGCCATTTCTTCATATTGGAGAACAAATAGTAGTCCGAGGGAGCCAAGTATGGAGAATAGGGGGGATGTGAAACGAGTTGGAACCCTATTTCCATTAATTTTGTGACCACAACTGCTGAGGTGTGAGCTGGTGCGTTGTCGTGATGGAAAAGGACTTTTTTGTGGGCCAATCGTGGGCGTTTTTCTTGCAGTTCGGTTTTCAAACGGTCCAATAACGATGAATAATATGCACCTTTAATAGTTTTACCCTTTTCCAGATAGTCGATGAGGATTATTCCTTGTGAATCCCAAAAGACAGTCGCCATAATCTTTCCGGCCGAAGGAACGGTCTTCGCCTTTTTTGGCGCAGATTCCCCCTTGGTAACCCATTGTTTAGATTGTTCTTTGGTCTCAGGAGTGTAGTGATGTATCCATGTTTCATCCACAGTGACGAAACGACGCTTAAAGTCCTGCGGATTCTTCTGGAACAGCTGCAAACCGTCCTTGCAACACTTCACACGATTTCGTTTTTGGTCAAGCGTGAGCAATCGCGGCACCCATCTTGCGGATAGCTTTGTCATGTCCAAATGTTGATGCAAAATATTATGTACCCGTTCATTCGAGATGCCCACAGCACTAGCAATCTCACGCACCTTCACTCTTCTGTCATCCATCACCATATCATGGATTTTATCAATGATTTCTGGTGTAGTAACCTCAACAGGGCGTCCAGAACGTTCAGCGTCACTTGTGCCCATATGGCCACTCCGAAAATTTTGAAACCACTTATAAACTGTTCTAATCGAAGGTGCAGAGTCACCATAATGTTTATCAAGCTTCTCTTGAGTCTCCTGATGCGTTTTGTCTTTCATAAGGTAGTGTTTAATCAACACACGAAATTCTTTTTCGTCCATTTTTTGAAAATCACTCGACTTCCTCGATTCAAACGAATGCCAAACACAAAGAAATAGACCGATCTGGCTGAAACTTGGTGTGTGTTCTTCCAAGAGATGCTACTAACTAAACATAACCTCGATACGCGCCAGTGGTGCTATCTCTCTGACTTTGCACGGACTTTTCAAACGACCCTCGTATTTCACTTTATCTTGTGGAACACTAACAAATTCAAACTTTATTTGTATAGAGATACAATGTATCTGTTACAAAGGAGTTCAAGTTCATGTTCACTTTATAAACTTTGTAGACTATAAGATCTCAGTTTTTTTTTTAAATTTTTTTATTTTGTAATTTGCAATCTGTATAAACATATACAATAAGTAAATAGGAGGTGAATGAGATGAACTGGTGCGGGAGGAGAGCAGGAGGAGAGAAGCTATCCAGCGGTAGCACTCTTTATAGGAGAGATGAGAATGTGAGGAGGAGAATACGAGGAGGAGAGCGGAGAGATTTAGTTCTTCAGACTGTAAGGAAGTCGAGGCGATTCAGTCATCGAGGAGTATTGTTAGGAATGTCAGAGGAGGCGAGAGACAGTACAAGAGGATTTGAGCAAGTAGAGAGACCAGTATGGAATTTTTTATATTTAGTCTTGGCGTGTTGGTCTATGAAAGGAATGTTGAGGTCGTGGTAAAGGGTGAGGTTAGTCACCGTAGAAAGGAGCGTCAGCTATCTGTCGGAGGAGTTTTGACTGAAATGTCCAGTACTGTCCGTATGTTTGTTGGTTTGGCTCCAGCCAAAAATTGTTCAAATTGAAATTGTTCAAATTGTTTAAATTGGGTCCACCCTACAGCTCTAGTCCGTAAGTCCACATAGGTTTGAGAATATAGCTGTATATTAAACGTTTGAGTTCAATGGGCAATTTGGAGCGTAGTCCAAGTAGTCTGTAAAGCAGTTTCGCACGTTTCGTCATTGCTTGTCTTTTAAGTCTAGTGTGTGGATTCCACGTGAGTCTTTTGTCTATCTGTATAAGGAAGAGGATTGCTGTTGAAGAGGACAGGTGGACAGGTGGCCCGCCGGAGAGTAAACGTGGCATGCTGGCATTTCTGTGGGTTCATTTTAATTCGCCACTTCTTGGCCCAGGATTCTATTTTATGTAAGTGTGTCTGAAACTTGTATGAAGCTGATGAAGGATGTGTACTTGTGGCTAGTATGGCTGTGTCGTCTGCATTTGTACAGAGTAGTGTAGAGGGTTGTATAGGTACATATGTCTGATGTGTATCCTGTGTAGATCTTAGTTTTAATTTTTTTTTTTTTTTAACAATTAAAAATTGCGTACATATTTTTCTCTTCAAAATTATTAATTAATTTACAAAGTTCTTGTTTAGGATTATTATATTTGTTTATATGGAGTGAGATTCTAAAACTTATTTTACTTACTTATTTTAGGACATTTCCGGGACTGGGGGTGAAGTCATACTTTTCTCAAAAGTATAATTTTATTATTTATTATTTACTATAAGATATTGGCTACACTGGTTTAGAACGAAATTTCCCCGTTTAAAAATAAGTACAACAAAATCATATGACCCCGTTCCCCACGGAATTTTTCATTTCTTATTTAATAATACAAATTTTAATAAGATTAAAAATAATATATGTATATTGATCGTGTTATGACTGGCGGAAAACTGTAAATACATTGACCTATCATTAGGATTTAAATAATTTACTATCGACTGTATTAACTTATCGATAAATGCTGTCGTCGTTATTTAACGGTCTGCTACCTGACTTGAAATTAGCTAGCATTATTGCATCATTCTTTTCTCTTTTTTCTCTCTGTATGCTTTCTTCCTATTTGTTTCTTACATCCTCTTCCTTTCTTAAAAGTAAGAATAAATTGAAATTGTTCAAATTTTTACGCATAATGTTATCACCAGAAATAAATTGTTTTTAATTTTCTCTTCTAGTAAGAGAAAGATTTTGTAATCGGTCAAATTTTGACATTTTACCGGCAGTTTTCGTTATAAAATTTCGGGAGTCCGAAAAAGTATATTTTTTCAAATGAATGTGTTTTTTTTACAAGCATCGTATTAGTCATACAAGGATGTGTTATAATATTATAAAAACTTTAAAATAAGGTTTTTCTAAGATTTTCTCGAAAATGGCTCAATTTTCTTTAAACTTAGAGTACTAATTGTAAAGAAGGAAATTTGAAAAAGGATTTTCCAGGATAATTCAATTTAGAGCACTTTAAGGAGAAGAAGGTTAGGGTTTTTTTTTTCCATTTAAGGGCCATTTTCATACCTTTCACTAACTGGCTACGTGTATAATATTAATAAGAATAACAAATATGAAACTGAGTTTCCCTAATTTGTAGAAAATCTGAACACCGGAAGTGGTCAATGGATTGTTCAGTATTTTTCTTGTTTCATTAAGCAAATTTTTGCCCAGTAGATGTGTGGGGCGTACAGTTTACTGTTTTTAAGATTGCCTTCAAAGATGCCTCCTTTGGCTCGCAAGCCAGGTTAGCCAGGAGGTTATCAACTGCTCTCTCTGAGAGGCACCTTTGAAGGCATAGTTCATGCTTCATAAGTTGAGTAAAGTGTATTATTTGATAAATTAAGGAATAAGTTCAGATCCTTTACATGAAAGATATTGATCACTTAAATATGTGGCAGGAGGTTTCCAATTTTTTTTTGGGTAATTAAACGCAACTCTCCCAAAATTACCAAATAATTATTAAACCTTCTTGTTTGTAACAGATGTAAAATTAATTTTTAGCCATTTTGTGTATGCTTGAGAACATCTAAAGCTCTTAACATTTGATTTGTCTTAGAAAAATCACTCGGAAAACGACTTATTTCCCGATATTAAGAAAAATACTAGTTTTACTGCCTTGGCAATATTTTTAGTAGAAAGGGAATGAAAAAATAGATAAAAATGACCTATCGCGTGCTCTTCTTACTCTTAGATAACAAGTTAAAAAAAATTGAAATATGATTAATAAATACCAGATTTTGGAAATGGACTAGCACCTTTAATTTTGAAGATATCGAATTGCGATTTCCGGTTTCTTTCATAACTTTTTATACTCTTCAAAACTGTGTATATGAAAATGGGGGTCAACCGCGAACCCTAATTTTTGGTCGCGCGTCAGCCTCGTATGCGGGCAGGAATCTAAAATCAAGTCACATATTCTGAAACTAGAGGAGACGGGGCGACAAATTTTTCCTCTACCATTTTTTGCTCAGATTAACCGTTTCAAGCATGAAATGCATTTGAGGCCGTCTTAAGATGAACACCCTGTATACATATCCTACGCAATACATACACTCACAGAGTATATTGTTATCGTCTTATTGATACCATCTATTGATGATAGGGTGTATGTGGGTGAGCGGAAATGGTCGGATCGATCAAAAGTCATGTATTTTATATAAAGGAAAGGTTAATGTAAATGGGAAAATATATATACCGGCTGCGATATACGTTATGCGCACTTGTATGTAATACGAAACTTATCATTTCACAAATAATAAAATACATGAAAGTATTTTCTACCAAAAAAATAAAATGATACCAGTTCTCAATAGTCTATTCTTTTACCCGTAATTCTATATTTCGTCGTTGTTAAACCAATATCTGTTATGTGCACTGTTCGGAGATTATCGACATTTTGACTATTATGACTAGTTTTACTAACCCAAGTTTTTCTTATAAAAAGACTGCTATGTGACTCCAAGCATTATACAGTTAACTGAGAATCGTCGTAAAGTGCAATAGCTTGTATACGTTGACGTATAGAAGTTGTGTTGTTGTTGGTGAAATTGTTTCAATCTGCGCTCAACATATACCAACAGTCTAGTAGTACCACTGTTAAGCCAATGTTGCCATATAATATTCATCTACAACTTGAAATATTCAATTGAGTCATAGGCGGTACAGCGCTCCACACACTATAACCTCTTATTTCTCTTGTGTTTTGGAACTACTTGTGGCTTTGGAATCCTTCCCAGCATTTTGTCGGAGCGCCGATTGAGATCAAAATGCTGGAAGGAAAAATTGTCAAAAGCAATCAGGTTAACATAAACAAATTTCCATTGTACAAAAAAAAAAAAAAGATGTGGTCATTGAAACAACTTTGTGGCGAATTCCTGGCTAATACCAGAACGGAATGGAATTAAAGGATATGCGAGATCCAGTGTAGTACTCGAACGATCCAAAGATCCGTGAGGAAACACTTGGACTGAAGTGTTTCATGTTGAAAGATATTAGGCGCTCGTAGTCTTTGGGTACATTTGGGAAAGCTACTAAGTGGAATTGCTATAAAATAAAACAAATAATTAGTAATTTCTCTTTTCTCTGCGGGTATTCTTTTGCTAGCTAAACCAAACCTAGCTGAAACTAGCTAGACCCAACCTTATTCAGCTAAATCTTGCCAAATGTAGAAGAAAAAACAGCTAAACTCCCTAATCCATTCAGATTTTTCTACAGTTTCTTATGAATTCTACCTCTATTATTTGAGCTATAATCAGCGCGTTAGCGCTATAACCAACAATGGATAACACTGAAAATTAGTAGCTGTTCATTATTTTCGGGTGACTGATTCATAGTTTCAATAGGATGAAAAAAGTAAATGCCAGTTTTCAGTCGTGATACATTTATTCTGCCGAGCTTTCTCGACCTAGGGACTAGGTCATCTTCAAGGCTAGTGTACAAAGTAATATTTTACATTACAGGGTTGGCATGTCTTCTGTCTTGTCTGTTCATGAACATACGGATCTTAGTCCATGAATGGGAGTCCATGAACAGACAAGACAGAAGACATGCCAACCCTGTAATGTAAAATATTACTTTGTACACTAGCCCTGAAGATGACCTAGTCCCTAGGTCGAGAAAGCTCGGCAGAATAAATGTATCAATGACTGAAAACTGGCATTTATTTTTTTCATCCTACTGAAAGGTAGGTAAATGCAAACGATTGGAGAGGTTAACCGATGGTAACCCACCAGTAACACTGGAACTATTTGTCACTCTCTTCAGTGGAGAGGAGATCTAGACGTCCGGGTTGTCAGGAAGAGTTCTTGAAGAAAGATTTTTGAGCTACGAGGATTTTTGCATGTGATTGCAGTTTCAGGTGATTTTTTTTTGGGGGGGGGGCGCATCGACTGCTGAGATCATTAGCGCCTCTACTCATTTTGTGCTCCTCTCATCTTTTGGCCACTCGAGCTGGGTCGGCACGCTGTACCTACGGGCTTCCACATTCAACACCTTGCTGAGCAAGGAAGATAGGGTGGAGCCTAGGTAAGTTGGAGTATCTCCACTCGTCCCCTCTTATCTCATCGATCCAGTCGACGAGTGTGGAATACATTCGTGCCTTCCCCTATCTGCATCCATCATCTTAACAGTTAAGGTGATAAAAGTAATGCTAAGATCCATATGTATAAGTCCCGGGTTAGAGATCACAAAAGGAGATTTTCTTTGTTATTTTGGATGGAAGAGACTAAATTCTTTGGAGATTGAACCCCCATTTCATTCTATGGAGCCCATCCCCACACAATCAGTAAGACTACAAAGATACGCTAAATATATCTTTTCGTGTTCAAGGCTGAACAGATTTTGATCTTTGTAGGATGAAAACTTGATCACTTAAAGTTGATTCAATATGCCCCCAACACCAAAAAAATGAGCCACCACAAAAAAAAACAAGTATTTCATTTAATATCCTCTTTTTTTTACTTCCTGGTAGAAAAAGGAAGTAAAATCGTGTAAGTTGATCCATCTTTTTTTGAGCCCATTTCCTATATTCCCGCTCAGTGCTCAAGGATTCCCATCCTTATTAAACCTGAATCCTTCCTGTAAGAAAGTCGGATCTACCGAGTAAAGTGATTCCAAGCTCAAGGTAACTTCCACAGTTTCGGGCATTAAATACTTGGTTGCTGGAGTACTTTGCTCCGGATTTACCGGGCTTGGTCCGAAGCTATTGCTTAATTGTTCCCTTGGATGTGTTGTTTTTTTTATTTCTCCTCGCTACCACAGTACGTCCTGTGGCTCCCTTTTTTGCGAGAAAGAGCACCGAGAGACTAAATATTGCAAAATGACTTTGGCCAATTATAATAAATTGTGTACATAATCTTGATTTTTTTTTCTTTATAAATACACCAAAATCATTTTCACCCACGTGATTAAAAATACTTCTACCAAAAGTCTTATCTTTTTTTAAGTACACATCTTTATTGCTTACTTAAACAAAAAAAAAGAAAGACTGGGCGTGACATCGTCTTTTTAAATTGAAAAACTTTCTTTTTTTTTTATTTTCAAATAAAAACATCCCTCGGGTTCTAATTTTGTCACTAAAATTTTATTTTTTTTCTGGGTATGTCTAATCTTTTTCACAAAAGGGAAGTTCTAATATAATGTATTCAGCGAGACTGACCCTTTAACTAAAATGAATAAAAAACCGCTTCTTTCTAAACCTTTTCCGGTATAATGAAGAATTGGCGCACCCAGGCCCCCCAAAAAAAGGAAGAAAAAGGAAAATTGTAACGCAACTTATATAAATTAATGAATTCCAGTTCTAAGAACAAAATTTCAAGGCCTTAATTCTCTGTAGTGAATCTTGAATTCATTTCTTGTCATTTTAAACGTAATTCTCTATTCTAAAAATTGGATGTAAGTCTAGATTATATTAGATTGCGAAGAGCCAATCAGTCTATTCTGTCGCGATCCTTCTGAGGCATCTACTTCTAGTTTTCTATCTTCCAGTCCGCCAGTCCTTTTGATGTTATCTATTTCTAAGTGCCAAACATCTTGTTTGGAACATTAGGAACATCAAAATGTACAAAAAAAGTATTTTACCAAACTTTAAAATGCCTTTAAAATTGACAGGAAGTATTCATTAAGTGTAATGACGTATCTTCTTCTTTCTTTTAAACCTACAAAGGATATGCGTTGTCCATCCCGTACGATGCCTTAATCTGCAGTCGGCCTATCAAGAAGACTACGATTTTTGCGAACGGCCTTGATGGAATAACAAAGGAAATAAAAATCACGCGAGAGATTGATAAGTCTTTCAACCATTCTTTCAAACTATTTGCACGTCCACGGCGCTTGTTGGCTACACTACTGCGACACGTCATTTTATGCCATAAATGGTTCAGGTTCTTTAAGGCTATCTACTCCTGGAACCCTTGAATTTGAAGTGAACTAAATTTATTTATTTATTTTTAGTTTAAGGCGCATCTGTATCTGAAAGTCATTGGCGCCCAGAGCTTCCGCTACAGGCAACACTGTCCATAACCGGGCTGTGACCTAGAAAGAAGCTCCGTCAGCTGGTTTCAAAACCTGGATCTAACCACTCAACTAATTTACTGGTTTTACGCCCAGCTACCAAATTAGGAGCCGTGGACGGAGGCGTCTAGCAAACAACTATAACCATTAAATAAAATCCAAGGACTAGACCTGGGGAATCGAACCCACTAAACCAACAATACATCTTAGCATTGCGGGTCTAGTCTCTTAACCGCCTAACATACTTTACTATAAATTTCTCATATTAACCATTAAATAAAATCAAAGACTAAGAGACCGGAAATCGAACCCACTATACTAAACCATTTAAATATAATCAGCTTTATTCATCACTGATGGATCTAAACTCAATTTCAAGTATATTAATGTTTATTTTAGAGCTTAACGAGATCAAGTTGCCTAAATTATTTTGTAAACATGCCTTTACTTATCCAACCTTACCCTCACAACGCCGAAAAAAGAGAACATCTAGTTGTGCTCCTAGGTATATTACATTCAGGTATTGCGTAACAATGTTTAACGAAACCGCTGAAACATATTTAAAAAAACGCTCAGTATAAACACTGAAATGGTATTTATTCACTAAGTAGACTTGATCACTGAGTGGATATCTGAATTAACTCTGCTTAGCTTGGACACACTAGACAATTGGCCAACTATTGTATTGAATATTTGCTAATAGAAGGCATAATTGTTCATGTAATTGTTGAAAATTTCACACATGACCTTCCAATTAATTTAATCAATCATAATGTGAGGAAAAGGGAGCTTGATGGTGTAGTGGTTAGAAGCGTGGATTTGTGTAACGAAGATCACCAGTTCGAATCTCGCGTATGGCTACTTTTTATTTGTTAGAAAAAACAAAAAATTGTTAATTGTTAAAAAGTATGTGCTTCCGCCTCCGTCCAAGATATCTGGTTGGTGGGTGAACGAAAAGCCGTGCCAGAAAAAAACAGGCGATTCCAGAAACTTTACATAGCTTACTGTATCTCATGTGCGCACGTGTGAATGAAGATTAAGGAAATAATTGGAAATATAAAAATAGTAATACATAACAACATTTATTTAGTAATTTGGTAAATTCTGATTGCCAGATTTTCTAAGTTTTGTTAGCCCTTACCGTAAGGGCAAGTGGACTAGCCACTTCTTCAGGGATCTTGGCATCTCTGCGGTAATCCCAGCCTAACAACACGAACAACATTGTCACCCTATACAGTCAATAAATACACCTGCCAAAATAGATCTTTTAGCTCACAGTGGATTTCGGCTTTATAACCTATTCCTTTATCACTTTACAAGTTATCCCTTTTAATCCTACAAGGTCCCCGAAGTGTTACTCAAAAGACTTAAGACATTTTGAGCTTCCTAAGACATTTTGAGTTTTTGATCTAGAGTGGATTCACATTACAATACGTACATTTAAAAGAGTATTTTATAAAAATCACTTTTTGAAATTTAAAAGAAGTTCCGAACTTATGTTTCCGGTAAAAATCCCAGTTTTTACAAATTTTGAAAAAATATATTCTGTGTTTTATTAAACAAATTATTTAACAAATTGTTAATTAATTAAATTAATTATATAAAAAAAAAGCTGCCGACTTAAAAGACGAAAACAGCTTAAGGACAAGGTTTGTGGAAATATTTTTAAATTTGGAAGGAAATTTTCATTTATTTATTTTTCTTTTTCAAAATTATTTTATTTATTTCAGTAATTTGTTAATTTAGGTGTGAATTATGGGTATTGAAATCGGATTCCCTGAATCGGCCTTAGATTTTTTATGTAACAGTTAATACGAGAATTTATTAGTTCAGAATGTTTGCTAGTCGCCTCCATCCACTACACCTAATTTGTGATAGTTGAACATAAAGCGTGTCTGAAAAAATAGGCAATTACTTTACTTTTTGGTATTTAATTTTTCATCGGAACAGGTGTTGATTAGAAGCTATGGACATCTGAGTTTCTTATTGGTAAAGCGATTTTTATTTTTTTTTTCTTAGTTTGCATTATTATTTTTTGCGTTGCAATAAATTATTTTATTGCTAATAAAAATAATAAGAATAAATGTTAAATTTAGTAAATATAACTTTTGTGAATAATATGAAAAAAAATAAAATAAGTAATTTAAATAAGTTTACCTGATATTGGCGCTGATATAAGCCTTAAGTATAGGAAGTGGGGGGCAGATGATGTCAGGTTGGCGGACACAAGACAGACTGGGCCACAGCAGACTGTATATATCGGTGGAACGAGCGGGAGAAAGAGTGGCGGCAAGCCGACCTCTTCTGACCGTTCTTCAATAATGTACTCGTCACATTATAGACCAGCAACAAACCGTCTTGAATTTAACTACGCTCCAGTGTGAACAGCTGCGATAATGTCTCGCAAGGGGGCTATATAGTACCTTCTAATTTATTACTAGAAACAGACCAAAAAAAAAAGGTCTATCGTAAACAGTCGCATGACAGTCTCATCTTTTTAAAGTTGAGAATTTTCTACTAGACGTTAATTGAACTTCAATTTAGGGTCACTGAACGCTGAAAAAGGTTCATCGAGAACTGCCCTCCGCACATATACAAAATAAATAGAATCAATGCTCGCCAAACAGAACGGATATTGAGTCCGGTAATAAGAGTTGATCGTCAAAAACTGGTCCCCCCTCCCAAAAAAAAAGCCTAATGTTGAATCATACGATCATATATCATTGCAGCAAGTTCCGTCCTTTCCTGCTAACTGTTTTACCTATACTCGATACTCTATTAAGAGAAGGTATTGTTTTCAAGGTCCTCCGATTTTGAGTAAATGTTTTTTTTTTTTTTTTACGCATTGGGCTCGGTACGGGCCAAAAATTGAGGCGCCAATAGTGGTGGCAGTGGTGACAAAGGTTTCGGATAGAATTGGTCTAACAGATGTATCAGTTTGCTGAATAAAGTTTTCAGTTTTTTTAGCTTTATTTTTTGTATTCAAAAACAGCTGCTTAGACTTCCTAAAGGCTTGTTTCTAAAGACTTGTTCGCCACAATTTACTCATTTTTCCAGCCAAGGTAACAAACTATTGTACTGTCTTGCGAACTATATAATATCAATAAAAATGAAATTTAGGACTCAATTTTTCTGGTGACTACTTGAAATAGAACGATAACGTACCTTCTCCTTATTACGGTAAAGTAATAGAATCAAGTTAGTGCTTTTTTCTTTAAATTTTTTTAAATTCATCCTTTTTTAGTTCACGGACATCCTCAAGTACTTGCGATAAATACTTTTTTTTTGATAAAAATTCAAATTCGAAAATATTGCAATGTTTGTAAATTAAAATAAATTAAAGGAAAAAGGAAATAAAATTGTCATTCTCAAAAAAAAAAAACCGGCTCCTAAAAATTTTATTGAAACATCACTATAGAAACATTTTACAGCTCATAAAAATGTTCAACTTCTATTTAAAATATTTTTGTGGAAAATTTAATTAGGAATAGATTGACTCTGAAGTGCCATTTTAGTGTAATTTACCGTCCTACGTCTTGTGTACTGATAAGGAGAGTTATATTTGTATTAGAATTCCCGAGTTTGAAGAAAAATTGCTCAATCCGAAGTAGATCCTTTACTCCAAGGATTCTTTTTGGGATTACCTTGACAATGGGCTCCTAGAATTTTCCGCCAACTTTGTATATCCACTACATACAAACACATAGACTTAATAAGATGTACTGTACGGTTAATACCCAGTAACGTTTCAGTGTAATATTTTTACCAACTTTATAACGTTAGTGAAGAATTAAAGATAAATATTGTTGGCTGGAGAAATTTGGTGGGTTAGAATCTTTGAGAGTAAATCAAAGTCGTGTGAGTTTACATAAAAATACACAATATTTTTTAAATGTCTGTGAAATGGAAAATTCGATCAATCTTGTTTTAATATTTCAGTTTGATATTTCTGTGATGATAATACAAAATATCATATTTTCGACTCATCATCATACTAGGTGACTCCTTGATCTTTGGGGTAATCCCCAGAGCAAATCTCAAAGAAAGGGTCCAAGTCCCTGTAATAGTGGTACTTATGATCGTGGAATTTTGATCACTAAGTTCAGTCGTGTACTCTTTGGTAGGACCATTTTTTTCAGATGCTGAACAGACCATTTTCTAAAAACATTTTTACTGGTTCAAGGTATCTCAAATGAAAAGTTGGCATGAACTCCATACTTGCCTTATCTTGTAAGAGAATAAAAATAAAATAAATAAATAATCATGAGATTTAGAGATAATTATTAAGCACTACTTACTTGACCTTCATTTTAAGAAAGACAATTTAATTTGAAAAAAAAAAATAAATAAAAAGTTGTTTCACCAACAAATAAAGTTTTGTGACTGAAACGAAAATAAAAACAAAATTAAATTGATGTAAACGACCAGTTGGGGGCGGTATCGTGATGGCCTAAATCCAGGCAAGTATATTTGCCATTCTTATCAGCACTCACACCCCCAAACTGCTGCCCTCCCCCGCTATTCGGGCTGCAGGAAAAATTAGCATAGATTTTTATCAAGTTTACACATGCCCAAATATGGCGTGTGCTTTCGATACGGCAAGCGCACAATGGATACAGAATAATACGACGGAAAAAAAAGCAGATAAAAGAGGATTAATTGTTTTTTTTCAATCAATATTCTGTGATTGATCTATGGAAGCGATCTTCCTTTCCTTTTTTTTTTAAACTGGTTTATAATTTATTTCAAGTTTCAACAGGCAAAGTTTTTTTGAGATCTCAAGAAACTACTTAGCATGGCAATGCTAGTCGTCTTAGTGCCGAAATGGTACAAATTTGTTTGTAAAATATGTCTATAGAGTGAACCCAATTATGAAATATCATCAAAAATAACTTATTAAAAAAATACATATTTCCATTTTAAAATCGATAACAATATTATCCCATGCAATGATTAAATATTTATTGATTGTTTTCTTTAGTTCAGGGCTGTTATTGATTTTTATAAAAAATTATGATATTCTTAGTATATTTAGTTTGTTAGATATATATTTTTGGCTTGGAATATTTTATAAGATCAAAAAACATAACTTATTTAGTAAATTTGATTTAGGTTATATAATTAGTTGTGATTGCGGGATACTTTTATCGAACGGGATGAAATCTATTGAAAGCTTTTATTGTTAAAATTATCAAAAAAAAAAATGAAAAAGCCCAATATTTTGAAATTTCCTTCTTAAAACAAAATGCCCGAACATCATTACTAGTGAAAGAAATGTTCTTTTTTTTTAATGATTATTAATTGGAATTTCATAAAGTTTTGGAATATTTGTATTCCTATGTTAAAGTAACGATTTATACAATGGCACGTTCCAATAACAACATGTTTCATTTAACTTATTGATATAAACTGCTCCACAAAAAAAGTGGCGCACTTTGAAAAAAGCGTTTATTTTTTGTTTTATCACATTTTGGGTAAAGATTATTAGTTTTAATTATTTTCATAAACTGTCAGGGAACAATTAATCGAATCAAGGTCCTAAGTTTCACGTAAATAGAGAAGCAATTCCTCGTTTAATCCCCTTCAGTCTTTTTGTGTAAACAACAACATGAACTTTACCTCAACAGTAAATAAATTTATTGACCTCTACAGTTGCGTTTCGACTTTTTTCAAGCTGAAAGCATTGCAAACTCTCAATTACAGCAGAGCAAGTGGCCCGTATTATTGCATTAGTTGTGGATGGACAGAGTCAGCGGTACGCAGCTCGAACGTTAGGGTTGCCTGAGACCACCGTCCGTAGAGCCATCCATTGTTACCAGGAGACAAGCCTCTGCACTCGCAGACAAGGTTTTTTCGTAAAAAACATGATTCCCCTTGTCATTACACGAAATATTATTCTGAATCTGAAAAATTAAGTTAGATTAGGCAGGGGTTGGCCAGTTACCTTGCGGCGATTTTGGGTATTTTTATTCCTTAAAAGTCACTTTTTTTTTTCTTTTTTTTTGTAAAAATCTGTTGTTTCTGAATTGTGACATCAAAGTGGAAAGGAACAAGTTTTTCTTCAAAACAGAGAATTCAATGCCATAACGCAGTGATTCACAAAGTGTGCGCCGCGGCTCCCCGGAGCGCCGCGGTGCATTCATAAAGGCGCCGCGAAATATTCAATTAAACAATTCGGCAATTTTCTTGGAATTTCCAATTCTCGAATTTTTTGCGCCCACAATCGTGTATGCTGACAAGAATTTAGCAACTTTCGTGGCCGAAAGTTGTTACCGAAACAGTTGAAATTAGATATTTTATATTATCCCAAGGAAAATAGTAAGTATCTGTTTTTAAATTTTTCACAGTTAAATGGGTGTAATCGCTTTAGAAAAGGAAAGTTTTCCAATTTTTCAAGAAAGTCAAAAATTTAGAAAAAATCTGAAAAAAATGTATTAAGGGCGCCGCAGAAAAAAATCCGATTATTTAGGGAACCGCAAACCGAAAAAGATTGGGAACCTCTGCCTTAACGGAATTTATCAGTTTCCCAATCATATAGCATGTAGCTTCAATCTAGCACAAATTAATGGAAGATCCCTAGTTCGAATCCCGCGTATGACTACTTTTTATTTCTTAGAAAATATTAATTATAGTAAAGTATGAGCTTCCGCCCCCCCCCTGCCAACGACACCTAAGTGGTAGTTGAACGTAAAAAGCCCCGCCTGAAAAAATAGGCGATTACTCCCTCTAATCTGAAAGAATTTATTTAACTACCGGTTGAACGAATGTAATCAATACCTTATTTTGGCTTCCTCTGTTAGTGAATTAAACTATTTAATCAAATTAGAACTCTTGTGCCATTTTATTTGTTTTTGAGTTACGGTTGATATATGCCCATACACACCCCTCAAAACGGATATTTCGGTGACTGCCCAAAATAGAACATCTACACCAAGGATGAGCAACACGCGGCCCGCCAAGCATTTCTAAAATTGAATTTATTTTATCGACTTTCTCCCATCAATATATTGTTATAAAATTAATTATAATAAAATGGTCGTACATACTAAACCTACATATTTTTTTTATGGCGAGTTACTTGTCGACGACGTTTTTAAACATGCAATACGAACGCGCCGCGTCTGCGCGATTTTTTTTGTGACGAGATACACACTTGTCGGTGACTTGTTCAAACATGCAATACGGACGCGATGCGTTTCGTACGAAGTTTCTTAAATTATTAATAAGAGTTAATCTATGTGCGGCCCGCCAAAAAAAAAAAAATTAAATTTAAATTGGCCCATTGATTAAAAAGGTTGCTCACCCCTGATCTAGACGATAACTTACCTTTCTTTTTAGTTCACGGACATACTAAGTACATGCTAATTTGAAAATTTGCAATGTTTTGTAATTTAAAATAAAATAAAGGAAAAAGGAAATAAAATAATCATTCGAATCATAAATTCTTTTTATTAATTAATAAATATTTTTTTTTTTTTTATATTAACAATTTTAAAAATTTAATTTTTCTTTAAAAAGAAAAAAAAAATTAATTTTGTACCGAATTCACTTGTAATTTCTTTATTAGGCTACTAAGCCTTTTTCTCTCTCTAAAAACAAAAATAAAAAAGGCATAAAAACCAAAATTAATCATAATTTTGGCAATGATTAATTAAATTTAAAAAAAAAAAAAATAGTTTTCTGTTTTTCTGGATTTCGGATTTTAAATTTTTAATTTTTTCAATCTTTCTTAAATTAATATAAGAAGTATTTTATTTATTTTTTTATGTTTTTATTAATTTACAAAAGTAAAATCGCAATTACAATTTGTTTTTATCGTTACATGCTACAAAGAAAAAATAAAACATGACAATTACAATTATTTACAAAAGTGCAATTTATTTATTAATTAAGTTCCTTCCCTTTCAAAAAAGAAAAAAAAAGACAAACAAAAAGATAATGAAAAATAAAGTGGTTTAAAAAATAAAACCACTTATAAAAAATAAAAATAAAATAGAATAAATACAAAAAAAGAAATTTATTTTTAATTATTTAAATCAATGGTACTTTCATTTTCTAATCTTTTGTTTTTCTTTTATAGAACAATTATTTTGAATAGTTCATTTCATTTGACTAACTAAAAGAAAATATAAGCAACCAAAAACAAAGTATTCTCACTTACCTCTACAAAAGAGATTGTTATTATATATAAGACTTAAAAGTGAAATATGAGCGAAATTTACAATACGTGTTTTCTGTTTTTGTTTTTTTTTCTGTATATATAAATATATTATACATAATTTGTATTTTTTAATTAAAAATTACATTTAGACTGATCATTTAAAATTAACTATTTAAAAATACCATTTTGCTGCACAGACAGAAGATTCCAATTATACTCAGTGGTAAAGATGGCAAAACCAAAATAGAAAGATTGATGAAACGTTTAAAGATGAATATCTGCCCCCTAATTACTGCTTTTGCTTGTTGATTCTGGCCGAGTTATCTGCTGAGAAAATCTTGCTACGTGTTGTAGATATTGATTAATAAGTATTTCAGAGCAAAAATGGTGTTAGATGATTTTGAACAAAATCAAAATTTTTGGCTTATTTTAATGGACTGGCCGCTAGGAACTTGTGCCCGATAAATGATTGAAACAGTGGCATTTCATCATTCATATTTTGTCCTAAAACAAATGGAAGAAATTTTCCCGAGAAATGTTTAAAAATGAAAATGATAATTTGATACGAGAAACTGTGAATTTGATTGGTGTAAGCATAATCTCGAAAATATATGATGCTTTCAATTTGTATTAGACGTAACAGAAATTTGGAAAGACAGCGATAATGAAATAAGTCTTGGAACTGATAAAAGAAATTGATTAAAAAAAAAAAAAAAGTTCAGCTATGTATCGCAGCAATTAGCAGCAAAGATTCAGGCTACATAAAGCAGATGCAGTTACCGTTGAGAAGAAAAAAAAAAGGAAGACCTACAAAGAGTTGCGGTGCAGGACAGAGACTCAGGTTGAGGGGGATGAATTTGGTGGAGGAGAAATAGGGGATACATATATATATAAGTGCCTGGGGGACATGCTTTTCAAGAGGGAAACTCTCACATTTCTTCAAAAAGTAGACGAGGTTTTTTTTAATTTTTTTAGAAAAGATAAGAAGACGCTTAACAACGCCTCTGTTCACTCGAACGATGGATTTGTAAAAGTAAAGCCCACCTTGAAGTATGAAGGAAAAAAGAATAGATGAAAATCTCTCTTAATATACCAAAACGGAATCTAGCTATTCACTCTTCGTCATTTAATAGATTCAAATTTCTTCTAAGGACACCATCCCTCCTCGTCGTTGACGATGATTAAAAACAAAGTTTTGACACAATGAAAGACCAAGCAAAACGATATCCAGCGCCTTAAGTGTTAAGACGTAATCAATTTTACACCTATCTCCCATTGACTGACACGAAAGCTTGCAACAAAATGGTAACTTTAAGTAAATTAAAAACAAAATAATTACGATAAATAAGTAAATTTACAATGAAATAGTATTCTTTACGAATATTATTTTTACAAAAATTAAAATATTATTCCATTGGAGAATGATAATTAAGTCTTGAAATATTTCAAACAATAAAACTATAAAAATAACACAAAAAATTATTAATTTTTTAAAAAATTAAATAATAAGAAATGGCGAAGATTTTTTTCTAGAAAATTAAAACAAAGAAAAATTAAAAAATAAAAATTGATACGCAAGAACCTAAACTTATCTTCTTCAATGGAATGTTCAGTTTAACTTAAAAATTAATATGAATAAATGTGTCTTTGGTTTTACATTTATTATTATTATTATTTGTAAAATATTATTATTAATAATTGTAAAAAATAAAAACTACTATTTATTGTTATTATTATTATTATTATTATTTTTAAAGGATGATTAAAAAAAGATTCCTTCATCAAGAGGACTCCTTGTTTGTTATTTTTGTTGAAAAGTTTTCCACATGAAAAACAAAATAACTATGAAAGACTAGAGGACATTTTCTTTTTTAAGTTTTGATCTTTACACAGGTGAACAGGTTTTTCATCTTATTCGGCTAATAATGTATTGTGAAATATGCATTTCTTTTTAATTTTACAATAACTTTTTTTATATATAATATATATATATTTTTTTTTTTTTAATTTTCTATAAAAAATATGACCTGATGCAGGTTTTATAGATGGCCTGAAAAATTTCTTTATAGCTTCTTTTTCTTTTTTTTTTTAAATTAATTTTCCCATCAAATAAGGCAAGACCTGTAATATAAATAAAAAGAAAGAAAATTTACTATTTATTTATAACGAAACTCATTTTTTAGGGAGGTGTAAGGACACAGCAAATCTATTTTCCTAAAAAAGCCAATTTTCACCATTTTCCAATATGGTTTTTGTTTCTCATTAATGTTTTGTGTAATTGCATATTTTAAAATAAGTCAAAATAGATCGCAGAGATAAAAATAATACTCCCTCCCACTGGGATGCCTTCCTATAACTGAAGATTTGTATGAGATGGTCTCGTCTTCCAGGTCACTTGCTCTTCAAGCGACATCCAGGGTTTTCCGGAAGTGTGTTAGATGATTAATAAGGATACTAAAGAATTGGACTGGAAGAATAGAGAAGGTTGGAGTGCATTTTTTATTATAACTAAAACGGAAACGAAAGAAATATTTGATGGTAAGTATTAAGGATTCAAATTGGGGAGGAATCGGTCCAAATTAAAAACAATAACTCGTCTTTTTTTTGCCAACGTTTCGACAAATATTTTGCCTTCTTCACTTCAGGGCATGGCTATGCGAGTTGGTTGAGTTATAGAAAACCTAATGGTAAGGTTGGAGACATAAAAGAGAGCGTCTTTAAATTCGGCAGAGTATTAGGATTGGACAAGGATTGTGGAAGGCTTGATTTAAACCCCATAGTTCAGTTCCAAAAAAATCCAGACAAGTCGAATAATTCGACAAGTAAATCTGTCTTTTGTTTTGTAGTGTTAGTTAGGAATGTTTACTTGGTAAACATTAACAATAGTTTGTAGCGACTTATCATGTCTTATATTAAGGTAACATCCTTTCTGAAGTCAGGTGAGTATTATAAAGATGAAATGGAGAATTCAACTTGATCGCAATACTTACATAAAAAAAAGTGAAAAATAATCTTCATAATTGCAAACAATAGGGAAAATTAATCAATAATATTAAAGAGCCATTTCAGCTGGTTTTTAATTCTTTTAATTAATTTAAAATGTCAGTTATTTTAGGGTAAAGTCGGTAAAGTCAGAGACTATAGGCTAATACCCTTCGTTTCCATTAGTAAAGACCACTAAAATTTCGAAATTTTCTTACGCATGCAACGAAAAAAGCAAATTATTCTAAATTATAATTAAAAATACTCACTCAATTTTAAATTTTTTTAAAGAAATGAATAAAAAAAAACAATTATTACTGCTCCATTTCTTCTTTATCGTCTTCGTCTTCATCAAAGCCGAAACAATTTTGCATATCATCTTGAAGTGAATTACGTTTTTCAGTTTCGCATTTAATCTGTGTACCATCTTCTAATCCTGGAAAAAAAAAAAAAATTAAGTTCCAATTTAGTTGAAAATTATTATCTGTATAATAGAAAATATTGATTGTGCAGATTTTTCGAGTTTTGAACCAGAAATATCCCGTGAATACGAAGTTGTTTTCAAATCTGGTGTAAGGTTAGCTTAACATAAAAACCGCATGTATTTCCCGACTTGAAGGTTATCCGTTAAAGTAAGGCTCGGAAAAATTAGTCCCACTGGAAGGATTCTTCATTTTTCTGTTTTTTTTAAATTGCTCCAAAATAGATCCTATTTTCTTTGAAATTCGTATTGTAAGTGGAGCAGCGCCGAAGAGAGCTAGAGAGTAGGGACCAGAGTAGTAGGTCAGAACTAAGCGACAGCGAGGAAGAGCAGCTAGGGGGGCCTCGGGACGACCCCGCGTCAGAATTAGAAGAGGAATCGATCACCTCGACCAGTGAGGGAGAGGGGTCCGGGGATACCAAAACAGGGCTGGGAGGGGCAGTGTTGGCCTAGAGCTCGGACTGGTCACATAGGACGCTGAGAGTCAGGGTAATTCTGCTGTCAGGACGGACAACGAGACGGGACTTCCGGCTGAAGCCTTATCACTGTGTACTAGCGTGAGAAGATTGTTTTCCTTTACTTTTGAGTTTCATTTATGTTTTCATTTTCCTTTTTGGTTGTTTCAATATCGAAACCTCGGACCCGCTATCTACCAGCAGCGTCCGTAGTTGGCCTGCTAGGCTCAACTCAATGGTCACTCCTCCTGCCCCCCCCAAGGTTACTGATGGAACTAACAATTGGGCCCCTGGAATGACTCTGGACCCTTAGCCTATCATCCTCCCCGTACGACTCCCGATCTTGCCTCCTAGTGGGCGTTGCCTGTACGGCAGGCTTCATCCGGTTAGTATGTACTACGCTACTCCCCCCTGAGGCTAGGGCGATTTCATAGTTTACCGGAGAAGTTTGGGCTAAGATTGTATGAGGCCCCGTCCACGGCCGCCTAAATTTACGAGCATGTCCCAACGGTACCGCCGGCTCGTGCAGATATACTCTATCCCCCACTTCAAAATTCCGATTTTTCCTACCCCTATCATGGGTCTTGGCTCTTGCCTCCCTTGTTTGCGAATCCTTCACCTTAGCGATACGATACGCCTCACTCAAGTTCTGTTGCAAAGTCTGTATAAACCCGTCTCGATCGGCTTCCGCGTCCCTGCCCTCCGCTCGAATTCCCAGGGGTAGTCGGGGCTCCCTTCCATGCACCAGAAAATAGGGGGTATATCCCGTCGAAGAATGGGGCGTACTTCGATAGGCCGATAATATACACGGGATCCAACGGTCCCAATCTCTCCCGTCCCTCCGAACAATACAGGCCAGGGAATGTGAGCTTGTCGGGGTAGTGGGGAGAGAACACAAAATAATTACGAAATTAATACACTCTTTTATTTACAAAAAGGAAAATGAAAACATAAATGTAACTCAAAAGTAAAGGAAAACAATCTTCTCACGCTAGTACACAGTGATAAGGCTTCAGCCGGAAGTCCCGTCTCGTTGTCCGTCCTGACAGCAGAATTACCCTGACTCTCAGCGTCCTATGTGACCAGTCCGAGCTCTAGGCCAACACTGCCCCTCCCAGCCCTGTTTTGGTATCCCCGGACCCCTCTCCCTCACTGGTCGAGGTGATCGATTCCTCTTCTAATTCTGACGCGGGGTCGTCCCGAGGCCCCCCTAGCTGCTCTTCCTCGCTGTCGCTTAGTTCTGACCTACTACTCTGGTCCCTACTCTCTAGCTCTCTTCGGCGCTGCCCCACTTACAGTATGATTACTTTCACGCTAATATGTAATTTTTATTTATTGTATATTTTTCCAAAAATTAGAAAGATTACAATAATTTATTATTATTTTGCTAAGCTGTTGACCTATAGTGTAGGGTATTCTTTTTTCTGTAAAAACTTCTGTCCCACTTTCTATTTCATATCCCTTAAAATGGGCAAGCCCTAGGACGAAAGTTTGGCAAAAAACATAAGTAAATAATTATAACTAAAATTGGCAATAATCTTTCATTCAAATGGATTAATGAATAAGTTACCAAAAAAAAAAACCGTACTTTTTTATTTCTCTAAGCAAAAATTTTTTTAACGTATAAGGGGGAGAGGCAGCGTAAGTTTTCCCTTAATTATAAATTTAAAGAAAATTTCATCATGTAAATTGCGATATGGACATGTTAGTGTTGGCAATAGACTTCTTTACATTCTACTTTCCATCCAAAAAAGAAAAAGCAATAGAGTAGATTTTCTATTTTGAATTTCCACTGAAAATGAATGTTTTAAAGTCCCTAAGAACAAGCAAAAGTGGTTTTTATAAAGTGGCCTTAAAACAAATGAGTGTGCTTGGCTATCTGTTTCAGCAATAATACAAAACCTTTAAATCGTAGAACTCACAAATTTGAATTTTTTGTTAGCTCGGAACTAGATGATAAGCTATTGGTTAAAATCGATAAACAGAGAACAGCTACTCTCCAGAATATCAATATGATGATCATCTACCATTCTTTTATTAAAAACAATTTTCCACGTTTAACATTAAGGCGCCATATTTGGGTGAAAGGTTGATTAGATTTCCTTCTAAAATTCTACTCTTACAACGTTTATACAACATTAAAAACAAGTAAATGAGTTGCTAATATTAAAAGGTTAGCTGAGAATGGAAAAGTCGAATGTTCTTTCCCGAAGAGTTCAACCACAGTTTTCCGCTATTTTCTCGACAATCACTTTAAGGCAACACATCTGACGAGAAATGGAAAATATTTTCTCACTTTTTGACCAAAAATCGAATAGGAAACAATTTCCACTCTTAGAACGTAACTAAGTATTACTAACTAACATAATAACAGTATGAGATTGTATACATACTTATATCTGTAGTAGCCAGTGGGTCAGGAATAATCGTTTCACTAGTTCCAGAATTCTGAGACGATGAATTTAACGCTGCAACGGCCTGTTCAATAGTTTGGTCACCAGCTACCACAGCCACTTGTTGCTCTTCACCTTCGCCATCCTGCCATATTAAAAAATTAATAATTATTTCTGCACAAAAACTCTTTCAAAATATAAAAATAAAAAAAACAGCTGATCATGATAGAGTAAAGAAGCCTAACCTGTAGTTGTATAACTTCTAGAACAACATACTGCTGTCCATCACAGCCTTCCACAGCCATTACAGATCCTTCCAGACCATTGTCTTCACCAGTGGCGTCCGTTTCATCAGCTTCATCTTCATCCTCTTCTTCGCCAGGCATCACTTCAACCTGTTGACCATCTATGATCTGTATCTTCTTCTGTCTACCCAATTTTAATGCTAACGCTTTTTCGTGAGCTGTTGACAGTGGATCATGGGCTGACATATGACGAATTAAATTCCCTTTATGCCTGTTAAACATGGAATTTAATTTAATTGTAATGATAGTTTAATGGGTATTGCCAAGACCAAAAGCAATTTCACTGGTAACGTTAAAAATGAATAAGGGTGATATTTCTTGTCGTGCACTACTTTTTCCCTTTGAATATTAGGAAATTATGATTTGTTGGAGAAGCTGTAAGGACCAATTGGGGTTTTGGGTAAGTAGGGCTCAGGCCCTCTCCAATACTCATTAATTAATTAATAAGTAATAATTACCCTAAGTTTTAAGGTAATGTTTTTTTTTGTAAGAAAAAGTAGAAAGTTGATGATAAAAATTCACCTGAACGCACGTTGACATTCTGGACATTCGTGTGTTTTTTCTCGTGGAGCTGGAGGAACATAATTAGGATTGTGGTAAAGGTTTTGGTGTCGTTTCAGTAACTGTTTTTGCCTGAAAGCCTGAAAAAAAACAACATATAATTAATAAATTATAATCTAAAGAAAATACATTCATTTTGATGCACATAACAATCTTGGGAGAATGTAACATTTACTGGACAAGAGAATAAGAAGCAGTTTAATATTATTATATTAAAAAAAGGAAAAGTTTTGACTTTTAAGAAAAATACCAACTTCGAGATGTTTTCAACTGAAGTACCTTAGAATTTCATCTACTTAAATATAAACTTATTATTTACGTTAAATATATATTTACCTGATCACACTGATCACATTGGAATGGTTTTTCATCGGTATGTATTAACATATGCGACTCTAAATGACGTTGTGAAACGGACGCATAAGGGCATAGATCACATTTCCAACACTTTTCACCTTCGTGAGATTTATTATGTACCTAGAAATTGGAAACATTTTGTTGATTAAAGAAATCAAGATATCTAAAATTAATAAATGAATTTAACGTATTCATAAAAAACACTCACAAAAAAAAAAAAGAATCTAACCTTGTAAGTATACCTATCTGGAAACTGTTTACCACATCGTTTACATTTCAATGGTTTATCTGAGGTGTGAAGTTTTTGTACATGAATCCTGAGATCAGTTTTTCGGCCGCAAGTAGCGGGACATAGTTCACATTGATACACAGGCTTTTCACCTACTAACAATAATAAGATATCCTCAGTTACTTTTAAAAACAATCCAGATTTATTTATTTTTTTAAAAAAAAACATGAAGTCTGATTTTTCTTTTTTAATTAACACAATAAAAACTCAACGATAAAAACAAAAACAAAAAAATCCATCGCAAATTTCTCTAATTTTCATTTCGTTGTTGAGATCATTAAAACAATATCAGCAAGATTTAAATAGCCTAAGTTAGACTTAGACCAGTTTCTTATTCTTCAGACTTCAGACTTTTACTTAAAAACTATTAGTATCAAACGATCGTAAAATGAATAATTTTTAGAAAATGTTCCCCGAATATCGAACAAATTTAGGGACTGACTCTTCCAAAGAACCTTTCTTTAGGTCCTAAAAAAGAGCTTCTAAAAGGGCTTGAATATAGAAGTGCCAAATTACAGATGTTATGGTCTATACTTGTAGCTCATCTTTTACTCTGATTTTTTTTTTTAACAAATAATAATTTAAACTCGTAACTTCGGACTTCCCAGTAATACGTCATATTCATAACATGTTTGTGTTAATTAATGCGAACTCTAATGGGCATTTCGTGGACCGTGGAGAAGGGCTAATCCTTCTAGGGAAGAGAGGTGCAAAAGCCTTCTATGAAGGAGTCACCCTAAACTCTTTCTAAGTGGTCCTAGATGGTCGCCAGGTTTCAGAGCGCGATTTTTCTTTTTTTAATGCCGCCTCCATAGAAAACCAGATAAGAGCATCACCGTACGAATATTTTTCAAAATAATTTAATCCAAAAACTATTTCCAAAAAAAGAAAAAGAAATAGATGGTATTGAGCTCCGTACTGTTTAACCGTATTGCCATGCGCCTATTAAGAAAAAAAATGGGACTCAATTTCGCCCCATACCTAAACTACACCAAAAAGTCTTAAATAAAAAAAAAAAAAAAAATAGTTGTTTGTGTTTACTAATCCGTAAATGTTTTTAAAGGCAGCTGCTTTAAGTAACAATGGATTGTTTTAGTGTTTACAGTGTTTTTTTTTTTTTTTTACATGTTACACATGGCTGAATGCGGTTAAACAGTACATTAACTTACCACTGTGTATTAGTTTGTGAGCCTTAAGACTGTTTGACTGGGTAAACCTCGTCATGCAGATATCACATTCGTATGGCTTTTCGCCCGTATGTATTCTAAGATGTCGTTTAAGCTTGAACGTATCTGGACTGGCGTACGTACAATGTGGACACTATAATAAAACAAAAACAAATGTGTAAATTAGTTTTCCTGAAGTCGTACAGAAAATCACTGCTTACAAAATAGATAGGAGAGTGCGGAAACGCCTACTTTCCAACACGAACCACTATCCGCACATTGATGTGTTTACTATTAGATTATCTAATTATTTATGCTAATCTATAGAACAATTCGGCTTATCTTCTTCCTTCTGAAGTAGACCCAACATAGGGTTTCTATTGATTTATTTAAAAAAACAACGAAACTTAAACTAACCTAACTTTTAATATTGTGCAAATTAAAATTTACATTATTGCAGAAGTGTTTTCTTACTTGAGGGAACCTAACATAACATGTCGCCTTCGGCTCGTGACATAATATTCCGCACTCACACAAGAAAAGAATCACTTTTCGCTCTAGTTACGTAACTATTATTATATTTTTGACGCAACAAATAAAACAAAAAAATTTTTTTCTTAAAAATTAAATTAGTTAAACAAACCTGATAAGGCCTTTCTCCTGTATGGCATCTCATATGGTTTCGCATCTTACTAAGCTCTACGCTGGCATATTCACAAATGGTACATTTATGTGGTTTTTCATGTGTATGTTTATATCTGACATGACGTACAAGTTCCCCTAAGGAGAGAAAAAAGAAAAATGTCAGAGGCACTTTCGATTGGAAAAAAAAAAAGACGCCGCACATTTTTTAAAATAATAAAATACAAACCTGAGGTAGTAAAAGCACTTGAGCAATATTTACAACGATGAGGTTTTGTGCCAGTATGGGTATTGACGTGATTTTGTAATGATGCCAGAGTTTTAAAACCTCTTTCGCACACACTACATTTGTGTGGCCTTTCTTCTGAATGTGATTTCATATGACGTGATAGTAAATACCTAAAAAATTTTTGTTAACTTTAAATAGAGTTAGCCAAGAGTTAGTCTTTAAAAACTGAACCATCCAAGAGTTAAGTTGAAAGCTTCAAACTTACACAATTAACTTATATTAATAAAGTTGCGTATAATCAGAATAAGAAACAAAAAGTAAGGCTAAGATAATTGTTCAACAAGATATGAAAGCTGATCTTAAAAACTCGCCAATATGTACCTTGAATCTCCCTTGTACAAAAACTAGAAGTGAACCCAATGCCTGTGGCACACCTAACCATTAAAGATGCTGTAAGGCTGCAGAGATCTCGAGCAACAAACTCAAAAAATCGCGTTTTCAACCTGTAACGTTCTCACTCAATCTTTTTATCAATTCTGCATGGACCAAAAATAAGGTTTGGTACCACAGATAATATGTTAAAATTGGTTTGACCAATCTATTGTGGTGTTATAGGCTTTCCTGAGAACGTTCACTTACAAAACAATGCAAATAACCCATGATTTCATTTGACACATGCACACAAACTAATTTTCCCTTTCAAAATCGGTTAACTATCGTAACGCTAACTTGTAGTGATTTCTTGCAGACAAGTGATTTAATTGATTTACTTTCTCCAAATATACAAAAAAAATCTAGATGGACTGTTCTTTCATGAAATTATTCAATTTATGTATTACTTTATTACTATTATTTATTGCTTTCAAATCCTTTACCCTTTATTAAATAAAACCTTCACAAAAACTTTTTTTGTTTAAAAATATTGCCTTTATGCCGTAAACTGATTTAATTATAATCATTTTTTTCCTCAAATGAAAAGTATTTACTTTGTTAATGTAATAAACTGAAGTTTCAAGCCCTCAACTTTCCTTCTTGGATACATAGTTTGCAATTGAAAAGAAATAAATGCCCTTTAACTTTCAAATTTCAGTAAAATAGAATTCAATTAATTTTTTTTTCTTAAATTTTCTTTTTTTTTATAAACAATAAAAAAAAAAATCTACGCCGCGTTTTTTAAGCAAGTAACTTAAATACATAATATCAAAGATTAACGTGACGAACTAACCTCTTCGGACTTGTGTAATTGCAATAATTGCACATGTGGGCCTGTGTAACAGTCTGCGATTTCTTGGGCATTACTTTTATCACTTTGCTTTTGTCTTCTTCATCAGCAGATTCCTGAATCAATAAAAAAATAAATATTTACTATCACTGAATATCTTTCTTTACATCATTTAAATTTTAGTTGGATTTTGCTCATCACACTGATTGTGAAATTTTTAGCTAATAAACCTTCCTTCAATTATTTTTTTTTTTAAACTTGAGGTTATACATTTAAGTGTTTACCAGTGTCAACATGTAAATTCATAAACTATCGAAGTTTTTCTGTTTTTATAGAAGATCTACCTTTTTCTAAAGGAAAAGAAATTTATCTAACGAAAATGTCAAATTTGATAATTTCTATCACTTAAAAACTAATCTTAACTAGTCACTAAATCTACAATTTGTAAAAATTTATACAATTTGTGGCGCAAAGAACAATGTTGCCACCATAAAACATTTTACTTATTTCTTATTCAAAAGCTTGTATTTGTTAAAATAATTATTTTAATGATTACAGTTCTCTAGTCTCGAAGAATTATCATTATCTTTTATAATTTATACTTAGAGCGGGTCAACCCATTTCATACATCCATTTTAAATATTTTTCTAATTTATGACCTGCTAACCCATATGACATCAAACTCATTATTTCGACTAATTTCACAAGAAAACCTACTAAATTTGAAATAGAATACAACTAACAAATTTCTGATCAAGAACACAGTATATCTAAACACGTAAAGGGGGCTCCTTGATCTTGTGGGCTCATTCATTCACATTATTGGTGGAAGGGGGAGCATTTTATTAAATGTTCGTTCAATGTGGATTGCACTCAATATAAATTTCAAGTCTTTATCTACTTACAAAGTCCAGAAAGCAACAAAAATAATAATAATAACTAATTAATGTATGTGTGTCTTGGATACAACAGCAGATTGAAAAATAGTCCTTAATGGAAGACTGTTCATGTTATCAAGCATCAAACATGCTCAAACTTTATAGTTAATGGTACTATCCCAAAAAGTACTTGTTTACCCTATAGGATTTACAAGTATCTTTGGCATCCCTACGGGTATCCACCAAAACACCTACACAATCCATATAGGGCCTGCTTTATACAATTTTTTTTTCCTGACTTTTCAGCGAACATTGTCTTCTATCTCAAATTTTCTATAAACTAAAATAAATTAAAAATAATGTTTACACAAATTTTGCAGCGTAACGTTAGTCATAGTATTAGCGAACCTGTTAGTCAATTAGTCAATTTGTGTTAGTAAACTTACAAGACAATCACGTGCCCATTGGGCAACTACAAAGTCTCTTTTTTTTGTAGTTAAAAGATGCTCCCTGAAGAATGAAGGAAGATAATAATCGATACCAAAAAGTTAAGTTAAAATTATAAAACCCTTTTTCCATGTCCAAACTATCGATATGGAGTTTTCACCACAGATATTTTCGTTTTAAGGTTCCCTGAACCACAAAAAATGGTCCTTTAGTGAACCAAAATCTCACAAAAATGAACTATAGGAAGCTGAATCTTAAAATATAACTTGAGTCTTACCAGAGGACCTAACTTAGTCAACCCTCGATCAGAGAACCTCTCTATTGGATGGAATTTTCTCATTTTTTTAAATATTCTCGAAAAAATGGCTTCAATGATTGTCTTTAAATTTTATATACATATTTTCGAACAACATGTATAAAATACAAAGAGGTCTTTTCGGAGTAACGTGCAGCTTTGCAACCTGGCAAGTGTTTTTTTAGAAAAATGGACATCTTACACAGTTTAGTAAATTAAGAAAGGTAATGGTATAACTTTTGGAAAAAAGGTACTGACCGCGCCGCTGATTGGATTTGGCTCCTCTTGGTCATCAAAATCATAAACTGTTAAATCTTGATCTTCTTCTTTTTCCTTGTCATCATCCTCGCCAGGCTGTTGTACAATAAGAACATAACTTAATTCCCCGCTACTCGTCTCCGATGGCACAATTGTAACCGTTTGAAATGAATCACCAGCTCCAACCACCATTTGGACATTTTCATCAACTACTTGTACCTAGAAAATTTATGATTCAGGATGTCAGTTTTATTAAAAGAAAATAACTTTTTTTTACCAAAGAAAATAGAGTAAACATATTATATTAAACATACATCTTCACTTTGTTGTTCATTTTCTTCTATATTATTTTCGGTGATAGAAACGTAATGCTCTTCAGTCGGTGGAGATTCAGGAATACCTGAGACAAAGAAAAGTTATAATTCGCTTTAAGAAATCATTAATATTAAAAGAAGAACTTAAAAAGAAAAGAAATACTACAGTCAAAACCCACCTTGTACAACAGTCATAACCCTTCGCCCATCTTCACCTCTAGTCTCATAATAATACTGGCCTGTAGACTGATCTAGATAATAAGCTCCACTTTCACCATTTTCCGTAGAATTAGCCTCTTCATTGTTTTGCTCAGTGCCTAGAAAACATTAAAAAAAAAAAATTGTTGAAACAAAGCTGTTTCATTTCCAGAAAAAACATGAAATATTCGTCCTCATCCTCATTAGTGGAATGGTCTAGGTTCTAGCAAATTTACAAAGGTCTCTGAGGAACACAAGCACATATGTGTCTTCAATAAGAGACACTCTGCAGAATTACTTAGCAGGTTAAATCAAGAGTAACTGGTAAATCTACATCATCACACACAAATAATCAATTGTACCTTGCTTTTTCAGTAAACAATGCAATAAAAACAATCAAAGATCTAAAATAGATTTGGCTGGTATGACTTTCTGACTACTTCAACTACACTTGAATAAAATGGGTACCTTACAATATAACAAGTTGGCTTTCGCTGCTCAAGTATAAGGATGAATAAGAAAGCGAAAAAATAGTACAAAATAGTGTCATGTGGAGACTCCAAGCTTTTAAGTTCGGATAACATTAGAAAGACTATCAATTTGATGGTAAAACCTAAGTTAAGACTATATTCCCCAGACTAGAAAACCAGTAATTCTACTTTTGGAATCCCTTGAGTTAATGGATAACAAATTCTTACATTCTACATCCTCTCATAAAAATTAAATAAAAAATAGCATATACTGTCAGCATTACAACTTCTTTGTGTGGAAAATGTGGTCTACAATAGCTTATACTCTAACAAATTAAATAGATCAGAAACTTGGAGTTGAAGTCTGTAATTCAAAATTAAAATCTTGTTTTATATTTAATATAAAAATTAAATTGCTTACACTTCTTTTCAAAAAATATCTTCAACCTAATCAAGTAAAATAGAGCAAAAAAGTGGATTTGAGAAGCGATTAATCACTTCCATCTTTATTATTAACCAAATAAATTTACAAATCTCAGAAGCTCCTCTTAGAAGAAAGTGAATATCGACTTCTTCCAGCAACATTGCATATCTACAGTTTTCGGTCATACAACACTACATTGCTTTCACACCAGCACTTAGGGCTTTTAAACTTTTAGATGATGTGTGCAACTATTTGGCTTTAGTAAAACCCATATCGTTAATATTTTATGAACAGAGTAACGTCTAAAGGAGTCACAGTAGATCTTTTAGATCACTGTGGATTTGCTTCACAGCAAAAAAAATATATAAAAGGCAAGCGTTTTGAAAAAAAAAAGGAAATAGTATATTTTGTTTTAAACTTACCTGTTTCAAATTTAACTTGTGTAACATTGTTGTCTCCGCCTTCTATTTCTTTATTGAATGTTTCCAGATAGTTTTGAATGTCAGTGATAGTTTCCCCTGACGAGGATTGCCCTGGAGTTTGATCCTCCATTTCTATAAGTCGGAACTATTTCAGGATGTTAACCTGTGGAAAGGTAATTAGATTAACTACTAGTTTTCTCTTTCACTCTACCTTTTATAGATATTATAAACATTCTTCTATATTTTAAAGAGCTCTTGTTTTTCCTATTCATTAACTTATAAAGTACCTAAGTGGTCTTAAACGAAAAGCTTTAAAACGAAATTAACTCTCGTACCTTTCTTTGCACAATACTTGCATTTTATGAATAGCTAACTACTAATTCGGTATGAAAATAGTAAAGGTTTATGTGAATCTCGTACACAGAAAATGAACAACATTGTAAAAAATCTCATCGGGGAAAAAATTGTTAACACCAACAACTAAAATTCTGAACTAAGTATGAGCTATAAAAAAAAAGGGTGGATCTCACAATATTGACAGCATTTTTCCAAACATTGAAGTTTGGAGCAATGTTACATTCTCATTTCTTGAGCATTGTAAACACATAATAAATAGCTAATATAGAGGTCTAAGCTACAAGTAACTGTAAAATGAAGGCGGGTGAAAGTAATTTTATAAAATAACCATCAGAAATAACCTAATGATGAAACATAGCTAAATAGTTCAACTAACTCATTCTGAACTCGATAATGGCCAGACATTTTGGCAAGGGGTTATGCTGTGGTGGAAAGTTTTTCTTTTTCTAACTTCTTTATAAGTTCACTGAAAGTTAAGTAGGTTATTAGATAAACTTTTAATTTAATATTGTAAAAAAGATATATTTCAAAGAAACTACTGGAGGGGGAAACAAAGGATATAATCTCATGACGCCCAAGCCAGTCCTGTTGAAAAATTTTACTTTGGGGAAGGGAAAAGTGTTTCTGTTCAAACAATAATTTTGACATTTTTACTCAAGAAAATGAACAGTAATTTGAAGTACACATTTATAATACGCAATCTGTCGGTGGTTTAAACAATTCTTACTTACGATTTCAGAATACAGGGGGCATTAAAAGCGAAAATTGCTAGAAATCGGCACTGAGGCGCTGTCATCAAAATGGCGACACTAGATGAGATCTAGTAAACTTGTAGTTAACGTGTATTCGTGCGTGAAGGTAGTATTAATTAGTAGGTCTTGAGTAAAATTTCCCAGCAACACATGTAAAGAACACTGATACTTTTTTATAAATAATCATTAGCACAATTCTTTTTTTAATATTTTCCTTTTCTTTATTTTCACTACATCGGACTCTACATTACAACACAAATGGGAGGGATCTTTTGAATGGATCGAAGATCCAACATGGCTGGTATAGTTCCATGTCTATGACGACACATGCGCATAGATTCAGCTCCTGCTTCGTGCGCAATTGCTATTGTTTTTAAAACGATTAGGATTGGTTCTGTTACTAAGTCAGTATGAACTCTTTATCTTTACATACTTATAAAAAGCATTCTGCGATAAATACAATTTACCATTAAGGAAAATAATATTCAAGCTATTAAGCAATTTTTTTGGGTTAAATTTAATATTATTCAGTACTTCTGGGAATGAGTGGAATAAATTCGCTAGGCTAAATTCCTAGCTAAGATAGGTGTGAATTATCAGGCTGGAATTATATATTTTGTGAAAATAAAATGATAACCAAAAACATTTTTATAAATATAACGTGCTGAATGTAAGGTATAAAAGAGGAATTAGGAGGGGGCACCTGCAAACATTGAAATAGAAGGAAATTAGCTTGCAGAAACAGAAAATCAGAAAAACCCAAGGTCAAATAGAATAAAATCGCATAAATTAAGACTAGCGCTATGCTTGTCTAATTTCTCTCCTTAGTTTTGTGAATTTTTTAAATTCATTTGGTAATTTTTTTTTTTTTTTATTACAACTTTCTATTAAAAGTTAATTTTTACATCTGAGGTAACTTGTACATTAAGTAAATGGTTTGGTATTCTTAGAATAAAATTATTGATTTACTCCGTCAGAGATCTCCTAAACATGATCTGTTTCAGAAATCTTGAGAGATTTTTTGAGGAACATTTGGTGGATTGTATCACACTACCCTCTGACTGAGCTTTAAATGACGCATCTCCAAATTCAAAATAGTATTTTTAGTATGATTCTATTAGTCGTACTGTGATCCAAATTGTTTTCCTACTTATCCTAATCAGTACCTTGATAAATCTTATGTACCATTTCTAGCCAGGCGCCACGCAGTAGCCGTGCGGTTTGAGACGAAACCTGCAAAGCTAATATCTATTGTAGTACTTGGGTTTGATAACCGGTCTAGGCCTTAAGATTTTATTTAATGTTAAAATGAGAAAGTTGTAGTTGAGTATGTTTTTCATGTTTTTTTTTTAACTATCTCTAGCAATCGTACATAGGGTATTCCTGTTCCCTATAGCCTTATTTCCATATCAATAGTTGAAATGCCTCTTGGCCTCGCATCATCTGCAGATGGTGTGAATCATCTACCTCCTTCTTTAACATGAGATTTTAGCTCTATTCCCTTGAAGAAGTCTTAAATTCTTTCTTCACCTCCATCATTGTGAAGTCTTTTCATGATTCATATTTCCCCTCCACTGTAAAGACGCATGCTTAATTACCTTGAAAGTATAATTGTTCTTAATGTGGCCATGTTTTAACATGTTCTTATTGTGAATGGCTTTAACAGGGACGATATCTTGAATGTTTTAAACAATGCGGAACCTACTTCCTTGATGATAGATGAAAATACGAAAATGATCAGGGATACGATAAACAAGCGTGCTACGGAAACTTAGAAGTCAATATCTCTGCACCAATCTGAAATAAATATTTTGGGTGTAAATCATAATCATACGTATGGGCCTAAAAGTGAAAGTTTTGTTTATTATGTGGTTAAAAAAAAGGGCAATTTTGTTTTTAGGTTTGTCATTTACATAGGAGAAAAGAGTGCCGTAAAATGTAGTGAGGATTACAAATATAGTTTAAAAATGTATTTTTAAAAAAACTAATATCGTTATGATCATTTTCTTATTAAAAGAACCAGAAAATTATTAGTTTGCTTAGTAAAAATAAATCCTTTTGCAACTTGCTAAAGCCCCTTTAAACCGAGAGGCTGAGAGAAGACACAAAGAAGTTTTGAGTTCAGCCCATAAAAGATACGAAAGTTTGGAGCTCAGCAAGAATCTCCCGAGAGCCACAGAGTTTGATTTACTAACACCAACAGAAATTCTCTTTTAAATTTGAGGATTCAAAAATCAACGGGTTTAGAAAAATGAAAATGGTCATCACACTTTCTGTCCAATTAATAATAAAATCCAAATTATTTGAAAAAGAATTATATTTTACTTAAATATATTACACAAAAATTTCTTTTTTTATTTGTTCAGTTCATTTGATTTGATTTTGAGTTTAATAATATTAAAAATATCAAAAAAAAAGAACAAGTTCACAATAAAGAATAGAAAAAGAAAGCAATAAATTTATTAAACTCATGTTTAAAGAGCTGAATACTTTTCTTGTTAATGTATAGCATTTTCTTTTTGTTCTTTTTTTAAAGCGTATTTTAGGCATGATTAAACCAATTTTAACGTAGATTAAAATTTCTATATATTTATATAAAGTGGGTAAAACAAACCCCATAACAATATTATAATATAGTTTATAATATTCGTTTAACAAATATTATTTAATACTAATCACTTAATTGTTTATTTACAATAAAGACAAGAAAAACTGTTAATATATACATTTCTTTTCTTAATAAAATTTGTATTTGCTTAAATCTTATAGATTTTTCAGTTAATTTTCAACAAGAAAATTGTTTGAATTCATTTTTAATTGTATTACAGTCATTATTAAACAAATTTTGAAAATTTGCTATCTTAAAAGTATTTTTTATATTTCAATTTTCCAAGCTCAAGGAGTTAATTCAATTCTGTGAAAAAGTTTTGGAGATTTCGTTTTATAATAAAAAAAATTCTAAAAAATGTTACATTTAGAGAAACAACTTAAAATAACGAACTATTTTTAATGTGTAGTCTAGTTAAATTATACGAAGTTTTGTGCTAGTTTGTCAAATCTTGAAAGTCTGGAGCAGACCAGCAGTTACACCTTCAACATCTTCTCCATCATTAGTTTAACAAGGGCTACATAAAAAAAACAAAAAACAAAAAAAACTTATGCTGAGTTTGGGAGGAGACTCTAGCTCCGAGGGCAGCCGGTTCCTACGAAGGAGCAATTTTTGTTTTTTCTCAATACTATTGGGCGACATCCAAGTAACCCCAATCCTTGGACATTTTCATTATGTTTATTAAGTGTCTATAACTTTGTTCTCGTTAGTTATTCAGCAAACACAGTGATTTATTTCTCACAAGTGTTCCGTTGATTAATGGCGTCAAGGCGGAAAGTTGGCCACAGTGGTTTCTAAAAGGAGGAACCAAACCACTTCGCACTAATTCCGGAGTGATTTAGAGGCACTCTAAGGATAATCTTATTGGCCACTGCCTTCCCTAAAATAACCTCAATAAATAGAAAGAAATAGTCACTATTATGCCAACTACGATAATATATATCTTTAACAGAAACAAGAAGGTAACATGTAAAATGGTTTCAATACCTGCGTCGGGCAAACGATAGAAAACAAAAATAATTGAATATATTGATTGGATCCAGAATTACACCTGATTTTATGATCCGAACACGTACGGTATTTAAAAAAAAAGTAGCATGCGAGCCGGATAATTATGGGAACTGATACGACTTCAATGAAAAGCCAAAAAAAAAAAATGGGAAAATAAGAAAACATTAATTTCATAGTTTGTCGCGAAAACTTTTACTTTTTCACAGCTCCTTGTTTGTAAATTATACATTATTCGATTCCTACTTTTATCCTTACGCTAAGAAACTCAATCAAAATTTGCTTAAGATAGTTACATTATTTTTATAAGAACATTTATGGGGAAAAAAGTAGAAGAGGAAGAAATATACTACATGAGTGAAGAAAAGTAAATGAAAACTGATTTAAGTCCAATTATTATGTAATAAATGATGCCTATTTATTTTGTAGCCAAATTTCATTTAGGGCTTTCTTATTTTAATGAATATTTAGAAATCTTTCTAAATAATTATTAAATAATTTCTTTTAAAGATAATTTGTACAATGAATGAGATATTTCAATCATCCAATTACAATTTTTGGAGAATTTAATTTATTTACAGCGGTACATTGTATTTTCTATATTAAATAAAAATTTGATCGCAAAAAAAAGATATGTTATTAAGAAAATGCAAGGATTAAGCTAGAGAAACTAGATAATTATTACTACAATATAGAGAGTTTAAAACTTGGGAGGACGCTTAATTTTAATTGGCTTAGGAATAAACTTTAAACTTTATTTTTAAAAAGTTCAAAGCTAATCTTATCCTCTGCACAGTGCTTCTTTGTATGCCATTCAGAGTCCTTCCTTTCTTAACTGTTCTCAGTTTTCTCCTTATCTTGATGTGATTGTCAAGACTTTCAGTACCAAATTTTAGCTTCATTCACCAACATATTTCGGAATTTATTTTTCTTAGTCTGAGGAGAGGTAACTTAAAGGAAGTTAGTGGATGACGAACCGCCAAAAGTTTAGCTGTTAATAAAAAAGGAATTTCTCCAGAACAACAAGTCCAGAAGTGGGATTTTGGTAATATTAGCACCAGGGATACAATTTAGTGGCAACACATTCTGGACAAAAATTGTACTATTAGATTTAGTGCAGCTATTAGACTCATTCAGAAAATCGGCATAAAGAGCGTAAAGCAGTGATGACTTCGGGCTTACGTAAGCCAAGAAAACAGTTACTAGTTTTTAAAGAAATAAATCATGCCTTGATACCACAGTAAAATATTTTGTAATAATTTTTCCTTATAAATGGTTATTTACATTTAATTCTCAATCTTAAGTGGTAAATATGGAATAAAAGAATGTTTTTTTTAACATGCGAGGATAAAAATAATTATAATAGTAATTCTTATTGTTAATATACTCTTGACAGTATAAAAATAAGCATTTCTCACAAGTTATTTTTTTTAATCATTACTTTTTATTTGTTTATAAAGCAATCCACTTCATCTTTTATCTTTAAATAAATTAAAGGGAAAGACTGAAAAACGTATCATCATTGTGGAACGTTTTTACGGATATTCAGTTTAGAGGTAAAAAATAATTGATGGGCGATCAGGTACATTCTTAATGCAGACAACTTTTTAAGCCCCCGGGAAAAATACATATGTTTGTATCTCTCTGCCTCTTTTAAAACTATTTTTTCTTTTTCTTCATTAACTATTTTTAATTTTCGTCTAGTTGACTGTATGAAGATGATGTTGGAGAATCACTTAAAAGACAATGATCTATTTTATTAGCATTTTGATCTTGTACTAAATATGTTAGACATAATGCCAAACATACTACAAGAAATGTAACAAAAAATAAAACACGTCGCTGGAATTTTACTTCGTTTTCAACTTTGAAACAACTTTCACTTACGTGGTTCATCTGTAAATAATAAATAAATATTTTCTTTAATAGTTTTGTTTAAGAAAGAAATAAAATTAAAAAAGTGTTTATGAAATACTAGAAAAACAATATAATATGTTAATTTTTACAATTCTATGTTCTAATATCTCGCCGGAGCCTGCTTGTGTGAGATGACCGACGCCGTGGCGAGCATGTATAGAGGCTGTATCTTAAGGTATTTTACGAAACTATCCGCTCTGGTCCAGCATTCCTGTCTGAGGCAGGCAAAGATCTCTCTGGCCCATTATAACCAAAATAGATCTGACCTCGGCGTGCTCGACTTGTTTAAAATAAAAATTCCTTAAATTGATGGAAATCCTCACGGGGAGGAAAACGTTTCATTAATAGTTGTCTTCTTTTCTTTTTTCTTTAAACAAGCCTTTTTTACTAGATCGAAACTTAAAATTTTTAAGTATTTCGTTACGGTCTTTAACAAAATTTGGTAAATAATATTATTTAATAAATCTTAACTTACGCTGATCAACAGCTGCGATATTTTCTGTTCCAATTCTGTGGAAGGTGATGCAGAAAGGCCAGACGATAGACCCACACCGGGAGCACCGTTATGTGACATTGCTTGTTGTAGGGAAGCCACACGACATCTTAAACGATGTTCTTCCACAGTCGTACTGTCCACTTTCTAAACATTTTTTATTTTTAATAAAGGTCATTAAGGATGTAGTTTTAAAAAGATTTTTCAAAGTTATTTAATGGATTTAACGAGATAGATGTAAACATATGTTACGAGTATTATTCAATATAACCTTAATAATTTCTTAGAAATTCGGCAGGATGAAAAGGTTAGAGCTTTCCAATGTAACATTAAAGTGACATTCTGCTCTTACACCTACTAAGGAGAAGTTTTGCAATAATTAAAATTATCGAACCTATTTTCGCAAATGAAGGTGTCATTTGGTTCAAAATTTTATGTAGATTTGCATTTTAGAAGTCTCGAAGCGGGGCATCTTTAGGAAAGGAGTTCGCTCCACGCGAATAAGGCCTTTATTATTGTGTATTGTCAGGGAGTGGCTACAAAGCCAAATTTATTGTGATCTAAAGCATCATTTAAAGCTCTCTTATGGTTCTTGTTGGTCCACCAGTGTTTATCAGCAAAAGCTGTTGTTCATGTTGTTAGGCTGGAATATCCAGCGAAGATCCCAGATTAGACACTTAAAGCAACTATCCTAAAGAAGCCAATATTTGTCCACTTTCTTTTCTAAGAAAACCGTTAATTTTAAAACTCTTTATCCAATACATACCCTCCATGCTTCAGTGAGGTCACCAGCTGAATAATCAGTATGCTCCAACGGTATATTCATTACTAAGAATTTATCTCGTAGTATGTTAGCACCAGTATACCCAGTTAGCAGTACAACAGATATCGTCACTTTATCTTCTGCAGACAGCATGCCACAACTCGGACGGACGCGAAATTTCTCTGGTGATGTAGTTTTTACCTTCAACATGAAAAAATCCAATTAGTTCAATTATTAACTGTTCACTGCATGATTAAGAATTATTATTTGTGTATTTATAGCGCGTCAACATCTGAGGTTATAAGCGCCATTATTATTCATCTTTTTGTCCTTAAGGCAGGTTTTAAATCAATCTTTGGTCGATATTGAGCCCAAGGTAGCTACATCAACGACTTGATTGTAGTGCAAAGATGGAGGAGATATCCTGCGCAGTGTGAAGCTGATTTGTTGATTATTCCATTAATTAGGATTTAACAAATTTTTTTTAAATCAAAATTCAACTTCTGTGAAAAGGCTTTGTAGGTTTCTTGAAAGAGTACAGAATCAGGTTATTGGGAAAGTATCGCAATATCATCTACGGAGGCAATGAGAAACGTGTATCAGTTCGAGTGGAACTGTCTGAGTAAAGATTAAGATAGAGGACTCTGCCCTATGGCAGGGCTTCTTTAGAGCAATGAAGAAAAGAACGAGTATTCAAATGACACTTGGAAGTATCCATCAAACAAATAGAATTTAAGGACAAGGAAAGTAAGTAATGGATAGAAACAATAAATATTTTACCTTATAAGAAATGTTGAAATTACTAATATTTTGAACAGTGAACGTCCCAGTAATTTCAATACCTTCTTGCGTAAAAGATATAGCATCTTGCGGTGTTATAAGAACTCGAGTTGCTGGAATAAAAAACACACAAATTTTCAAATGTAAAGTTTCGATTCATTTAAAAGTTCCACAAAGATAAACACGAATAAACAAAAAAAGACATAAACCTTTAAAATCTTTCATATTTTTTTGTTTGTTGAAAAGTGCAGGATAAACTTCAGAAAAAAAAAATAATGTAATACAAAAACAGTTTAGTAAAGAGACCTGGGCTAGCTGGTGGTCAGGTTAAAAATTTAAAAATAAAATCAAGGTTATGATGATATATAAATACAAAACTAGTGCAGATGAAATTTTGCCCGCCAAAGGTTTGACATTTAACCATAACTGATAATATTAAATTAACTAAAAAGCAAAATAATTAAATAAGCATTAAGAATTGGAACTACATATACCTAATTAACTAATAATATTAAGTATTGACTTCAAAACGAATAATTCTTGTCCCATTTTCTATACGAAAACTACATATTTTGATAGTTAAAACTATATAATATATCCTACTAAATTCAAACATCGACACTCTAATTCGCTGACGATACGTTTTAGCAATTCCCATAAATATGAACCCATCATATTCTTTGTAATTGCTTACATTGTTTTCGCAGTTAAGGTCCAAATGCATAAATGGTAAGGTAAGTCCAAATGCACAAGTGTCCAATTTCGGATCAATTAACAACTCCTATGAAGCTATTTAGAATACGAATATCCTGATAAGACCCCAGGGAAGGATAGAGTAAAAGAGAGTGAAAAAGAAATAGTGAGATGTGAAAAACTTATTTTCTAAATAAAAAGCATGCAAGAAGTGTATGATAAACAGGAGTATGTTTATTGAACAAGAGTGAATTACTACTAATTATATAAATTTTATATTAATATTTACACATTTATTTTGAAATCTGATGAGCAATATTGACAAATAATTTCAAATATTTAACAACAAAAATAAAAGTTTATACATACAAGATTGTGCTTCGTCAGGAGCAAAAGGATCCCAATCGCCAGAATGTGATTCAACTGCTGGCGATCCATCTGCAAAATGTACCTGAAATATTAATAATAATTGATTCCATAAATATTTACAAGCCAAAAATCGATTTATTTATAACGATAGTGAATATTTTTAAAGCTTTAAAAAACTTAGTGAAATTTGTTTGTTATCGTTCTTTTTTTTGTTTTTTTTTTTTTTCTATTTTTAATTATATCAAAAACGGAAATGAAAAGTGACAAGGCTTTCACCTAATGTGTTACTTTTAAATACTTCCTGGGGATTTCAGATTGTAGTTCATCATATAATTTATTATATAATATTTGGACAAGGTCAATATGTTTATTTTTTACTTTTTTACTAAAAGAATCTATGAGTTCTTCAGTGATCTATCAAGATAACTTTAATCAGTTTTTTTTTTTTCTAGTAACTTTATTAGGTTAAGATTTCGCGGATGTATCGGGTCACCGTAGCTTCTGGATAAGGGCGCAGACTTCTAATTACCAGCTGTGTTTTCTGTTAAAGAAAACATTATTTTCATAATTCTATTTGCGTTGAACTATTCCACCATTTTAAAATTTGCGACCTTCGCTGCTTGCTTTAGTTTTATTTTAATTTCTAGCACTATCGGAAACAGAGGACAAGAATCCTTTCACTGATAAGCTTCACTTGTTGTTACTTGAAGAAAATATCTTATCGCACCTTCTCGCCTTTCTTTAGGGATCCACTGTGACTTTTTTTTCGGTTTAATTTTTGATCGAAATGGATGGTTTTAGTCGCACAAATAAATCGAATTATGACTTTCATATTCTTACTATAGACCCTTTCAGAGCAAATATAGGCGGCACTGTGTTTCCAGTTTATCACTTTAAAGGGAAACCTCGTATCTTGATGTACGGCAGGTCTGAGATAAAGATAACTTCGATTAGTTTAGCAATCAGGCCATGATTTCGCAGAAAATTAAGCAAACGTCGGCTCTCGGCGCCCACAATTTCCGCCATTGAGTGATCAGTTTCTAATAAGGAGGTAGTATCCTGGCTACAATCTTCCTTAGTTTCTTGTTCCCTTGTTCTGTAGTGAAGAAAACATCTTGGAAAACACCTCGCAACAACCTTCGCCACTTAGGATGAAAATAATTGAATAAAAATTATTTTAATACCATACTTTTCATTTGAAAGCTATTTTACTTTAAATAAGGTAATTTTAGTCATAATTCCGAGATATTTAAAACAAATAAGAACCAATAATAATACAAAAAAAAAAGAAAAAAAAAGCCTACTTATAAAACAAATTTCACACAGGTTTTTCTATCATACGTATAAACTAGAATAAAATTAATAGAATTTATTTCTGACGAACCCCTACTGAATCTCCTGAAGCTAAATTACATTTCATCATAACATTTTTTTTTTTAAATAAAATACTTGAACGTAACTTTAAACTTTGAACGTAAATTTAAAAGAAAAAACACTACGAAACAGATGATTTAGTATTCAAAAATATTTAATCTACATATAAGGTTACAATATTAACTTATCCATTAAAACTATAAAGTTTATTAAAGGCAATAAATTTTTGAGAATAATATATTAAGTTTATACTAATCAAAATAAGGATTAATGTATTGTATTATGAAAAAAATTACTTAAGGTAACTAATTTTTTTAATTTACATGAAATGAAAAACTTTCAACTTATTTTTTCTCGTTAATTTGATTAGTATGGTGCAAAATGATTCATAAAAAAAAAAAAAAAAATCAAGTAAATTTTAAAGTCCCCAAAAACTTAAAATACTAAAGCTTTAAAATGAAAACAAAAATTAAAATAATATTTTAAAAATGATAAACTTTTGCGACTCTCTCAAATTTCTAATGGACAAAGCACATTTTTTAAAGTGTTCTATTCTTGGAACGTGCTGTCAATTTATTGAGCATTTACTTTATTTCTTGTGATAGGACGTATTTTGCAGAATGCGCAGCTCTTTGTATTGGATCATTCAATGTGAAGTAGTGTTGGGTCAAACCAAAACGAATCAAAGTTTCACAAACTATTCGAAAACTATTTCGAATTTGTTTGAGAAACATCTAATTAATTACCTTCCTACTTCTTTTATAGTGAATGTTCTACTACAATTAGATTCTACAAAAATAAAAAAAGTATATTTTCCTTACTCCGCTTTTCTTTATAGTATTTTCATTATTATTGGGACAAGGACCAGGTCTGTTTTCACAAGGCACTGCAGACAAGAGACTTATTGTACCATCCCCTTGATAATCAAGGAAGATAAATTCTCCCATTCTTACTAAGTCCAGGATCTTACAAGTTTTTGTTGAGATATGGATCTCCTGCAAAGTGCCAAATACCTCATATCGCAAAATCGCGATAGTTAAGCAGTGAAACAGGATATGAGAAGCTGTTGCCCCTATTAATAACCCTGCACTGTGAAGGTGTTTTCCGATCCTGCCATGTTCTGTAATGAGGCCAGTTACCAACATAACCTGATTTCTACCTAGCTTCAGGTTCTCCTCGGTTCTAATTTTACACATGTCGGGTAAATACTCTTACTACGTTTTACTAATGGCTTTCCATAATTTTTTTTTATGGACTCACCAAAGCCATTGATCAAGAGTAGTTTGCGCGGTACCCTTGGTAATTAAAAAAGCAAGTTCTGGACTAGAAATAACCAATACTTCTTATACCCTGAATAAGGCTTACAGAAATTCGTAAGTGCCATCCTGAGTCGTAATAAAAAACGAACTGCAATCTGGTAAAAAGTATCTTCTTCTTGAGATGCGTTTTCATTCAAACCGAGTTACGAGTCAAATAATTGTTTGATTCCTTTAAAAGAATCAAATCGCCCATATTTAATGTGCCGTGAGTGGTGTTCAAAAATAACGCCGTGCATTACACAAAGTTGAAAACATGTTCTGCGTGCCCGTATGGAATTAGGCCGTAACAGTACTAGTAATGAATCGTATTCTTCTGACATTCATTTAATATTTTATTATAAAAAAAAAAGAAAACAGTTTCAAACCTTCTTTTTATTCTCTTCATTCTTGGAATATTCACCACTTGACTCAGGCTGAAAGGAAAATACGTAACTGTCCATTCCACCCCAACTTTTCAAAGCGTGGGCATTATCTACGTAGTCTTTCAGCGTATTTTTATTGACAAACTTGATCTTCTGGACAGCTTTTGTTGGCAACCAGGTCTTAATGATTTTAAATGCAGCTATTTAAACAAAAATAATAATGTATATAACATCCTAGAATAGATGAATTTCAAAAAAAAAAACACTGAAAAGAGATAACTAATTACAAGTCATTACTTACCATTCAACACCCAAGGCATTTCAAAGATCAATATGTAATTCAAGAAATGCGGATAGTATTGTTTGCAAAGGTTGATAAGATATTTTGTGTAGTCCATGTCCAGATTTGCTAGGCCAGTATCAGTCATATCAAAGAAAATGGTAATCTGATCGCCCCTATCCAATCTGAAATAGTCCGTAAATGCAACTCTATACCAGCTGATAGTGGGCGAAATAGTCATAATTTCTTTAGAGCAAAACATATGAACACTACTAAACAAAAAAATGATAGTATTAACAACTATGAGTGCCTAGCTACTTTTTTTCATTTTATTTTTTTGTATTTTTAATATTGAGGTCTCTGTCTTTTTATTTAGGTTTTGAAAAAACAGTTCTTAAACTCTTAATTATCAAATGTTAAATGGAGTGTTTCCTACTGTTACTATAATGTTTTGGAAGTTTTCTTCGTGTGTAAAGGGTATGACACTTATTTAAAAACCATTATTTAAGTTTTAAATTAAACAAAACAGTGCTCTTTGCCATAAAGTATAAACAGGTTATCCTACCTCTCTACTCGTTCCATCCAATAAACCACACACTTTTTAAGTTCCTCGAAGTCTTTTTGTCCTTTAACATGTTTACAACATCTAAATATGAACAAAGACTTTCCATCTTTATCACGGCTGTATACGAAAATACTACCTTCCTCTAGATATTCTCGGTTTACTGTTTGTTCTGATAATTCTACAAAGAAGGAAAAAACACACAAAAAAATAAATTTTAAAAATTTCTATCTATGTAGATATAATTGCATAAATTGAATCTAATAACTGACCATTTACTTTGAATGACTTTCTCCATTCGCAAGTCTCAATGAGCATGTTAAGGGCATCTTTCATTTCAAGATCATGATGTATAAGGAATCTTCTTAACCAACTATCGTCATTATTTACACGATTTAAATCTTTCTGATGAAAATCTACAATTCACAAACATTAAAATACAAAATAGATACCACAAGAATTGTATTCTAAAATTTTATAATACTTAAAAATGTTTGTTCGTTACTTACCTTTATTTTCTTCTTGCACTCTTTGCAAAAACTTTGCCCTTAACTCTTGTATATCTTGGATGGTCGGTTCCATTACTAAAACCTCAATTAGTCAAATATAATAAACCTATATTTTCTTATAGTTCACATTAAGAAACTTAACCTTTGTAACACACTATATTAATGATAAGGTATTGTGAATCATACTTTAACAATGTTTGCACTTTGTATCCTTGAATTACAATATTACATCGTTGAAGTTAATGATTGTAGTTTCACAGACCAATAAACAGGCTTTTTCTCTTAAACACGGCACAGAAACAGCTGTCCGCCTGGACAACGATTGATCTAAAATACCGGGAAAATTCAAATGTTTTGGAGCCCAACAGATCAATAAGAAAGAAAATTTTTTTTTATTAGTTTGCATCATGTTTTTCTTGGCAATAGAGTGGAAATTTTGTGAAGCTCAAATTTCATTTAAACATGCCACTAGTTGATTAACACTGGAGAAGTTAAAAACTTTTAATAAAGAAAATAAACAAGAATTCTTTACACTTCCATCTTTTAAAAAATTGCCCGAATTATTTTTTTGCTACACAGGTTGTTTTAAAGAGATTATGTATTTCAAAATAGTTCGTTAACATTTAAGACAAGGTATTCTAGTTACCTGTTTTATTGAAGTACTTAATTAATTTACGGAGATAGTACTTGAAAGTTACTAAGATACTTCCATAACAAGTTTTAGGCACCTACTGCCAAGCTAAATGTATTGTGAAATAGAATTTATTTTGTAATCTACGAGCTATTAATGGGATGTTGCATATATTCGTGCCAGGATGATAAAAAAAAGTGCCTCTATGAGCACCAATCAGGCATTAAAATACAAGAGGAAAGTTGTTCGACTGTGGCTTAGATAAAAAGTTTCAGTAAAGTGTTTCCCTTATTACAATCGAACATTCTTCCTTTTGTTTATATTACATCTTTGAAAACTTTAAGTGTATCTTTATTATTCCAACCTAATTGCACATGAAATCTTTCATCTTTTTACCTTTGCCGTAACGGGCTGTACACTGAGTAATAAGTTGAAGCCTGCTTCGACAAATATTTCTTAGGAGTTTTTCTTTTTCTCTCAAATAACATCAACTCAGCGTTTTCTTATTATATAGAAGTAATTAATCCCATCCTATTAGTCAAGAAAAGTAATATTGCACCTTTTTTTATGAATTAATAATCTAATTAACTAAATTGTGCTGATCTATGGTAGAATTGAATGTAATAAAACTTTATGCATTACTGTTTAGAACTTTATTCCTCTAACCAATTTGGTATCTCAAATATTGTAAAGATAAAGAGGACTTGAAAATGTATACATTGCCTCAATAAGACATTTTTATAAAAGAATTGTAATAGACAAAAAATTAAAAAAAAAAAAAAAAACACAAACGAGAATTTAGGTATTAGTCTAACCATTACATAACCTTTCCAATATGGCTGATTATTTATTCATGTTTGTAGTTCACAAATTACTCAAGAGATAGCATGAGTGTGTCCATTTCTATTTGTGGGCAACCAATTTTAATCTCAAATCTCAAAGTCATTTACCTGGTAAACTTATGCTTGCAAAGCAATACAAAATTAGAAATTTGAACAAATATATGATTTTCTTACAATAATTTGGCTAAATTTTATTTTTTCTAATAAAAACAAAATTAAATTTCATTTTAGTGAACAAATAAATATAATTGTCAAGCAATAAGCTCTAAATATTTCAGTCGAAAATTTGGCAAAAATTAAATCAATTATAACTGAATTTGGCAATAATATTTCTTCCTTTTAGTTATTTACAGTTAATTATTAATTTATTTTTAGTTTATAAAAAATCTTTCTTGTCAATACTGTGCGCGGAGGGTTATACAGTGACTCCCATTAATATTGGGACAGTACATACAGAAGTTAAAAATTGACGAAAATTAAAAGTGGCACCCATTTATTCAAATTTTTATAAATTCATTTCATTTTATAATTACTATTAATTAAATAAAAACTATTTAAATAAGTACATAAAAATGTTTTGGTAGATTAAAAAAAATATATATAATAATAAGAGCAAATTCTACCTCTCATAAATATTGGGACACTATTATAATTTATAGTTTGTCCAAGGTTTTGCCCGAATATTTATACAATTTGTAAATATATACCTTAAGCATATATTCAATATGAAATTAATAATTAAATTAGTTTATATAAATCAAGCCAGGTGTAACATGTCGCGCAGAAATACAAATACAACGATTGAACAAAGAAATATAATTTCTTTGCACAAAGACAATAAAAAGTGTTAGAGAGACAGAAAAACTGATCGGACCTAAAACATCTACTGCGTGGAACATCATTCAGCGTTACCAAAAAGAAAAAAGAATTGTTTCAATCCCACAAAAAGGCCGTCCTCAACTGCTCTCTGAGAGAGAGCAGCGTTATATATTAAAAGAATTAAAAAAGATCACCGACTTAGTGCTCCAAAACTTCTATGTGAAATTTTTGACATGTTCAGAGAGCAAAAAAGGAGCAGAAACAGTTCGGAGAGTGCTAAGAAAACTCGACTATCATGGTAGAGTAGCCTGGAAGAATCCTTTTGTCAGTAAGATAAATAGTGTTGAGAGTGAAATTTGCCGAAAAATATTCCAATGTAAATAGTGACTTTTGGAATGATATACTCTAGCGATGAATCAAAATTTAATGTTTTCCAGTCAGATGGAAGAGTTATGGTCTTAAAGCAAATGCTGAACTCGAAAAGAAGAATTTACAGCCAACTTTAAAGGGTTTTAAAGCTGCACCTCCGTCAGTGACTGTTATACAATTGCCCAAAAGTATTCCAAACCTCTCCGCAGTCACCAGATCTTAATCCCATTGAACATTTATGGCAATATTTAGCCAGTGCTTTAAGAAAAACGAATAATATCTAACAAAAATGAATTAAAACGATGTTTCCTGGAAGAATGGGAAAAAAACACCACCTGAATTAACTAAAAACTTGTTTCACCTGTGCCTGATCGTTTGAGGGCTATTGTAAGTCAAAAAGCAATTATTAAATTATTACCAACCAAATATTAAATAGTAGGAGATTTTAAATATTGAACATTTAAACTCTAGCACTTCTGGTGTCCCAATATTTTTGAGAGCCTTATTTCACACTTTTTCAAAAAGTACTACCTAACAGTTTGGAATTTCATCGATTTATACTTATATATAATTTCCACAGATGTTGCTAATGTAATTTAAAAAAAAAAAAATTCCAAACTTTTGTATGTTGTTTTCATTTTCCTTTTAAATCATTTTGTAATAGGTGTCCCAATATTAATGGGAGTCACTGTATGAATTGTTAACACATTTTTCTGCAAATATCTATTTAATGTTTTGTAAATGTAAATATTGTATTTTGCATTCCAATGAACAACTTGAATAAAATTACACTAACAATTTAAGTTAATATGTCTTAAAATTCACTGAGCTGGAATACAATGTGTTTGTTGTATGTGGTATACGCTCGAGAGTTTATCTTTCTATTCCTCTGCCACTAGAGTAATTATATTAACTTTTTAAACTAATTTATAAATTTATATTCCGGTCATATTATACTTTATAAATGTAGATTTATTAAATTTATTGTATGAAAACGAATACGTAGCCCGAAACAATTATTTATTTTAAAATTAAATGGAACTGACTGAGCTCCTGTAAATAAATTTATATTAACAGGATTCTATGTGAATTTTTTATTGATTCGTTCATTTTTACTAGAAAAGAGAAGCATTGCATATGAATCAAAATTTTTATTTTCAGCAAAAATATAATTACTGTTCATTATTTTTGGTGACTGAATCATAGTTTCAATGGGATGAAAAAAAATTAATGCCAGTTTCAGTCATTGATAAACTTCATTATGCCGAGCTTTCGACCTAGGTCGAATAAAGTTTATAATGACTGAAACTGGCATTAATTTTTCATCCTACTATGATTCAGTCACCAAAAATAATGAACAGTAATTACAAGACGAAAGCCAATCGATTCAACATTTTCACTGACTAGGTCGAAAGCTCCGGCATAATAAAGTTTATAATGACTGAAACTGGCATTAATTTTTCATCCTAGCAAAAAAATATACTTTTTCAGGTACTTCAGTACCTTTTGAGTTATAAAATGTTCTTTTTTTTATTTAAGTTAAGGTTAAAATGATAAAATTTGCGGACAGTTTAAAATTTATAATATTTCGTTTGAGATCCCGTTTTGGATCTAATGGAAAAAATTGGCGGGCCAAAATGCTTGAAAAATCGAATTTTCTAACATGATCACTAAAATAGCTCTAACGATTTTTTTTTTTTTTTAAGAGTCAGGGTTCATTTTTTGGTAACCTTGGGCCTATAAAATTTGTATGAAAATTTTTTTCTTTGAATGTCCGTTTCAGTGCACTCTGGAATAGAGGGCGGTGATAGAGACGTGCAACTTAAGTTTTGTTTCAGATTAATACATAAAGTTACACAGTTTTAAACAAAAAAGTAAACGTGAAATCATTTAAGGGGTTTTCCAATGTAATTAAAACTGTCCAGGTAGGACAGTTGTATAAAGGTTGATCGTCAAAAACTGCACGAAAAAGCGTAACGTTGAAAAACACCCAACTTTGACAATTTTTTTCTCTTTTACTATAAAAGATAAAATTCTTAAATTTTCTTTAAAATAAAGGGCAGATCCTTCTTTATAACTGTAATTTTTTTGCAACAACCCAGATCAAGTAGATTTTGAGAAAAATATTTAGTTTTAATTATTTTGCAGGATAGAATGGCAACTTCCCAAAAAATAAAAGTGTAGCCAACGCATTTAAAAAAAAAAAAGAACTCTTTATCTGCACATGAGATTAGAGAAAGAAATTTTGACCAAAGAAATATGGATATGAAAGAAAACTACCCCCCCCCAAAAATAACTTACATAAATGAGTATTATAGTTTCAAAAGTTTGGGAACAAGGAGGTGCATTTTTTTTTGAGTTCATCACGAGCTTCAGCTCAATGCAAAAGATCGGGAACTTCAAAGAAATGTAAAAAAAAAAGATCATTCAAAAAATCTTAAAAGAAATAAGGGATTTTGTGTAGTTTTAAGAGTAGTAGAAAGGAAACGAATGTTTGACGACATATACAGGTATTTAGATGCACCATTTCGCTACGAAGCCATAATATTCTCCACCAACATCTATGTGCTTAAGTCTATAGCAGAGATAGCAATGAAATATGAATGTATTTAAAAGTTATAGCCGATTAAAATGAATGGAAGAAAAATGATTAGAGAAGAATTACGGTGATTTTAATTTCGGTTAAGCTATAAGGGTGGCAGAAATATAGGAGTACTGATCCATCCATTAGTTGTAAGTTTGTATGTAAATAGTTGTATATAGTAGAGGGATGAATGTGTGAAGCGAATGTATTTATAAGTAAGAATGGAGAGTGAGTGATATTCTAGTGATAAGCACCTAGACGATGCTGGCTGTATGGCGAAAGCCAATGCCAAAAAAAAGAGTAATTTTTGTGGCATTTTCTTTAAAAAAGAAATTGTATCTTTAAAGTGAACATCAATAATGTTGAAGTCAATTTCTTCATAGTACGAATTTTAAGATTAGACAAGTTGATTATAAGATCAAAATCGTGTTCACCAATGTTCTGTATAAATATATTTTTATGATGAAGGTATTTGTTAAAAACTTTCGGTTGTTCTTGAAATAATTACTTTGGGGGGCAGAGGGGGTGAGGAAGACAGTGTCTATGGTGAACAGAGTTCCCTTAGTTAAAGTTGTTAGCCGTTTTCTAACAACATCTCCTCATCTGGTAAATGTATACTCCCTATTGGTTTATACTACTATTGTTAGGGTAGATACCGAGTTGGCAGAGAGGTCGTATGAGCACCCGATTACTTGGACCCGGTGGTGAGGGGGGTGGGAATGCGTACGACTAGGTTTTGTTAACCTCAGATGATAACACAAAACTTCCCTTTCAATTCTCTATTTGCTAGAGAGCCACATTTTGCTCTCTCTAGACATTCTACACTTACTTGCTAATTAAATTGACAACTTTCTAATGATGGGCCCCGTACTCTCCACAGACCCCAGAAACTGCCACAGCCTTCTTGTTCTTGCTCTAGCCACTGGAAACTTCACTCACAGTTTCCTCTATTACATAGTAACCACTTCCGTTCATGTTACTCGCTCACTAAAACTACCTTCACTTATTCACTCACTCAGAGCACCCATTTAATCTCATATTTCCTTCTACTAGTTAAATGTCTGTCTACCTTTTATATATATGTATATATATATAGAGAGAGAGAAACAACTTACATGCCTTCTCTTGCTGTAATTTTCAACGTATTAACTTAGAGATTTTTTAAAAACTCCGAATTTAATTTAATGACATTGTCTAGATTGTAAAGCAGCACTTTACACTTAAATAACATTTTTTAACCCAAAGTTCCTTCCTCCCCCTTCCGTGCTCAGAACTTCAGCTGAAACCTGTGCTACATCTATAAAGACCCGAGGCAGATACTAAAAAAAAAAAATGGTTACTATAGGCGCGCGAAGACGTCTATACACAGAAGCGGAAGACGTCTGTACACAGAAGCGGAAGACGTCTGTACACAGAAGCGGAAGACGCGAGAGTTTTTTTTTGAGAGGGTTAATCTCTAGTGCCCTTAGTGCGTAAGCCCCACCACCTCGACAAGGTTGGACACCAAGTGGGGTCAAGGCTGGAAGGGCCAGGGGCCATAAAAAGGGCAAAAAAAAAGACACCGAGACAACCCCTGCAGATGGAAGATGGAGAAAAACTGATGCTGAAGAGAGGAATATGTAATGTAAAGGATACAGGACGGCGGTTGTTGCTCCTTCTTCTTGCCGATGAAAGGTGGTGCACTGTAGGTAGCCTGGAAAGAACAGAAATGAAAACACAGCAAAGGTTATAAGATGCGAGGCTACCAAAGTTTGGCGGGAACCTGAAGCGTGGGAAAAAGTATGGCGGGAAAGTTAAAATGGCCGCCAAGAAAAGCTGTGTACGACTGAACAGTTACTAACCAAATTTTAGCTCTTCAACAGATTTTATTCTCTCCGCTCCTGCTAAGTAAGTGTAGATATTGTTTTTTGAAGATGGATTTTTTTATTTTATTTTGTGGTCCTCAGAATACAAAAAAGTACATTTTTTTTAAACCATTTTACCCACATTTTTGGAAGACGTAAAAATTTCTAATACGTTCCACATTACATATACTTCATGCTTAAAACATTATCTCTCTAGATAACATTACAACATGAACACAAATACAAATTCAATAATAAATAACTGTGTAGTAAGAGAAGGTACTAGCTTAGTAGTTAGCGGATACTGGATCCCAGCACGGAGATCAAGAGTTCGAATCCAGCTGCAGGCCCTTAGATTTTCTCTTAGGAGCTTCTTACAGCTCACTGTCCGGTGGTGGACAAGCAACAAGAGAATAGTGTCCGAAGGCCGGCAGTACACTGAAAAAAGCTCCGGACGCCAATAACCACCAGATGTTTGGCGCGCCATAAATAAAAAATGGTGTCTTAGATATATTATATTGAAGAGTGGTTACGGTTAAAGTACGAATAAAACAGATGCGATACTGTTTATAAAAATAAACAAATAAATAATGTTCCATACAAACTATCATTTCACAAAGTAATCGAAGTTGTATTATCTAAGAAAAGATTTTGAGGTGTCGATGCTGGATCTCTGATTTGATCCAGCAAGGTGCAAAACGACATGCTGAACATTGAGTTCAGGGGGCAAAGCAGATGCTGGAAACGGTCTGCTAAGATTTTAAAACGATGAAAAAGATATGATTTCACCCATCTGTGTACGCTGAAAATCAGCTTATAAATAAACTGCTTAAAGATACTTAATAAAGCATCTTGATAAAAGATCTCAAAGAGAGATGCGAGAGTTCTCATGGAGCATCTTATACCTTCTTTATATTATGCGAAAGGTTTGTCTTATGATCCTTCAATGATATCTTCTAAAGCATAATTTTATAATACATGGTAAATTATTTAATTCTACAAAATAATGCCCACAAAACCCTATAATTGTTTAATTTGTTATTAACTCAACATATCTCACAAAAAGTCTTCTGCATTGTGCTGCCATCTTGAAGACAGTCTGCCGTACTTCAAAATTTTTACCCTACATGAAGTTTTTACAATCGCTTGCATTCAGTAATTTCTCCCGGCTCGCCATTAGCTTTTCGTTCAAAGGAAAAACTCGTAACTAGTTGACATCACCATAAATGTTGAATATAAAGTGGCGCTGAACGTTGACTTTGAATTCTAATTAAATTTGACAAGATCCAAACTCTTTTCTTACCTCTAGCTACAAGAGCAAACAACCTGTTAAAGTTAACAAGCATTTTCTTTTTTCCATCTTTTTACTAAACTACGGCTGTAGTTAATGAATCAGTTTTTGCCATTTTTCGCTTAATACATAATTTATAAACTTTTCATAATTTTCAAAATAGCGAATGCTTTTCAGTGTTAGAAAAAAAAAACTGTCTCTTTTCTTGTTACCGTTTATATATTCCACTACGTAATCAATTTAACCTCATACGAAAATTTTCTTTGTCTTTTCCTTTTTATACCAGAGCGTATCTTTTAGCAAGTAAAAGCAAAAATAGATGTAACGAAGATGTTACTAGGTATATGTGTCACATATGGTGAATTTGTAGATGAGTTTTATAAAACTGGAGATATGTTGTTTAAGAAGTTCAGCTGGAGAACGTGATGATGACAATTCAGTAAGTAGAGAGTGTCATATGTTGTATCAATCTTAAGTATTAATAGGATGAAAAATAGGACTGTCCATGAACAGACAAGACAGAAGACACACCAACCCTGAAATGTAAAAGTATTACTTTCTAAACTAGCCCTGAAGATGACCTAGTCCCTAGGTCGAAAGCTTGGCAAAATAAATTTTACTCGACTGAAATGGCATTTATTTTTTCATCCTATTGAAACTATGAATCAGTCACCAAAAACAATGAACAACACTTAAGTATTAAGTAAACTACTTGCTTATAAACATAGGAATTTATATTAGCTTTTAGTGAATGTTAAGGTTTCAAATTAGCGAGGAATCGGTCCAGAAATAAAATAATAACAACTCGCCTTTTTGCCAACGTTTTGATAAATACTCATATATTGTCTTCTTCAGGGCCTGGATATTATCTCTACATTGTTTTACGAGTATTTGTAATATCCAGGCCCTGAAGAAGGCAATATATTTGTCGTAACGTTTGGCAAAAAGATGAGTTTTTGTGTCTTTTTATTTGGACCAATTCCTTGTTAATTTAAATCCTTAATATTACTTATATATTATCAGTACATAGTCGCCACGGTAGCCGAGCGGTTAAGAGGCGAGTCCTGCAAAGCTAATATGTATTGTGATACTGGGTTCGATTCTCCCGGTCTTTAGGCCTTGGATTTTATTTAATGGTTAATAAAAGAAATTTACATTAAAGTATGATAGGCGGTTAAGAGACCAGACCCGCAATGCTATGATATATTGTTGGTTAGTGGGTTCGATTCCCCTGTTTTAGGCCTTGGATTTTATTTAATGGTTAACATGAGATATTTATAGTAAAGTATGTTAGGCGGTTAAGAGACAAGACCCGCAATGCTAAGATGTATTGTTGGTTTAGTGGGTTCGATTCCCCCGGTCTTAGGCCATGGATTTTATTTAAAGGTTAATGAAAGAAATTTACAGTAAAGTATTTTTGCTAGTCGCCTCCATCCACGACACCTAATTGGTAGTTGGACGTTAAGCCCCGCCTGAAAAAATAGGCGATAACTTTACTTTTTTTTTTACTTTATCAGTACATAGTTGTAAAATAGGTTTTCATTGTCACAAAACACAAGACACAATTGATCTTGGGACAATCTTTTTTTTGTGTATGTATGTGTAAATTGGGACAATTTCCTAATTTAGATGTTGGTTGACAGTTCTAATGCAATCGTAGTTTTCCTAAAGAATCTGGAAAGAACCAAAGAAGTCCATATTTACCACAATATCTATTGCAATCTTTGCTTTGACAAATCTTTCATTGCTGTACTGCAGATTTTAAACTAAATTTCAACATTGACTTTCTTAAAAAATTTGGTTCTTGTCTACAGTCGGCTTTCTACTCGTCCCAGTCAACGAACGATTTGGACTGCCCTAGGCGCTTCATTGAAGCCATTTTTTGCTGGCTGAATTTCTGCACTGGATGATGACTGCATTTCAAGTTAAGAATCAATTTAGTGCGGTTGTTGAGGGGGGAAAAACATTTTTAACACAAGTGTAGAAAAATGCATTTCTTTACACAGTTGTTAAACAAATGACTATTAATAAGTTTTGTTTTCGCTTATAAGAACGGTTGTACAAATAGTTTTTCTTTCTATTGGAAACATTCCCTTCTTTTAAGAACGATTAAAGAGATTGTCTGGGATGTCCAATTGGGAAGAAAAGAGGCCATACTCTCTCTCTCGTTAGCCATCTATCTCTTTCTCTTTCTCTAGACAGCCTGGTTCAATGATGCCCTCCTTGATGAGCTGTAATTAAAGCTACAGAGATATTATTAAAGGATTCCAGAAAAGCTTCGTATATGTCACGGAGAAGAGTACCTAGTAAGGGATGGACGGTCTAAAGGGATGGAAGGGAAATACTGTCATCATCAAGTCTCTGGGAAATAACTCGGGGAAAAAGAAACGGGAAAAGCCTCGCTGACTCTCTTCTAATTTCTCTTCTCTTTTCTGTCAACTAGCCGATGGTTATTAAACTTCACTAATTGCTCTTTCTCTCTTGTCTTTAATTTTTATCTGCTCTTCTCTCGCAAATACATAAATATATTTTCTTTTAATGATTCTATTTTTCCCCAACCTTAATGATACTATTCCTTTTTGCACAATAACAATGATCACCTAAATATCTTCTTCTTTTTTTAGTTTTGTTGTTGTTGTTGTTGTTGTTGGAGAGGGTACTTTATCTACACTTGGTGTTTGTTATGTGTAGTTTTCATTTAATAATATCTGAAAATTAAATACGAGAACATGGGATTTTCCGATTGAAGCTCAACATCACCATTTTTGATAGCACTGTGAGTTGTTAATATGGGACCCTGAAAAATCTTTCACTAAAGGAGGTCAAATAATATGAAATAAAACTAAAGGAAAGAGAAGGATGGGGACGCCACCGACACTCAGAATACCTTCACTTAACAATAACAAATATATTTGGTATATTTACAATTTTAAACTTACGAGGTGTGTTCAAAAAGTAACGGGAATTTTCGTTTTTTGAAAAAAATATTTATTTATTCATCTACATTAATATTGTCGCCTTCAAAGTAGTCCCCTTCGCATACAATACACTTGTGCCAGCGCTTTTTCCAATCCTCGAAACACTTCTGAAACTCGATCTTTGTGATAGCTTTCAGCTCTTTCAGCGATTCGCTTTTAATGTCATCTATGCTTGTAAAACGACGGCCTTTTAATGTTCTCTTTATGTTTGGAAATAGAAAAAAGTCACATGGAGCCATGTCTGGCGAATATGGAGGCTGGGGCATCGTTAAAGTTTTGTTTTTAGCCAAAAATTCACGAACAAGCAATGAAGTGTGAGCAGGTGCATTATCGTGGTGCAAAATCCATGAATTGTTTTGCCACAAATCCGGGCGTTTTTTTCGGATTGCTTCACGCAAACGGCGTTGAACTTGTAGGTAGTACTCCTTATTGATTGTTTGACCTTGTGGCAAGAATTCATGATGCACTATGCCATTAAAATCGAAGAACACAGTGAGCATAACCTTCACATTCGACCGCACTTGTCGAGCCTTTTTCGGTCTTGGCGATCCAGAATGCCTCCACTGGGACGATTGAGCCTTAGTTTCGACATCATATCCGTAAACCCATGTTTCGTCACCTGTTATAACACGTTTCAGTAGATCCGCATCGTTGTCGACTTCATTGAGTGACTCTTGAGCAACTTCCATTCTCCGCTGTTTTTGTTCGAAATTCAACAATTTTGGAACAAATTTTGCTGCCACACGTTTCATACCCAAAACATCCGAAAAAATTTCATGGCATGAGCCAATTGATATGGCAACATCATCAGCGACTTCTCTGATTGTAATTCGGGCGATCGTTCATAACCATTTCTTTCACTTTTTTCACGTTTTCATCGGTTGTTGATGTGCTTGGACCGTCCAGGTCGTTCGTCATCTTCAACGTTTTCGCGGCCATCTTGGAAACGCTTATACCACTCGTAAATTGTTTTACTCATAGCAGACTCACCATATGACTTTATTAACATTTCACACACTTTATTTCATTTTTTACGCAAAATTTAATACAAATTCTTTGATCCATTTTTTTTAACAAACAAAAATCGCCAAGCTCGAAAAACACGTCTAACCTTAACGGCTGCCATTTAAGAAGTAAACAATGAATATTACTGAAAATTTTATCGTACTTCAGGGGCATGTGTACCAACATAATAAAAAAAAAAAATTTTACAATCAGACTCTCCAAACCCGCGAAATTTAAAAATTCCCGTTACTTTTTGAACACACCTCGTATATACAAAACGGATCATGTTATTAAAAAATGTTACTAAAAATGTTATTATGATTTGTGAGATTAATGGTAGCAGATTCGTTCGAATAATGATCTTTGATAACTGTGCAGATGATTGAGAATTGTTCCGCTGTCAACCTTTTATTTTTATTTTTTTGTAATTATCTCATTTTTAGTCATCTGTAATCATCTCTTTAATTTTTGCATTTCAAATGCAGATGAAGTGATGATTAACTTTTTTTTATTAAAACTCTAATTATTTTTGGTTTATAAGGCTGAGTTCTACATGTATTATACCAGTAACGAGAACAGTGGAAAAAAGAACCGTAATTCCATTTGATTAAACATTATTTTTATTCAGAAAAAATGAAAGTCAGATACAAATAGTTTTAAACTGCGACCAGATACAGTTTATTACTTTCATTGAAACTTTAAACACTTGTTTCTGGTATTGGAACACTTATTTCTCATTTAATGGAATTTACTCATCAATATACGAGTAAATCTGCCGTTGTGCAGAATTTTGAGTTTTAATTTACGCTGATAGGACCAAATCGATAAATAAAATTTGATATTCTAGCGATATTCAGTTTTTGGTATCGATAAACAAAAATTTGGTACGTTTGAAATTCTTTCTTTACCTAGTAGATTTTTAGATTTTAGATTTTAAAAGGCGGGACGGGACCCATGCCCCACGGGCACCGCAGCCACCAAGAGGCTTATTGTGCCTTCCCCTTTAAGTCTAGTAGATGAAACCTCCCCTTCTAAAAAGGTTGAGGGCTTTCCCCTACCAGTTCCTTCTGCGCTATAATCTCCTTAGGCCTCAAGGTACCAAAGATATCTGTAGCGCAGTCTCCCGATTGCAACGCAATCGAATACCAGGTGAGAGGCCGTTTCTTCCTCTTCCTGGCACAATCTAAACAACGGTTCCGAGCTAATAAGCCCTATCTTGTGAAGGTGCTTTCTGAACCTTCCGTGCTTGGTGAATAGGCCTGTAAACAGAGTAATCTGATTTCTTTCCAAGCCCAGAGTCACTTTGGTGCTTTGTTTGTACAGCAAGGGCATAACCCTCTTGTTGTGTTTGACCCCGGGAAGCATCACCCAATTTCTTTTCGTGTTCTCTCCAGATCCAATCTCTGAAAGCCTCACGAACTGCACCCGTGGTGATCCCCAGGACAGGCTCCGGTCCAATGAAAGGAGTGTTGGCTCCATTCCTGGCCAGTAGATCAGCTGTCTCATTCCCCTTAATCCTCACACGACCCGGCACCCATTCTAACCGAACTTTATTGTGCCGAGCCAGTAGTTCTAGGGCCTTTCTACATTCCCCAGACCAGGGAAGAGGTAATTCTGTAGGGCAGCTTGGCTGTCCGAAAAGATGCAGATCTCCCTATTTCTAGGATCCATCCGTAGGTTTTCCTCAGCGCAAGTTTTAATGGCAAAGACCTCGGCCTGAAAGACGGTGGCGTATCTCCAAAGAGCACTCTCAATGAGTGTCTCAGGTTTAACCCCATACACTCCAGCTCCGGTCCCACAGGCCATCTTGGAGCCATCCGTAAACCACATGATTCCCTTCCGGCAATGTTCTGTCCAGTTTACCCTCCATTCAGTGCTCGATCTGAGGATCACCTGAAACGTAGTCTCGAAACTGTATCTAGGACAGACACTGTCCCCAACCTTATTGCAATTCTTTCTTTACCTAGTATGAAAGTGGAGATACATTTGAAAAAGAAAAATTTAATAAATAAACGTTTAGCTACGTAGTAACATTTCACCGGCTTAATTGATCAAACCATTAGCGAGAACGTTCTATGTTTGAGCAGGGATTGCCTAAGGTAGTGGGCGTCTAGTACTGAACACAGGGCTGCTTGTAACAACGTTGATAAGAATTTTTTTTTCGCCCTCACCCTCCTCCACAATCTTGTAATAACCCTTAAGTGCATCCATATGTATATGAGGTGTGAGGGAATGGAGGTTGTACGTATGATGAAGGTTAGGTTAGACTGGAAGGTACACTGTGGCCTGGGAAGGAATGATGTTTACAGATGCACGGCACATAATAACCAAGGAATCGTTAAGTGTGTTTGTGTCTGTATGTGATAGTAAGTAAGTACCAGGATATGGCAGTTTGCTGTCTAATATTCGCACACATAGCCATAGAGAGAGACTGGTAATGTCTTGGAGTCTGTTATCTGAATGTGGCAGACGTTTCCATGGCGAAGCAAACTGGCGAGGCTGAATTATGATGCTTAGTTTCCCCAAACGCTTGCTCACAAAGAAACGAAGATACATTTTACTGTGCGTACGCATGTTGCGAGAATCTGAGAAGGCTTTTCTCTTGAAACTGTGGAAGAGCAGGAGCAAGAGGAGCGAGAGAGAAGAAGAGGGGTAACGGAAAAGATGGTAAGTTTTATTGAATTGTCTATCCAACAGAGAGTATAGGACAGTATTTAGGATAGTGTTAACCAACCGCGACCGCATTAGAGGCATTCTTCGCAGCCATAAACTTTCATTGCATGCTGTGCAATAAACTACTGATCAAATCATACTTCTACGGCGAAAAACGGTACAACGATGACTTTGACAGCAATTCGTTTAATCCGTATGTTGCAAACATTTTTATTGCCAACGATTACACTATGGTGAGAATTTAGACAATATTAGTTTCAAGTAATGTGTCACAACGAGCCATAATCTAATGATATTGTGAAAAGTAATTAGTAATTAAGTTTGTAACATCCAGCCCTGCTCTAGTTACTGGTTATTTGAGTTTAAAAATCACTTCGTTCTGTGAACCTAGGCCAGAATTCCGATTTTTTCCACTGTTTTTTGAACTTATATTATGAAATAAGGGCGACCCAGTCTGTAACATCCAGCCCTGCTCTAGTTACTGGTTATTTGAGTTTAAAAATCACTTCGTTCTATGAACCTAGGCCAGAATTCCGATTTTTTCCACTGTTTTTTGAACTTATATTATGAAATAAGGGCGACCCAGTCTGTAACATCCAGCCCTGCTCTAGTTACTGGTTATTTGAGTTTAAAAATCACTTCGTTCTATGAACCTAGGCCAGAATTCCGATTTTTTCCACTGTTTTTTGAACTTATATTATGAAATAAGGGCGACCCAGTCTGTAACATCCAGCCCTGCTCTAGTTACTGGTTATTTGAGTTTAAAAATCACTTCGTTCTGTGAACCTAGGCCAGAATTCCGATTTTTTCCACTGTTTTTTGAACTTATATTATGAAATAAGGGCGACCCAGTCTGTAACATCCAGCCCTGCTCTAGTTACTGGTTATTTGAGTTTAAAAATCACTTCGTTCTATGAACCTAGGCCAGAATTCCGATTTTTTCCACTGTTTTTTGAACTTATATTATGAAATAAGGGCGACCCAGTCTGTAACATCCAGCCCTGCTCTAGTTACTGGTTATTTGAGTTTAAAAATCACTTCGTTCTTTGAAGCTAGGCCGGAATTCCGATTTTTTCCACTGTTTTTTGAACTTATATTATGAAATAAGGGCGACCCAGTCTGTAACATCCAGCCCTGCTCTAGTTACTGGTTATTTGAGTTTAAAAATCACTTCGTTCTTTGAAGCTAGGCCGGAATTCCGACTTTTTCCACTGTTTTTTGAACTTATATTATGAAATAAGGGCGACCCAGTCTGTAACATCCAGCCCTGCACTAGTTACTGGTTATTTGAGTTTAAAAATCACTTCGTTCTGTGAACGTAGGCCAGAATTCCGATTTTTTCCACTGTTTTTTGAACTTATATTATGAAATAAGGGCGACCCAGTCTGTAACATCCAGCCCTGCACTAGTTACCGGTTATTTGAGATTATAAATCACTTCGTTCTTTGAAGCTAGGCCGGAATTCCGACTTTTTCCACGGTTTTTTGTACTTATATTATGAAGTAACAGTCAGTAAAATTCAGTCCTGCTCAAGGAAATTTTAATTTGACATTAAAAATCGCTTGTTTCGTTCTGTCTTCTGGCTCCTCTCTCTTTTTAAAGAATCTGGGTTATTACCAAGTGTTGGAGAGGTACGTACTTAATCTAGTAAGGATTTGGAGAGTGTGGGTGTCTGGCACTACGTGATGGTTATCCTTCCCGTTCCGCGCTACTTTAGTGGAGTTGTGGGGAGGGTGGATTGAACAAACCGCGGCGTTCTCGTATCTCTTCTTCTCTCTCTCTCTCTAGAACGGTTCTGATGAGTCTGGTTTTCTTAATTTGGGAGAGCTAACCTCTGAACTTCAGGGAAGTGGGAAGGTTGGCATGAGTAGCATCCTTCGAGATCTTAGTGAATGTTACCAAATGTTGGAGGGGGAATGTACCTTATCTAAAAATTCTGTTACTCTTTGTGCTATCTTTCTCACAGTATCTAGGGAGAGCACTCGAAGAGAGGAATGAGTTGGTACCAGTATACGGTCATCCTTAGTTTCCAGCTTCCACCGTTCTTTCCGGGACTTCCCTAAAGAACCTGGCTGAGTTGCCAGGTGGCGCTGGAAAAAAGAAATCCTTGATAAACAGTGGTAGATAGAAAGAAGTAAAAAAAAAAAAACAAAGAATTCTGGCGATGAAAAGAAACAAAAAAAGTTAAAGTGAAATAAAAAAGATGGAGCAAATAAAAGCAGATTTTCCCCCCTTATCCTTGTTGGCAACCTTCAGGCGTGAAGAAGGTTTTAGTATGTGAAACAGTGTTATTGTCTGGACAAATATTTATTATCCCAGCCTAAGTGGGTGTAGAAAGTAAAAGCAGCATCTTCAGCATTAGAGAACGAACTATAACAGCAACAAAGGCTATAGTGACAATAACCTGGATCTTCTTTTATAACCTCCGCACACACATTGCTGACGTCATACGCTTAAGGGCTCTGGTGTTTGTGTGTCGTTTTTTTCCCCCCTCTTTAAATCGATGGCCTCCCCAACCATGTTACCTAACCTGTAAAAACAAACACCTCACAACAATGAAAAGTTCTCACAACTATAGTAATTTTCAAGTTTTGTTTTCTTTGGGTACCACCATACTTGCTTAGAACCAACACGCTCGTTCGTCCATCTTGAATCACCAAGGCTGCTTACAAACCCAATCCACCTTTTTTTTTCTCTCTCCGACAGGAAAATAAGAACCATGCGAGCGATTATTTCTATGATTTAATGATGGTGTTTTCCATCTCGACTTGGATTTTATTTCCACTCATACTTTTTCCTTCTTCCAAAAAAAAAGTTTCATATTCAATAAACGATTTAACTACTGTTTATTCAGTTTTTCTTCACTTTCCCAAAAATGATAAATTACCATGTTTTTCACAATTGTCTGCCCATTCCTTTTGTGTGTATTCTCATTGTTTGTTACTTATATTTCATATCGTTCAATGTCGCCTTGTCATTGTTCTTCTCTCATCTATATGGGATAATGATATAATGAAAGAATCTCCTGAAGGTGATGATAATCTTCACAAATCTTTCTGGATATTGTAACCATGTTCATGCTACAAACTACTTGCACACTCTGAATCCTGATGGTTCAAAGTTTTTGTAAAAACCTAATAGATTACCAAAAAACCATTTAATGTTCACCTGTATCGCCGCCCGTGTCTCCAAACTGTTCCTTGACGAATGGTGATTGAATAGCCTCGGTAAATGATTAATTTTGTTCTGAATTTAATGAGGTGCATGGTATTTTATTCCTAGACATCGGTTGCCCTCATGCAAAAGGGGGTTTAATGAAGAACATTAAATTTATAAGTAATCGCAAGGTAAGAATCACTCCTTAGCTTAATTTTCTGCCTCAATTCATTCTGGGAGCTTTTAGACTAGATATATGTACGTTGGAGTTAATCTTGCAAGATATAACCTGCCCAATATCAACCTTAGAATCTTGTTGGCTAATAATTTCTTGCATGATTGTAGATTATATTAGAAGGGCGGTTCCACCAAAAAGGGGAAGGAACGCAGACAATCCAAAAAGCCCATATTTCCCCGCCCACTCCTCATCTCATGAGAGATACCGGGACTTTAAAAACAACAAATCCGGCTAAAGTTTGCCAGATGCCAATACAATAAACTAAGAAAGTAGCGATAAGACACTACAGGAGCGATAAGACGCCCAGTGCACTGGAATAAACCTAGAAAGTTCTGGTAAAGATTACCAGATGCTACAATCTCCGGTAGGGAGACATTTGACCTTCCGAAGACGAGAAATCTAGTTTTTGGAATAATCGGGACGCACCTCTACAAAGTGCCGCACAGTCTCATTGGACTCCACCACAGCCGGCACAATTTGGCGACTATTCTTGCATGAACTTGAACTGTTTGGGGGGGGGGCCTCCAAAAACATTATGGATAGCTTCCATTCTGCCAAACTTTATTCTTAGAAACTTAGACATCTGTTGTCCGCCGTCAATTCTGTAGTTTTTATCCTGAAAAACAAGAGATGACATTCTTCAGAAAAAGTGATTGGCTCCCAGAATCATCAGAAAGATCCCAGCTCTTTCTAAACTCAGTTCATTCACAATTTTTTTTGAAGATTTGCTAACCTTAAGTCTGATAATTTTCTTAGAAGCTCAGGCAGCTTGGCTTCCTCTTCCAATCCTATACCTACTCGGTAGGCGTTCTAGTCAGTGGTGTTCCATCATCAACGTAAGTAAAGTGCGGTTAATAATGGACAACTGTTTAGGTTATAATAAAAAATAAAATAAAGAAAACAGGACTACCATCTTTTTTTATTATTATTAAAGGGGTTTTCCAGAACTCGTGGTTCCCTTCAGCTATCAAGAGTAAATGCCTTCCTTCAAGCGACACGATCCTCTGCCTGTTCCTCTGTCAGACCATATCCCGGCCATCATCTCCTTCACCTGGCCCCTCCACATACTTTTGGGTCTTCCTCTCTTCCTCCGGCCATCCACCTCGCTGTCCATCACCACCATTAGGGCAATCTCCTCTCTGGACCCATATCCTCCTTACATGTCCTATACCATTTAGCCTTAGTCTCTCTCTAATCTCCAGGACGTTTCCCTCTACTCTCATCCTTTCCCTTATATCAACATTCTTCACTTTGTCCCGCCTCGAACATCCTGTAGATCTCCTCTAAAAATCCATCACTACTGCTAGGAGTCTCTCTCGCGCTGTCTTCTGTTCAAGACCCATGTTTCTACGGCATACCATAGGATACTTTGGTGAATCGATGTAAAGATTAGCATCTTGGTTCTCTGGGTAACAAATTTCTGCTCCATAGCACTGGGTTCATTAGTCCTAGTACTATTATCTAATATTAATACAAAATGTGGGAAAGCGCATAGAGTTTAGAGTTGACGGAAGGTGGCACTGATCAGAGATGATCAGGGAGGAGCAAAAAAAAGCAGTAAACAATCTTATTGGGTAGCGTTGATAGTGAAAACAACATTCAAGCTCTCAACTTGATGAAACTTAACCAATAACAAAGAGTAATACAACAAAAACAACTAACAAAAAACAAATAGTGTGTGAGTATATACATAAGTTAAGCTATTGTATACACAAGAGACTATCTATTGGATGGACCAGACTAATACTGTATAGTGCTAGCCGCTCAGGTGGCTAGCGATACACTGCTTCTCATAGAAAAGGTAAAACATACTGTAGTAGTGTTTGGATGCTTTTCTTGTCTGACTTTAAAGCTCTAGTTAAAAACAAGTCAGTTGTGTTTTGTTATATGAATTTTTGTTTTTTTTTGCTTTCATGATTTTTGTCGTGAAGCCATCTTGTTTTTGTGTTCTTTAGTAATCTAGTTTATTAATACGCTCTACTCGTATACTTCCGTACAGCTTGCAGTTAAGAGGTAGATTGTTTTCATTTCAGTTACTTGGTACTTAAACATGTGTTTAGTCTTGGCGGGAGCTCTTTGTTTCTTTAAACTCCTGGCCCATCAGGCTTTGACCCCACCAAGTGTTTTACCTCTCCTCCCTGAGACTGCTCAGGGCAAAAGAACACGAAGATTGTCCGAAATGATGGTCGCGTCCCTCCGCTAAAATTAAAAAAAAAAAAAAAAAAAAAAATTGTTAGTCTTCTGCTATAATTGCGGACGATGACGCGCCATATTTCGTGCTTGCTTTGGGTAATTGTTGTTTTGAGAGCATTGTTTGAGAGAGGTGAAAACAGTACGCATGGCGTTCTGCATGTCTCGAACATGCGCACTTCACTTTCTCAATTGTCGAGAACAAGTTAACACCAGTGTTTCTCTACAGTAGGTGTACACGTAGGAGAGATCGCGAAACTTCGGAAGGTGATTCAGCAGCTCAAATGCTACAAAAAAAAATATTCTCTTCACTTTGGCCCGATTCCTCAATAGTGTCCAAGATATTTAACATTTTTAACTATTCCGTCGATATTCACGTTTTTCACCATAAAAATGGCCGTAACTTTTCTATCCTTTATCCTACAACAAATCTGCTTATTCTAAACGAAAGAGCATTAAATTTCCTATAAATATGCACAATACAGAGCATCAAAACGTTTCTTTTTAACAATGAAATTTCTACTTTAATGTCTAAAAAAATTTGTTCTCGATGATTTCTGTTAAAATTTTCAACTGCATTTTTTCAATGATTAATGAATCGAAGAACAATTTTTGTAGCGATTTTAGGTAGGCACCTATTGTATTTTATTACTACTGTCTTTTATTGTTACTGTATTTTTTACTTCCGTTTTATTAAATAATAATTGTTCAAAACCAAAATGGTTAATTTTCTTTTTGTTTCTTCGCCCAAAAAAATTGACATTCGAGTAAATTAATAATTTGATATCATTGAAAAGTCGGTTACGCAAAATCCCAGTTTTCTGCATTTACACCCCCTCTGTTCGGGGGTAGGGTTTTATTAAAAACCAAAAACATCCATATGGTCTTGAAGCTCAGTAAATGCACAACTTTTTCTGCAATTGGATGACTCATTGATTTATTAATCATTGAAAAAAATACAGCTGAAAATTTTTACAGAAATCATCGAGAACAAATTTTTTTAGAACGTTTTGAGGCTCTGGGTTGAGTAGATTTATAGGAAATTTAATGATCTTTCGTTTGGAATAAGCAGATTTGTTGTAGGATAGATGATAGAAAAGTTATGGCCGTTTTTAAACAGGAATATCGACAGAAAAATTAAAAATGCAAATATCTTGGACACTATTGAGAATCGGGCCAAAGTGAATAGAATATTTTTTGTTGCATTTGAGCTGCTGAATCAGCTTCCGAAGTTTCGAGACCTCTCCTCCGTGTATAGTACATAAACTTTCCGTTTTCCACTCCATCACTAAGATCTTCAATTTTAGTGTTTCGTTAACCCACATAAAAATATAGATCGAATAGTAAAAACTTCTTTTTTTTTAATTGTTTTAAGGGTTCACTAAACGAATAATCGAAACTTAACATCGAAATTCTGTACGACAGCAATGTAAAAATGTAGCCATCAAAACTATTACAATGATCCCTTACGGTATAACACTAATGAGTTTCAAAAACACATTAACCCAGTCACAGGAAATGATCTTGGACTCTGTTCTGGGTTGATTGATACGTTGTACACACACTTAAACAAAACCATTTAAATGTTACACTATTTACTGTTCACATACTCTAATCTCGTTGGGTCCAGAAAAACCTAACCTATCTCGTACCTATGGCAAAGGAACGATGAAGTACTTACCAACTAGTTGTTTGTGACCAGCCCTAAGTAATTCTCCAAATTGCTTTTTTGTGTTTGATTATGATATATGGTGCTTTGCGTGACGTCACACAGCAGGGCGGCGGCCACCCCCAAACCCAACAGCTACATCTTGATTTACGATGTAGCATCGTACGGATGAAGATGAAAGAGATGTAGTGGGAGAAAAGAGAGAGAAAGAAATAGAAAGCATGCGAAGGATCTAAAAGAGAAAAGGCGGGAGAGGATATGCTACTAAAAGCAAAGAGGAAAAAATAATGATTCAAGGAAAATTCGCAAGAAAATACTAATCTTGGCAGATATTTTATATACTTCGTGAAAAATCCCTTCATTTTCCCCCATGTATAATACGTGTATATATATATCTTTTTATGTACTTACGTCACGTATACGCGCGTATTTGTGTCACATTTCTTCCACATAAATTTATTACGTCACTTAGATTTAAACCACGTTTTTAGAAAAAAAAAAAAGAAGAAAAGAAGTTTTCAACGGATTATATGTGTATATGAAAAGTAAATAAAATATTGCAGTGAAAAACCAATAAAAATAAATAACAAGAAAATCTGGTTTGAAAACTTAGGACTTTAACTACTGTTCTCAAGATTTTTTTTTTTAACTCTAAAACTACTATTATTTGAATCATATTAAAGCATTACCCTACAATAGCTGAGTGGTTAGCGAATACTGGTTCCAATACAGAGGTCATGGGTTCGAATCCAGCTGCTGGCTCCTTAGATTTTTCTCTTTCTAGGAGTACGAGGAGCTCGTACTTACAACACACTGTTGAGTGATGGACAGTGTTGTTGTTTGTAAAAAATGCAGTGCACTGAAAAAAAAAAACTCCGGGCGCTAATAACCATCAATTGATGACACGCCTTTAAAATAAAAAATAAATTAATTAAATGAGTCCCATGATTAATCTTTTAATAGTGCTCTAAAAACATGGGTTAACTTAAAATTTTTAATCCTGATTAAAACTGTACGTCTAACTCTTAGCTGAAGCAAACTAGGAAAACAGATCGATAGAGTAGTCCACAAAATGTCTACACAAACATACAGACTTAGCCTTGGTAAAAAGACTGGATTTCTAAAAATAATTTACAATAAGTAGGACTTTAAAGTATTCCAAAGAATTTTTGGGAGGGGGGGGGGGTTGGGGCTTAATTTGAATCCTCTACATTTGACAGATGAATTGCAAATAACTTTCAACAGACACAATCCATTTCCTAATTTCATTTCCTGCAAAGTTCTTCTTTGTGTGTGTGCGTGTGTTTGTTGGGAGTGTAAAAGTGTAGGCCCTTCCCTAATCCTTAATACCATTTTCTAACTGAAGGAAGTAGGAATAAAGAAGGACGTATTAAAATGGGAGCAGACGAGCAGCCAGTTTCTTTCCCAACCACATTCCTTCTTTGATTAGAATATTCAGGGAATGTTTGAAATTATTAAACGACAATATTAAGGAACTAGAATGGCATTAGTACTTGTCCCAATATAAATTTTCCTTATTCCCTTAAAGTTATGGAAAAATCCAGAGCTGTCAATTCATGGAGTTTTCATTTCAAACTTTTCACAAAGTATTACAAAAAAAACTTTTCTAATTATAATAGAATTTACGACAGTTTTCCAAATCCTATAAGTTATTGACATTGGAAAAGTAAGAATATTAGATTTGTTAATAAAACAAAAACTTCCTTGCAGATTATTGTAAGTTGATGACAGTCGTTGGACTAAAAACACAAAGAACGGCAAATCAAAGAATGTTTAAATCTTGAAATGATTTTTCTTTCAATTTTATGTACACATATTTATACCAGTCATAGACAACCAATACTTTAGTGATAATAGTTATTGAGATATAGAGCGTTAAAATTTGAAGGTTCCGTAAAAGGTTCAAATTTAAAATCCCTATATCTCTTTAATAAATAGTACTCGTAAATGAGATATAGAAGGTAAAAATTTAAAGGTTTTGTAAATCGTTCAAATTTCAAATCTCCATAACTCTCTTCCCAATCATCAAAGTTCAATGATTTCTTTACCCAATTGTAGAGAAAAGTCTACTCTATAACTAATATAAGTTGCAATGTTTTAGTGCTAATAGTAAACGAGATATAGAAGGTTGAAATTTAGAGGTGTTGTAAATCGTTAAAATTTCAAACCTCAATAACTCTCTTCCTATTCTTCAGAATTCAATGATTTCTTTACCCAATTGTAGAGAATAGTTTACTCTACAGCTGATATAAATGGCAATGTTTTAGTGCAAATAGTAAACGAGATATAGAAGGTTGAAATTTGGAGGTGTTGTAAATCGTTGAAATTTCAAACCTCTATAACTCTCTTCCCAATCATCAGAATTCAATGGTTTCTTTACCCAATTGTAGAGAAAAGTTTACTCTATAACTGATATAAATGTCAATGTTTCAGTGCTAATAGTAAGCGAGATATAGAAGGTTGAAATTTGGAGGTTTTGTAAATCGTTCAAATTTCAAATCTCCATAACTCTCTTCCCAATCATCAAAGTTCAATGATTTCTTTACCCAATTGTAGAGAAAAGTCTACTCTATAACTAATATAAGTTGCAATGTTTTAGTGCTAATAGTAAACGAGATATAGAAGGTTGAAATTTGGAGGTGTTGTAAATCGTTGAAATTTCAAACCTCTATAACTCTCTTCCCAATCATCAGAATTCAATGGTTTCTTTACCCAATTGTAGAGAAAAGTTTACTCTATAACTGATATAAATGTCAATGTTTCAGTGCTAATAGTAAGCGAGATATAGAAGGTTGAAATTTGGAGGTTTTGTAAATGGTTCAAATTTCAAACCTCTATAACTCTCTTCCCAATCATCAGAATTCAATGATTTCTTTACCCAATTGTAGAGAAAAGTTTACTCTATAACTGAAATAAGTTGCAATGTTTTAGTGCTAATAGTAAGCGAGATATAGAAGGTTGAAATTTGGAGGTTTTGTAAATGGTTCAAATTTCAAACCTCTATAACTCTCTTCCCAATCATCAGAATTCAATGATTTCTTTACCCAATTGTAGAGAAAAGTTTACTCTATAACTGAAATAAGTTGCAATGTTTTAGTGCTAATAGTAAGCGAGATATAGAAGGTTGAAATTTGGAGGTTTTGTAAATGGTTCAAATTTCAAACCTCTATAACTCTCTTCCCAATCATCAGAATTCAATGATTTCTTTACCCAATTGTAGAGAAAAGTTTACTCTATAACTGAAATAAGTTGCAATGTTTTAGTGCTAATAGTAAGCAAGATATAGAAGGTTGAAATTTAGAGGTGTTGTAAATGGTTCAAATTTCAAACCTCTATAACTCTCTTCCCAATCATCAGAATTCAATGATTTCTTTACCCAATTGTAGAGAAAAGTTTACTCTATAACTGATATAAATGTCAATGTTTCAGTGCTAATAGTAAGCGAGATATAGAAGGTTGAAATTTGGAGGTTTTGTAAATGGTTCAAATTTCAAACCTCTATAACTCTCTTCCCAATCATCAGAATTCAATGATTTCTTTACCCAATTGTAGAGAAAAGTTTACTCTATAACTGATATAAGTTGCAATGTTTTAGTGCAAATAGTAAACGAGATATAGAAGGTTGAAATTTGGAGGTTTTGTAAATGGTTCAAATTTCAAACCTCTATAACTCTCTTCCCAATCATCAGAATTCAATGATTTCTTTACCCAATTGTAGAGAAAAGTTTACTCTATAACTGATATAAGTTGCAATGTTTTAGTGCAAATAGTAAACGAGATATAGAAGGTTGAAATTTGGAGGTTTTGTAAATGGTTCAAATTTCAAACCTCTATAACTCTCTTCCCAATCATCAGAATTCAATGGTTTCTTTACCCAATTGTAGAGAAAAGTTTACTCTATAACTGATATAAGTTGCAATGTTTTAGTGCAAATAGTAAACGAGATATAGAAGGTTGAAATTTGGAGGTTTTGTAAATGGTTCAAATTTCAAACCTCTATAACTCTCTTCCCAATCATCAGAATTCAATGATTTCTTTACCCAATTGTAGAGAAAAGTTTACTCTATAACTGATATAAGTTGCAATGTTTTAGTGCAAATAGTAAACGAGATATAGAAGGTTGAAATTTGGAGGTTTTGTAAATGGTTCAAATTTCAAACCTCTATAACTCTCTTCCCAATCATCAGAATTCAATGATTTCTTTACCCAATTGTAGAGAAAAGTTTACTCTATAACTGATATAAGTTGCAATGTTTTAGTGCAAATAGTAAACGAGATATAGAAGGTTGAAATTTGGAGGTGTTGTAAATCGTTGAAATTTCAAACCTCTATAACTCTCTTCCCAATCATCAGAATTCAATGGTTTCTTTACCCAATTGTAGAGAAAAGTTTACTCTATAACTGATATAAATGTCAATGTTTCAGTGCTAATAGTAAGCGAGATATAGAAGGTTGAAATTTGGAGGTGTTGTAAATCGTTGAAATTTCAAACCTCTATAACTCTCTTCCCAATCATCAGAATTCAATGGTTTCTTTACCCAATTGTAGAGAAAAGTTTACTCTATAACTGATATAAATGTCAATGTTTCAGTGCTAATAGTAAGCGAGATATAGAAGGTTGAAATTTGGAGGTTTTGTAAATGGTTCAAATTTCAAACCTCTATAACTCTCTTCCCAATCATCAGAATTCAATGATTTCTTTACCCAATTGTAGAGAAAAGTTTACTCTATAACTGATATAAGTTGCAATGTTTTAGTGCTAATAGTAAGCGAGATATAGAAGGTTGAAATTTGGAGGTTTTGTAAATGGTTCAAATTTCAAACCTCTATAACTCTCTTCCCAATCATCAGAATTCAATGATTTCTTTACCCAATTGTAGAGAAAAGTTTACTCTATAACTGATATAAGTTGCAATGTTTTAGTGCAAATAGTAAACGAGATATAGAAGGTTGAAATTTGGAGGTTTTGTAAATGGTTCAAATTTCAAACCTCTATAACTCTCTTCCCAATCATCAGAATTCAATGATTTCTTTACCCAATTGTAGAGAAAAGTTTACTCTATAACTGATATAAGTTGCAATGTTTTAGTGCAAATAGTAAGCGAGATATAGAAGGTTGAAATTTGGAGGTGTTGTAAATCGTTGAAATTTCAAACCTCTATAACTCTCTTCCCAATCATCAGAATTCAATGGTTTCTTTACCCAATTGTAGAGAAAAGTTTACTCTATAACTGATATAAGTTGCAATGTTTTAGTGCAAATAGTAAACGAGATATAGAAGGTTGAAATTTGGAGGTGTTGTAAATCGTTGAAATTTCAAACCTCTATAACTCTCTTCCCAATCATCAGAATTCAATGATTTCTTTACCCAATTGTAGAGAAAAGTTTACTCTATAACTGATATAAGTTGCAATGTTTTAGTGCAAATAGTAAACGAGATATAGAAGGTTGAAATTTGGAGGTTTTGTAAATGGTTCAAATTTCAAACCTCTATAACTCTCTTCCCAATCATCAGAATTCAATGATTTCTTTACCCAATTGTAGAGAAAAGTTTACTCTATAACTGATATAAGTTGCAATGTTTTAGTGCAAATAGTAAACGAGATATAGAAGGTTGAAATTTGGAGGTTTTGTAAATGGTTCAAATTTCAAACCTCTATAACTCTCTTCCCAATCATCAGAATTCAATGATTTCTTTACCCAATTGTAGAGAAAAGTTTACTCTATAACTGATATAAGTTGCAATGTTTTAGTGCAAATAGTAAACGAGATATAGAAGGTTGAAATTTGGAGGTGTTGTAAATCGTTGAAATTTCAAACCTCTATAACTCTCTTCCCAATCATCAGAATTCAATGGTTTCTTTACCCAATTGTAGAGAAAAGTTTACTCTATAACTGATATAAATGTCAATGTTTCAGTGCTAATAGTAAGCGAGATATAGAAGGTTGAAATTTGGAGGTTTTGTAAATGGTTCAAATTTCAAACCTCTATAACTCTCTTCCCAATCATCAGAATTCAATGATTTCTTTACCCAATTGTAGAGAAAAGTTTACTCTATAACTGATATAAGTTGCAATGTTTTAGTGCAAATAGTAAACGAGATATAGAAGGTTGAAATTTGGAGGTTTTGTAAATGGTTCAAATTTCAAACCTCTATAACTCTCTTCCCAATCATCAGAATTCAATGGTTTCTTTACCCAATTGTAGAGAAAAGTTTACTCTATAACTGATATAAATGTCAATGTTTCAGTGCTAATAGTAAACGAGATATAGAAGGTTGAAATTTGGAGGTTTTGTAAATGGTTCAAATTTCAAACCTCTATAACTCTCTTCCCAATCATCAGAATTCAATGATTTCTTTACCCAATTGTAGAGAAAAGTTTACTCTATAACTGATATAAGTTGCAATGTTTTAGTGCAAATAGTAAACGAGATATAGAAGGTTGAAATTTGGAGGTTTTGTAAATGGTTCAAATTTCAAACCTCTATAACTCTCTTCCCAATCATCAGAATTCAATGATTTCTTTACCCAATTGTAGAGAAAAGTTTACTCCATAACTGATATAAATGGCAATGTTTTAGTGCTAATAGTAAGCGAGATATAGAAGGTTGAAATTTGGAGGTTTTGTAAATGGTTCAAATTTCAAACCTCTATAACTCTCTTCCCAATCATCAGAATTCAATGATTTCTTTACCCAATTGTAGAGAAAAGTTTACTCTATAACTGATATAAGTTGCAATGTTTTAGTGCAAATAGTAAACGAGATATAGAAGGTTGAAATTTGGAGGTTTTGTAAATGGTTCAAATTTCAAACCTCTATAACTCTCTTCCCAATCATCAGAATTCAATGATTTCTTTACCCAATTGTAGAGAAAAGTTTACTCTATAACTGATATAAGTTGCAATGTTTTAGTGCAAATAGTAAGCGAGATATAGAAGGTTGAAATTTGGAGGTGTTGTAAATCGTTGAAATTTCAAACCTCTATAACTCTCTTCCCAATCATCAGAATTCAATGGTTTCTTTACCCAATTGTAGAGAAAAGTTTACTCTATAACTGATATAAGTTGCAATGTTTTAGTGCAAATAGTAAACGAGATATAGAAGGTTGAAATTTGGAGGTGTTGTAAATCGTTGAAATTTCAAACCTCTATAACTCTCTTCCCAATCATCAGAATTCAATGATTTCTTTACCCAATTGTAGAGAAAAGTTTACTCTATAACTGATATAAGTTGCAATGTTTTAGTGCAAATAGTAAACGAGATATAGAAGGTTGAAATTTGGAGGTTTTGTAAATGGTTCAAATTTCAAACCTCTATAACTCTCTTCCCAATCATCAGAATTCAATGGTTTCTTTACCCAATTGTAGAGAAAAGTTTACTCTATAACTGATATAAGTTGCAATGTTTTAGTGCAAATAGTAAACGAGATATAGAAGGTTGAAATTTGGAGGTTTTGTAAATGGTTCAAATTTCAAACCTCTATAACTCTCTTCCCAATCATCAGAATTCAATGATTTCTTTACCCAATTGTAGAGAAAAGTTTACTCTATAACTGATATAAGTTGCAATGTTTTAGTGCAAATAGTAAACGAGATATAGAAGGTTGAAATTTGGAGGTTTTGTAAATGGTTCAAATTTCAAACCTCTATAACTCTCTTCCCAATCATCAGAATTCAATGATTTCTTTACCCAATTGTAGAGAAAAGTTTACTCTATAACTGATATAAGTTGCAATGTTTTAGTGCAAATAGTAAACGAGATATAGAAGGTTGAAATTTGGAGGTGTTGTAAATCGTTGAAATTTCAAACCTCTATAACTCTCTTCCCAATCATCAGAATTCAATGGTTTCTTTACCCAATTGTAGAGAAAAGTTTACTCTATAACTGATATAAATGTCAATGTTTCAGTGCTAATAGTAAGCGAGATATAGAAGGTTGAAATTTGGAGGTTTTGTAAATGGTTCAAATTTCAAACCTCTATAACTCTCTTCCCAATCATCAGAATTCAATGATTTCTTTACCCAATTGTAGAGAAAAGTTTACTCTATAACTGATATAAGTTGCAATGTTTTAGTGCAAATAGTAAACGAGATATAGAAGGTTGAAATTTGGAGGTTTTGTAAATGGTTCAAATTTCAAACCTCTATAACTCTCTTCCCAATCATCAGAATTCAATGGTTTCTTTACCCAATTGTAGAGAAAAGTTTACTCTATAACTGATATAAATGTCAATATTTCAGTGCTAATAGTAAACGAGATATAGAAGGTTGAAATTTGGAGGTTTTGTAAATGGTTCAAATTTCAAACCTCTATAACTCTCTTCCCAATCATCAGAATTCAATGATTTCTTTACCCAATTGTAGAGAAAAGTTTACTCTATAACTGATATAAGTTGCAATGTTTTAGTGCAAATAGTAAACGAGATATAGAAGGTTGAAATTTGGAGGTTTTGTAAATGGTTCAAATTTCAAACCTCTATAACTCTCTTCCCAATCATCAGAATTCAATGATTTCTTTACCCAATTGTAGAGAAAAGTTTACTCCTTAACTGATATAAATGGCAATGTTTTAGTGCTAATAGTAAGCGAGATATAGAAGGTTGAAATTTGGAGGTTTTGTAAATGGTTCAAATTTCAAACCTCTATAACTCTCTTCCCAATCATCAGAATTCAATGATTTCTTTACCCAATTGTAGAGAAAAGTTTACTCCATAACTGATATAAATGGCAATGTTTTAGTGCTAATAGTAAACGAGATATAGAAGGTTGAAATTTAGAGGTGTTGTAAATCGTTCAAATTTCAAACCTCTTTATCTCTCTTCCTGTTTATCACAATTATGATTTCTTTACCCAATTGTAGAGAAAAGTTAACTCTTCAACTGGTATAAATAGCAATGTTTTACTGCTAATAGTAATTGTGAAATAAAAGATTGAAATTTGGAGGTGTTGTAAATCGTTCAAATTTCAAACCTCTATAACTCTCTTCCTATTCATCAGAATTTAATGATTCCTTTACCCAAGTGTTGAGAAAAGTTTACTCTATAACTGACATAAATTGCTATGTTTTAGTGCTAATATACATATTAAGGATTCAATTTAGCTAGGAATCGGTGTAGAACAAAAAAAAATTCAACTCCTTTTTTGCCCACGTTTCGAAAAAATGTATTGCCTTCTTCAGGTTGTGGGCTATGTGGGTTTCTGTAACTCAAATAACCTGCATGGATACACCATGAAGAAGGCAATATACTGGTCGAAATGTTGGTAATGAGACGGAGTGGTTTTTTTGTTCTGGACCGATTCCTCGCTAATTTGAATCCTTAAAAATATTTTACGGTCATTAAAAGCTACATATAAATTCATACGTTTCGGTGTAATATTTTATAGTGTTTGGTAAGAATTAAATAAGATATTATTTGTAAGTTGGAATTGAGAATAATTTCTGAGAGTGAGATATAGAATCAGTTTAGAGTTCAGACCACATTTTTTCCCCCCTCTTCCCTTAAATCTGTTTGTTCCCCTTTTTAGGCTTAAAGCTTAAATCCTTGTGTGTGTGTGTGTGTTTTGTTTACAAAATTGTTCCTTAATAGATATGTTATTGAGGAAGCAAACTGATTGTGTGTGTGTGGGAAAATAATCAAGAAATGTATCCTTAAAAGCAATCCCTTAATTCCTTTTTTTTTCTGGTTACAGGACCAAACCACCCCCTTTCTCCACAAGAATAAAGTATTCTTCCATTGGTTGGATTTTGGTTAGTTTGTTGTGATTGGTGGTCTCTTTCGCTCGTAAACACATTCTAGGATGTGCCGCCCCATTCTTACTGGTACTTTGCCAATATAAAAAATCTATACTACAAACTAAAATCCAACTATGTAAATATACGTATTCAATAGTTGTTTACACTAATACAAACCATAACATATACCCTCTTGACAATCTCCTCCAAAAAAAAAAACCTGATTCTCAAATACTTACTCTGGACTTGTGAATCGACTAAAAACAAAAAAAGAAAGATTTTCTGGCCCACCCGCTTTTCCTGTTCCTTCCCCCGTCTGTAGTTTTCTTCTTTACCTTTTTTTTCATGTCAATACTTGCCCACAAGTTTTACAAATCGCTATCCAAAAAAAAAAAATTAAACTACTTCAAGATCAAAGTTTTATCTAAACACACCATACTTCCAGAATTCGCGCCCGTTGATTTATTAATCAATTTTACTAGATCAAACTCGATTGACTTTCTTACTGGTAGAATCATTCATCAATTTGGTCCAGGTAGAATCGGTCAAATTTCTTTTATACCTTAGATCCATTGTTTTTAATGATTGGTTGTTTTCTTTGTTTTTTGTTTTGCAGGTGATATGAAAAAAATCTATAGGGCCAGTAGCTGGATTCGAACCCAAGATTTCCGCATGGGAATCCAGTTCGCTAACCATTGAACTAATCCTTCGCAATGCTTTTTAGTTGTTTGTTTTTTAATTTAATTTCTAGATAAATCATTTTTATTAACACCGTTTATAACTAATTACACTTTTAATAATAATATTTAAAAGTAATAGTTGAATTATGATCTATAATTTGTGAATAATAGAAACATCATTTCCACTTTAGAAAACAATATAATTACACATTTGAATAAGGAACAAAATTAATATGGTATAAATAGATGAAAATTAACGAAAACACGAGTGGTTGGCAGGTGGAAAAGTCTTTGTCACGCCACTCCACGAGCCCCCCCCACTAAAACCACATCCCTCCCACTCTCTCTCTTGCCAGAGCGAGTAACACCATCTGCTGTAACTGACAACAACTCAATTTTATCAGATGAAATTTCTAAATGAATATCAAAACCAGTTTTCTCTTGAATTGAGATTAAATTTTATAACATTTCTGTTTACTGTATGTTGGTTATGGGAAACTGTTTGTGCTATTTTCAAGAAAAGCATTTTTTTTTTTAATAGAAAAATCCATGGAAGTTTCAGTTGAGAGATTTTAATCGCTAAATTGTAAGTAAACAAATAACATCCTTCAAATGATCTGGCGCCAGATTTTTGGACTCACACAACTTACTATTGTCATAGTTCTAAATCATAAATTTCCTTCAAATTTTTGAAATAGAAATTGGCATGACCTTGAATCGAACCCAGAGCCCACAATTCATCTTAGCACTTCAGGCCTTTCCTCTAACCACTCGGCTATCGTGGCGCATCAGATTTAAAATATTTTTAGCCATATTTACTGCTCACCAAACATCTTAATTTTTTTATATATTATATTTATATGATCTTTTCTTATAATCATTAAATAAAATGCTTTCGCTTCGTTAACTTAATTTCTACTGTCTTTATCTCCAGTTAATTGTTCTTTCTTACACTAAGAACACTTCTATGTAAGCAGAACCTCCACTTCTTTCTCACCATGCCGTTTATCATTGCCTTCTTCTTCTTTACGTATCGCTCATTTTCACAAAACTCTTTTATCATATATATATTATTTTCTTATAAACCCAATGTTTTGCAACTTTATTCTTTCTATAATTTGTTTCTCTTATTAAAGTAAAATTAAATTAAAGTAATCGCCTATTTTTTTCAGGCGAGGGTTAACGTCCAACTATCAATTAGGTAATGTGTTACGGAAGCACAATTCTTTGCTATTATAATTTTTTCTATTAAATTAAAAGTAGCTCGACACGTGGGATTCGAAATAAGGATCTCCCACTACACTAACACGCACCCCTTTATAAATATGTCAGTAAGGAGGGGGGCCACATGCATATTTCGGATCCACTTGAAGATCAAGTCATACCCGCTTTGCTCACAATCAATGTTTGCTTCAATATATAATTTCATCAATATTTTGGCTAAGAAAAAATAATAATTAAATTAAATTTATCTGAAAATCGATAAATCGCAGAAAACTTTATGTTTCGATTGGATCCCCACTAGGGGAGCCGGATTTTTGATAAAGAAAAAATAAAAATCAAGTTAAAAATTCGTAAATAAAACAAACTATCAAATCCTTTCAGTTCCCAAAAAACAATATTAAACAATATCGCATAACATTATACAAATAATTATACATATATACACAAAAAAAGTATGTAATAAAAAAGTATTGAATTCATGCGGTAATTCTAGACGCATGACAATTTAGGATGGCAATAAACCACTTTCAGTGAAATGAAAGAATAATGAGAGTTGACGAGGTAGGTTCAATTAAAAGCTGGGGTTATATGTATCCAGTGTTTCTCATTCGGTAGGGCCCCCCTTTACAAAAAAAAAAAAAATTTTTACTCGCAAAAACGTTTTCTTCCTCCAATTACATCAGTAACATAATTTAGGTATTTTCTTTAAACTTTAAATGATCAATCAAAAATTATTTTTTAACATAAATGAAAGTCTAAAATAAGAGTTCAAATTAGAAGTGGTAGTTGATGGGGGTAAAGTTGGCTAGACTGTGCAATCACCATTGAGTGATTGAGTGAATCATATGTTGGAGGTTTTGGACTCTATTTGTTGGATTCGTTCACCTGATGGTAAACAAATTGATTACCTAACCTTGTCCAAAAACTAACAATTTGTTGCTAGGTATCGGCCGCTCATCTTGAACCGTCTCTTCTCCTTATATATCGATAAAGTAACTGTAAAGAACCACAATTGAAGAATCCAGATGTACACCTTGTTAGTATTGATTACTCTGTTCTCTACAGGTTAAGGCTTTCATAACTTTGAAGTTCTTCTATCTTCATAACATTTGAACCCAGGTAATAACTGTTTTGACAATGATTCTTTGACGGAATTTTTATTTATTTTTTTTCCCGCAAATGATTACACAAAACGAATAAATGATAATACTCAAGTTTGGCTGTTAAACGATTAAAGTAATTGATTTGAAGCTTTAACATCAGTTTTTATTGTTGTTACCTTCTGTAAGCTGTTATATAAGTCCATTGTGCTAGCGTAAAGAGATAAAATTATCTACTAATTCGTGAAAAAGAGGGGGGGCCATCCTGGGCGCAAAATTTATAAATACATTGCGATTTTTTTCCCCCTAAACCAAAAAATTATTAATTTTTTTTCTATGAATCTCTAATCTTCCTTTTCTTCCTTTTATTATTTTTTTGTGTGTGTGTTATGAGCTTATATTTCTTAAACATCATTAAAATATTATCTATGACGGAAGTTGTACTAACTTTAGCGAACAAAAAGAGTATTTATAATCCTTTTAAAAAGATTTAATCTTCCTGTATGTAACATTTTGCTGATTTACCATTATTGTATTCAAAATACATTATACATTAATTCATTAAATTTTCACGCGTAGATTAACCGCTCGCTAATCGCGCTCGTCTATTTATCAAACATCTATATACATCCATACAAACAGAATAAAATAATCTTGCTACGGATCAAATATATATATTCATTAATAAAATGGAATCATATTTGAAGATTAACACATAATCTACGTGAGCACATTACTTCATGTGTGTTCTAAATATGATCTGCACTTTGTAATTATTGATTCATACAAAACTGTTATTAATTAAACAATAAGCTAAGCGTGAAACATTCACGCACTCTTCCCTTTAATGATCAATCCCATTCATAGAGATATAACTAATCCTGCTTTAGATAATTTTCTTCATTAACATTTAAGTTTTTTTGAACGATAGATAAGTTGACAAAAAAAACGAACTAACAACTTTTTATTACTTCAAACGTGTGAGAACATCGTAACGGAAAAATACAAGTTCTGGGTTCCTTTGGGTTTTTTGATTGATCTTGTTTTAGTCTGTGATCAGGTAATTCAAATTTGATATTTCGTTTAGATACCGAAATGAGAATCAAAATACATCCTTTGAAAATCTCATTTTTCCGAATCCATTTTACAATTGCAGATTATGTCCATTCAAGCTAAAGGCCTATCGCTTTTATCTCTGAAGCTAACTGACAATTGATGAAATTCAAAGATATTAAATACATATTTGTAAATATTGTTCTGTAAAATGAGTTTAAAAACTATCATAATTTTCTCCTAGTAGCTCTTTGATACCAGTAAATGAAAATGATTTTATCTAAAGGAATTTTTGTTTTTTTCCAAAAGGAAGAAGAAAATTCTTTGAAAACCCAATGTTTTCTCTCTGGGCATCTTGTTTGTCTTCCTTAAAAGCTAAAAGGAATCCCAAGGCTTTTGCTTTAGTGTCCCCAACTATTCGCGCGGCGGATGGAATACAACCACACTGGTGAAACTTACACCTCATTCGTCCACTATCTTACTCTGACCCGGGTAATCCAATATTAAACTATAGTTTGAGTTGTAGGGCGGACTCTTGGTGAGAGAAGAACTCTTGAGTTTAGAGAGTTTGGCCAAGGCTATAAATTAAACTAGAGGGGACAACTTGCTACTTAGCCAACTTTACTAGTTATAGTTCATTTCGCTATCTATCCCTTATTTACTTAGTTTGTATATATATGTATTAATTTCAAATAGCTCCTAATTTATAGCAGCATTAATTTGCGATTCAAAAAAAAAAGATTCAAATTAAAATTCAATATTTACAAAGCACTAATTGAAAAAGAGTTCAAATTTAATAAATAAAAGTTTAATTTTTTTACTTCTTGTAACTTTACTGTAGTAGTAAGGCGCCACGGTAGCCGAGCGGTTAAGAGACTAGACCCGCAAAGCTTAGATGTATTGCTGGTTTAGTGGGTTCGATTCCCCTGGTATAGGCCTTGGATTTTATTTAATGGTTTAATATGAGAAATTTATAGTAAAGTATGTTAGGCGGTTAAGAGACTAAACCCGCAAAGCTAAGATGTATTGTTGGTTTAGTAGGTTCGATTCCCCAGGTCTAGGCCTTGGATTTTATTTAATGGTTAATATGAGAAATTTACAGTAAAGTATGTTAGGCGGTTAAGAGACTAAACCCGCAAAGCTGAGATGTATTGTTGGTTTAGTAGGTTCGATTCCCCAGGTCTAGCTAGGCCTTGGATTTTATTTAACAGTTAATAAGAGAAATTTATAGTAAAGTATGTTTGCTCCTCGCCTCCGTCTACGACACCTAATTGGATAGTAGGACATAAAGCCCGCCTGAAAAAATAGGCAATTACTCGTACTCTAAAAAGTGTTCAAATTGAATATGCATGTAAACTCAAATTGATAAGTGCATTAAAGGGGCTAAAAATCGACTGACATGATGTTTATGGGTACTGTGATAAAACTTAATAAATAACGGATTACAGTTTATGAAAAAGGGATTTTTTTTTAAGATAAAAGATAACTATTGTTAATAAAGTTCGTAGTTTAATTTTATCTTTGTAAGAAGATGGTGCACAATTTTGTAAAGGAGTGTATTTATATTTCTTCCAGTCGAAGAAATAAAAGAAAGTGCCAATGTGTTAGGCCCCTAAAATCTTATTATTAATATAAATATAGTGTCTATAAGAGAAATGTGTACGCTCTGATTGTAAGAGCAAAGTCTACTCAAGATGTCAATAAAAGATAGGCGGAATCGGTTTGTGGCGTTTCCCTTCACCTTTTAGCTTAGGGAATACAATAATGCATTGATGGGCTATTAAGGAAAGTATATATATATATATATATATATATATATATACTTATATAATAACAGCAGCACCCTTTAGCACGAATGATATCTCGGGTATATGGCAACCGGAATGGCGGGGTTCATAAAGCCGGTATACAAGAGAAGCAATGCTCCCAGGACCCTACCAAAATATAGCAAGAAGATGTTGTGCTTTAATAACTGGCATAACAGCCCATTCTCCCTTGGCGTTAACCACTTAGCTTCTAAGAAACCAACCCTCGCATTTCTAGCTATCGATTACTATAAACAATGAATTTAGTGGTGAACGGAAACGAGTATCAAGTTTTAGACGGAAACTTCACGCTACATCTCAGTGATAGACAAGATTGTGTAGAGATGTTCTGATGTTGTTTCCAATATTTTTAAAATTATTAATTTACATTTGAACGGAATTTACATTTTCTGTTTACAGAGTGCTCAGAATCGTATTATTGAACCTTTTTATTTTGTTTTCTACAACTTTCAAGTCTTCTCAACAGATCTATATCAATAAACAGTTGGTACTTTACATACATAAAGACGTTTTTTAAAACAGATTTTATTATTCTGAAAAGAATTATATTTTTATAAATAAACATTAATACAAAACATTAATCGTACATAAATAAATAATTAAAACAAATAAAATACCTGAAAAGAATAATTAAATTACTAAGTTTATAAGTAACAAGTACCATCAGAGGGGGCTGACGCGACACAACCTGAATGTGAGGTTACAGCCTAGGAAGGTTCAGCGTCATTTGAGTGTTTACGTAGTTTACATAGAGTGTTTAAAGACGGTTACTTATAAACTTAGTAATTTAATTTGTAAGACGGTTTTTAAAACAGATTTTATTATTCTGAAAAGAATTATATTTTTATAAATAAACATTAATACAAAACATTAATCGTACATAAATAAATAATTAAAACAAATAAAATACCTGAAAAGAATAATTAAATTACTAAGTTAAGTATAAGTAACCGTCTTTAAACACTCTATGTAAACTACGTAAACACTCAATCTAACGTAAACACTCAAATGACGCTGAACCTTCCTAGGCTGTAACCTCACATTCAGGTTGTGTCGCGTCAGCCCCCTCTGATGGTACTTTTACACATATCTATATTTTTTTAATTTAAAATTTTTGTGTAAAATGTTTATATCTTGCTCCACTGGTGGGGTAGCTTTGAACACAATATAAAATAGAAAGAAATGATATTACTTTACTCTGAATCTACCTTCTATCAGTTATTTCTCTCTCACTACTACATTACTTTCTCTTTTAAACCACTGAAATCTAGTTCAAAAAATCAAGAGTGACTCAGTTCCGAGATGTTGTTCTCCCGAAGTGTGATGGGTTTCGAAAGTTTAGGAACAAAATATTCGGGTTTGTTGCGCTTCTTAATGTAGGTTCGAACCATTTTCCCCTTCTCTGCGATTAAACAAAAAAAAAAAAGTCACAAACTTGCAGAGGTCGGTAGAGCGGCACATTTTAACTGGTGATGTTGAAATGTGGTGCCCCTCTCCATCCATAAAAGAAAATATAATATCCAACACTTTTTGTGCAAGCAAATAGTCTTTTGTAAATACTAGGTTTAAAAATACGAATTCCAAAATGTTAATTTGGGGACTAACAGTACCCAACACCTTGTCAACTCCAAATCTTCACCTATACACTTCCAAAGGCTGCAACAAAAATTTTGACTTCTACTTTACAAAATATAACCATTCCTCAATTCTGGACTTTACCAAACAATGAAAACGAAGGGAAACTCGTGTCAATTATACAACAGGTCTACCACAACATGTGGAGAAAATTACCAATCATAAATGTTTTAAATATTTGGCGAGAAATTAAAACTGTTCAAAGGTGCCCGCTCTCCCCTACATCTGGTGTGAACATCCATACGACTTCAAACACTTAAAATTTGAGTTATACTCGTATTTCATTCTTAACTTTTAAAATAGCTAACACAGAGAATACAGTCCGGAGGCTGGCTGTGCTTTGAAAACAGCTCCGGGCGGCAACAACCTCAGATGTTGATGCGCCTTAAATACTAAATAAAAATTTAATACAAATATTTTATACTTCAATAAAATTTCAAGATTCTTGCAAAAGAAAACATAGTCAGTTATAATTCTGTTTCTTTTTTCAGAAAAACTTGCTACATGGCTGAACCACTTCCAGCTTATATGCATAACTGAATTGAATGCTGGTAGAATACCAATCTTCTTGTTAGGTCTACTTACTAGTCTGTGACGGAAGTGAGGGTCCAGTAGAAGCCATGCTTAATATTGTTCTCTTCTTAGACGAACAACTCCAGAAGACTTTGTTGGTACAAAGTCTGTTCTGTTTTCCTTTTTTTTGTGTAACATTTTACCAAAGTTGATTTTGTCCATTTTATGTGTTATTTACTTTATCTATTTATTTATTTTTAATTTAAACAAAAGTAAATATTTGTAAGCAGTGATTGTTTCAACAAGAAGAAATATGGAATAAGGAAAAACAATTTCCGCATGTTATTTGTTATTTCCTTTTCAAGCACTGCAAGGCAAATAAAGGCCACTTTGTCATTCTGCTGATGATTGTCGTTGTATATAAACCAATAGCATGCACATATTAAATAAAGAAAAAGGATGAAGAAGTATTTATTGTTTTAAATTGATTTTTTTATTTTTCTCGTAAATTCTGACTGAAGAATCTCAAATAATATCTGAATTTACATCAGCTGTTTTGTGATTCTTTGTGACATTAAGTTGTTGCTATTATTAACGGATATCGCCAAGGTCATAGGATTCCTTTATTCATTCTTGAACTCTTATAGCAGCGTTTCCCAATCTTTTTTTGGCTCGCTTACCACTTGGTAGTACATCGTGCTAAATTGCACCACTTCGTAAAGATGTTTGTATTTCATGAAATTTGTTATTCCGAGTGTTATTTTATTATTATTATTTTTTTTTTGGCGCATCAACAGCTGAGGTCCCGGAGCTTTTTCCAGTGCACTGCCGGCCTCCGGACAGTGTTCTCTCTTTACAGACAACACTGTCCATCACCGGACAGTGAGCTGTAAGAAGCTCCTAGGAAGAAAAAATCTAAGGGTCAGCTGCTGGATTCGAACCCGGGACCTCCGCGTGGGATTCCAGTATGCTAACCTCATAGCTAATCCCTTCCCTGGTATTTTATTATTATTATTATCTTTATTTGTATAGAGATACCAATGTATCTGTTACAAAGGAGTTCTAAGTTCATGTTCACTTTATAAACTTTGTAAAGTGTAAGATCTCTTAGTTTTAAAACTTTTTTAAATAGTTAAAAATTGCGTACATATTTTTCTCTTCAAAATTATTAATTAATTTACAAAGTTCTTCTTTAGGATTATAATATTTGTGCCCAAAATCTTCTAAATTAATTTCTTTTAAGCATTCAACTACCTCTGTAAGTACCAATTAAATTTAATGTTGCTTGGATATACTCGTAGCTTACTCATTACAATCCAGTCTCTTGAAACAGATTTTTACATAGTTATTATTTAAGTTCTGTTACGTGATAATTCTATTAAATTTTCTTTATCTTTTATTTGATAATGATGTAACTTTTCCTAAATTTTCTTTATAGAAGGGATTTGAAATCCAATTATCATTAGTGTTTTCGGGTTTTGGGAAAATACTCTATGAAAGACAATTTTAATCCTGTTAAATGTGCTATTATATTTTCTCGTATATCTTGAGACAGACTAACCTTTTTACTGTACTGTATTAACAACTTTACCGTATAATATTATTAATTAAAATAATTTTTAAGTATTATTGGTAAAAACCTTTCTATGATATTTTTATGCTTTCATTTTTTTCTTTAAATTTTTTATGTCCGCCATTACTGATTATTTTTCGCGTACCACCAACCAGCAACTCGCGTACCACAGGTTGTGTCATTCCTGCTTGAAATATCTTGAGTTTGCCTTTAGTACCTTTGTAGGGAGGAAGAAGTCCGAGAATACAAGAATGGTTGGAGGATTGTTGTCGCCAAGTTTGGGAGAAGAAAAGAAAATTGTGAGAGAGAGAGAGGACTAAGAGGACGCCTTGGACCATGGAGTATCTCAGAGAGAAAATTAAGAGACATTCTCCGGTTCAAAATTGCTCAAGGATTCTTTTTAGAGATGCCTTCTCCCCGCGGACAGACTGAATCTATTGAAAATGTGGTCCAGGTCTAAAGCTCTCTGATAATACCTCTGATTTTATCCCAAAAGCAGTATTTCTATTGTATCCCTGGCTAGCTGTGGACATTCTTCCGCCATTTAAAGGTAGATTTATCAGTTTAATGAAGACATTTCGACTACACTTATGTTCCTGTCTCGCACTAATCTTGCTAACACTCCTCCCTTGCAAGACTCTCGCCAGATATTCAGAAGAAAACTTCCTTACAATGAAAGGAACAGAGGAAGGAAGTTTCGTAAGCTCCTTAAGTATATATATATATATATATCTTTCTGGGAAGTGACCAGCTTTTTTTTTGTCGGTATTGCAGATATTCTGTAAGATATTCGTACACTATGACCAGCAACTCTAAACTACTGATATGAGAAGCAGTAAGATTAAGTTTTACCACATTGACGCACGCCAACCGAGAACGTTCTACAAAGAACAATTTTTCCTGAAGTAAAAGTGTTAAATATAAATATTATAAGTATGAAATTAGGTTAATTGTAAATGATTTTTTTTTTGAAGAAAAACTAAGAAGGCATTTGCTAGGAAATCGTGAAAAAAAAACTTGAAAAATCTCTTAGCAAAGACGCATTTAGGCAGATATCATCTGACATCTGTGTACAAAGTTAGGAGACATATTAGAACATAACATAATGTTGCAAATGTGCAACACAAATTATTTTCAATTTTTGGTCTAAGCAAAAATTGTTATCAAATTTATAAAGTAATAATAGATAAATACTAACCTTCCCAAGCACAGCAAAATTTTTAAAAATGTTAATTTTCAATAAAATAGGCACAAGAACTGTAATTTCTGCGCGAACTTACCACAGACTACGGTCTTGTTGTCTTTTTTTTCACTTTCAGGCTTTATAACAGCTTATTACCTTCTAGAACCTACATAAACCTTATATAAACTGACACCAAACATGTTGTGGCATACATTCATCATATTTTAATTCAAATGAAATCTAAGAGAGTTCTCCTGCACAAAGCTAAAGATTATGTTGCAGAAATGCAACATGATGCCACTATAGGGTTAAGGCCAAAACTTTAGACGATGGCACCAAAACTTGGAATACCAAGTTTGAATTTCCTGAGAATATTTTATTTTTGAAATATTTTGTTCACATACAGTCCGTAAGTAAAGATTTTTATGGAGCTTTAAAACGTCTTGCATTTCTCCGGGTACCGTCAAGTTTCAAAAATTTGACGCGATTCCAAACTTCCTGTTTATTTAATTAAGAGTAGGGGGGAGAAAAAACAATTCAAAGTTGTTTCCTTTCCTTTAAAATGTTTGTACATTTTGTTTTTCCTTTGTTTCCTCTTTACGCGAGGATAATTCGTACAGGTAAATGTTCTTCTCCTTGGAGAATGAAAAAAACCTCTTTCATCTGGATGGTTTGGAAAGCTCAAGGTTATGTTATAAGAATGTAAGGGACGTATAGTGTCCTTAATTTATAGTTTGCAGCCCCCCCCCCCAAAGGGGGAGAGTGGGTGCGACAACAGAGTCGCAATCCTACTTCTCCTGTCATCCTTTATCTTCCCACAAAAACGTGTTCCCATCACATCCTTTCACACACTGTTACAACCTAATGTATGGTTAGTGGAAGAACAAATAGGGATTGTGAGTGTGTGTATAAGTATCTGAGCTTGTCTGAGGTGTAACGGGGATGAGCTTTACATGGATTATAGAGATTTTGCTCCTTCTTTACCCAGACTATGGGGGTAAAGCTTTATGCTAGTACCGAGGGAGTAAAAGATAGGTGTAAAGAGGAAAAACCGGCCGTATAAGGGATGGGAAGTGGAACATACTGAAACATAGAGACAGTATACTCACACACAAACAGGATGCAGGAGAATTACGAGGAAGCTGAGGATATAGGTTTGTCTGTCCCCCTTTTGTTACCTACTAACAGTAAGGTTTTTAAGGATAAGAAGAGCAAAAAAGGAAGAAATACTAACTAAAACTCAAGCCAGTGCTTTCGTTATCTCAGGAAATAGGTACATCCTCAGTAAACTCCTCTTCCACTCACCACCCCAATATCATCCTGCTGAAAATGTGGTTAGGTCCACTATTCAATGTATTATCATTGATTTTATCCGGCGTAGTTCGCATGATTTTTGTTTTCCAGAGCAATTTCGAACTTTCTACCATCACCAGAGCTAGAATAATCGATATGGTCTCACTTTTGTCTCCTTCTCAGTAAAGTCAGTGTTGGCTCCGTCCCGTGGAGCTTCAGGACTAGAGAAGTAGATACTCACGTCTACTCCTCCTGCTGGTCAAGGCAAATGTTAGACCTCTAAGTATTTCCACAATTAACTGGCCACGAGAGTCAGAGAGAATTTCTAGGAGGTAAAAAAATCAAGATTTTTAAGCGGCGCCCTCCTTTGCAATTAAACCAATTTATTATATTTTTTTCTTTTAACTCTCTTTATTTAATTTACAACTGCCTATTGGCAACAAGTAAAGCCACGATAACAGGGCGGTTAAGAGACTAGACCCGCAATGCTAAGATGTATTGTTGGTTTAGTGGGTTCGCTTTCCCCGATCTAGGCCTTGCATTTTATTTAATGGTTAATATGAGAAATTTACAGTAAAGTAAGTTAGACGATTATAGGCTAGACCCGCAATGCTAAGATGTATTGTTGGTTTAGTGGGTTCGATTCCCGGTGTCTAGGCCTTGGATTATATTTAATGGTTAATACGAGAAATTTATAGTATTTTTCTTTTTTAACTCTATTTAATTTACAACTGCCTATTGGCAACAAGTAAATCCAGATTGTTTACAATACAAAAATAAAAATGGCTGGAAAGATTTGAATGAGGGTCAACCAATGATTACCATCATGACACAGGATGCCGTTGAAGTGAATTCGAAGAATGCCCTTTTTTATCTTACGAACAGGTGATCACGAGGCCATCGACGCATCACTCTTCGGGCTAGGATTCGAGGGAAGAGTAGTTTTGGGATAGATTGTTTATGAGCGGATTTGAAGTGTTGGGAATGAAATTTGGTTGTAACGGGAGATTTGGCTCGGTCAAGGATAAATGGGGATTTTTTAGGTCACTCTGGATGGTGTGATTGCTTACGTAGAAAGGAGCGTTAAGAATTGTGCTTATGCAGGGATTGTGGATGCGGTTGAGATTGGAACGTTTTGCAGTACCGTAAAGTTCAAGTCCGTAGATCCAGATTGGGGCTAGTAGAGCTGTGTAGTTTCTTTTTTTGTTGGTAAGAGACAAATTTGGAGCGTTTGTCGAGGAGTCTTTTAGTCATTCGTAAAGTTCCTGTCGCTTGAGTCAGTTATGGTGGGTTCCACGTAAGTCGAGAAAAAGTCCAAGATATCGCGCATCTTATCTGCCAGAGGAAAACCAAATTTTACCTGAGTTTTTTTTTGGCATTTTATAGAAGCATTTAATTTTGTTGAAATATTTAATTTATTCAATCTTATGTTATTATATAAGTGAAAATTCTATTACAATAAAGATTTGAAATAGTTTGAAAAGCCACTTGAACAAGCTTGTTATTAGAGGCACCATGTTGATATGGACCTATTTTCCTCACTAACTTGCGTGGAAATCTGTTCCCTCATTACCAACTTAACATTTATATGGAAGAAAACTCGTAACACAGTACTGGCGCAGATCTTCTCCCCACTCTCTCTGACTCCAGTCCACCCTTCGCATGCTTACATTCTATTTCCCTGCTTCTTTCAACTCCCCCACCTCTTCCCTTTTCTACCTGCTTCTAAGCAGACTTCATGAAGACTTTCTAAAGAGATATATTTACTGACGTGTTTATATTACATGTTATAATGAGCTTTTAATGAGCTTAAATTCATTTCTTAATGAAAGCTTCGTACAGCTTAATAAGCTGAAAGTGTGGCATCCTAGAATTTCCTCGTTTCACTTAGAGCAACTTAATTAAATTGCTTTTAACGTCTTTACGTGTTTTTACGTAGGGCATAGTTTTATTATTTCATTAAATTTTAAAACTTGAAGAAATTTTGTTTTATAAGTTTTGAGGTTGACATGGAATCCCCCAGACTAGACTGAAAAGACAAGAAACTAATCAACTTCTCGCCAGACTACTTGAAAAAAAACGATCGAAACTTAACCTATAAAACAAAATACTCTTATACCTTCTATTACAGCGACCTATTTGGCGTCATACGGCATCGAAGTATGGGGTTCGACTAAACGTTCCAAATCTCTACGCCTCCAAACTTTATAGCCAAAAATACTATGAAAACTACTTTATGCTCCGTTTTTGACGTGAATACGTCTTTAAATGGAGGCAATCCAAAAAACCTAATGATAACAAAATCGGGGAATACAGTTTGGCATTATAGTTTCGAATCCATCGTCTACATCCAAAATTAAATTAGACCACTGGATAGCCAAAGGATCAAAGAATTCATTACGATAAACGAAGACGGTGACGCATCGCGCGCGGTGGAGGGGGAAGCGCCAACATTTTGAGATCATTTTGCTGCGTATCGAGATTTGCAATTAGTATAACTTTTGACTCGGAGAAGCTACGATGTTCGTTTAAGTTTTAATCATCAGCTGTCGTCACAATCTATCGATTGTATATAAAACATTAGTGTAAAATAGTGACAGTTAATATAATAAGATGTTAGAATAAAAAAATATTATCAAAAATATATAATGTCCGGCCTATACGCGTCGAAAGCCAAAACCAAATACAGAGATCGTATACGGTTGGAAAGGGCTTCTGAAGAACAATCGAATGGTAATAATAAAACACCATATGACCGAGTCAAGCTGTGCCGGGAACGTAAAAGAATGAATGTGGCCGAGCGGATCAACGACGGTGTCTCAGTACATCTGCAGCTGGGGCGGTTGAAATTATGGAAGTGGATGATGAAATCGCTTCTACATCGACAACGCATAGATAGATTGTGTTCGATCGTCGATTTGTCTCCTTGATTTCATCCTAAATACATAAATAAAAATATTTTATATAAAAAATATAACCCGTTACGTAAACGTATTCACGTACAACACACGGCCGTGTCCATGACACTGCCAGAGTTTTTTTTTTCTAACCTCACCATCAATAATGATCTCCAAATCCTTTTCGTAAAGATCTTGCTAAAACTCCGTTTTCTCAAATTTCATACCACTCTACAGCAGCTCATCATAACCCACTAATCGAACAAACTATCTTCTCTGCAATACCAGGTGATCCAGATTACTCTCCTTATAAGAGTAGACTAATATATGTCCACGATAATAGAGTGACACTACTGGGTACCTTCTCCACATCCTGATGAGCTCTGTTGTATCATGTACCACAATTTGCTTGTTGCAACAATCGTTGCAGTTGTAAATTTCAATAAAAGATTTTTTTAAAAAAGTTTTAGGGGGTGTTATGGGGTAAATCATAGATCAGTAAAACTATAATGCTTTGATTTGTACAGTGAATAGTTCAAAACTATTACGATTGAAGGCGCTTATCTTCAAGAATCATCTGGCAAAATGGCAGTCAATGCTTCCAAGGGTCTCTGACCCGGAATAAGAAGTTGGAAAAGCGTTATTAAGACATTTTATGTCGAAAAGGAGATCCAAAACTGGATAACTTATTTTAATATAAAAGTATTTTTCATTTTTATAACCACAACGATGCTCTTTATTTTTTTATACTCATTTTGCTCTTGTAGTTTCTGTAACTGTTACCGTAACTCAGAAATGGACATTGAAGCGGAGTAATCTCACTTGAGATTAGGTTTAGATGCCACAATTAAATCGGACAAAAAGCTCTTGGTAACCGGAAGATATCTTTACTAAAAGGAATTTTACGTTTTTGGCGCTTTTTTAGGGGGAAAAATAATTTTAGCATCCACTGTTAGAGGAAAATTTACAGAATTTTAGCTACCAGCGGAGTGGTTGCAATATAGACGCTGTACGTCTTCTCAATTCTTCTCCGCCTCCCAATGCTTGATGTTAAATCAACAGGATGTGGAAGATTTGAAGATTTACCATCGTCTTTCGCCAATCACTTAAGCTAAATGTTCCCTATGGATTTTTTAACTACCACCTGGATACGATGGCAAACAATAAAAGAATGTATCCAAACAACTTTCAGTTACTTGGCCCTTTTCAAAGTAACTCAGCAAGCTTTTAGTGGACCCTTCTCCTTTATCACGGCATACCAGGTGCTAATTCTTAGCCTCCTTTTGTTCTTCCACTCACACCCTTCTCTTGATTGCCACTCTACAAGAACACTCCTGAACAGTAAAGGAAATGCTCAAACCACGCAATTCCTTGCTAAAAACATACATTGCACGCAAACTCATAAAACATACCATGCTTCAGTAAATCTCTTATCCTTTCTCCTGTTAAATGGTAAGTACATATGTAAAAACTTTCTACTCCCGGAGATACGAGGCTTTTAATCCTTATTTCTCTTAAGAAGCTGCATATTATCAACCTTAAGTACCTTGAAAAGAACACAATTCTGGGATGAAATTCAAGCATGACTATCCCGCTACAGATGTTACAGATAAAAGAGGACAAATTTTCATCTTCTAATCAATAAAGATGATTGTCCTGGCTTAAAGAAGCGACTCTGTTGGGGCGGCTAAGCAATCTTCCTAGATAACCTGCACGGTTACCTTCCAGATGGCGTTGATGGGAGCGCAGGGATTGGTTATTGCCAATTAAGTTTAACCATTAAGAGACCCATTCATCTAGCTGAACCTTCAAGAACTTGACCATGCCTACTCCATGACTGTAATGTCCAATGTTTTCACATACACAATAAACGTGAGAATTGTAAACTTTTAAGTATCCATACTCGATCTAATCAAAAAAGCTCTCTATTGTGGCACGCTAAAAGAGTTTTTAGAGATTTTTGGGAAGCATAGAATATGGGCATCTGATAAATAGTTTAATGTGCGTATGGTGTTGATGAGTTGGAGTTTGCCTGTGGGTAGGCTAAACCTAAATAGTAGCCCACATCAACTATCTCTTATGGGCCTTATGAGTGAATGTGACGAGTGTTTGAGAAGTTAGTGTAAACGTTGTTTGCCTTTGTTAAGACTTTGAATACCCGCAGGTTTGCTGATATCCCTGAAAAAGTGGATAGTCCGCAAAAAGAGACCTCTTCGAGGTGTTAATTTTTTTTTTTTTTTTTTTTTTAATAAAAAGTATTTAAAGCCTGATTTTGTTGGCATCTATGAAGATGTATAACTTTTAATTAAAACTTAGGATTCAAGATTGGCGAGGAATCGGGGATAAGAACCAATACAAACGTAATTTTCTATAAATGTGCCACATTGTGAAACAAAACAAGACAGTAAACTTTAGGACAGACACGTCGAATTCAACCAATCATTAAAAAATAAAAGATTTCTAACTTCTGTACATAATTATTGCTGTGTTCTTTTAAATTTGCTAATCTTTTGGTTCTTATTTAGTTCATAAGGGTTTTTAGTTTTTCCGGCTTTTTGTATTAAAAGAAATTTCCCAATATCTATTTTATTGTCAAAATTGAACATTGTAATTACTCTATTGTATCTGTCCCATTGTCATTACCGAAATTCCCGTGTAAGTCCCGCTATATCTGTATATATACCTGTTCTCCAGTTCTGGCTCTTAGTTTCTGTAACTCAACCAACCCGCATAGCCACCTAAGTTTTCAATAATTATAAATAATTTATTTCATTTTTTTTTTTTATTACTGTTTTTTTTACTGATTTTCTGTGTTACTGAATTGTTTGTATTTGTAATATCCAGGCCCTGAAGAGGACAAGATATTTGTCGAAACGTTGGCAAAAAGACGAGTTTATTTTTTATTTGACCGATTTCTCACCAATCTTGAGTTTAATAATTTACGGTCACGAAACCTATATAGGTTAAAATATATATTCATATTTTAATTAAAACATTATTTTAAAGAAAATTCGACTAAAGACACCTTTGAGATAGAAGTTAAGGTTGAGGTTTTCTTTAAGGAGCAAATTTTCTTGAAATGTACGGTCCTGTCTCGTGTATATCGTTATTTTTTTCGCTATAATTCCTGGATTGAAGAGAAATTCCCGAAATCGTAAGTACGTCTTTACTCAGTATTTGAGATTGTCTATAAAGTGGTCCCTACAGTACTTTGTAAACTTCAGATACACGTATTCATTTTTAGTCTTTTATAAATGTATAATAAACAGTTTTGCTTGGGAAGAGAAAGCCTTGTTTTGTATGTGAATACGTGAATGTTATATGAATTTCTGTTTGGAATATTACGTGAATAAAGTGCTTGTTGGAAGATTCACATTGAAAAGTGAATTGTTAACAAACACTCTTGTGTGGTGAATGAATTGTGGAGAAAACGGAAGTAAACTGGGTTTTGGTAGATTTTAGTGTTCGCACAGTCGCCTAATTACTTCAACTCTCCTCACTTTGGAGGCAGCCGTCTGGGTTGGAGGAACGTTGTTAGTGGTAGCTACGCTTTTCATGGAATACCACTGAATTTGCAATACTCTACAACGTTTTGGTGGAGAGCATGCGAAAATTGTAGGTTGGGGGAGGCCCCAGTCGTGTCTAGTTTGTGCCTTTTGGCAACGACTTGTTTTTGTACGCTTTGGGGGTGGTGAAGGCGGACCTCCCCCCGTTTTTCGCTATATATTGCTCCTCTTTATTCTTCACGAGCTGTCCTTTAACTGGAAAACATACCACAGAAATATTCACTCACACACATACACACTGAAGCACGCCTACCGCTTTTCCATAATCTCATTATACTTCCAGCTACCACACCATTTTACCACTACAGCAAAGACTACCACATCTCTCGAGAGTTCGTTTCCTTTTATACTTTCTAAAACTTTGTACATTAACGCGGTCGATGAAAAGAGTATCTTTCCCCATTCCATTTGTAAGTAATAATAACATTTGTTTACGAAAATAGCTGTATTGCGAGCTTGAAGTTGGCCAATTGAAGCCCAAAGTATGAACAAAAGCTAGCAGTAATTGGAGTACTTAAATGCAGATGCATTTCTTTCTTTTTTTGAGGTACAAATAATGCACGCTGAAAAATCTTGAGCACTTACTCACACGATCTTCTCTTAAATTATGATTATCAAGGTTAATTATTAACTTATATCTCCGAATTTAAAAATATTATATTCAAGATTTTAGTATTAAATACATGATTCCGAAATAAAGAGAAGTAAAGCCTATTTTTTCAGGCGGGCTTTACGTCCAACTATCAAATCAGGTGTCCTGCACTGAAGCGACTAGTAAACATACTTTACTACAAATTTCTCATATTAACCATTAAATAAAAATCCAAGGACTAGACACCGGGAATCGAACCCACTAAACCAACAATAATCTTAGCATTGCGGGTCTAGTCTCTTAACCGCTCGGCTATGCGTGGCGCCTATATGTTTCTAGATATCACTTGCCCATATGGAAACAGTTCCTAAGAATTTAGGATGCCATCACTGGTTAACAGTCATTCCACAACCTGTAATACCCCCTACCCTGTACCCAATCTACGTGGCGAGACTGGTGATTGAAGATACAATGGGCTTCAATGAGAACAACACCGGAACACAGACTAATTTTGGAAATAATTATGTAGAAAATTAGCCGTCCGGAAAGTGAAACTTTATACTGAATAGTATATTCCGTATTTTCAGAATTTTCCGGCAAATGGTTCCGGCGATTTTATTTAAACTTTATATAGTGATTACAAACTCTGTAGTGAAAAGATGGGGTGCTTAGAATCGTTCTAAAGGGATAAATAATTAAAATAATTCAATTTTTTAGAAAGAAAGAAATTAGTAACAGAATGTTCATGAATTTCGTAGATTCATAGTTTCGTAGATTGCGTGATTCGTCATTGAAATATTAAATATTTACTAATTTCCCCAGATTTACAATGAGCTAAAGAGAACTGGACAGACAAAGGCTACAATAAATAGTTTTGAGGAATTAAATAAGATGATGTTTATGAAATGCGTCATATTTCAAATGGGTAGTGCGGGGGGGGGCGGAGTCTTGTTGTCGGATAGTCGGATAGTGGCAGAGCCCCATCATATACAAGGTATGGAGATGGTGTTAAATGGTGAACGTTGTTGGACTGGTATTTTAATAGAAGATCTCTTGAGTCGGATGGCCGATATATAGAACTAACTGGGTGGGTGGGCTACCCAGTTATATTGCATTCCGTTGATGACACAACTGAAAATGGTATGGGTATATAGACAACGGAGGAGCTGGTAGTAGGAGAAGTCCTTTTCCTTGTCTTCTTGGTAGAATAGAATGGAAGCTACGAGTATGCGCACATAGTGAGACCTGGGAGTCCTCGATAGGCATGCAGCAAGTGATTCGAACTTGCATCATCCATGGATTCAGTGAATTATTACAACTCAAAGTTAATTAAATTATTTCAAAAATAGTTAGGCTTTCTGTTAGGTTACCTTTCAGAGTAATGAAAGGTTTACGAACTGTTGAAGAAAGCATTTGTATGGTATTTCTATGTGTTTATAAGTAAGTCTTTCAAATTTTTGGATCATTCTCTTAATTGATATAATACTTACTCTTACTTCACTATTACATTAGGTTTATTTATTTATTTTTTTTGTTGCGTACCAGTAACCACATGAAAAAATGTTTTTAATATAGACTTATTTTTCTGAAAGTAGGTAACCAAACTAAAGGTCATTTATTTTATTTATTTATTTACAACTTGTACATATACATCAAGTAAATGTGTTCTAAATTGAGTTAGGCACAGATTGTAGGCTGAATCCTGGAGGATCCAGCGCCACAATCGGGAAGGCATGCTGAAAGGGGCCAGCCAATGCTGGAACTCTCTAGAGGTTTGGAAGGAAGTTTAGGAAATTGGTAAAAGGTCAAGGGGCCAACGTCTTTTCAGGTGTCGTGGAGGACTGTCAGGATGGGTTGTTTTGGATAAGGCTTGTGCTGTGGGGATTAGCATGTATGGTTTAGGCTATTATGGAAATTAAGGAAGCCGAGAATGTATTAGGTCAGCGTTTTCCAAACTGTGGTACGCGAGTTGCTGGTGGGTGGTACGCGAAAAATGATCAATAATGGCGGACATAAAAAAAAAATTAAAAAAATTATATCATAAAAATATCATAGAAACGTTTTTAAGTCTTAAAAATTATTAATTAATAATATTAAACATTAAAGTTGTTAATATTTACAGTTATAAGGTTAGTCAGTCTAAAGATATACGAGAAAATATAATAGCGCATTTAACAGGATTAAAAATGTCTTTCATGGAGTATTTTCTAAAACCGAAAACACTAATGATAATTGGATAAAGAAAATTTAGGAAAAGCTGTTTCATTATCAATAAAAGATACAAGAAAATTTAACAGAATTATCATGTGACAGAACTTAAAGGATAACTATGTACAAAAATCTGCTTAAAGAGACTGAATTGTAATGAGTAAGCTCTATCCGAGCAACATTAAATTTAATTGGTACTTACGGGTAGTTGAATGCTTAAAAGAAATTAATTTAGAAGATTTGGGGCACCAATATAATAATGCTAAGGAAGAACTTGGTAAATTAATTAATAATTTTGAAGAGAAAAATATGTACGCAATTTTTAATTATTTAAAAAAAGTTTCAAAACTAAGATCTTACACTTTGCGAAGTTTATAAAGTGAACATGAACTTGGAACTCCTTTGTAACAGGGACAAAGGACTTTAGATTGAAAGGATTGGATTTATCTCTATACAAATATAGATGATAATAATATTAAAATAACACACTCGGAATGAAAAATTTCACGAAGTACAATCAATTTTACGAAGTGGTACCATTTAGCATGACGTACTACCGCAAGTGGTACATGAGCCAAAAAAGGTTGGGAAACGCTGGATTAGTCATTGACAAAAGGTATATTGAGGTCTGTATGAAGGGTTAAATTGGATACTTAATAAGGAGCGTTGACGATATGCCGAAGGACTTTAGATTGAAAGGATTGGATTCATTGGATGTTGGAAGGTTTCGCGGAGCCCCACAGAAAGGTCATTTATAAGTTCCTAATACAAGGCCTACAAATTTTCATAAATCAAATTACTAACAGGCTTTGACGTCATTAAAAGCTCCGCCCAAAAATTGCTATTACAATGATGGCGAACAGTACTCCCAATTATTGTTTGTAATACCACTTCGTCCCAGCACAACTTCTGTATTGGTAAGCAATAAACATTACAAATTGAGGATTGAGTTTCTGGTGGTGGTTGAATGAAAGGCGGTGGGTGGAGGAAGTATTGGAAGTAAACTTCTTGTTGTTATAAACAGTGAAGTTTCTAATTTGGGAAGATAGATGGAGTTGTTGGGATAAGAGATGGGAGAGAGTCAAGGAGAAAGAGAACGTGCTGGAGAGGAGCTACGCCCTCTTCTAGGAACAAGGGGAAAAAGGAAAAAGAAGGCTTCCATGTTCATGGTAAGCCTGGAAGAATTGCTGGAGTAACAAGAGCCGTCTACCAGCTTTTATAAATATCTCTGGTGCCTTGATAATAGGATTTTCACAACCATGTTTTTTTTTTTTTTAACAAACTCTTCGTAACTCCCAGCTGGACGGAGTTAAGACCAAGGAAGCCACACCTGGATAATGTCTAACATCATCTAGGTACCCCCAACCTAGACTGCAAAACCAACCTGCAATCTTCCATGCCTTTCCTCGCCACCACACCCCCCCAAAAAAATCCTTTTTCTTAATGTTAATCTTCTTCTGTATTATGAAAATTACAAAAAGATATTAATCAAAATGAGACGCGATGCTGTAGCCAAGTAAAAACCCACCCTGTGTAGTTCAGGGTGCAAGATTAATTTTATGAATTTTCCTGCTACTCCTTGTACCTCGGATTTGCTGCCATCACCGCTGTTCTCCTCTGCTGTAATTCCTAAAAACTACTTAAATAGTATTAAAAAAAAGAAAGTGGTTTAGACAGCATCCTATTATTTAAGAACAAAAACAACATTTAATTAAAAACTCATAACTTGAATAAAGGAAAAAACAAATCTCAGTAAAAAAAATTTCATAATAAAAGAAAAAGAAGTACTAAAAAAGTCTAAATTAAAGTTTGGGTGTATTGATAGGAGAGTTCTTACCATTGTAAGTTGTAACTTGTAAGTTAATCCATGAAAATCGGTTCATGCGATTAGGCGCTACGTTGTTTACAAAGAAGGTAACAAGAAGAACAACAACAATTTCTGAAAATGCTTTTTTTTTGCTAATTTTCAGCAACTTTTTTTCTCGAAATCTATATAATCTATGTTGTTGCAAAAAAAAATTATAGTTATAAAGCAGGATTTGCCCTATATTTTAAAGAAAATTTGGGAATTTTATCTTTTGTAGAAAAAGAGAAAAAAATGGTCAAAGTTGGGTGTTTTTCAACTTTACGCTTTTTCGTGCAGTTTTTGACGATCAACCCTTACACAACTGACCTACCGGACAGTTTTAATAAATATAACTACAAGGTTGACTTTAGCAGGTCCCGGATCCGCCAGTTTGGTTCAGGTTGGTTGAGTGGACATGCGAATTTAGCGTACCATCTTTTCTCAAATGTGGCCTTACTCAGTCGCCAATTTGCGCTGGCTGTGGTGAGTCCAATGAGACTGTGCGGTACTTTGTAGAGGCGTGTCCCGTTTATTCTAAAACTAGATTTCCTCATCCTTCGGGGAGATTAAATGATTCCCTCCAAGAGATTGTGGCATCTGGTAATCTTCGCCAGAACTCTCTAGGTTTATTCCAGTGCACTGGGCGATTGAGTCGCCATGCTCCCTAGTGTCCTTACTCCTACTTTATTAGTTTATTGTCCTGCTATCTAAAAACTCTTAGAAGGATTTATTGGTCTTGAAGCCCTGGTGTCTCTTATTAGGTGAGAGGTGGACAGGGAACAATGGGAATTTTGGATTGCCTGCGTTCCTTCCCCTTTTTGGTGGAACCGCTCTTTTAATACAATCTATTTTAACTACAAAGTCTCGAACTGGGGAGAATTTAGAAGGGAACACATGATTCGCTGCCATTCCCACTTTCAAAGAAATAATCTAGAAAGCGGTCTGCTAAATAACGTTTATAAATTACCAATTCAGCACAGTTCAACAATTCACCAACACTTTGCGCGTATCTTCAGCAACCGCTCATACAATCCCGAACGGACTATCTCTCGATCTGTAATCATTAATTCACAGTTAAGACAAAAAATTAAATTAAAAATGTGGTTAGGTTTATGCAGCGCTGAATACTGCTAATTTTATACGTCATAGCTCCTTACGTCAAACTACTTTCTACTAAGGAATCATAGTTTCTGTGTGTATACCTGTATCTCTCTCTAGATACAGGCTCTGTATCAGAGAACAATATTGTTCTCACTGTTCTACGCGACTGGACACATCGGCTTTGAATTTCCCTCCACATTCTCCACTTTTTTTTCTTAATCTAACAGCCATCGCTACTCGACCATCCTGCAAGTTTTGCCAGCTAAATCTCCCAGCTCATTTGTGCCGACCAACCATAGTGTTCCAGAATTTTATGTTCATAATTCCCGTTCATAGCCAGCATCATCTACTAACTCATTAAAACACTCCAAATCTTCTTTTTTGTTCTTACCTGATTTAAGAAATCTTCTAAAATGTCTACAAAGAAAAAAAAAGAAAAGCGTTTTCAGTTCTTTTTGAGAAGATGATGGCTAGAATAAGAAGGTTTAGAAAGGCTGTCCGATTTGTCATTAGCGGGTCCGATGTTTGGATTACTGGGATGTGCGCGTACGTCCAATGTCAGCCGTGTGCTCAAACTGTTGTAGCGCAGGATGCCAACTTTTTCTTTATCACAATAGCTCTGAGCGTGCTCTGTTTGGCGGACTAACGTCGTATAGAATATCCACCTCCATCTACTCCAAGACTCAGGAGAGTTCCACCTCTCCCCTCGCTCTCTCTCTCTCTCGTTCTATCCAGTCGTACTGCCATCTAGATCAGAAGAAGAAGAAGAAGATAGTATGGTGGAGATATTCCTATTGTTATTAGTCCCACACTGGACCCTTCCTATTCCTTAGAATTATTGAAACAAAACAACGGAAATACAGTAGCACTTCGCTTTGTAGCAAGCTCGCTTATTCTCTCCCTAAACGTACCTATTGTTTGATCGTTTAACTGTAGACCAAGACAAAGTAAATGTCCTTCCCTACTCAGAAGACTTCTAGGACCTTCTCTGCAAGCCTCCCTTTTTCTTACATTTCTCATCTTCAATGTATTGTTTTTTTGTTTACTTTTGCCGCTATTCTTTCAAAAAGACAATACCACTTTCCCTTTTTCCACCCTTAAAATCTCCTTTTATTTTACTAAATATAGGGTTACAGATTTATTTTCATCGATCTGTTTTTTTTTTTTTTTGGTCTAGGTTAAGCAGAACAATTAGGCTAAAACACAGTCTGAAAAATAAAAAGCAAAATATTAGGGTTAAATAATTATAAAATCTATTATGAGCTCAAACACACAAAAGAAAATTTATTTTTCTTTTAAAATCCAAATCTCAATACATATTTGATTCTAACTGGAGCCTTGATAGCTGAACCAAAACGCTGCAAAGCTCGCACAGATGTATTTATGGTTCTAGAACTCTTAGAGGTTCAAAATCGAAATGTAAATTTCAGATCCTTGTGAATGATCTTTTTTATAAAAAAAGATATTTCGTTCAGATTACACACAAACATTCACTAGACACTTTCTCTAAGTCTCTTTCACATGATAATCCCCCGTAGGAAGGAAATGGACTAGCCACTTCTTCAGGGATCTTAAACGTCCCTACGGGTATCCCCAGTCTAACAACACGAACAACACTTAACACTTTTATCTCAAACACACTCATATAATTCATATAAGGCCTGCAGAGATAGATAATGTGTGCAACTGATTGGGTTTAGCGAACCGACAGGCAGACTCGAGATCATCTAGTAAACACTCAACCTAAACTGGCATACTAAACTGATGCTCAATCTAAACTGATGCGGATTGGGATTACTATACCAACTTCCTTTATGACTTATACAACCCCACTTTGTAGGCTGACGTGTAGTTAGTTTGGGATGGTTTTTTTTCAGATCTAAGGCTTTGGCCGTGAAAACTTTCGTGTTTGGATTTCCAATTATTGGAATTATTAGAAGTGATTGGTCTTCTCACATTATTTTAATTCCCTAAAAGGTACAGAACTAATGACATTTAATTCCCAATGTCACGGGACATTTAGCTCTTTTGTTCTGCAGAAACATAATACGTTTGTTCCCTAAAACCTCTTCTTATCAACTACAACATTGAACAAAATTGTCCACTTTAAAGCGAACCAAGAACTTTACAGATAGAAAATGAAATAATAATTAAATATTCACAACATTCGCAGAATCCAATATTCTGCTAAAAAAAAAAAACTTGCGTACACAGAGGGATGTAGATTCTCTGGTGGTTTTGACAAAAGCTATAGCATGGCCGCCCTCATCTTAACACGTACAGTGGTCGGCGGTTGACAGTGCTAATATTTATGCACAATGTGATCCTGTTGAATTCGCTATCGCGGAATGACGTGTCCCGAATGCAATACTTACTTTTTTTTCTTTTTGTTCCATCTCTTTTTTGAAGTATTTTTTTCAACTATGTGAGTTTTTTTTTCAAATTTTCTAATTTTGGAATCTGTGATCACTATTTTTTAAGTATGGTATAACAGATGTTTCCCCTAAAAATAGGAAAAAGTGAAAAATCAACTGATGTCCTTCTAAAAGATAAATGAAATTTATCAATTTAAAAAAAAAATAAATAAAACTTACATGACTTTCATGATTCTGATTCTTTAACAAATTATCCTCAGTCTGCGAACATTTTAATCACATTTAATTATTATCAAACACTATACAGTTTGTAAACTTAGCAGACTTGAAATTAGTTGTAATCTAACCTTGGGTAGCCTAACACAACTCCTTCCCAAGATTGCTGTAAATCGATATTTGCAAGAAAAATTTTAAAATTACAAGTTATAAGTCGATTTATACATAATGTTGTACACTAAGGTTATAGAAAAGCCTCGATGTATTTTTTCTATATTATCGATTTTTAACGCTACGTACCACTACTGTTTAGTCAAACTCAAGACAAGTATCCTTAAAATTGATATACTTAAGGTGAAAATTTGAAATTAGAAAAAAATTTTATGATGAATTTTTCATTTGTTTGAGATTGTCCAAAAAATAGCACACTTACGATTTCCACTAAACTTTGTTTATACATTATATGAATACATCGATCTATAACTTCGATTATAATAATTGGTTTAGAACAAGGATGAGCAACACGCGGCCCGCCAAGCATTTCTAAAATTGATTTTGATCTAATATTGATCAGCTTGTATCGAAAAAACAGTGCCAAATTTCTCATTAAAAATTTCAAGTAAATTCGTTTTTCTGTTCTTTTCTTGTTTGTTCTTATCTTGCATTAAAATTTGTATATGAAATCTTTACTTTTTTTTTAAATTTTATATTTTTTTATTCTAATATTTATTATAAATAAAGTTTCTTAAATTATTAATAAGAGTTAATCTATGGTGCGGCCCGCCAAAAAAAATTTAAATTTAAATTGGCCCATTGATTAAAAAGGTTGCTCACCCCTGGTTTAGAAGAATTCTTTTTGAGATAAACCTGTTGGTGTGATAGGGAAAGATAACCCTTTAGAAGGTCATAATTAGTGCGATGATGGTTTTTAATAAACTGGGATGATTTTAGAAAGAATCATATGTTTACATCCATTACAATTTCAGTCGGCGCAAATTTTGTACGGTTCCCACTAAATGATATTTTCCCCTCTATTCTGGAGTCTCTTGTTGCTTTCTTAATAAAAACTTATTTCCAAATTTTGACACGAACTTAATTCTTCATTTTTTTTGTAAGCAGTGAGAAAAAGTAATAAGTTGAAGTAGTGGTAGAATTGGTGTGTGTGATTGGTTAAAAAAAATGGCAGAAACATGACAAGTTGTTGGAATGAATGTTATTAATGGCGTGACAACTAGTTTGCCATGCATTCCTCGCCCTCTGCACAACTTGCAGTCATATTTGAATTTCAAGGAAAATAAGTAAGCGAAGAAGTAAGTGGATGGATGTGGGTAGATTTGTGGAGACTTGTTTGGCACCCTGGTCGTATAAATAACATGTTCACAACAAGTCAACACCCCCACATTAAAGGGAATTTTCAATTTCCCGTGCTGGCACGTGTTTTCTTTCTTTCTTCAAGAAGAACCCTCATTTAATTTTTTTCTCCTTTTGCCTCCCTGCAGTATTTCATCTACATATATGTAAGAGAGAAGTCAATGCCAAACACTTGGCATTTATTATTCACAAAGTTCACCAAGAGAATTGGTCACTGTAAAGTTTTATTAAATAACTTTAAGACCTTTTATTTAGTTTAATTAACTTTATTAACAGTATTAATTATAATAACTAGAACCACGAGTTGTTTAGATAGGCGCCAACCATGAACTTACTAGTTCTCCAGCTGTTACTAACTACTTCTATTTTCATGAATGTAGATGGCGACACTATCGTGACATCTCCCTTTTTTACAAGTTTGAATCTTATAAAAGTACAAAAGTAATCTTAGAAAATACAATCTTTGGAATTACAATCTTTTGGCTTACACTTTGTAATCTTTCAAGTAAGATGGCGGTTTGCTTATTCTACCAGATTTTGTGACATAAGGTTGAGTAGTTTGAACATTGTGATTTGAGTTAGAACTATCAGATTGGTGCACATAATTAGAACTCGCTTGTATAGGATATGACTGACTTACATTTGTAAACGCTTTGCTTTGATCATTTTCATTACAATCAAACTCCGTAGTGTTTTTGTACAAATGAACACGATTTCTCTCAAGCTTTCTACCATTCGACATTTCCACTTCATAAGACCTTGGTCTATTACAGATTTTTGTTACAATACCTGGCTCTAAGGGCTTATCCACTTGTTTTCGTACAAATACATTTTCAGCTAAACTTAATGGTTTCAAATTGTGACTATTTCTATCGTAGACAAGTTTTTGTTCGCTTTGCCTTCTTATCAGTTCTTGCCTCACTTTTTCATACTTTTCACACTCATCCTTTTTTACATTAATTGGAAGGATTCCACGCGTTTTGTAACCAAATAACAATTCATTCGGCGACTTAATATTGTTTGAGATCGGTGTGTTTCTATATTCTAACAATGCAAGTGTTGGATCTCTACCACTGTGTTCTATCTTATTAAACATGCTTTTAACTGTACCTATACTCCTTTCTACCATACCATTTGATTTTGGATAATTTGGACTTGAAGTTACATGTTCAAAATTCCAGGATTTTGCAAAATTTCGCATGTCTTGATTTGCAAAATGAGTACCATTATCAGAAATTACTTTTTTCGGAATACCAAACCTTGCAAAAATTGACTTTAACTTTGATACAACAGTGATTCCAGACATGTTTTCCAATTTTGCAACTTCCACATACTTGCTAAAATAATCAATAACTAATAGAAAGTGACTGTTTTGAAATTCAAACAAATCCATTCCTAGTGTCTCCCATGGACCAATAGGAACTTCATGTGGTAACAAAGTTTCTTTTACATTTGCTCTTTTAAAACGCATACATGATTCACAGCTGTTTACAATGTTTTCAATATGCTGATTCATACCCGGCCAGTATACAATTTCACGTGCTCTATTTTTACATTTTTCTATACCAAGATGACAATAATGAATTTTAGTTAACATCTCTTTTCGCAGACTTTTTGGCACAACAATTCTGTTACCTTTAAAGACTAAACCCTCAATTACACACAATTCATCCGCATAAGTATGATAAGGTTTTATTATATCCGGTATCTTTTTACTATTATTTGGCCAACCTTCTTGGATGAATTTTATCAGCATTTGCATTTCTTGGTCATTATGAGTTTCTTTTTGAAATTCAGCTTTTTTCTCTATTGAAATCGGAAATGACTCTAATAATAAACAAACTTGTGCTTCAATTTCTTTTTCACTTTCACGAGACGGCTCTACAAGATAATGACGAGATAATGCATCAGCCAATAACAATTCTTTTCCTGGCTTGTATTTAATTTCTATATCATATTTTTGCAATCTCAGTCTCATTCTCAATAATCTTGCTGGACATTCATTTAGTGACTTTTTAAATATGTACTCTAACGGTTTATGATCACTTTCTACAATTACATGTTTACCATAAATGTACTGACTGAATCTTTCACAAGCAAAACAAATAGCTAAAGTTTCTTTTTCTATCTGAGCGTACCTTTGTTCAGTTTCTGACAACGATTTGCTAGCATAAGCAACTGGTAAGTTGTTTTGTAAGAGTACACTACCTAAACCATCTTTTGAAGCATCTACTGATAATACAACTGGTTTGTTTACGTCGAAAAATTGTAAAACAGGATTTTTTATCAAAATTTCTTTAACTTTTTTATAGCTTTTTTCTGCAGTTTCTGTCCACAACCATGGGACGTCCTTTTTTATCAAATTTCTCAAATGTGAACTTTCGTGTGACACATTTGGGATATATTTACTGACATACGCAAGCATTCCCAAAAACGTTTCCATGTCTTTTTTGTTTTTTGGACGTTCCATGTTTGTTATTGCACGATTTTTTCGTTGTCCATACTAATTCCTTTTTCTGAAAAAATATGACCTACGTATTTCACTTTGTCAGCTCCAAAAATACATTTCTTTAAATTGAAAGTTACATTCCATTCTTCTGCCCTTTTCAAAACTTTTTCAACTCTTTCATCATGTTCTTTTTTATCTTTTCCCCAAATCATGAGATCATCTATATAAATCAATACACCTTCAATGTCCCCAAAAATCTCTTGAAAACACATTTGAAAAATTTCTGACGCTGACGTAATTCCATAAGGCATGCGCAAAAATTTGTATCTACCGTACGGTGTATTAAATGTGACTAAATCTGAGCTTTTTTCTGTTAATTTTATCTGCCAGAATGCCTTGTCTGCATCCAGTGTTGTGAATACCTTTGCACCAGGCATTCTGGAGCACAAATCTTCAAAACTTGGAATTTTAAAATGCTCTCTTTTAATATTTTCATTTAAATAAGTTGGATCAAGACAAATTCTCAAATTACCATCAGGCTTTTTTACAATAACAAATTGATTTACCCAGTCTGAAGGACCTTTCACTTTTTCAATTATACCTGCTTTTTCCATTTTATCAAGTTCTTTTTTCAGAGGTTCAATTAATGCTACTGGTACTTTTCTACAATGCATAACTTTACCTACTGCATTGTCATTCAGTTTTATGTCATATTCGAAGTTTTTTATGCACCCAGTTCCTGAGAAAACAGTTGCATGTTTTTTGACAAACTCATTTTTTACACTACTTTTTTCTTTGTTTACAGTTTCTTCAATGACATCAACTCTTTGTACAAGTTTTAACTTTTCCAATGTAGGTGAGCCAATTACAGTTGGTACATTTGTGTTTCCTTCAACTACAATAAACTCAAGAATCGCTGGGATTCGATTCTCAAATTTGCAAGTCAAGTAACACTTCCCCAAGACTGGTATTTGGCTTCCCCCATACGCTTTTAAAATGACATTGAATTTTTCTAGGTTAGGTTCTTCAGTGCACACTTTTTTCAAATTTTCAATTGAAATTACATTTCTTTGTGCACCGGTGTCTAATTTGACACACACTTTGTTTTGGTTATTAATTTGAATCATTTCGCACCAATCTTTATCGTTTTGTGAAAGAGAAATGTTTCCAACGAACAATGACTCTACTTGCAAAGTTTTGGTTTCATTTTCAAGTGTATTTACTTTGTTAAATTTACACGCGTGTGCGAAGTGATTCATCTTACCACAGGCTGAGCACTTCTTTCCCCAGGCTGGACACTGGTTCCTTGGATGAAGCTTGTTGCATCGTTGACAGGGCTTGCACGTAAACTGCTGTGACGCCTTCGTACTGCTTGGCTGGAACGTCTGCTGTGCGCCCCAATATGTAGCTTCAATCGGGCTTTGTACAGCTGCTTTGAGTTGCTTGCCTCGCTTCTTTTGTCCTTGCTGATTTTTGTTCACGGCCATTTTGATCACGTTTACCTTTGCATCCGAGTCAATCGTCTTGAGTTGCGTTTGTGACAATTCTGCAGCTTTGCAGATGTTTATGCACTTTTCCAGGTTGAGGTCGTCCTCTCGCAACAACTTCGATTTTAAGTCCTGGTCCAGTACACCACAGATGACGCTGTCCTTTATCAGACTGTCTCGAAGCTCACCGAAACCACACACACTGCTGAGTTTTTTTAGGTCGGTGATAAAGGACGAAAAAGTCTCACCGGGCTGCTGCTTTCGCGTGAAGAAAATATGTCTATCAACACTTTCATTTGCCTTTGGCGTGCAAAAGTTTTCGAATGCAGTTAGCACGGTTGCAAGCACTTTTTTCTCGTCGTCCGTAAGGCCAAACGTATCGAACTTGTCCAACGCCTCGTCTCCAATCACATGAAGGAGAACTGCAACTTGTCGTTCCGCAGGCTTCGTATCGAGTCCGGTTGCCTTCAGGTAGAGCTCGAAGCGTTGTCTCCATTTACGCCAGTTTTCTTTGAGGTTACCCTCGAACAAGAGGGCCGAAGGCGGTCGCTTGGACGATTCCATCTCTAATTTTTCGTCTTCTTCCTCGCTGTCGTGCTTGTCTAATTCCTCCACGGGGACTAACACTAACACTAACACTTTTTTTTTTTTTTTTTTTTTTTTTTTTAAATAACACTTGTTTAACTAACACTTTTTAACCCTTTTTTAACCGACTGCGCCATGTAAAGTTTTATTAAATAACTTTAAGACCTTTTATTTAGTTTAATTAACTTTATTAACAGTATTAATTATAATAACTAGAACCACGAGTTGTTTAGATAGGCGCCAACCATGAACTTACTAGTTCTCCAGCTGTTACTAACTACTTCTATTTTCATGAATGTAGATGGCGACACTATCGTGACAGTCACCTTGACTACAAACTGTCATCTAATTTTTGAACTGCCCCCTTTTTTTTAAAGAAATGCATTATTTATTATTTTCACTGTTTTATTTCATGCAATAGAAGAGAGTAGACTGAAAGAAATTACGAAATTAACTGCTTGCAAGAAATAAAAATAAATATGATGACATAATGGATCCGTTCTAATCAATCGATTTTTGTAAAACCTTCGAATCGATTCTTACACCTTTCTGGAATTACATAGATAGCATGACTGCAAGTGATTAATCAAATCCAAAACATGAGATAAACACTTGTTATACGCTCAAACTGACTGACTTTTATCTTTCATTGCACTTTTCAAATGCATGCAGAGAGTAATTGCAGCTTGCAGCTAGATAAAGCTTATTGATATTTTTATCAAAGGTTTGTTTACTTTAGATAAATTTTTTACTGCGCCTTCTATATTGTTAGCTTCTTGTAAAATGCATGCCCCAAAATGTCTTTAGTTAACAATTAAAATACTAAGTTATTTTTTATAGGATTTATCTTCAAACATCTGTATAGTGCGAAACTATAGACATTTATTGTCCTGTCACATTAGCTAGTAATCTATAAATCTAAATAAAACAAATTTGTCTGTACAATGATATATTTAGAACGAGCCCATTAGCAGTTGTTTGGAAATCATTTGGGGCTAATTGGCAGGCTTGTCCATGGGACATATTTTTCTGTCCCATCCCATCTCATGGCAATTTATGCCTGTCCCATCTCATCCCATCCCACGGGATTCCCATTATAATATTAATACCTTGATAGAGCCATTAAAAAATCTAGGAAAACCTGAATTATTCTTTAGACTCGAAATCCTTCTCATAGCACCATGCAGTTACATAGATGATGAATGAATTCTATTTTGTTGCACTTACGCAACTGCAAATTTCAGCCTAAATTTATTTTACAATATCAAGTATCGACTACCATGGGAAATACAAATGTGTGCTGTTCCATCCCATCCCATTCCATGGGACGTTTCCCATGGGAATAACATTCCTATGGACAACACTGATTATTGGTAATACGGGAAAGGACGGGATTACCTTAAGCTTTTACATCCAGCCAGCGAACCCAATATCAAAGATCTCACCTGGACTATACTGATTTCTTTCAAGATATTGCTTAGGGAAGCATCACAACATAGTTAACCTTCTATGAAACATCTTTTGTTGAGTTTATGAGGTACTGTGGAGGAAACAATTATTTTGGGTGGTTTTTGTGTCCATAAATTGGCTTAGATTGTTATTCTCATCTGGGGGTCCTTTTCTTGGGGTCAAATTTGTTAGCATTGAGTTTGAACTCTGTGAAAAGTTGCGACAATTAGGAGAAGAGCTATTCATCTAGATAAATTGCGTCAGATTTGGGCTAATTCCGAACAGTAGTTCATATTTGGGTTTGGACAATCTCTGTTCAAGTATTTCGAGAGAGAATGATCGATCCATTTGCTCTTCATTTAAAGCGGTCATTATTCTTCTTCGATCATCTAGGCTAGTAACCATTGTGGTTTGAGTGAAGGCAGTGATTTGAAATTCTACCAGCTACTTTATCAAATGTCATTAAATTGATAGAAGTAATTTAAATTTGATGGTTTTTACAGGAAAATTGGAAAAATAAAATAATTTTGTTTAAATAAATAAATCGCGAATACATGTATCTAAATAATTGCTTCATATTTTGTAATATCCTCTCTATAGATGTTGTAGATAATGTATCGACCCGGCTATTTTTTTGATATACATATCTATACGTATTTGTGAAGCCTTTATAACAGTATTTTGAGGCTAGAATGAAGAATGTGCGGGTAGGAAACTGGCGGGAATGAAAAAGCGATGGAAAACCCGATTGGATAACGGCCAAAGCACAATAAATATCTCTCAGGCAGGTAGTGGATATAACAAACAATCTGGATCAAACGTCTGTGGTAGGGGTATATAGAGGCAGCACTGTCGCAAAACATTGTCTAAAGCAGGGTTGGCAAACCTGCGGCCCGTTTTGAATAATTTTATGGCCCACGCGATATTCATCCTAATTTTACTAACAAAAAAAAATAAATTATTAATTCAAAATAGAGCTGATTGACTTACAATGTAATAATTGAACTAAAATTCAAATTTTTGAAATATCAGAATCAAAAAATCGATTTTTCATAACAACTAAGTAACAAACATAAAATTTTCAAATTTGAAACTTCTGGAAGAAAAAGTAGTGAGAACTTTTAAAACTTCTTTCAACTTCGAATCGTTTTTTGATTCGCCATTTGTTAAGCTAGTGCTGTTAATGATTGACGTGCGTTTGAAGAGTTCGTGTAGCGATAAGAGGATCGGAATGAGGAGATAAGTTTGCAGTATCATCTGGATTGAGGTATATCTGCTGCATATAAGGAGTAAAGAAGAGGACCTAGGACGCTGTCCTGGGGAACTGTCGATTTAATTTGCAAAAAAGAATACTATTGCTTGTAAAATTGTTTATTTCTGATTTTAAAAAAGGTTATTAGATGTTATGTCATGGGAGATTTGGCTAAAATTTGGAAAAAGAGAATGGAGCAAGAAGAGATTCGGCTAAAAGGAGAACAAAAGAAGTTTCGAAACACAGCCAATCAGCTGTAGTGCAAAGGATTTAAGTAAATACAAAGCATATGTATTTCATGCACAATTTGCCCTGGCAATTCTTCATTAGTCTTGAATTAACTTCCCATAGTTGATAGTCAGTAGAAAATATAGAGGAAAGACTGTTCTTAAGAAAAAATGATAACACTGGAATTGGTTATTTTGGTTGAAATTGTGATCAAGATTGTTCGATCCTCGAAGGGATGTGCGGCCCCCCCGGCCTAGAATTTATCTTTTGGCACAGCATTGTCCGGTTGGCAGCACTGGAGAAGACAACGGAGAGGGGGCTCCAGCGTGTGCCTGGGAGCTCGAGCCAGTTGCCCTTGGGCTTCTCAGGAGAGTATAGGGGCGTATATGCATATCAGTCTTGTCTGCAGTTCAGCCATCTTTTGTCTTGTGGCACGTCGGCAGGCGCATGTGTCTAGTGAGATTTTGTGCCTCTAAAGTCTACACTGGTCATGACCATGATATATTATTTAGACTCTAGGACCTTGTATAATTTGTATCTTACTTGGTAAATATATAAAATTTTATTGTATTTGTCTCAATCATTTAAGGTATTCTGAGTGTCGGTGGCGTCCCCACCCTTCCCTTTCCTTTAGGAGTTTTATTTTATTTGACCTCTTCCACAGACTTTTCAAAGATATTTTTACCAAAAATTCTGCTGAAATAAAAATCCAATTACAATACTCTTCCTACAGTTCATTAATCTAATCCAGAAATCTTGTTCCAATAGCGATTAAATTTAACAAAGTGCGAAGTAAAATTTTACTAGTATATTTCAATCGTTCACCACCACGGTAGACGAGCGGGTTAGCTGCGAGAAAAGACTAACCAATGTATTGTGTGGTACTTGGGTTCAATTCCCGGGTCTAAGCCCTTTCTCTTTGATAATCTCTGCAAATTATTGAATCTATAGTTGGCTTAAACTTTCTGGCCATACTTGAGCTATCAAACATCTAGAATTTGACTCTGCTGTTCCTTCTTGAATTGCTGGTGGCTTTGTATCACGTGACATGCATAAGTCGCAAACTAATTCTTCATTTCCATTAATTACTTATGATTATTTCATTTTTAAGTACATCAAAATTCCCAGTAATAACTCATTTAAAAAAAAAAGTAATGGAGAATTGCAATGTGAAATAATTAAAATGTGCACTCTTTTAAGGGAAAAAGTAATGCATTTACTACTTCAGTTATCGATATATATCTATTTTTTGAAAACTGTAAATTTTAAATGTAGCACACGTATTACGAAACTTCGTATTCGTCCCAGGATCTTGTTAAAGAAACAGCTCACGTATATTCTTTGGAAATTGATCAGGGGGAATATCGACTTGTACACCATCGATATAAAGCTTTTACGCTGTACACTTTTAACGGAGAGATGATGTTCAAGTAAAAGAATAGTGGTGGAAAAATATTTTACTTCATCTTCTGCTTCTTTTTCAGTTTATTTCACTAGTGGTCCAGAGGTCATTGAAATGTAAATTCAGTTTGCTCTTCGTTAAATTTCATCATTATTGGTACCAAAATTTTTCGATTATACTAATGAATTGTGTAGAAAGAGCACTGTATAATTGGATTTCTATTTCAGTAAAAATATCTGAAAAAAGGGAATCCAAAAACCTTCTTTTAAGCCTTCTTTTTTGAGAGATGCTCAACCTTAAAAGAAATATATCGCGGATAACGATAGAAAAATGTATGCTCTTTCTATCTCTCTTCTACTCCTTCCCTCTTCCCGTCTTCACTAGAGGATGTACTTAAAGACTTCCTACCGTCCACCAACCAACCCTCTCTCTCTGTGTCCTCAACTCAGCCTAATAGCCCAGACATTCTTGAGCAATGACAGACAGTAATAAAGTCAGCTGTAATGGGCGCCACCAACCTCCTTGATGGATTGCTCAACGGCTTCGGCTACCTCATCCCGTCTACTTGGGAGCCTTAATGTCAGTCCTCAGCCATCCATCCCCCATACTAGTAGAAGTTTAGCCAGTTTTTAACCAGATCGTTTCTAAACTGTCCACCAATCACCCGTCTCCAATCCGAGGTTAAAGAATATAGGATCAATGTTTCTCTGATTGACAAGTTCTCACTCTTCTATTATTATTTAAAAAAAAACAACAAATATTTAAATAAATTTAAAACCTCGTCGTCAAACTCGGCAGAAGTTTGCAATTTGAGGAAATTAACATTATACAAAAAAAATCGTCGCGTACAATTAAAGATTTTTGGTGGCTAATTGATTAAGGCCAAAAAGAAAATAGGTTATTGCCAATATCAGTCATATAATGATTTATTTTCAGACAAGCTTTCGACCTTGGTTCTAGGTCATCTTCAGGGCTTATGCTTATTAACAGCTTAGCGCCAAAGCATGAAATTTTAACACAGTTAAGAACAAATCTTTGCCTACAACACTCACCAAAAAAAAAAAAAAAAAAAAAAAAAAAAAAAAAAAAAAAAAAAAAAAAAAAAAAAAAAATCACTGATTTTGAAAACAAGTTTTATGTCAGTCAAAGCAATAGCGATGTTACGAGTAACTGTGCCAATCAAAGCAGTGAACGGCTTTTGCTTTACTTATTTTGTACATTTATTTGGGCTATGTATAAGATTTCTAAATAAAATAATAATAATAATAATATTAACAATAATGCTTTAGGGAAGGGATTAGCCATGCGGTTAGCGTACTGGACTCCCACGCGGAAGTCCCGGGTTCGAATCCAGCTATTGACCCTCAGATTTTCTCTTCCTAGGAGCTTCTTACAGTTCACTGTTCGGTGATGGACAGTATTGTCTGTAACGAGAGAACATTGTCCGGAGGCCGGCAGTGCACTGAAAAAAGCTCCGGGCGCCAATAACCCTAGATGTTGACGCACCTTAAATCATCAAAAAAAAAAAAAACAATAATGCTTAATACCTAAACATTCAAGGCGGAAAACGTGCAAAAATTTGAGATTAACAATATAAATCGACGCTCCAAATTACCCATTGAACTCAAACGCTTAATATATAGTACTATCCTGAAACCTATGTGGACTTACGGGACTAGAGCTGTGAGGTTCAGCCAAACGGACAGTACAGGACATTTCAATCAAAACTATTGCCGACAGATAGCTGACACTCCTTTCTACGATGACTAACCTCACTCTTCACAACGACCTCAACATTCCCTTTATAGACCAACTCGCCAAGACTAAATACCAAAAATTCCATACTACTCTCTCGACTAGCTCAAATCCTCTTGTACTGTCTCTTGCCTCCTCTGACATCCCTAATACTCCTCGCCGACTGAATCGCCAGTGGCCCCGTGACCTCCTTGAGGTCTGAAGACCTAAAGATCATTATTTCCCGTAGAGAGTGCTGCCACTGGGTAGTTTCTCTCCTCCTGCTCTTCACGTACCAATTAATCTTAGTACGTCCTGATTTACTTGTTGTATAATATGTATATACAGATTGTAGATAACTTAATTATAAAAAACAAAATGTAAATAAATATTTTAATTATTTAGAAGCACAAGCCCTGAAGAAGATCTAGTCCCCTAGGTTAAAAGCTTCCCCCAAATAAAGGAATAAAACATTTTTACTCAAGAAACATAAAATTATTTTTATTACAAATGTATTTAAAAAATATTAAACAAATTAATAAACCAATAAAATTAGGAAATTATTAGCCTCCAATCACCACACAAACGTGGATTTTATTTGGGCTGAAATTGTTAAAAAGAACAGCTGATACATTTTTCCTTTTTTAATCTCACTAAAACTGTTACTATTACTTTATCACAAGAAAAATGTTGGTAATTAACGCTCTTAACTATGTTTATTTAATACTTAACATTGGAACATTTTACCAAGCAATAAATCTTAGATTTATAAAACTTACATTTAAAAATAAAATAATTATGTAAAACTAACGTAATAACATCTCTTTGAAAATGAAAATGAGAACAGTCAGTGAGTGAAATTACAATCAAAAATTAGTAGTAATATCTTCAATTTTAAAATGACAAATATTTTTCAAGTATTTAAATTAAATGAAAAAAAAAAAGAGATAAGAACAAACTTTTTTAAAAGAAACACAATTATAAATTCTATTATATAAAAAACAAAGACGAAAAATCAAAGAGAAAGAACAAACTTTTTTTTAAAAGAAACACAATTATAAATTCTATTATATAAAAAACAAAGACGAAAAATCAAAGAGAAAGAACAAACTTTTTTTAAAAAGAAACACAATTATAAATTCTATTATATAAAAAACAAAGATGAGAAATCAAAGAGAAAGAACAAACTTTTTTTTAAAAGAAACACAATTATAAATTCTATTATATAAAAAACAAAGATGAGAAATCAAAGCGAAAGTACAAACTTTTTTTTAAAAGAAACACAATTATAAATTCTATTATATAAAAAACAAAGACGAAAAATCAAAGAGAAAGAACAAACTTTTTTTTAAAAGAAACACAATTATAAATTCTATTATATAAAAAACAAAGATGAGAAATCAAAGCGAAAGTACAAACTTATTTTTAAAAGAAACACAATTATAAATTCTATTATATAAAAAACAAAGACGAAAAATCAAAGAGAAAGAACAAACTTTTTTTTAAAAGAAACACAATTATAAATTCTATTATATAAAAAACAAAGACGAAAAATCAAAGAGAAAGAACAAACTTTTTTTTAAAAGAAACACAATTATAAATTCTATTATATAAAAAAACAAAGATGAGAAATCAAAGAGATAAGAACAAACTTTTTTTTAAAAGAAACACAATTATAAATTCTATTATATAAAAAACAAAGACGAAAAATCAAAGAGAAAGAACAAACTTTTTTTTAAAAGAAACACAATTATAAATTCTATTATATAAAAAAACAAAGATGAGAAATCAAAGAGATAAGAACAAACTTTTTTTTAAAAGAAACACAATTATAAATTCTATTATATAAAAAACAAAGACGAAAAATCAAAGAGAAAGAACAAACTTTTTTTTAAAAGAAACACAATTATAAATTCTATTATATAAAAAAACAAAGATGAGAAATCAAAGAGAAAGAACAAACTTTTTTTTAGAAGAAACACAATTATAAATTCTATTATATAAAAAACAAAGACGAAAAATCAAAGAGAAAGAACAAACTTTTTTTTAGAAGAAACACAATTATAAATTCTATTATATAAAAAAAAAAACAAAGATGAGAAATCAAATTTGAAATTTCATTTGATGAAACATACTTGCGAGGTTAAATTCAGTGAAATCACTCAATAAAGACAATAAACCTCGTTTAACATTATTTGGTAATCTTTTAAATTCTTCTGATTTTAATAAATTATCGCTATGTTGCATTAATAATGGAATACACAACTTCTTTAAGCCCTGCAATTGGCACAAAAAAAAATTTGTAAATTAAGAATAGAAGTTATTTTATTAATTTTTTTTTTTTTAATCCAGTTTTGGGACACAATCTCTCTAGCCCGATAGGTAGCAGAAGTTCCTGCAGGTGTTCTGAATAGAGGGAATGGAGGCTCCGGCGGGGCACTAAGAAATCCAGTAATGAAATATGGTTAAAATGAGTTAAAGCATCCTCACTCCGGAGGACTTAAGGACGAGATTAAGGTCATGGTATTGATGAAACATAACAGGGAATTTGGTTCAGCCCTCCATTAACGTATCTGTTCCGGGAGATCTGACTGTGAAGCTGTTATTGGACTGGAGTCCAGACAGAAACTTCGCAAGACAATTCTACAACAGAACTAGCGTATCACCTGCTTTATTACTGTATTAGAGCGTAATTTTTCTTTTACGTGTGGGATCTGGTCAGGTGAAAAATGAAAATTAGATTGTTACTGAATTATTATATTATTTTTTGGCTTTAATTTAAAAGCGACAATGAAGCGGATACTTTAATAGAAGTCTCCGTCTTTCTTTACTGTTTTTAAAAACGGCGTTTTACAGAAAATTTACGCGACAATTTCAAAAATTTTCATTGTATTTCTGTCAGGAAGAAAAACAAAATTATTCAGAGCTTGTTCATTAAGATAGTTTTTACTGACATAAAATTGAAGATTCTAAAGTTAACCAAAATAAAATAATCAAGATATACTGCTAGAATACAAGAAAAAATATGGTTGGATGAGAAGCAAATTATTATGGAGGCAATGAAGGGGTGAGAGAAATTTCTCTCAAAGGTGAAATTAAGACTTGCCCTTACCGAGTCAGTGTAAAAAGCCTAATAGCTCCTAAAACTGAATGAAAGCTTCAAGCTTACGCCTAGGAAGCACTCTCCAGAGACTCGCTCCAGAGATTCGATAAGTCTAAATAAGCGTACAGGACAGGAGTGGTTTCTTTACGCCTCCTAGCCACAACAGATCTGTTAAATTTTGGTTAATCAGCCATTCCTCCTCACAGAATCTACTCTAATCTAGGTTCTCAACAGTTTTGTAACGTTTAGAGAATATTCCTACTGGAATTGAAAGGTTTCGTCGGGCTACAGCTACAAACAACCTACTGTTTTTTTTTATTTGCCACACATTAAACTGTTTATTAAGAAGAATTTATCGTATTGCCTCAATCATAGCAATAACGAAAATCAAATTGAAATTTATAAGACATTAAGACTTACCGTAGCATTATATTTAAAAGCATTCTCGAACATTGATAAAACGGTACGCCTTGTTAAATGTCTTTCCCAGATTTCTCGACATTTCTGGTGCAGTTCCGGATCTCTGTCAGCCATTTGGTACAATTCTAAATAAATATAAAACTTTACAGTAAAATAGACAATTTGTTATTAAGGGAAAGCACAGTATTATGTTTTAATGATCAATTTAAGATTGTCTGAATACACAAGACACAAAATTAGGAATTTTATGATTCCAGCACTGGAATCATTCCCTTTTCCAGTAGAGCCTTTCTTGTATTGAACGAAATTTTTTCTACAAAAAGTTCAGATGGAAGCAGAATAATCAGTATCCGCAATTCGCTCAACAGCTTGTTTAAATAAGTGAACAACAAACACTTAATATAGAAAATACAATCTCGTAAGTTAGAACAAAGAGGAAAACGAAATGCCAGATGTCGTAACGCTGGAAAGTCTAAGCTACTTTTCTTTTTTTCCCCCCCTGGCATTGGCTTTTCACCATACAGCCAACTTCAAATCTTATTACTTCCTAGGATATTTGATCTTAACTATGTAACTTCCTATCCACAAGTATATTTGTTAATCAAATCTTCAACAGGTTTCAGGGCATAGACATTATTAGAAAAGATGATGTCCTCGTATCTAAATGGCGCACTCAAATTTTCGTACAGCGAGATGATGAATAGCTCATCTCTTTCTTTCTTATAAAGTGGGCATTCCATGACGACATGTTTAAAATATTCTTTCTCTTAAAATTTTTTCGCACAACGGAGTAACTCGTTTACCGATTCGATGTAGGTACGACCCGCAGACTGCATGGATTCGCTCTCAATCTGCTAATTGTAGTAACCAATCTTTTGTTCATGCCTGTACCTTTAAACCAAGGTCTCCAAGCTACTTAATGGTAAATTTGTCAATGATCATGAACGGTCAGAAGAAGACAAAAAAAGAAAAAGAAATAAATAAAAATAATCGAATGCATGGCTAAAGATTAGCGAACTGTAATCCCAAAACGTTTGGTTTTAACCAGGATCATAAATAAGGAACAGCTACCGTCAATTTTGGTGCAAACATACTCATAACTTCCTGTCGCCGCAATTTACGTAATGAAAGTTATCGAGAAACTTTGAATTTCTACAAAACAACAATAAAGTCGCCAAAAACATAAAAGTTATATTGTATTATAAACTATCATCATATTACATTTAAATATATAGAATACATCTTGTTGCAAAAATAATATTTAGATCTATATCTAAGGAAAACTAAAAACAGAAAGACTTGCTCCTTCTTTAAACCTTCTCTTCAAAATCCATGTTGCAAAAAATTACAGCTATAAAGGAGGATTTTCCCGATATTTTAAAGAAAATTTGGGAATTTTATCTTTTATAGAAAAAGAGAAAAAAAATTGTCAAAGTTGGGGGTGTCTTTCAACGTTACGCTTTTTCGTGCACTTTTTGACGATCAACTCTTATACAACTGTCCTACCGGACAGTTTTAAAAAGTAAAAATTGCAACAAAATATTAAGTAAAAAGATGCAACTTACGTGGAACATACTGCACATTAACTGTATCCAATTTACTAGTGTAAAGATATTTAAAAAATGTTCTGCACGTAGCCGCATCAAATTCAGTTAAATCTAACTCTTTCCTGTAAAGAATAAAAATAAATAGTAAAAGAAATAGAGAAAAAAGATTATTGTAACAGTCACATCCAACTAACTAATAGTGGTACATCTGGGTGTAGGATTTCTTTCATAGCTGAGTTTTCGTTGAGTCTTCTATCAAAGTTGTATATCCGACGGAAAGCTTAAAGTTGGGGCCCCCCACAAAAAAAAAACAAACTTAAAAGAGGTTAGTTATTTGGTGAACGACTCTCAATAGAACTTGTACGATTTAGCGTCAGTTTTTACTGTTGAATTAAATGCCCTAAACTCTTCGAGTTTTAACTCTGCGGAATTCAACCAATGCGGAAAAGGTAGTGATAGCAGAAAATAAAAGAAAAGTAAAACTGCTTACCAAAAAATCAAGAATCCCGAGATTAAAGGGTTATATTTAATCTCGGGATACCTGAGTAAAATGCTTAATAAAGCTTCTGTAGGCTGAAAAGGTTACTTTAATTGAAGAGCAATCTGCTCAAAGAAACAGAAGCAGAAGAGATGATATACCTATCAATAAATCAATAAAAATAGTTCCTTCGATTTCAAAAATTCAAAACAAAAATCGTCCAACAACACATCTTAAGATAGAGAAAACGCAAGTTCTCCGTTGTCTCTCAAGGGAAAATTTCTACGCTTGAGACGAGTATAGAATTTATGCCAAACCGTGGTAATAATCTTTGATCACAGAAGATACGATCCTTTTTATAGAATTATCTCAAGACTAAAATTTAATCACAACTATGCCCTTCATGATCTAAATCAGCGTTTCCCAATTTTTTTTGGCTCACCGTACCACTTGGTAGTACATCATGCGAAATTGTACCACTTCGTAAAAATGATTGTATTTCGTGTAAATTTGTTATTCCAAGTGTGTTTTATTATTATCATCTTTATTTGTATAGAAGATACCAATGTATCTGTTACAAAGGAGTTCCAAGTTCATGTTCACTTTATAAACTTTATAATTTACCAAGTTCTATTTTAGGTTTATTATATTTGTTTATATGGAGTGGGATTCAAAAAACTTTCATAGACTAGACAGCTGATAAACAATTAATGTTTCCGGCTCGTTCTTATTACACATTAAGCAATGATCTTTGGGTTTGACTGTACAAAATTACATTATTGATTTCTAAATTTAATAACACAAGGGGACCACCCAATCTTATTTCAAAAAGAATTCGAATAACTTGAAAAGAAATGAATTTATCTAAAATGTTGTTGGCCAACATTTTGAAATATATTGTTTGTTTTTTTTATGGTCGCCATTATTGGTAATTTTTCGTGTACCACCAACCAGCAACACGGTTGGGGAAACGCTGATCTAAATAGACAAACCTAGACTCAATACGGGAAGGGCATTTTGTAGCGGATAACCATAATTCTATCTAGTCCAAAATAATATTCCAACTGCGGAGAAAAAAACTACGGAACTCCATCATTGTCTACTCGAACGTTTCCATTTACTTCACATCTCTCAACAATATTAAATAGGTAATAAGAGATAGAATTTTAGGAAATTCATTAAATATTATCCAAATTTAAATTAACTCCTGTGATAACTTCCAAGTTCTAAGACACAGATGGTTAATTTGCTAGGCACATAAATGAAGCCCCTCCCTCCACAAAACAAAGTTTCTGTCTATTGTCAAGGGCCTTCAACTGATTTTGTTATCTCTTCACAGAGAATAATTTGAGTCAGTATCTTTTATTATAGAGACGCATGTTTGCCGTATTTCTGACAGATTTTTGGACTTTTTGCAGTGATCAGTTTGGTGGTAGATAGTTTGACTTGCACTTATGCTCAGTCAGCAAGTGTAGTGCAAGATGGAAACATAAGTGAAGTAAAAATCTCTACACCATGATGGATAACCCTACCTCTGCTGATAATGGATGAAAATTAGAAAATTCCGGATGAGGAATACAAGATATCCAGTACACCAGGAGAGACCTAAACCGCATTTTCAATTGAGTTGCGTGATTTTAGTCAAAATGTTCACACAATAGAATTGTTGCTACATTTTTGTCATGCCTTATTTGTTCATTTTCAATTAACACTTACTTATTTGCTCCACAATCTAACATAATTGCAAAGTACATAGAACTCTCTCTGAGTATTTTGGAATGCGCTGCAAAGTATCCATCAGTCAGTCGTACTTTCACATCACTCCAACCCTGATAAATGATAATATTATAATAAATTATTTTACTTTATTAACTGTTATCACAAATATGTTCTTTGACGATCTAAACGTAAATTATACATACATCAATGTAAGAGCGAGTCGATCCAACATTCTCTTTCTTTGTTGCTGTTTTCTCCTTGGAATTTTTATTGATTACTTGTTCAGTCTTAGTTGATTTAGTTTCAGATTTCAATTTTGAAACAATAAATCCATCGCCATAATTATAATTATCTGGATAGACTGTAGGCGTACAACCGTTTGAAAATATCTGAACGATATTTTCAAAATCTGTTAACTGTGGTAAACCAGTTTTATCTGAAAGAAAGAGAAAAAAATATTTATGGCTGTATCTGAGAAACCAAAAAAGGAAATATTAAGAAATTTAATATATTTTCTTACAAATAATTGTTTACATATATTAGTTACAATCAACGCATTTTGCGTTGTAAGCAACAATGATAACAATAAATAACATTCATACATATCAGAGTGGAGAAGTTACCCAGCGGTAACACTCCCAATAACACGACTACTGATTCTCTTCATCAAAGATAGGAGATCGTGAGGCCACTGTCTTTTTAAGACTGTCCTAGAAGTGTTGTCTGGAAATGTTCTGGAAGATAGATGTTGTACAAGTGGATTGTGATGCGATTGAATGTTAAGATGGAATTTTCTGTATCGTGTTTTAGCAACTTGTGTTTGCACGGTGAATGGTTTGATTGGTGACGTAGAAATGACTGGATCCTTTGCAGATTTGAGCGTTTGGTTGAACCCCCACAGTTCGATGCCATATGCCCAGGACTGGCTTTAATATACTTTACATATATAAGTCTTTTGTTGTCCAGAGTGAGTTTTGATATGTTGTCGAGTAGTCTTTTCAGTTGTCGGAAGCGTCTGTTAAGTTCTGTTCTCTTAATTCGAGTATGAGAGAGTTCCATGTAAGTCTTCTGTCAAGGTAAAGCCCAAGGTAGTGGACTACGTTGACCACTGGTAAAGGAATTAAATTGTTAAAGACAGGAGGAAGAGTGATGCGTCGAAGAGTGAAATTAAACGAAATTAAAATACATTTTGTCTTAATCAAGAATTTTTGGAAAAATGTATAACATAACGGCGATCTTTATTTTGGTTGCCGATTTCCTGAATTTTGGGATACAAAATTATACACTTCACAAAATAAATTTTAAAAGACAAGAGTTTTTATTTCCTATTTTAGAGCTCTAGGTGAGGTTTAAGCTATAAAGATCGTATAAAATGTTCGAAATTGTGTATTCCCTAAAAAATAAAAATATTCTTTTTGATGTCCCCTGAGTCCAGAAAAGTCTTCTTTTTTTTTTCCTCCCCACCGATTGTAACGTTTGAGGGGGGGTGCCTGCCGTAGGAAGGGTTACACAAAAAGGCCAGTGCAAACTCTGTCTTCTCATTAGGATTATTTTCGTTGTGAATCTCCGGGACACATCCAGGAAAATAAATTTTGAAAACAAAAATCAAGTTCAAGATAAGGCGATGCATTTAAAAACATTTAAAGAACTTTGTATTTTTTCTGCATACTAGTATAAAGTTGATAAAGATCGTGAAACCGAAAGATTGGATGACATTTTTATAAGATAAGATAAACATAATGCGCTTCTGGGTGAGGAGTATGACGCAATCTTGGCTGTTGTTTATCTTATTTGATAACACCGGATATGACTGTTTATCGACCGTAGTTACTATAAACATAATTGAAAATCTAAATAAAATAAATGAAGTTGCTTTAAAAATTACCATGAAATCCCCAACGATGAATTTCGCCATTCTCAGTTTTCACACCAAACTGATCTAGCTTCCAACTAGCACCAATTTGAACGATTTTCTTGCTGTAGAAAAAAAGAAAATTTTATTGATTTTCAGAAGTGTATTTATTGGTACAAATACAAATACTGGGTGAACCAGTAAGTATTGTCCATAGGCCTATAGTGTGTAGTACATCTAAAGTGGAGTTCAATGACGTATTGGCCAACTTCATATTTTCCACCGTTCTTGAGTGACGTCACTTTAAATTTTTTTCTAAAATCATTACCTTTTTTTTGCAAGAAAAATGTTATTACTCAGAAAGTTTTAGTCCGAATTCGATTCTGATGACACGGTTAGAAAGACAGATAAATTTTCTAAAAATTTATACCATTTTGAAGCATAAGTTATTCTCCAAACAGCCTCAATCTTCCTCCTGGATACTGGAAAAATAAAAGTAATCGAAATTTTTAAGAAAACTCATTAGGCACTTATGTGATCCATTATCAGACCTAGGTGCTGGCCACTTTTTATAAAAGTTTCCTTGCCTAATGGGCTTTCAAACGGTATATCATTTTCCAGGATTCCTTTCTATCTTCGTATGAGAAATTACGTTTGTTTTGCAAGAAAACGTGTTCACGAGCACACCAACAGTGTTAGTTTATCAAGTTGTTTAATTCATTGAAAACTCTTTTAGATGGACCAATATTCAATTTTAAAGTACACTGTCTTGAAATAAGGAAGTCAAAGGTTACAAATTGCACTTATGGAATGGACGAACTAACTGGCCATAGAACAATACAGCATTTAAATTTTATTTAAATGTATTTATTGTCAGTTCAAAATAACTGCCTTATCTGAAGATAACCGCAAAGCTAGTCTTCAGTTCCCCAGAATACTATCAAGCTGTAAACATAACCAGAAAGGAGAAGTATTCGCAACTGAAGAAGACAGGCAAAAGACAACTTCTTGTATAATTCTTAAAGGCAAGGAAAACTATGCCATTGATAGAAGGAACATTCGAGACTGTTAGGGTCAGTGCAGTATCTCAGAGGATTTAAGAATGCTTTTTTTTTTGTAATGAAAATCTTTTGTTTTAATATCACCGGTTTTTCCATTTGTTGAGCTAACTATAAATAAATAATTGTTTATATTACAAATTGAACTAACTTAAATTTCACTTCTTTAGGATTTGTATGATAGATAGTTTGTCCGGTTCGGCCAGTCACGTATACACGTCCGTCTTTGGTAAGAAATAAAGCTGAATTAGTAGCGCTGAGTACTCCAGATACTCCTTTTAATCCAGACATTTCTCGTGGTTCATCAACTGGATTTTTATGTCCAAGTCCAAGCTGGCCACATAAGTTTTGCCCCCAAATAAATACCTAGTTTTAAAAAAACAAAAAACAAACAAAATGCAATGAAGGGAAGCCAATTAAAAAGGAAGCTGTTATAACACTCACACATATTTACTTACCCTGTTATCTACTGTCACAATTGAAGCAAAAGTACTGCCACAACTTATTTGCGAAACACCAATGCTACCTGGTAATGATATACGTTTTGGTACTCGATGCCCTTGGAATTTTTCTGAAACATAATTCAATCTGCCCCAGAACCATACCTAGAAAACATTAAAAAATCTAGAATAAAACTTTGTGACGCCCACTTTTAAACAAAGTGAAAAGGAAATTTATGTTTAAGGGGGGTCATTTTTTGACGTAGATACGTCTTTAAATTTGCTATCATATGGAGGCAATCCAAAAAATCTAATGATAACAAAATCAGGGAGTACAGTTTGGCATTATAGCTTCGAATCTATCGTCTAGATCCAAAATTAAATTAGACCACTGGATAGCTAAAGGATCAAAGAATTCATTACGATAAGCGAGGACTGTGACGCATCGCGCGCGGTGGAGGGGGAAGCACCGCCATTTAGAGATCATTTTGCTGCGTATCGAGATTTGCAATTAGTATAACTTTTTGACTCGGAGAAGCTACGATGTTCGTTTAAGTTTTAATCGTCAGCTGTCGTCACAATCTATCGATTGTATATAAAACATTAGTGTAAAATAGTGACAGTGATTAAAATAAAGGTGTTAGAATAAAAAAATATCAAAAATATATAATGTCGGCCTTTACGCGTCGAAAAGCCAAAACCAAATACAGAGATCAGTATACGGTTGGAAAGGGCTTCTCAAGAACAATCGAATGGTAAAAGTCGCAAAGCCGGTGGAGTCGCCATGTATCGCAACATCAATAGCTTCACTGATTGTAATAGAGTTAACATTGACACTTCGGAAATTTATTTGGAAATGAAAGACGCAAAAGCTGGTGATGTCTGTCTAGTAAACGAAAAAGGCCAATGGCATCTTCAAATTCGTACTCGGGTGTGTATATATCCATCCGGGCACAGCGTTAGCAGAAATTAAACTCTTTATGTTTTACGATTGTTGTTAAAATATTCCAAAATCATTTCTAAAATTATACCCGAATACGAGCCTGAACTTACTGCACCAATTATGATAGTTGGAGACTTTAATGTTGATGTCCCACAAAACCGTTCATTGCCCGACTTCATGCTCAGCAAGTTCAATTTGTCTTATATTGAAACTTCTCCAACAACGTTAGGTAATACCTATATTGATTTAACGTTTACCAAAAATCTCGATGTATCTTGTATGCCATTTGCGTCGTACTTTTCGTATAACAGACCTATAATTAATAAAGTTATATTGTAACACAGTAATTATTTGTTTCCTTGATTTCATCCTAAATACATAAATAAAAATATTTTATATAAAAAATATAACCCATTAGGTAAAGGTATTCACCTACAACACACGGCCGTGACCATGACACAGCCACAGTAGATTTTTTTTTGTTTTTGTTTTTATGAGGATGCTCTTATGCAAAAAGTAAAAATGCTTAGTTTCTTGCATTTGTCAATAAAAAGAAAACAATATGAAGAAAACAAAAAAACCTCACGCTTTAAATAAATTTAAAAAATATTACATAAGAAAAGAATTCTAATAATTACCTCATTTTTATAATCAAGAGCTAGTGTATAATTCTGTGCGCAAGAAATGCGAACAATTTGCGGCAATTTAACTAAATATGGTTGAATTCTGGGAAAACTTAAGCCGTCTCCAAGTTGTCCCTGATCATTATTGCCCCAAGTGTATACATCTCCGATACTGTTCAATAGAACTACGTGTTCATTTCCTGTTGCAAGTGCTGTACAAGGGAAAAGATTGAACACTAAATATGCAAGATTTATTCTATAATAAAAAAAATAATTGCTTAATCAAATTTGGGTGCTTTGAAAAAGCAACTAGTTGATTGAAGAACTTAAATTTTATTGGTATATAGCTCAGGGGTCGGCAACCCGCGGCTCGCGAGCCGCATGCTGCTCTTTTATCCAAATTATGTGGCTCTTCAGCCAGCCCAAAATATATTATACATTTTAATTTTATTGAAACGAATGAAAATTTTATTTATTAAAGGTATTTTTTTCAAAAATAATTTTAAATGCGATAGGTTCGAAATTGAATAGAATTATACAATATCAAAATAAAGTACTTGATTTATATTGTAAGACTGCCGCCTTTTCATTCCTTAAGTTATTATTTATTTGTTTATTTACTTTGCAATATGTGAAAATAAATATATAAAACATTTAAATGTTATTGAATATCATAAAATAATAATTTGAGAATACAAGTGATCTACAGAGTTTGTTCATTCTACCATCCTTGCAGCTCTTGGTAAGATTTATTACAATTATTTAAGGAAAAATGGCTATCTTCTTAAAATAGGTTGCCGACCCCTGACCTATAGCTTCTTAATTATCTGGGTTGTTGCAAAAAAAAAAATTACAGTTGTAAAGGAGGGTTTGCCCTTTATTTTAAAGAAAATTTGGGAATCTTTATTCTTTATTTTAAAGAATCTTTTATAGAAAAAGAGAAAAAAATTGTCAAAGTTGGGTGTTTTTCAGCGTTACGCTTTTTCGTGCAGTTTTTGACGATCAAAATGTCTTCCTAGTAAACACAATTTAATACGAGGGTCGTTTGAAAAGTCCGTGCAAAAATAAAAACTACTTAATTTTTTGGGGTAAACCTTTTTTATTTTTCAACATAGTCTCCTTTTAGGCTTATACACTTCGTCCAACGCTGCTCTAGTTAGTTGATCCCTTCCGAATAATAGGATTTGTCCAAGTCTGAAAAAAATAGCCATTCGTTTCTGCAATCACCTCCTCGTTTGAATAAAATCTCTTTCCCGCCAGCCATTTCTTCATATTGGGGAACAAATAGTAGTCCGAGGGAGCCAAGTCTGGAGAATAGGGGGGATGTGAAACGAGTTGGAACCCTATTTCCATTAATTTTGCGACCACAACTGCTGAGGTGTGAGCTGGTGCGGGAAACTACCGGACAGTTTTAATTAGGCTTTGTTTGCCCAAAAATTTTACCGTAAATGGGAAAACTGAAATTTTTAATAGTTTTTATGATAAAAATGAATCTTTTGAACGATACATTTATTTTTAATTATGTCCTCCTCCATGTTTGCTGGCGGCTATGAAGACTTCGTCTTCCAAGGGACAATTACATCACTGGGAAATTCTATCTTTCTTCCATCTTGTGGTTAAAACTGGCTGACTAACAAAGTTAGGAAAATACTTTTAAGAGGCTATAATAAAAACCTATCTACCTATCTTGCCTCGAAGTCTTGAGGCTTATAATTTTATCTAGTTGAGCTTAAAAAAAAAGTGCAACTGCAATTTAGAAAGAGCAAATCGATTAACAGCACTTTTTGAAATATTTTAAATTTTTTTTTAAGAGTCAAAGTTCTTGGTTCTTTTATTTTTATAATAACTTGCCCAACCTGGGTTCGAATCCCAGCAGCTGGCCCTTAGTTTTTTCTCTTCCAGCGGACAATGTAATGTGAGAACACTGTCCGGAGGCCAGCAGTACACTGAAAAAAGCTCCGGGCGCCAATAACCGCAGATGATGAGGCGCCTTAATCATTTTAAAAAAAAATAATAATAATAAAAAGATAACTTTCCCGTATAATAAAGATTACCCCTTAAAATAATTTTTCCATTTTTTTTTTTAATTTATTTTCACAATTATTTCTGAAAATTCATAAATTACGTACTTTATTTGGAGTATTACTTTTTTGTTTTGTTTTTTCCTAAGTATTTCGGCGCGTACTAATCATGAATACATGCGTATTGCAGATAGGCGTCCGAAGTTGCAATTGCTTAGATCACGACCTCTCAGGGGTTGAACACTTGACAAGACGCCCATAGTCTATGCGCAAACATTAAATTGGAGAAGGGGGGGCCCACGAGCGCTTTAGATTTTCCCACTGCCTTCTTTAAAAACACAATTTTACAATTGAAAGTAAAAAATGAGTAAAAGTTCACAATTAATTTTACAAAGGTTTTGATGTTATTTATTATTTATGTTTAATCCGACACTCCTAATAAAATTTTAGGTCGTACTTACTACTTGAATGTTTGTTAGGGTACGTTTACAACGGAGCTGTGAGTATAGATGATAGCAGAGATGATAACTGATAGAGTAAAATATAATCGCTGATTAGTGTGCACAACGGAGCTGTGATACATGCAACATGTCGAGTAGTGAAGAAGAGTTTTTATGTTCACCAGCAACGAAATGGTATATTTTAAAAAAAAAAGATGTAGAAAATATCATGTACATACCATAAATAAAAAAACGAAGTACTTTGGGCGAATTTCACTATTTATATAAGGAACTTAGAAATTATCCGGATCGTTTTTTTGAATATGTGAGGATGGGTCCACCCACATTCGACTATATTTTAGAAAAAATAAGGTCAAAATTAAGAAAACTTTGGAAAAATTGTCATGGAAATCCTATAACTATAGAAGAAAAACTAGTGATAACTCTGAGGTAAGGTTATATTGAGGAAAAACAAATAAATACACATAAAAATAAATGTAAGCACGATTTAAAAAACAAAATATTGTTTAAAAGTAAATAATAAAATAATAACCAAAAATAATGAGTAAAGACAGCACTAATTAATTTTTCTACCTCCATTTTGAAGCTCCGATACTGGAGTTCAGCTAGCAGAAAAATGAAAAATTCAATTCTATCATCTATGCTCGTTTATACCAGCGAGTATGAGTCACTAGTCGAAGCTTCGTTGTGCACGCTCACATAAGAATGTACTAGGTTATTCTATAAGCGCTGATGCATCACTGCTATCATCTCAGCTATCATCTATGCTCACAGCTCCGTTGTGAACGTACCCTTAGAAGTAGCGGCAGCAAAGTTAACTTCAGCTTTTAAAAAGAATAATGCGATTAAGTACTCACATTTTATTCCATTGGGTAGATCCATTAGTTTGTATGGAATAAAGAAACCTTTGTTGCTCGCCGACTTGCTCGTATTAAAGATAAGGTGGCCTTCGCCAAAGGCGTATAAACCATTGTCCTTTACAAGGAAAGCACTCTTTCCACTATCTGAAAATGAAAAATTACCAATCCATAGAAATGTATACAATTTTCTCTCTCTCTCTCTCTCTATCTATCTATCTGCATTTAAGTATATCTCTCCAAATTTTTGAAAAAAAATACTTCAAATAAAATAAGATTTTGTAGGAAAATAATTCAGGAAGTTGAAAGAAAATCATTACGAGACTTTTTTTTTTTGAGAAAATTGATGAAAACAAAAAAAAAAACTAAGTAATGTCTCACATCCAGTTCACAGTATTGCGTTCGAGATATTATTTTTTCAAAATTTTTCTCACTAGGTAAGGAAAGATTTATGGCCATGTCTAATTTTATGGTTACTTCGTTAAAAATCGTTTTAAGATAAACTGAGTCTGAAAATAATAGGTTAAAAAAGAAGAAGATAAGTTATGCATTTTTTTAACTAAATATAACCAAAATGAAAAGGAGCTAAAACATTGTCAGAGGAAACAATTGTGATTTTAGCAATTTAAATCCCTTAAACGGAAGTACTGCAGTGCTGAAGGAACTTCTTATCAAATTCATTCGAAAATGCAACATAGATTTTTTACTGAACTTCTTATGTAAAATACAAACACCAAGGAATATACTACTATATGTGAAATATTGACCAAGGAATATTTTTTTTTTTTAGGTGTTTCTGAAGACGGTTTAGAGCAGTGATGGCGAACCTATGGACCCGCGAAGCTTTTTCACTGACCCACAATTGCTAGGCAACCATTTGTTTGTTTACGCGGGTTGATTTAGATTTTCTAATTGTTGAGGATAATTTATATTCTATCTGTATTTTTTTTTTTCAATCACGCATTTGTCACAAAAGCAATTTAAATGCTATCTATAAACCTTTAGTTTAAAAAGGTTTACAAAATATCAAATAAAATGTATAATTTTACTCATATTTTGTTTGTTACAAAAAAAAAAAATCGGACAGCCCAAAGTAAATAACCATATTTAGATTTTTGTCTTCAGATAAAACACTCTTTTGTAAGGTTTTGTTCAGTTATATTTGTAAAAAGAGACTTTCACAGCACTTGTTTCGTCCCGTTTTACCTAGGTTAAGCCAACTGAATTTTAAAGATGTTTAGTTTTGAAAATATTCAGTTTAAAATTTGTAAACTTATCTCTTGTGCAAATGGGCATTAGTGACCCAAGAGCTAGTACTAGAAAAAAAAAAATGAACAAAATTTGACCCACGTCTCAAAAAGGTTCGCCATTCCTGATTTAGAGTCCTTCTTCTTGTGTATTGAAACTTAAATATTATAGAACTAATCTTAAGACATACTAAAGAAGATTTTCGATTAATTAATGATAAATGAAATTTCCAAAAGGCGCAATCGAATGACTGCTCATTCATGAAAAATCGGTTCACGCGTTTATAAACATGTTGTAACAGGAATAAAATTTAATTTTTTGCAGTTTTTCTAAAAATCTATTTGATCTGCGGAAAAAAAAGAACTGTTTTAAAGCAAAGTTGGGAAGGGATTAGGATCAAGTTAAATCAGTCTCGAAACTTGAGTTTTCTTTTTATCGCTAAGAACATTCTATATCTAATCTTAAGACATATAAAAGAAGATTAATTAAAGTTAAACGAGACCTCTAAAACGCACATCTACTTGAAATTTCGAATCGATTGACAACCTCATTAATTAAAGTGATTATGATTATACATGACTATAAAAATCAAATTATCATTTTATCGGAATAATTGGGATCAATTTTATGACAAGTTTTCAATGTTAATACCCGTTTTGAGTTGTACCATCTGAGCGTGATCTACCTACTGATGATTGGTAATTTGAAATTAAATTGTTTTTACCCCTAAACTTAGGATGGATGATTTGCGAGGAATCGGTCAAATAAAAAATTTATTTGATCGATCAAATTTATTTGACCGATTTCTCGCAAATCATCCATCCTAAGTTTAACAATTTACGGTCACGAAACCAATATATTCATATTGTTTTTACCTACAGCTCATTACTTAGAGGTTTATTCTAGTTATTAAAAAGAATCAAAATGTATTTAGTATTTTTCTTAAAATCGGTTTCTAAAATACATTTAAATTATTTTACAGCGAATCAATCTACGACTTATTCAGCATTTTTTTCATGAAAAAGTCTATTAAGGAGAAAACTTGCGAGAGAAAGTAATGGATAGACTTCCGGCTAGTTCGCCATTTCTAGACCATTTCTATAGACTCAGATTTGGGTTTAAATACCGTGTATTTTTGTAATGTCCGTTCAGATCTGTTGTAACAAATTCTACGATATGTTGGGTCTAAAACGTCGTATCAGTTTTTGTCTTTTAAATCTAAAGTGAATGTCGATTCTGATTAGATTAATTCTGTAAGGATGCAGCGTACTGTTCTCTTATCTTGAAGAAAGATTATTGCCGATTTCAGTTACCAAAGATGACAAGCAACCTTTAAATACAAATAAGAAATTATTAATGAAATTGGCAATAATATTTCACCCTTTCTTATTGTAAGGATATTATTTTTATTATAAGACGCGTCAACATCTAAGATCACTGGCACCCAGAAGTTGCTTCAGTACTCCGCCGGCCTGCGGACAGTGTGCTCACTTACAGACAACACTGTCCATCACCAGGCAGTAAGAAGGAGCTGCCAGAAACTTCTAGGAAGAGAAAAAAAAAATCTAAGGCCTAGCAATTGGATTCGAACCTGTGTTCTCGCAGCTAATCCCTTCCCTAATATAAGGATTATTCAAGGGAACTTGGTTTATAAAGATGGATAATGCAAAGACCATCACCTTGTACCTTAATACGATGAACATGTCCAGTCTAAGAAATCATCCAATGATGATAAATTGTTTACTGTAATTGCTTATTGATTGCATAATGTCACGTAATTAAAACATATCCCACAGGAAAAATGTGTACAAAATGGGGCAGTTTTCTGTCTTAGGTTAAGACGAATTTCTGGCACATTGTAACTAATTTTACTCTGGTATAAATTGAAAGGCTTGTACGAAAAAGTGAAATAATAATAGTTATGTTTACTATGTTGCTATCCTAGTACCGAGCTGATAGATAAGAGTCGTGAATTTTCCTACAACTTCTGTGTAAAATTTATCTATTTGTGTCTTGTCTCACTTTTAATGCCGAACAACTTTTTGTTTTTCTCATTTAAAGTACAGTCAGTTTAGAAAACTAAGTGAAAAATATGCTTTAATACTTACTGAAGAAATGTACAGCTTCACATTCTTTTAGGATATTCAATGTAGTACCGATTAGGTTCCATTCAGCCACTAGATTTGATGTTTCCATATTTTAGGTTTTTGGCTTAATACAAAATAACTGAAATCTAATTTAAAAACAAACTTTTTCAAGAAAGAAAAATAACTTATTTGCTAAAAATGAAAATACTCTTCTATGTACACGGTTGCATCCAACACCAGTACACTAATAATACTAGTGGGCTTTGAGTTCTCCGCTCCTAACCTTTCCTTTCTGTTTTGGAGTAGGGGTATTTGGAAAAATTTGATCCAGGGAGGGGGCAGGATTTGAACAGAAATAATCTCATTAATCTCCGATCTAATTGCTAATTTTTGTTTCAACATTATTTTGATACTTTCTCTTCCATCATTCGCCTAAGTTCTCCTTAATTTAGATCTTTTTCTTTAAAAATAAAAAACTATTAGGCACATTGCTCAATGTATGATAGTTTTGGAACTATTTTTATTTTCTTTCCAACAATAATGGGAAATATTTCACTCGAATTTATTGGGTTATACAATTTTTGGTGTGGTCCAAAAACTGCCTTCATCAATTGGTATCTAATTAGGATTGAGGATAACTATACTCATGGCAATTTACATTGACTGGAATCGGTTCTTTTCTCTTTTGAAATTTTGCATAGCGAAAGATCTGAAAATTTTAAAGAATATAGATAGCATCTTATTTTATAAGTTTCAAAAAATCCATCGTATAGATCAGGGGGTCGCCCAACTTTTTTTTGATCATGGCCACCCCACTATATAATTTTTCGAAATCTCCATCGACCCCCCACATAAAAGTAATTTTCAGTTAATTAAAAATAAAACTATCTATTAGGTACTGGTGTTTTGTACAATTTATTTTTATGATTTTAAACATTTATTAAAGTAATTTTACATTGTGTAACAAATAGTTTTATGAAAAATATCTTAAAGTTGAAATTTAAATACCTTAATATTTATTAAATAATAAGTAATCTATATATATAAAAATGAATGTGTGTCTGTTTGTTTGTATTCGATAGATTCAAAAACCATACATCCAATCGCCGTGAAAATTTGGGAAATTATTAGGTATATCCCCGGGAAGGTTTTTGCAAAGTTTTTTTTAAAATCAGAGTTGGGGTTCTAGGTGCTCCCGAACAAATATCCCAAAAATATCAAAATAACATTTAATTAGTAATATTTGTTAAAAGTGTAACCATGAAAACCTTGAAAAACAGTTTTTTGCAATTATTAATACGAGAATAAATTATACCGAAGATGGTGGAAAATCCATTAAACTAAAAGAACTCAACAATACTATTGATGTTGATAATCGTTGGGTAGTACCATATTCTCCATTACTACTAAAAACGTATAACGCATAAATGTTGGGTACTGCAATTCAGTGAAAGCTATAAAATATATTTGCAAATATGTGAACAAAGGAAGCGATATGGCAGTGTTTGGGGTGGAAAATACAACTGCATCTAACGATGAAGTCACCCAATATCAACTGGGACGCTGCATAAGTAGCAATGAGGCCGTATGGCGTATTTTATCATTTTCCATTCATGAGCGATATCCAACGGTTGTTCATTTAGCAGAAAATGGACATCGTGTGTACTTTACATCAGAAAATGTACCTGCAAGAGCAATGTCACCACCTCCAACAACATTAACTGAATTTTTCACATTATGTAGAAATGATACCTTTGCAAGGACACTACTGTACTCTGAAGTAGGGATAATTTTATTGTTAATTTTCATTTCGATGTATTGTATACATTTGATCATTAATAAATTATGTTTGAGGTATCAAAACTGCCTTTTTGTTAAACACAGCAACGTGTGAACGGGTACAGCTATTTATAAATAAGTAAAGTAACTACAGTATTGCTTCTTAATTAATGAGATGGGTGTGCTCCTGGTGTTTCTTTGCAAGGTTCGCTATATTTGTTATACTTATTTGTTCGCTATAATTTTACATGGATTACAGGCACTTCTTGACATCCAATAATTGGCATTAAAATAAAGAATTTTTTTGTCATAAGATTCATTGCTACTGCATACATGTAGTTAATTGTATTGGCAGAGAACGGTATTAGACGGGTGAATGATTGGGTTTGCTATTAATGTTTACATCCTGCCACGAAAACTTGGTATTTTTGTAGGATTGTAATAGTGTTGTTATTACAGCACTAGTTGAGAGCATAATACGTCATGGGAGCATTTCAGTTCCAGTGTGCCGTTTACTGTTTGGTATTCTGACTAATGTGTGCCATGACCAGAAAAAGGTTGGGAAGCACTGCCCTAAGGTAATTGCTGCACTGGATTATGCAAGGTACAAGGAAGACCTAGTGCAGACAGAAGAACGGTATTCTTGTTAAGAAATCTTTTGAGATTGTGATTTCATTGCAGTAGATTATTACATTAAATCTTGATTTCGAATCGCTGCGAATTATAGTAAAACAAAATTAGCCAACCACCAAGAGGAACATTTAAGAAGAAGAGAATGAATACACTAAGCACAACGAATGTGAACAGTTGTAGAAACAAAAAACATTAAGAAGGAGATATTTAATCATTGCTAAATAAAGACGATGATCTAATCTAATTTAATTGGCAGAGGAATTGTAGAAGACAAAAATAAAAATAAATATTCCTGATAAGAAGATCTGCACAATATTTATTTATTTTTTTACGATGAACACAGCGAGTTTCTAGTTACTTATTTTTATATTCTATGGATATGCATACGCTGGTATCGCCTGATTAAAAGTGCTTACACTACAAATTATTATCGTAAATAAGCCGTTATCGTCTATAAAAGAATGTTTAAGAAAATTTATTTAAAACATCAGGGAATCCCAGAAGGAAAGGGAATAATGCTATCTTGCCCAAAATGAAAAGTTCATTGTCAATGGTACTTACCAAAAGTGGACATCGATTTTAGAAGAGGAAAACTATCTTCTAATGAAAATATTTTATACTTATTAAAAAAACAACCTGGAAGGAGAGAAAATTCTCAAATTAAGTGTCCAAGAAAAGTCTGAACTTTAAAAAGAGGAAAAAAGAAATGGTTTCTTTATTATTAAAATGCCTAAAGACTTGGTCCTTAAATGGGTCCTTATCCCCCAAATTTTGAGCTCTCCCCTGGTTTAAACGATACCACAGAATTATTCTCCCAGTTTATTTAAAATTTCAGACTGAGAATTCAGATTAGTTTTTAGCATAAGAATAAGAATAATAGTAGTGATAATAATAATATTTTAATAATAATAATAGTAATAATAAATAATAATAAAAATAAATAATAATATTATTACATAATAAAAATAATATGTAGACACAAAAGTACTGTATTTCTACACATCCTACGGCGTGGTAAAACCGTCTGTAAATATTGCACTATGTTAAGACAGAAAAAGAATAAAGTTATATTTATTTAAGATGAATGTATTTATATTATATATTTATATTTATAAAGCTATATTTATTGATTTTAGGAGAGCTTTCGATTCCGTAAATCATGAAAATGCTACGTTTCTTAATTGAGTTATATCAATCAGCAAGCTAACTCATATCGGGCGGCATTAAGATGTGTGATATCCCGATCTCGGAGGCGATCCTCCAAGGAGATACAATGAACCCGCTGTTGTTTTTTTTTTTTTTTAGGCGAACCTGCAGGATTTCACTCAGTAAGAAAGTCTAGAAAATTATCTTGTAGTTTTATTCTTGGTAGAACTACTTGGTAGAAGGTAATTATCCTTCTCTATTGACCTGTCTCTACTGAACGAAACTTGATCGTCTTCGATAGAAGAATCATGTAGAACGAATGGATGAAGAGAGAGAGAGAGAGAGAGAGAGAGAGAGAGAGTGATAAAGAGAAAGATTGCCTTGGAAAAAGTCCAGTGGTTCTGGACAAAGTGATAGGCGGTAGGCCCATAATTTCTAGGATGTTCTCTGGGAGATTTCGACAATGGAAGGCATAAACCTAAGCTGTTGATTAGGCTTCTTGATAACTGTTTTGCAAATATAATAAAATTATTATTAGTATTCTCGTTACAGACAACACTGTCGCATCACTGGACGGTGAGCTGTAAGAAGGCTCCTAGGAAGAGAACATCTAAGGGTCAGCAGAACCCTGGATCTCCGCGTTGGAATCCAGCTAATCACTCAGCTAATCCCTTCCCTAATAAAATTCCTGGGTCTGGCCTCCTGTAGGATAGTTCCACTTCTGGGTACAAGATCATGATGATGAATGCGCAGAGAATCTACTGACCTACTGACAGAAACACTGCGAGTAAAAAACAGTTTCTTCATCTAGTCGGAAGGAAGTAATTAATTTAGAGAGCCATTTTCAACGGAAATAGGTAAAAAAATCTGGTTCAGACAATTGAGCTTAAAAGTGTCATATTACTATCTACACTTGTAGCTAAATCTGTTATAAATATCCGCTTACATACGCCCCTCCCTGACTCTGGGGTAGAATATGTAGGGATGAGGGCAAAAAAAAGGTGTTCATGTTCTAGGGTATTCTGTAAACCCTTTGGGTACAAACATGATAATAACAGAGAAAAAAAGTACCCCACCTTAACTTTGTGGACAAGTATAATATTCACTTAATTCAAACAGCTTTGTACGGAGGTAGTCTAGGTGTGTTCAGATAGGTGGTTTTCTGTACGGGCACGCCAAGTTATATTTAAGGTAAAATCCGTTGTACATGCTCTCTGTGGTATATCAGTACATAATAACTCCAGGCATTGTGCGAAGCCAACAACCTCTTGCTCTGTGTCTACCCTTTGGGTCTACAGCTTGCCTTTTCTTCTCCTACGTACTATCCATTCCCAGTTTACCTCGCACAGATCGCATACCCATTCCTGTGCTGGAAATGCTAATCCTCTTTACCCTATTACCCGGAGTACAGACCGTAAATTTTAACCAGATAAGATTTAGCAGGTGTTCACCTGGTTTGCAGCATTCCTGTGACTTATAGCCATAATCCTTGCGGGCAACATCTTCTATTGGGATTCACCACCGGGCCCGCCCCGGCCGAGGCTTTAGTAGTCTCTAGTCTCTTTCCAGAAATTTTACCGTACTTCTGTAAGTTCATAATATTTTACCCTTTAAATATATTATTATTATTTTTTTACTTTCTTTTTAATCTTGTGAGAAAAATGTATTAGAATCGTGCGAATTTTTAGTATAAATCGGAAAACGAATGTTTTTAAGTGCCCAGAGTACAAAAAAATGGTTTTTCAACTTAATGAGAGTGTGTGTGTGTGTGTGTGTGTGTATTTACACAGGAAGGAAATAAAGTTAGCGCAATGACTTTATAATATTAATAAAGGTTTAAATATTTAAGTTAAATTGTATACATCAGGGGTGGCCAAAAAGTCGATCGCGAGGCCAGTTTTGGTCGATCGTCGATCGCTCGCAATGTTTTCATACTTGAAGCCTAAACGAAGACTAAACAACGTTCTGTCCTGATTGATTCCCATACTGAAGACTCATTATTATTTATCTTTGTCAGGATACACCCAATTATGATTCCATGGTTAGAGACATGCAAACTCAGTCTTCCCATTAATGTTAACGCAACAAATCTGTCTTTATCTGTTGCTACTTTGAATTAATAAATATTCTTAATAATTATCCATTTTCTTTTCATTCCCCTGGATGTGAGTTTTTTGGCCCTTTAAATAATTATTGTTGTTGTTTTCTACGTAGGTAGATAAGCCATACATTTATATTTCAGTACGAGGTGTATTCAGCGAGCTATTGATAGATTAGCAAAAAGTATATTACTCTTTCAAGATAAATTTTCCTGGCCCCTCCAAAAAACGCGAAAGTGAAATATTGAAATCATATTATCAGCCATAGTGTGCATTTTTATAACAATTTTTTCATATTTACGAACAAATAGTACAACTTATACATTGCAGTTGATAAAGAAATTAAATTGCATTTTAAGTTAGTAAAAATCTATCTTGAAAAAGTGTCGGAAAATAGAATTTTTCAGGTACCGCATGCGCGGGAAATGCTGCTATAAAAAGTTGGGTCTGGAAATCTATTTTCTTCATGAGCCTATATCTCGAAAACTTAAATGATTTCAAAAAATAGTATATTTTACTTATCTACCCATACTTCGCTGGGAAAGCACCTTACTGAAACACAGTGTATAAACATAGTATGCATTTCACACCCCTTCTCAACCGACACACTTTTAGGATAAAAAGTAGATCTTATGTACAGAAAAGTTGGCCATCCCTGGTATATGTATAAAGAAAATCGATTGAGCAGAAGTGCCATGGAATCGATTAGATTTTTTTGCGGTTTTCTGGCGTATTTTTCCTCGCTAATTATTTTAATCTCAGATCTCGTTGTGTGAGTTTGAATTTTTCACAAATCGCTGGCTCAATATTACAAGGTTGTACGTTACATTTTTTTCGATTTTCCGTTAGCGGAGTTACAGGGTTGTATGGTTCAAATTACAACTTTTAGTATATGGCAACAGATTGCAGCACGAGCGTAGTGCTCTTAAACAACAATGTTTCATAGTTCTATGTTATGAGAACGGCTATAGTTCAGCATCAATGTTGTATGTAACACATAGAACTCCGATACTCAACTGACTTCAAGAGCTGCCATCACCTAGTGATTCACCACTGGTTTAGTGATTGATGGAGGTTATCTTACTGTTGTTTGTTATAAACTTTGCGAACAAGTTCAGTTTATTTAACAGAGAAAATTATTTTAATTTTTATACCTACTATATCTTTGTGCAAGTACTACTTTATTTGGAGTTGATATTTTGTTATTAGGAATGGCAATGAACGAGGAGGAAGAGTTTTCAATTATTATGGACTTTAGTAGTAACGGTGATTCAGACTATGAAGCCCCACGGTTTAGAGATAGTAGTGGAGGGGAAGGTTCGATACCGTGGGAACTGAGAAAAAATAAAATAATTGGCGGCGACAAGAAAAGGAAAAGTTATAGCGCGAGATAACGCGTAATGCGAGAAAGGACAAAATGCGAGGGAGACGGAAACACAAAAAAAAGTGAGAGGGAAAAGCGTCAAAAGTACCGCTGAGAGAGAGTTCTATAGGATGTAACATTGGGCGCATTCAGCAGACAAGAGCGCTACCAGATCGCTCCCTTTGGGAGCGCTTTATTTCTCTGAACGCTCTGCTACTAATACAACCTAAACATAACCTTTTTTTGAATTAAGATTGGCGAGGAAACGGTCAAATAAAAAAACAACTCGTCTTTTAAATTAAAAGGTACTAGGCCATTTCAAAATCTGGTATTTATTAATCATATTTCAACTTTTTAACTTGTTATCAAAGAGAAAGAAGAGCACGCGATAGGTCATTTTTATGTATTTTTTACATCCCCTTTCTACTAAAAATATTGCCAAGGCAGTAAAACTAGTATTTTTCTTAATATCGGGAAATAAGTCGTTTTCCGAGTGAGGTTTTCTAAGAAAAATCAAATGTTAAGAGCTTTAGATGTTTTCAAGCATACACAAAATGGCTAAAAATTAATTTTACATCTGTTACAAACAAGAAGGTTTAATAATTATTTGATAATTTTGGGAGAGTTGCGTTTAATTACCAAAAAAAAATTGGAAAAATTTCAAACTTGTTTTTATAAATACACGTACTTTGCTAGTAGCGATCACCGCTCCGTCGAAGTAGCATAGAAAATTTCCGCTCCCAACATGTTGTGGAGAGCGATGCTAAAAGTGCGCCATTCAACGGATAGTTCCGTAGCGCTCTTGTCTGCTGAATGCGCCCATTATTGTTCTTCCTTTATTTTAATAACCCGCTTAAATTCAGAAAATCCAAGTTCTATGTAACATTTAAACATTTTTAAACAGGAATTTTCAGTATCAAAGTTGTATAATGAAACATATTTAATTAAATCTAATCTAAATAAGGCGAAATGGGGATTATTCAGTTTTGTTTTTTAGTTAACACATTAGTAAGTAACAGTTAGACTCAATTTAGCAGCGCTAACTTATCTAATAATTGTAGAATAAAAATTTGAAATTTGATTTTCTCGAAACCTGCCTCTGGTCACATAGAACCTTGTAATATTGAGCCAGCGAAATGTCATCATTATCTCCATAAATAGCCAGTAAATAATAAATTTATTTATTTATTATTTACTGGCTACTTCATATTGAATTGTATCTTTTTTCTTAAAATTGTTAATTTTTTTTTGGTTTTAAGACTTTTGTTTACGAGTATTTCAATAGTTGCTCACAGTGTCCATGTTTATCTAGTCTCGAGTCTAAACTTTACGAGGGTCGTTTGAAAAGTCCGTGCAAAGTCAGAGAGATAGCACTACTGGCGCGTATCGAGGTTATGTTTAGTTAGTAGCAATCTCTTGGAAGAACACACACCAAGTTTCAGCCAGATCGGTCTATTTCTTTGTGTTTGGCATTCGTTTGAATTGAGGAAGTCGAGTGATTTACAAAAAAATGGACGAAAAAGAATTTCGTGTGTTGATTTAACACTACTTTATCCGCAGGACTTTAAGCGTCGTTTCGTCACTAAGGATGAAACATGGATACATCACTACACTCCTGAGACCAAAGAACAATCTAAAGAATGGGTTACCAAGGGGGAATCTGCGCCAAAAAAGGCGAAGACCATTCCTTCGGCCGGAAAGATTATGTCGACTGTCTTTTGGGATTCGCAAGGAATAATCCTCATCGACTATCTGGAAAAGGGTAAAACTATTACAGGTGCATATTATTCATCGTTATTGGACCGTTTGAAAAATCGAGCTGCAAGAAAAACGCCCACGATTGGCCCACAAAAAAGTCCTTTTCCATCACGACAACGCACCAGCTCACACCTCAGCAGCAGTTGTGGTCGCAAAATTAATGGAAATAGGGTTCCAACTCGTTTCACATCCCCCCTATTCTCCAGACTTGGCTCCCTCGGACTACTATTTGTTCCCCAATATGAAGAAATGGCTGGCGGGAAAAAGATTTTATTCAAACGAGGAGGTGGTTGCAGAAACGAATGGCTATTTTTTTCAGACTTGGATAAATCCTATTATTTGGAAGGGATCAACTAACTAGAGCAGCGTTGGACTTTTCAAACGACCCTCGTAGTTTAGTGGTTTTAAAAGCAAAATAGACAGAAATGAAATATTCCCCCCCCCCCCAGTTCGTCGACCCTTGTTTAGCTACTTCCGGAAAAACTCTATTAGTCCATCCTTCCCTACGTTCACGTCACCTAATTTGGTAACTTAGCCTTTTAAGCTTCGGCTCAATAAGTATTCCATTACTTAAATCTTCTTTTACCTACTTAATGATCACAGCCAGTTTAAATTTTATGAGCAACATCCGCTTGTAACAGAGACTTAAAAAAAAATTTCCTTTCACACTTTCCGTTTGCTGCTTTGTTATTAAGAACTAAGCTAAGAAAAATTTAGATCTCTCTTTAATTAAATAAACTATGGACTTTTAGAAACCATGTAAATGATAATTTTTTCCCGTTGAATTGATTTGAATTTATTATAATTGGTAAAAGTTTGCAAATAAAGTGAAAATTGTTAACACGTTAATTACTTTTACGATTTTCCGGTCTTGTAGCGTAGTCAGTTTCCTTCAGGATCACCCTCTGCGGACTTAGTGACACCTAAATAAAGTCTTGGTTTAATAATGTTCTATCTAATTTAATGTGATTAAAGAAACATAAAACTCACCTAGGACTTCTCCTTCTTCTTCTTCCCTCAACCGTCATCTCATACACTGCCTTCGGGATTCTGTCTTCACCCATCCCTTAACAAATGCCCCAACCCATTTTAGCTGCTTAAGCTCTAAAGGATTGAAGGATATTTTGTTGGACATTTAAAACTGTCCTAATATCTGCATTTCTTATTTTTCTCCTTCTGGAGTTACCTGCTGACCACCTCCCAGTAGTCTATTTCTTTTCTTTTTTATGTAGAGCCCAGGTCTCTGCTCCGTATAGCACAATACTTTCAAATATAGCCTTATAGATTAGGTGCTTTCTGCTTCGGGAAATACTTTTATTCCACAGCACTGGATTGAGCAATCCTATGACTCTTTTCCCTTCTCTAATTCTTCTTTAAAAGTATCTATGTAAAAAAACTGCCCGTGTCTTAACCAGATCAGTGGTTGAGGACGAAATTCTATCTCTACAACCACGTGCTGTCCCCGAAAAATTGTTCCAAAGAAGCTGGACAACAGAGATGAGTTGTTTCATTACTTAGGGATCTTACAGTGTCTTACCTGTAGCAATAGTGGGGATGTAATTGAAGGTCTTAAGATCAAAATCTCCAGACACCCAGCGAGGAGGACGCATCCAAGTCTAAGTAGCACTCCAAATTGAGTCCAACTGCTTGCTACCCTGGCTGGCGTTCTGCAACTAAGATCCAGAGAGGATCGAAAGCCTGTATCGAAAGCCACAAACGCACGCCATTGCACTTCACACCGTTTCCTATTACTTTTATTAAAATTCAGCAAGAACATAATACCTCCTCTTACTAGTAATAATATGAGGAATATTAAGAGAAAGAAAATTAGTGACTGACCTTGAATAGTCAAGGATATAGTGTAAGTAAACAGAAACAGTGATAAACTATTCCGCCGTTAAACTACAGTAAAACAGGAAGGTTAATTTGCTGTTCTAAATATAAGCACACCCCTTCCAAAAACACATGCAAACAACAAACAGTTACCCTGAACTACTAAAGGTAATAGGTGGTAACTAGTTTCTAAACAATAGTTACCAGAAACACTCTTCCACCAGTGTGTACCTTTGCCACCTGTAGTTTCCGGATGGTAATCTTAAACTAACCGACTAACTATGTCTTACTGGAGACACCCAGTTATAGTGACACCTCACCAAAACTGCGCTTTTAGAATGCGGTCAGCATGTCCAGACATGTACGTACCAAACACTTTAAACCACATGGTATTTATTATTTCCACTAAAACTACTACCAAATTGTGGATTCCACTTTGGTGGCACAAACTAGGTAACTACTTTCCAGTCTACTAGTAGCGCTAGTGACAACTAATTTAAACTAACCTTCTCGGGTTTGTCGCTTGTTTAAGAAGTTATAATTACAAAATTAATTCATTTTATAATTTAGATTTTCCACCGGATTTTGGTTGAGTTTGATTTTTTTTTGAGTTTTTCTTTTTGAACCATTTTCCTGTAAAAATAAACCCCATTACCTCTGCGTACTGCTTGTAGGAATCCAATATGTCGATCATCATTGTGATTATTAAGTCGTCTTCCGCCTATTGTGCCACCCACGCCATGCACCAACAAAACCCAGATGTTCTAAGGATTGAAAAGAAAATCCAGCTTTTCGGGAGATACTTTACGAAGAGAGAGAGAGAGAGAGAGGAATCTAAAATTGTACAACCTTTCTGCATACTTCTACATATCCTGCGCCAATGATTTCCTGTTATTACTTGTAACTCCTCCTTTTTTTTTACAACGTGCTTCCTTCATCCCATTCTCCCATTCTGTTCGCGGCCAACCTCTCTGACTATTCTGTCCAATCAAACTGTGCACCGAACGACCCTGTCCTGTCGGGTTCGTTGCCTATCGTTTACCCTGAACCAGTGTTAACCATTCTTTTCTGCTGCTGACTGTATCCTCAGCTTGGCCCTTATGGGCGGCATTTCGAACCTAGCCATGTCTAGTCTTCCCCTCAACCTTATTTTTCCAAATATCTCATCTCAGGAGCCTGTCTCTAACTTTTATGTTTTTCTTAAGTCCAGGACTCTGATAAGTATTTTGTGAGTATGGGGAGAAAAATAGTTCTATAGATTCCTTCTCTGTTGCTGAACAGATTTTCAGTGTCTAGCAAATTTTCGCTTGCTCTTTAACCGCCCTAAGTATAGTATGAACGGCCTCATTGCCTGTACAACGTTACAGAAATTAAATATATGAGTAAAATTTCAAATTAAATCTATGGACTGTAAGTGCTATTCACAAAAGTTTTTGGTAGAAAAATAAACTCGCTTCTCGGCTTCTCAGAAGATCGAAGTGCTTATCAGCTGTGCTTATCAGCTTAATCTCTGGGACGGTCTCCATAGGTGACCCATTTCCTTTAAATGGGACTTCTTTTCCCTCTTTTTCGCCAATAGGTTTTATTCTTCTTAACTTGCTCTTCTTCCTCGTCCGCTTCCTGATTCCCAACTATCCGTTACATCCTCTTCGACATCTACTTCTTCCCATTTTGTAGTTTAGTACGGCCGGTATAGCCTTAATATTTCTGATAATTCTGAAATCCCAAGTCTCCAAATTTTTAAAAGTCCCGAAATTTCATTTTTCATATCTGACTGCCAAAAAAAATTGTTTTATGATTGCAATGCTTCTTTTGTGACACACACACACACACACACACACACGCACAACATTGGATCAGAATCGTTATCAAAGTGGCCAGCATCACCTGAGAAAGAGAATCCAAAGAAACTTTACTTTATTTTATTCGCTCTGGGATCACCATTACATATCAATTGTTGAATTATTTGCCCAGCAGGTCGTAAAAACTGGACGCCCATAAAGTTGTATTTTATAGCCCATCACCCTGGGCCTTTATATTGCGCTATAGCATCAATGCAATATATCGATTGATACAAATGAATAAATTAAATTAGATTAAATATAAACAATTCTATTGTATAAACAGGTGGTGAAAGTACTGTTTACATATTTTTGGTTACGTACAAATCTATGGTAAAAGTGATGCCTAGATAATTCTCTAAAAAGTGCAATTAATTATTAAATGAACTGTCTAGTCACCTGTATAATATTAATACAAATCAAATATGGGACTAAATTCCCATAAATTTACTAAATTTTTCAGTATTTAAAGATTTACTCATAAAACAACACTTACAATTTTATTGAAACGACTTATAGTGATTATAAACATTTAAATTTACAACTGCTATTTCTCGTCAAAAATAACTTTCCGTTCCATATATTTATTCCTTTTTAGCAACAAAAGAGAAAACGTCTTACTCAGTTGGGGCTACATTTAGGGCTACTATTCTTCAACACCTATTCTCCACGTTGTACTTGCTCACAGTTCCATATTTTTCCACAGGTTTTTTGCAATGATTGAAAAGAAAAAGATCTACTCCAGTTGTAACATTTAGTGCTGCCCTTATTCGCCGTTGTACTTACAGGAAAACACCTATTCTCCACGTTGTACTTGCTCACAGTTCCATATTTTTCCACAGGTTTTTGGCAATGAATGTAAAGAAAAAGATGTACTCCAGTTGTAACATTTAGTGCTGCCCTTATTCGCCGTTGTACTTACAGGAAAACACCTATTCTCCACGTTGTACTTGCTCACAGTTCCATATTTTTCCACAGGTTTTTGGCAATGAATGTAAAGAAAAAGATCTACTCCAGTTGTAACATTTAGTGCTGCCCTTATTCGCCGTTGTACTTACAGGAAAACACCTATTTTCTTGATATTAATATTATATTATTTTTTGATGATTGTTTTTAAGATTAGTTCTTGGGGAGCGGCCGGGATTCACTTTCCTGAAAGGTTACTTTACGAGATATTGTTCAGTTTTTGTCAAACTGTATAATTTTGTAATCTCAATGATTCAAAAATTTTTTGTAAAAATTTTTGTAAATTCACAATCTTTAGAATTTTAGTAAGTGAAAGTAGACTAAGTGTTCACAAAGATTACTTTTAATTTATTACGTAACCAATAGAAGATAAAGAAAAGCTTAGTCTACCAAAATGAAATACCCACGCTTCATTGCTACTGTTCACAGGTACATAATAAAAATAATAGAGAAACTTATGGTACATTACTTTTCATATAAAACTTTGTCGGTGTGTGTGTGTGTTAGATTCAGAGGGTGTGTGAGTGGTAGTTATGCGCTGAAGAGGAGTGGGGCGGGAAGGCAATGCACATCATGAAATTTATTGAGGTTTGCTTCAATAGGACGAATGGACCTCAATGCAATATACCGTTCCCAACATCAATCATCGAAAGCAGCACATTAGGCGCTCTGATGAGGTCATAAAGGGAAGCCTCTCTCTAGAACGGGGTCCTGGAGTAAGGAGGAGGCCAAGCGTTACTACTGGCTGGCAGAGTGCGAGATGATTGTAGGAATAGTGTGCTGTCGTAGTGTGGTGCAAGTAGGTTACTGTCGTAGTGCGGTTAGTGTTAGTAACAATAGTAAGCACACTATAGTGTAGCGTACAGCGTAGTATGTATGGCCTAGTGTACGTACGCTAACGCTTCATCAAGACTCCGCCTTGGTTACCAAGTACCAGAGTATCATCTAACCAACCATTACACTCAGTACTCTCCTTTACATTCTACATTCCTCTCTCGCCCCTCCAAAAAAGAGAGAGCAATATCTTCTTTCTTTTTTTTTCAGTTTCCTCATCTATTCTTTGGTAACACTTCCTTCTTTTTCTCCTTCCTTCGTCCTTCTTCCTCTTTCACTTCCTGTCCAGCTCCCTAGTAGCCAGTTCTTTATCACATTCTTCTGCCAGCATTTTTGCTCCCAAGTAAGGGAGGATAAGTACAACAATTCGTTTACCATAATCCTGATAAGCTGGTTAGAGTATACGTGTTATGGATATATGTCCCAGAGTGTGCTTATATATCTATAAATACCACTACACTAAAAGAAAAAAAATATGCACCCTGGTTTTCGTAAAACAGAAGAGTCCTATATACATACATATATACTCTTGTGAAGAAGAAATAATAGCTAGATGACGTTTCAAAATGGAAGTCATATGACGCTAAAAGCCTCTTTCCTGTAGTCCAGGAAGTAAAAAAGAAGGAACGGAGAAAAGTAGGCATTAAAAAAAAGCGGAAAGAGGATCTTAAAATATCCTTCTTTCTTAGGATATCCTTTAGTACCAATTTTCTTTTATTACTTCCTTGCTGAAGAATCTTTTAAGATCATATCAAAGTTTTACCATTCACTAAACTAATGATATTAAGCTAATTAAGTCAATTTTGTGACTGGTGCCATGAGGCACAGGGATCTAGGCTATGAGACACAAGGACCTAGGCCGTGAGGCACAAGGACCTAGGCCATGAGGCACAAGGACCTAGGCCATGAGTGGGGCCCCTAACCTACCCAATAGAAAACCTAACTCTCGTTCAATCCTTACACTGGTTTATCTTGAACCTAACTGTCTTGTTAGTTACCTGTAGCAATGTAAACCTGTCCCGCATCGATGTTGCATCTGGTAATCTTAACGAACTTTCTAGGTTTATTCAGTGCACTGGGGGCGATTGAGTCGCCATGCTTCCTATGTCCTGTTAGTACTTTATTAGTTTATTATACATTAGCATCTAGCAACTTTTAGCCGGATTTTTTTTTTAAACCCCAGTATCTCTCATGAGATGAGGGGTGGGCGGGAAACAATGGGCATTTTGGATTGCCTGTGTTCCTTCCCTATTTTTGGTGGAACCGCCCTTTTAATACAATCTAATCCTAATCCCGCTGTATAACCCCCACTCCAAGTACCCGCAGTCTACATTGCCCAAGGTCGTGCGCTGGCTACTTTGTTTGCTCTACAATTTTCATAATGTTGACACTGAGCTTGCCCACTGAAGTTACCTTCATGTTGAGTAACTGGCAAAGCCGATTAGCGCTACAACGTTTCTTAGATCTTACTGTGCTCCAATTTGTTGATCACAAAAGAATGGTTAGGTTCAACAATTTTTTTTCTTTAAATCTCTTGGAATGAGCGCAAAAGTTAAGTTGGCAAACATGTGCACTGCTTATTAGTTCCCCACTCTCTGATTAAGGCACCCCAAAAATCAGCAACACAGTTTCTGGGCCTTCGACAATTCGTCTGCCTCTTCCATTATTCCTTTGAATTCCTTGATCTTCCGGAACGTACGAAAGGCTTTTCAACATTCTTTCAATCTAGTTTCCTGAGTCATCATCTACATTCCTTTACCAGCTGTCTGATTTATGCAGGGCCTAACTTATCGTGAAATATCTTATTCCTCTTAAACCTGTTCTTCTGTATTTACTTTCAGCTAGCAACACTGATCTTCACGCTCATACTTTTTGTCCTTCTATTCGGCATCTTGCTCAAATTCTGATTCGCTCCGTCTCTTTCAAGTCTTACCTGATAGTTCTTTTCAAAATGAATATCCATCACACTAGTCAATTTGTTTAAATTCTTGATTACATTATTTTTTAGTACAGGGTACTTTTAAGTTTCATTTCCTGCTAAATATCAATTTCGGACACAACGGTAGCCGAGCGGTTAAGAGACTAGACCCGCAATGCTAAGATGTATTGTTGGTTTAGTGGGTTCGATTCCCGGTCTCTTAGTTTTGGATTTTATTTAATGGTTAATAAAAGAAATTTACAGTAAAGTATGTTTGCTAGTCGCCTCCGTCCCCTACACCTAATTGGTAGTTGGACGTTAAGCCCCACCTCAAAATATAGGCGATTACTTTACTACTACTTTACTAAATATCAATTTCAAAAATTTATACACGTCGCTTCATCTTACTAGACCATACAGGTTAAATTATTTTCTGAATGCTTACTTTTTAAATATTGTACCATAGATATGGTCTAAGAAAATATAACCAGGACAATGTCTAAATGTGGGGAAAAAAATATATATAGAAAGAGATATGTAGTACTGGAAAAAGGGCCGATTGAAGGCGTAGTTTCGAAATTGTTGACATGACTGTCGTGGGATTTGCCCGCCAATTACAATACCACACTCTTCACCAATGCAGAGCTTCATCCCACCCGCACTTGCCCTGCGGCTTTCCCTCTGGTGTGGCTTCGGTACCCGATCCTGGATACTACCACCAAAACAAAGTTAGAATTTGCCATCCACCTTTCTAATGCTTCCTCTCTTTCTATGGTGAGGAGGAGGTCTATTCCACATCTCCCATACTCCTCTGGTGTAACCGGACGGTATATATTCTTTCTGCCATGTCTGACTACTACTGCCAATCCCCCCCCCCATAGCCTGGCACTGTGACACTGGTAGTAAATACTAATAGAGGACCACTCTGTCACATATATCATACAACTGTTGTATATAATACAAACGGCAGGCTCGTCCAAAGAGACGTCCAGAGTAACCGAACAGAGAAGTACGGGCGGTGATATGTACATCCAATTCAGTGACTTCCCCCTGGTTGTCCTCTCTCTTTCTCTCTCTCTTCTGTACTCTCTCTCTCTTTGCTGATAGAGATTTTAGTTTGTCCAAAGTTCCTGTGTATGTGTCTGAACATCGGCCAACAAAGTCCATACCAGAATCTCTACCGCGGCTCCCTTAAATTTGCCGAAATAAAATATTCCCTTTTTACCATGGATAAAAAAACCTCTTCCCTAAAAAAAAAAAAAAAAAATTTACTTTATCATTTAAATAATAGAGAAGCACTAGAAAAGGAATAGAATTTTAAATTTTCTAATGTACCCGCAGGTTACGGTGGACCCAATGGTTTTCAACTTTCAATGAAGTCGTCTCCTTCTTGGGCATTAAAACACTCAGTAATCATTTTGCAATTTATCAAACTCAGGGAAAGCTAAAAATAAAGAAAAATCAAAGCTTGGGCTTTTACGTTCAAACTAGTAAATTAGGTGTCGTAGATGAACGCGACTAGCAAATTACTACTATATTAAATAATTACAATTATAATTAAAAAGTTGACTTCTCTTTATGATAATGTGAAAATTTTCGCTGATTTGAACAAAATTTTTAGTAAAATTTTAACAACTTAAAAAGACTGCATCGTGTTCTCAAGGTGTAATAACAATTCTACTTAGACAGTGGTGCCTCCGATGTCAATCTATAGAACTAGAACCTGATTAGAGAAAATATTTTTTTTTTCTGTTTTATTTTCTTAACTTCAGGTTTTAAAAGTAAAGTGATTGCTTATTTTTCCAGACAGGCTTTACATCCAACTACCAAATTAGGTGTCGTGGACAGAGGCGACTAGCAAACATATTTACTTTACTATAAATTTCTCATATTAACATTAAATGAAATCCAAGGCCTAGACCGGGGAATCGAACCCACTAACCAGCAATACATCTTAGTATTGCGGGTCTAGCCTATAACCGCCTAACATACTTTACTGTTAAATTCCTTTTATTAACCATTAAATAAAATGCAATGCCTTGACCAGGGTGAATCGAACCCACTAAACCAACAATACATCTTAGCATTGCAGGTCTAGTATCTTAACCACCTCGGCTATCGTGGCGCCTAAAATAATAAATATAATACAATAATAATAATAATAATAATAATAATAAAAACGAATTCTGAAACTCCTTGATTTGTTTAATAAAACTATTTAATCAGCTTTAGAAAAATTGCAAAATCAGAAAGTTTTTATTTAATCCAAGATTATTATAATCTTTTTGAGGCTAAGTTTATCCAGGGTATTTCCCGGGAGGGGTTAAATATCTAATCATTGTGTTGTCTATCATATTATGACGTCATATCCGCATACCATGTTGTTTTAAATTCCAACTTGGCGCATTATCTTTGTTTATTATTTAGTTAGTTAAATATGTTTACCATTAGATTCATAGATGGAATTTCCCAAAGTTTTTAACAATTGAACATTTCAGGACAAAGAGTTTGGGAAGGAGTCCCATTTATTTGACTTAGTTCTTATCTCTTTTTAAGAATTAGTTCGACTATCAGTCGCTGTTTAAAGAGAAAATATCTAAAACTTACAGTCTTTAATTGTATTTATTTCCCTAAGTTACTAAAAGTTTTGCGTGTCTTCTTCAGGGATAAAGTGCAGGTGATATGGTAAATATTAAAAAAGAAAATTAACGTTTACATGTTGTACGAGTATGTATTGGGAAAATTCATTGAAAACATCGCTCCCTCCATAATTAGACATTTTCATCGCTAGAAATTTTTTTTATCGAATTCGACGGTGCGTACAAGTTTTTGCGCCTTCCCCCCTAATACAGATCTCTTTTTTGTTTTTTGTTTTTGTTTTTTGAGCCCTGATTAGGAAGTAAATATTGGCAGAAATGTTATCCTAAAGATTTGGCTCCGTGAATCGTAGGTTTTCTCTCTTATTAATCATTTAAACTTTTATCAAAACTTAATCTAAGAATCTCAATTAAACGATCAAATATTTTTCCTCGTTAACTCTTCTTTCCTAATCTAGATGCAACAAGATCCCAATTTTCCTGATCGATTACCTGTAGATTATCCTAGATGCAGTAATTTTGTATAGAAAGTTCTGGTAGATGTTGAAATTAAAGGTTTAAATATGGAAAGTATTGGTGACTTTGCTACAGGGAAGTAACCAAGCAAGCAAGACTGTTGATTTGGACAGCTCTGTCCAGGAAGTTGAGGAACGGAATGGATTATTGTTTGAAGTGAGAGAAGAAAAGTAAACCAGGAGAAGTGAACCTGATGGAGCGTAATCTAAAACAGAGGGGGGGCTATATTCTCAATTAATTGTTGACTTAGTAACTATCACTAAGGTACTCTTGGGTTAGATGCGCTCCTGCTCCTGAGGTAGCGTTCTATCTAAATGGCAAAACGGATAATTTGTTTCATTCGCCATTCATCAGAATTGGCCAAGAACTGTTACCATCTTATCAAAAAATATAATTAGAATAAAAGAAAACAAATTAAAAATATGCTTTTATTACAGCAGGAAATTGTGATTCGCAGGAAGTAGGTTTTTTGTTTTTTAAATTATTAATAACTGGATAGGAAGGGATCGTCTACGAGTTTGTCTGCAGTGAAGTAAAGGCGGGAAAAAAAGGAGCGGGAATGTAATATGTATTTGGCGCACCATTGCCAAAGCGTGGAGGCGGCCAACTTTGCCAGTAGTGGGGGAAGGGAAAACGCCAGATCATTGACCTAGCTTGCTGGGTTACCATGGTTACTCTATGGATCACCCCTTACCATTGCGCCGTCCCCCGGTAGCTACCGGCTTTAGTGGATACCAGCCTGTCTGTGACGTAGGGCGGCGGCGACACGCGCCTCTGACGTCACACAAACACTCAACACAAACACACATATTATGTGTGTATATATATATATACGTATACCAACACATCCTAAAAACTAGCTTCTCTACCACCTCAAGGTTAGGGCCTGTTTTACTTGTTCACCGACCAACCACGCTGATGGCGAGCGCTACGTCCTATATTTTCTACCCCAAAGCAAAACAATGCTTTCCCTTTGTCATTTCTATTTTGATCTACTGCTAAAACCAGTCAATTTATTAAAATAATAACAAACATAATTCTTTAAATTTTTTGTATAATTTTTAACTGATTGTAAAAAAAAATGCATTGCGCATGTGCAAAATGTTCTAATTGAGTCTACAAGAAAGTATCGTTTTAGAATTGCTTGAGTCAGAAAAAGTATTATTTTAATTTTTTTTTTAAATTGCATCTTGAAAACAGCAAATCGCCGGAAGAAGTAACCACATATTTCGATTGGGCCCCACCAGAGAACTCTACTTCCGTTATTTAGCCTAAGTTAAAATAACTGAATGAGGATTACTTGGTTACCAAAATGCCGTTCTGTGAGCAGATCCAGCGCCACCAGGGTAACTGAAGCGCTGCGTCAATTAATAACTTCTTACCGGGAAAAACACTCTACATCTGCCCAAACTAGTTCGCATTTCCTTATAAGTAAAGTAAAAGTAAAGTAATCGCCTATTTATTCAGGCGGGGCTTAACGTCCAATTACCAATTAGGTGTCGCAAATATACTTTACTGTAAATTTCTTTTATTAACCATTAAATAAAATCCAAGGACTAAGACAAAGGAATCGAACCCACTAAACCAACATTACATCTTAGCATTGCGGGTCTACTCTCTTAACCGCCTAACATACTTTACTACAAATTTCTCATATTAACCATTAAATAATATCCAAGACCTAGACAACGGGAATCGAAGCCACTAAACCAGCAATACATCTTAGCATTGCGGGTCTACTCTCTTAACCGCCTAACATACTTTACTACAAATTTCTCATATTAACCATTAAATAAAATCCAAGGCCTAAGACAAAGGAATGGAACCCACTAAACCAACATTACATCTTAGCATTGCTGGTCTAGCTCGGCTCCGGTGGCGCATTTCCTTATATTTCCTTCGTTTATCGCCATAAATTTATAGCTCTAACCGGTCACTTTATTATATTGTATGACTATTTTTGTTTTGAAGTAAAAAAAAAAGGGAAAGTAATTGCCTATTTTTTTCAGGCGGGGCTTAACGTCCAACTACCATTTACTAGGTGTCGTAGACGGAAGTGACTAGCAAACATACTTTACTGTAAATTTCTCATATTAACCATTAAATAAAATCCAAGCCTAAACCGGGAATCGAACCCACTAAACCAACAATACATCTTAGCATTGCGGGTCTACTCTCTTAACCGCCTAACATACTTTACTACAAATTTCTCATATTAACCATTAAATAAAATCCAAGGCCTAAGACCGAGAATCGAATCCACTAAACCAACAATACATCTTAGCATTGCGGGTCTACTCTCTTAACCGCCTAACATACTTTACTACAAATTTCTCATATTAACCATTAAATAATATCCAAGACCTAGACAACGGGAATCGAAGCCACTAAACCAGCAATACATCTTAGCATTGCGGGTCTACTCTCTTAACCGCCTAACATACTTTACTACAAATTTCTCATATTAACCATTAAATAAAATCCAAGGCCTAAGACAAAGGAATGGAACCCACTAAACCAACATTACATCTTAGCATTGCTGGTCTAGCTCGGCTCCGGTGGCGCATTTCCTTATTTTTCCTTCGTTTATCGCCATAAATTTATAGCTCTAACCGGTCACTTTATTATATTGTATGACTATTTTTGTTTTGAAGTAAAAAAAAAAAGGGAAAGTAATTGCCTATTTTTTTCAGGCGGGGCTTAACGTCCAACTACCATTTACTAGGTGTCGTAGACGGAAGTGACTAGCAAACATACTTTACTGTAAATTTCTCATATTAACCATTAAATAAAATCCAAGCCTAAACCGGGAATCGAACCCACTAAACCAACAATACATCTTAGCATTGCGGGTCTAGTCTCTTAACCGCTCGGCTACCGTGGCGTAATTATTATTATCACGTACTTCACTATTTCTCATTTAACCATTAAATAAAATCCAAGGCCTAAGACCGGGAATCAAACCCACTACCACAATGGATATTAGCTTTACAGGTCTCGCCTTTTAACCCGCTCGGCTACCGTGGCGCCTTTGTTTTGAAGTATTTGGGAATAATTACCAAGTTCATGATGGATGGTACATAGATCTAAGAAGATCGGGATAATTTTAAATGATGACGTATGGAAAGCTGATGTCTAGGTGAAAATCCAGGAAGAGTTAGCGGAATTTAGTGGTTTTTACTTCAAGGTGGCTGTGGGAATAATTTATGAATGTAACTAAGGTGAAGGCGATTCATCAATTGGAAGCCGATAAGAAGCAGAAGGGTGGGAGAAAGAAAAGACGTACCATAACTTGGTAAGTTATGCATAAGTAGCAAAAACAAAAGAAGCGATGAATATAAAAATAACACTCGAAGAAAAAAGGGAAAAAACTACAAGGTTTTTCTTGTAGAGAAACATTACTGGCAAAATCCCCAAACAAATCGGCTAATTTATCAAGGATGAGCAAGGAGCTACGCAGGATCACCCCCTCCGCCCACCTCTTTGTGTAGGGAGTGCGATGTTATATCGCTCCAGCTCCATTCTTCTTCCGACCACAGTCGAAGATTTATAACGACGGCAGAGATTCCTCTACTGGTAGGACCTTGGAGGTTTGAAGGTGCGAAACACTGCGTGTGCGTGTGTTAGTGAAAGAGAGTGGAAAGGGGGGGGGAGTAAAGCGGAAGTTTGCTTCATTCTACCAAAAGAAAAGTGGAAAAACCTTCATACAAACACACACAAACATGTAGCTCTGGATAATTTCCCAGTCTACAATTTTCCCTCACCTTGTGAAACTTAAAATTCCTTTTTACCGCTTTTCCGCATCTCCCTTCTAGCTCTCTTTCGCTCTCCTTCATCCCAAAGATGATATTATTTACTTTTTCTTTTATATTTCGTAAAGAAATAAACGTCGAGGTCGGATATTTCTCGATGGATCACTTTCTACACTGTTTTTAGCACGTCGAGAATAAAATAGGTAAATTACTCTGTATAAATCAATTCATCATCCTTATATAATAGGGCTGTGTTTAAGCTCTATCCTGCGCATAGTTTCCTGGTCTTGTGAACCGCCCTCAAAAAAAAAAAGGATAAAAGGGAAAACCCTATTAGTCGGAGGATAAACGGTCTTGGAAAATTTATTGCTGGTAAATAAATTGTATATTATATTTTCCCTTAAAACACTAAAAAAAATACCATTTATTTTGATTTATTGGTTGTATCCGTAAAAGTTTTGTTGTGTTAAAAGGTTTTCTTGATGAATCTACCTTGAATTCCTTCTCTGTACAAGATTTAGAACCTTAGGTAATCCGTAGTTAAAAACTTGTGATTAGTGAATTGATGTGCTAGACGTGAAAGTTTAGCTAAGCTAGCTGTACTAGTGCTCTTATATTTAAATTTAATTCTTATGATATTCATTATTATTACTGAGGCGCCACGGTAGCCGAGCGGTTAGGATACTAGACCCGCAATGCTAAGAAGTATTGCTGGTTTAGTGGGTTCGATACTCGGTGTCTAGGCCTTGGATTTTATTTAATGGTTAATATGAGAAATTTATAGTAAAGTATGTTTGCTAGTCTCCTCCGTCCATGACCCCTAATTTGGTTAGTTGGGCGAAAAGCCCGCCTAAAAAAATAGGCAATTGCTTACTTACTTACTTACTTATTATTATTATTATTATTTAAAAAAGCATGTCACCATTATTGATGCCCAAAGCTTTTTTTCAGTGCATCAGTGTTCTCTTGATATGGACAAGATTGTCCGTCTCCGGATGGTGTGTCTTAAGAGCTTTTAAAAGTAGGACACTGTGACCGCTTTGGATCTATTGTGGCTCCCTCTACTCTAGAGCTCGCCCTCGAGACCCGTCCGTTTAATCAGACTCTTAATGCTGGAGAGCGACTCCTGGATAAAGCTCTCAGGCCTTGGTTTTTTCCTCCTCGAGAAGTAACATCCTTAGCCCAGACAAGCCCCACACACTGGCACAAAACATGCAGTGCCGTTTCCCCCTCCTCTTCCTGACAGAATCTACAAAGGCTGTCTCATCTGCCAGGCCCATGCGATGCAAGTGTTTTCTGAGCCTGCAGTAGCCGGTTAATAGGCCTAAAGTTATCCTTACGGCCGGCCCCACCTCAAGATCTCTCATATGTAACTTAAGAAAAATTCTCGAACTCTCTTCTTATGTACAATACAAATCCTTTTGTTCAAAATTTTGCCACTACAACGATTCCAATAGTTCTCGACGTCGATTTGAAGCGCTGTTAGCCTCCCGTTCATCTCCGATAGTAATGTAAGAGACTCCGGCGCCAGCTTCTCTTCTCCAGCTGATCAAGTCAAGACTTCTTATATCAGATTCACTGATTCCTCTTGATAGAGGATTAAGACATTATGTCTCATTTTAATTGGGCAGTAAAACATTTAGTAAAAATTCTTTTTTTTTTTTTAAAAAAAGTTGTTTTTAATCAATGAAAAGTTCCAAAATATGAAGTATTATCTAACTTAAAAGTTTCGAGCATCTTCAGATGTCATGACAAGATTGAATCAAGGTATTAACTAGAATATTATAATTATAAACAGCATCCCGTAGACTCTTTACTTGTAGATTGAACTTTTATTAGGTGGTAAATTTTAATTAAAAACTCTAAGGCAAAGGTTTAATGACGCGATAAATGGGATTCGGTAGATTAAATATTCAATCAATCTCAAAGTAAACTGTTAAATAGTCAAACACTGTTTTTCTTTTTAAAAAAATCCTTTAACTTGAATAAAAACATCTATTAAAAAAAAATTTAAAATTAAACTAAAACGCTTTTAAAGTTGTATAAATTAATTTCAAATAAATTGAATCTATTATAATGTAATTTTAGAGAGTACAATATTTAAATAAATAATTTTAGTAACTAATCATTGAATTTACTGGTGACTTCTTCAATGGAGATTCGTGAAGTCTTCATTGAAGAAAGATGTAATAATTTAAAAGACGTATTTTATACAAATGTTAATAAGTTTTGTCAAATAAATAACTTAGAACAGGAACTTGACTTTAAAATGGCTAATAATTAACATTTGTAAGCACACAAGGGCGGCGCCTTTACCCAGATCCGAGGAAGAGGGAATTTTAGTCACTAGTGTCCTCGTCAAGGTTAAATGGGGGTCAAGGCCGGTAGGGCCAGGGCCGTAAATAAGGGCAAAAATAAGAACTCCAAAGAGACCCAAAACCCAACACTGATGATGAATATTTAAAGTAAACAGGAAGGCGGTTGTTGTTCCTTCTTCTCACTCGCTATTAGCCAGAAAAACTGCGAACAAGAAGCACTGACAGGGATAACCTGGAAACGAAAGGAAAGAAATACAACACGAAGGTTATAGACGTTTGGCGGGAACAAGACGTTAAGGTTAAAAAAAGCGCGGGAAAATGCGTAACGCGGTGGCGGGAAAGATAAAAGGAACAGCCAAGAGAAAGCTGTGTACGACTTAAAATCAATAATATGGCTTTTTTTTTTTTTTTTTTTTTTTTTTTTTTTTTTTTTTTTTTTTTTTTAAATGTAAGGCGTGACAACATTTAAAGTTATAGGCGCACTGCTGGCATCCTGATAGTGTTAATCTCAATTACAGGCAACACTCTATCACCGGACACTGAGCTCCTAGAAGAAGAAGAAGCTCCTAGGAAGAGAAAAAAATAAAAATCTAAAGAGCCAGCAAGTGGATTCGAACCCGGGATCTCCGTGTCGGCATCCAAATAAAATGTGAACCACTCAGATAATCTCTTCCACAAGTGGACTAACCATCTCCACTATCTCAGTTATAACATTCTCCAAAAAATGTAAAACTAGCCATGAGCAATGATTAAAAACCAGTTTTTTATATTTAGCTATTTGGAAATTCTGATTCGGGGTGATTTAGTCCGCTCCGATAGAGGCGAGACCAGTAAAGCTAATATGTATTGTGGTATTGGGTTCGATTCCCCGGTCTTAGGCCTTGGATTTTATTTAATGGTTAATAAAAGAAATTTACAGTAAAGTATGTTTGCTAGTCGCCTCCGTCTACGACACCTAATTTGGTAGTTGGACGTTAAGCCCCGCCTGAAAAAATAGGCGATTACTTTACTTTACTTTACTTTTTTACATAGTAAGCTCCGATAGTAAAAACAATGGTCAATGGCTTTCTAGGATTAAAAGGAGACTAGATATGTTAAGTACCGGCAGTGTCGTCAGCGAAGGTGTAAATAGAGGTCTTAGCTCCTCTTCTTTACACAATCTACACTTCTGACTTACCTTCTAACCTTAATAATACATATGAATTTTAAATTGGAAGTAAAAAAAAAAAATATATATGTATATATAAATAAATAACATTAAACATATGACTTATTGCGCCAAAAATGCAAATTGAAGAATAGTAAAAATTTGTTTAAAAAAATTAATGTAGAAAATTCTACTGATTATCTTTTCGAAACAAGTAAAATAATAAAAACAAAAGTGTCTAATAAGGAATCTAGTTCACGCCCAAAGGGCTCTCGGTGTTTGCCACGTTTAAGAAGAAAAAAGAAAAAGACAGAAGGAACTGAAAATGAACAAATAATCATAGATGAGCCTGATAGTGGAGAGGATGATAGAGTGGCAGGAAATGATGATGATGATGATGTAGAGGCAAACAAAAATAAATGGAAAACTATGACAGACAAAGAATTTTTAGACGCGAATCCATTATCATCAGTAGATGACAAAATGGATGAAGATTTTATAATTTTCTTAGAATACGCTTCAAAATTGGCTGAAAAAGGAAACAATGTCAGAGATTTTCCTAAATTCAAGGTAATATTTTTTAATACTAAGTTAAAAAAAAAAAAGATAAAATAAAAAAGGTCAACTATTTTCAGAATTATCTAATTGTGGGGGTTCAACGAAACGTTCCAATCTCTTTTTGAGCACTATCGTTAATCGGCTCCATTTTATGGTTTCAAATCTTAACCATCCACACAGTTCTTAGCTATTCCGTTTGTAAGTCAGTCTCATTCCATTCCTCTTGTCCGCCGCTATTTATCATCTCATCACCTTCCAGATCATCCTCCTTGGCAATTAAAATACCAATGGCTTCTCGATTTTCTCTCTTTTGAGAGAAGTAGTTAATCCTAGAGATAACTTAGTGAGTGGTTAACTTCTAGTCTCAGTTAGTGAATGTGCAATAGTGCAGTCAATATTATTGTTATTGTTACTAATAGTGCAGCCAGTTGGTGTAACTTACAAAATAAATAAATAACTAATAATCTATTTGATCATTGACATACTGACTGCTAGATTAAGATGATAAGAACAGATACTACACTTGCGAAGCTAATATGTATTGTGGTAATGGTTTTGATTCCCTGTCTTAGGCCTTGGATTTTATTTAATGGGTAATATGAGAAATTTACAGTAAAGTATGTTAGGCGGTTAAGAGACTAGACCCGCAATGCTAAGATGTATTGTTGGTTTAGTGGGTTCGATTCCCTTTGTCTAAGCCTTGGATTTTATTTAATGTTTAATATGAGAAATTTACAGTAAAGTATGTTTGGCGGTTAAGAGACTAGACCCGCAATGCTAAGATGTATTGTTGGTTTAGTGGGTTCGATTCATAGTGTCTAGGTCTTGGATTTTATTTAATGGTTATTAAAAAGAAATTTACAGTAAAGTATGTTTGCTAGTCGCCTCCGTCCACGACACCTAATTGGTAGTTGCGACGTTAAGCCCCGCCTGAAAAAAATAGGCGATTACATTACTTTACTTTACTGACTGAATAATAATAATAATAATGTTTTATTTGTAATAAAAAGAAAGTAAATACAATTAAATAAATAAAAAAATATTCTACGGCATGGAAATTCCGTCTGCCGGAACTACTTTACTGACTGCTAGAAGGCATTAAATGTTTAGCGTACTAGATTCTCACACAGAAATCCCAGGTTCGAATCCAGCCAGCAGCTCTTAGAGATTTTCTCTTCCTAGTTCAGAGGTCTAGATATGTAAAAGACGACTAGATATGTAAAGTACCTATTTCAGGTAAGCTTTACGTTCAACTATCAAATTAGGTGTCATGGACGGATGCGATTAGAAAAATGAACTTAATTATAAATCTCTTATATTAACCATTAAATAAAATCTAATGACTAGAATGGGAATCGAACCGAGTACATAATAGCTTTGCGGGCCATACTACATATTTATTTATTTGTCCTTTTAATGAAATTTACACCTGTACCTACAGGGTACAATAGGTAAATGTGATAGGTATAAATCAATAGCGTGTCAGACGTGAATGACGGTCATCCAGTGATGGCCGCCATTAGTCACCCAGTTGGTCACGGGGCCAACGGCGCTTCAGCCGCCTTCGAGGATTGGAGGGTAGCGTAATTGAAGATAAGTTCGCAGCTAAAGGGTTGTGATGAAGTGAGAGTTTTTGGTGAAAATTTTTATATCGAATTTTGGCTAGTTCGGAGATGAGTGGAATTTGGAGATCTGTATGAATTATGTGGTTGCTAACATTAGAATGGAGTGTCTACTATGCGGCGGAGTATTTTGGTTTGGTGTTGTTTGCAGTCTATTGATGTTGGATTTTTTTTTTAGCTGTTCCGTAAAGTTCGAGTCCGTAAGTCCATATTGGTGGTGTGAAGGGCTGTATAGAGTCGTCGTTTTGTTCTGTAGTGAGAGTTTTGAGCGTTTGTCGTAGTAGTCTGGCTTGAAGTTTGTATCGTTTGTTTAGTTCGGTACGTTTAAGTCTCGTATGGGGTAAGTCTCTTCTTGTATAGGTACATTCCAAGGTACCCGCACATAGTCGGCTGGTGGGATAGGTGTATGATGTAAGAAGACAGGTGGTGGAGTTTGACGTTTGAGTGTGAAGACTATGTAGTTAGACTTAGTTGGGTTAATTTGATTCGCCAGTTTTCTAACCAAGGTTCTATTGAGTGAAGGTGGGACTGTAGTGAGCGTACTGCGAGGATAGGGTCAGAGTGTGGAGAGAATGGCAGTGTCATCAGCGAAGGTGTAAATAGAGGTCTTAGCTCCTCTTCTTTACACAATCTACACTGCCGACTTACCTTCTAACCTTAATAATACATAGAATTTTAAATTGGAAGTAAAAAAAAAAAATATATATATATAAATAAATAACATTAAACATATGACTTATTGCGCCAAAAATGCAAATTGAAGAATAGTAAAAATTTGTTTAAAAAAATTAATGTAGAAAATTCTACAGATTATCTTTTGGAAACAAGTAAAGTAATAAAAACAAAAGTGTCTAATAAGGAATCTAGTTCACGCCCAAAGGGCTCTCGGTGTTTGCCACGTTTAAGAAGAAAAAAGAAAAAGAAAGAAGGAACTGAAAATGAACAAATAATCATAGATGAGCCTGATAGTGGAGAGGATGATAGAGTGGCAGGAAATGATGATGATGATGATGTAGAGGCAAACAAAAATAAATGGAAAACTATGACAGACAAAGAATTTTTAGACGCGAATCCATTATCATCAGTAGATGACAAAATGGATGAAGATTTTATAATTTTCTTAGAATACGCTTCAAAATTGGCTGAAAAAGGAAACAATGTCAGAGATTTTCCTAAATTCAAGGTAATATTTTTTAATACTAAGTTAAAAAAAAAAATAAGGATAAAATAAAAAAGGTCAACTATTTTCAGAATTATCTAATTGTGGGGGTTCAACGAAACGTTCCAATCTCTTTTTGAGCACTATCGTTAATCGGCTCCATTTTATGGTTTCAAATCTTAATCATCCACACAGTTCTTAGCTATTCCGTTTGTAAGTCGGTCGCATTCCATTCCTCTTTTCCGCCGCAATTTATCATCTCATCACCTTCCAGATCATCCTCCTTGGCAATTAAAATACCAATGGCTTCTCGATTTTCTCTCTTCTGAGAGAAGTAGTTAATCCTAGAGATAACTTAGTGAGTGGTTAACTTCTAGTCTCAGTTAGTGAATGTGAAATAGTGCAGTCAATATTATTGTTATTGTTACTAATAGTGCAGCCAGTTGGTGTAACTTACAAAATAAATAAATAACTAATAATCTATTTGATCATTGACATACTGACTGCTAGATTAAGATGATAAGAACAGATACTACACTTGCGAAGCTAATATGTATTGTGGTAATGGTTTTGATTCCCGGTCTTAGGCCTTGGATTTTATTTAATGGTTAATATGAGAAATTTATAGTAAAGTATGTTAGGCGGTTAGAAGACTAGACCCGCAATGCTAAGATGTATTGTTGGTTTAGTGGGTTCGATTCCCTAGTATAGGCCTTGTATCTTATTTAATGGTTAATATAAGAAATTTATAGTAAAGTATATTAGGCGGTTAAGAGACTAGACCCGCAATGCTAAGATGTATTGTTGGTTTAGTGGGTTCGATTCCCCAAGTCTAGGCCTTGTATTTTATTTAATGGTTAATATGAGAAATTTATAATAAAGTATGTTTGCTAGTCGCCTCTGTCCACGACACCTAATTGGTAGTTGCGACGTTAAGCCCCGCCTGAAAAAATTAGGCGATTACATTACTTTACTTTACTGACTGCTAGAAGGCATTAAATGTTTAGCGTACTAGATTCTCACACAGAAATCCCAGGTTCGAATCCAGCCAGCAGCTCTTAGAGATTTTCTCTTCCTAGTTCAGAGGTCTATATAGACAAAGTGGTCTAAATAGACCCCCAGGGGTCTATTTAACAAAAGTAGGGGGTCGATCTGAGCCAGGGGTCGAAAGAAAAACAATTTCGAGCCCAATATAGCGAACCTTGCAAAGAAACACCAAGAGCACACTTATGTCATTAATTAAGAAGCAATACTGTAGTTACTCTACTTATTTATAATTAATTATTATTTAAATAATATTGAGATATTTAAATTTCATCAACATTAAGATATTTTTCATAAAAACTATTTGTTACACAATGTAAAATTTTACTTTAATAAATGTTTAAAATCATAAAATAAATTGTACAAACACAGTACCTAATAGTTAGTTTTATTTTAATTAACTACGGAGCTGAGCTGTAGGGCTCTGCGAAACCTTCCAACATCCAAAGAATCCAATCCTTTCAATCTAAAGTCCTTCGGCATATCGTCAACGCTCCCTATTATGTATCCAATTTAACCCTCCACATAGACCTCAATATCCCTTTTGTCAATAACCTAATACATTCTCGGCTTCCTTAATTTCCATAATAGGCCTAAACCATGCATCCTAATCCCACAGCACAAGCCTTATCCTAACAACAACCCATCCTCCACGACGCCTGAAACGACGTTGGCCCCGGCGACCTTTTACCTATTTCCTAAACTTCCTTCCAACCTCTAGAGAGTTCAAGCATTGGCTGGTGGCACCTCTCAGCATGCCTTCCCGATTGTGGCGCTGGATCCTCCATGATTCAGCCTACAATCTGTGCATAACTCAATTAAGAACACATTTACTTGATATATATGTATATGTACAGGTTGTAAATAAATAAATTTAATTAACTGAAAATTACTTTGGATGGATGATCTTTTATGGGGGGGGGGGGGTCGATGGAGGATTCGAAAAATTATATAGGGGTCCAAGATCAAAAAAGTTTGGCGACCTTTGGTCTAGGATTTTCTTAAAGCTAACCTTGACGGAGGAAAGTGACTGGAATCCGGCAAGTTCACTATAAAAAGCTCGAAGGGCGATAAAGATTTTGGTTGTTGTCGTACTTAAAGATACACGCCTTAATTATCAAACTCCCAAGCTAAGAAAAGTATTAAGGTAAAACAATTATTTAAATAAAAGTTTTTGATCTACTCATCATGTAAGTGATGAGTATTCGAAATTTAGAGTAAAATCGTAGGAGGCATATCTGGAAAAATCTCTGAGATAAATGAAAAAAATCCATTCAGACAAAGTTGTGCTTCTGGTAGAAGAATTTAGAACGCTAAGTTACAGTCGCTTTATCCGATGAAATCTTGGTCGTAATGTAGAGTATCAGCCATTTTTGTTTACAAAACTAATTGGTTGATGAAGGTCACTGGTTGGTTGTCCACTTGAACTGAAATTTTGAACACGAAAATTTTAGCGTTATTTTTATTTTGTTGTTGATTGGAACAAGAAATGCTGAAAATAAGGGCCATCTTGATAGAAGAATATGAAGTCTACCCAATTAAAAAAAAAAAGCTTTTCTGAAAAAAAAATAAAAATGGAAAAAAGATAATTGTTAAAGAGAAAAGCTGATTCTGCAATAAGATCGTTTTTAAGTCACTTTTACTGGTGTCAAAAAAAAAAAAAAAAAGTCTATATTTTGTTTGTTCAGTTGTTATTATGACATGTGTAGTTAGTTATGAAAGTTTACTGTAATGAACATAAGGTGTCACGGTAGCCTAGCGGTTAAGAGACTAGACCCGCAATGCTAATATGTATTGTTGGTTTAGTGGGTTCGATTCCCGGTGTCTAGACCTTGGATTTTATTTAATGATTAATTTGAGAAATTTCTAATAAAGTACTTTTGGTAATCTCGGCTCCGTCCAAGTCACCTAATTTGTAATCGGACGTAAAGCTCGCCTGAAAAAGTAAGCTTTTCTTTATTTTAAAAGTGAAAAAGTTTTCCACTCTTCTTCGGAAAAAAAGATTTTCTTAGCTAAGTTACTCTGTAAGGTCCCATGAGCATAATATAAAGTTGGAACTGTTCCTGATTTCCCTTCTATTTATTTATTTTTTGACCTGGAGTGATCACTAACACATACAGATATGCACTTCTTCTATAGTATAGCTCTATTTCATTTTTGGGAAGGGGATTTCAGAGAACCTTAATTGACGATGGCTCAATTTCACCACTTCTTGTTGCTGGAGAAACTTCTATCAGGAATTAGAGTTAGAATGTTTATTTTTATAATAATTTATTTTGTATTATATATTTTTTTTTTGTTTTTTGTATTTATTAAGGCGCGTCCAACATCTGAGGTTATTGGCGCCCGGTGCTTTTTTCAGTGCACTGCCGGCCTCCGGACAGTGTTCTCTCGTTACAGGCAACACTGTCTTATCGCCGGACAGTGAGCTATAAGAAGCTAGAAAGAGAACAATCTAAGGGCCAGCAGCTGGATTCGAACCCAGGATCTCCGCGTGGGAATCAAATACGCTAACCGCACAGCTAATCTGTTCCCTTGTGTTTTGTATTAATTCTGCTTCAATGTATTTTAGTTATTTTACTTTTGCTTTTCGTACAAACTTTGTTAACAGTAGGTTATTCTAGTTATTGCGTAATAAAACTTCCAATATTTTGAAATATACTTACCTATCGAGTATGTTCAGTGTAGAACTTAAACAAGCACATCTAACAAGCTATTAATAGCTAGTTAATTTAGGATACAATGTTTGACTTTAAAATGGCGTGGAGGGAATTTCCTTATGTTTGTAATGTGGTATATGCTCCTGTCTCCTTACTTCGGGTTCCCTCTGCCTTTCTAATAACCCTCCACATTGGCGCACTTTAGAGAAACACTTTCTCATACTACTTGTTTGACTGTTGAAGCAATGGAAAGCATGCGAACGTAGGGTTCTCTCAAGAGTGTCACATAGGCAAAGGGTTTTGTAGCCGGTCGCCTTTGACGATGTAACTCCCTAGGGGGTATATAGAGGTTTGAGAGAGCTTGTAACTCTGAGGTTCACTTCTTCACCCCCTCATACCACGGTAAGGCACACTGGATCCTTTGAACATCGTCGCTCGCCATGCCAAAGAGATGAAGAGGAAGGAGGGAGGAAGTTGAGCGGTAGCCTGGAATGGTTGAGGAGTTGGTAGTAGAAGAAGAAGAAGAAGAGTAGAAGTAGGATAGCCCCCGGGAGGGTGTCACGAAAAAGATGGGGGAAGACTAGATTGCTTGGTTTGGATGTGTCCTGGAATCTAGGGCAGAAGTGAGAGCGTTATCAACGATTCAATTCTCAAAGGCTAACGGTAGAAAGAAGTCTCTCTACTTCTCACTTTAGGGAGCGTCTCTCTCTCTTGCACTTAGAAACAGGAGGCGCAAATATTCCTTCTAAATACTTTTTAAGATTCTCATTTATTATACTTCACAACGTTTTTAGTTAAACCTTCCAATTTTACATATATCCAATATATATTTTTGAAAATGTGGTTAAATCCTAGTGCTGTATAATATATTTGATTTAATCCTGTCGTAGCATGCACGTTTATTGTGTCCCTGATTGGTTCCGAACTTTCATCCATCTTCAGAGGTAGATTTGAATCAGTTTAGTGAGAAGATTTTTTCACTTATGTTTCAGTCTCGCACTACACTCACTGATTCAGACAGAATGACTCAACTTATGCAATAGAATCACTTATGGAAACATAAATGAAATCAAAATCTGTTCACTAAACTAAATAATCTGCCACTGATGATGGATCGAAACCGGTCGAGAAAAATAATTTTTATTAAATATTTATATATTTTTTTTAAATTACGTATATTGAGATTTTTACAATGCCCAAAAATAAATGCACCAAATAAAGCTGATGACTTGTAATAATTTATATAATCAAGTGCGCAGTTTGGCTGATAGCCAACGAACACTTAAAAGGCATGACTGGCATGAACGATGGCCATCCAGCGCGATGTATGTTTGGCATTAAAGTAGGAGACTCACGACTGCCAATGGCTGCTACATACACAATTGGTTTGGCATGGCCATACCAACGCTTCAGGCGTCGGTGAGGATTATTTTAAAAATTTGGAATGGAGTCTCGAGTGGCTTAAAAGATTCGTGTGAGTGGATAGTTGGGAATGGGAATGGAGTCTCGAGTGGCTTAAAAGATTCGTGTGAGTGGATAGTTGGGAATGGGAATGGAGTCTCGAGTGGCTTAAAAGATTCGTGTGAGTGGATAGTTGGGAATGGGAATGGAGTCTCGAGTGGCTTAAAAGATTCGTGTGAGTGGATAGTTGGGAATGGGAATGGAGTCTCGAGTGGCTTAAAAGATTCGTGTGAGTGGATAGTTGGGAATGGGAATGGAGTCTCGAGTGGCTTAAAAGATTCGTGTGAGTGGATAGTTGGGAATGGGAATGGAGTCTCGAGTGGCTTAAAAGATTCGTGTGAGTGGATAGTTGGGAATGGGAATGGAGTCTCGAGTGGCTTAAAAGATTCGTGTGAGTGGATAGTTGGGAATGGGAATGGAGTCTCGAGTGGCTTAAAAGATTCGTGTGAGTGGATAGTTGGGAATGGGAATGGAGTCTCGAGTGGCTTAAAAGATTCGTGTGAGTGGATAGTTGGGAATGGGAATGGCGATTGGGAATTATATTTTAAAATAAAGTCAATGAAGAATCTGACGATAACATTAAAACGTTGTAATGAAATTCCTCTTAAGTTCAAACAAATTTTTATAAACTTCCTGTATAATAGATTCACACTGTAATAAAATCTAATTTAAGCTAGAAGAATGTTGAAAAGAATTTCTTCTCCATTCTTTCTTAAGTTTTGAAGAAATCTGGAATTTGGAGTTTTCTTTTTTCTTTTTAACATAAAAGCTTAAAAACTATTTACAAGTTCAAACTTAATTGTTAAATTGATTCTCAACACTCCTCACATCAGTACCATTAAAATCAATGTTTTTCTTTATTGTTTTAGTCCAAGTATTGCGATCATGTTAAATTCTGCACCGAAAATAGGAGGAAAGTAAAAATTTGATCTCCTCTCTTCTAGTCGTGCTACAATTTCCGCACCAATTCTTTTTTGTTTTCGGAGGCAGCAGCTTTCTTGTCTATCCCATAAAGTTTCTAAGCACAATCCTTTGGCGTTGAAGAGAGATTTCATTGGGACCTCAGGCTTCTTGTTATTGTAATTAAACCAACTAACTGTTTAGTTGAAATTCCAAGTTGGAAAATGCAGGAAAATGTTGTAAGAGAAATAAAATTTTTAAGTAAAGTAAAGTAATGCCTATTTTTTCAGGCCGGCTTTACGTCCAACTACGACACAATTACGACCGTGGACGGAGGCGACTAGCAAACATACTTTACTATAAAATTCTTCATATTAACAATTAAATAAAATCCAAGGCCTAAACCTGGGGAATCGAACCCACTAAACCAACAATACATCTTAGCATTGCGGGTCTAGTCTCTTAACCGCCTAACATACTTTAGTATAAATTTCTCATATTAACAATTAAATAAAATCCAAGGGCTTGACACCGGGAATCGTACCCACTAAACCAACAGTACATCTTAGCATTGCGGGTCAAGTCTCTTAACCGCCTAACATACTTTACAAAAAAATTCTCATATTAACCAATAAATAAATAAAATCCAAGGCTTAGACTGGGGGAATCGAACCCACTAAACCAACAGTACATCTTAGCATTGCGGGTCAAGTCTCTTAACCGCCTAACATACTTTACTATAAATTTCTCATATTAACCATTAAATAAATAAAATCCAAGGCCTAGGCTGGGGGAATCGAACCAACTAAACCAACAATACAACTTAGCATTGCGGGTCTAGTCTCTTAACCGCCTAACATACTTTAGTATAAATTTCTCATATTAACAATTAAATAAAATCCAAGGGCTTGACACCGGGAATCGTACCCACTAAACCAACAATACATCTTAGCATTGCGGGTCAAGTCTCTTAACCGCCTAACATACTTTACTATAAATTTCTCATATTAACCATTAAAAAAATAAAATCCAAGGCCTAGGCCGGGGGGAATCGAACCCACTAAACCAACAATACAACTTAGCATTGCGGGTCTAGTCTCTTAACCGCCTAACATACTTTACAAAAAAATTCTCATATTAACCAATAAATAAATAAAATCCAAGGCTTAGACTGGGGGAATCGAACCCACTAAACCAACAGTACATCTTAGCATTGCGGGTCAAGTCTCTTAACCGCCTAACATACTTTACTATAAATTTCTCATATTAACCATTAAATAAATAAAATCCAAGGCCTAGGCCGGGGGGAATCGAACCCACTAAACCAACAATACACCTTAGCATTGCGGGTCTAGTCTCTTAACCGCTCGGCTACCGTGGCGCCAGAAATAAAATTTTTCACGCTAAATATAACGTATTAGTTTTGTTTTAATTAAAAAAAAAAATTCCTTTCTAGGCCTGGCTGGAGAAACTGGTATTTGGTCCAGCATCTACTGTTGTGAAAAAAAGAGCTAGAAATATCTATCTATCTCAGTTATTATTACAACTAAAAGATGACAGACTGAGTGGTGTTTTTGCAGACATGCCACCTGGAGGTAATCTAATACCACCGATGGACGTTTTCGACGGCGCCAATTTGTATTCAAAAAAGGTACTTACTACAAAGTGGCTCTAAGGGTACCAGTTATGTACTGCATTTTATAACAAGGATGTTTTATTATTATTATTATTATTATTATTTTTGTTTGCGCAGACTGTACACGATCTAGAGTTGGAAATCCCACTGGATAGTAACACGTTTCAACATGTCTCACAAGATGGTCGTACTTATATGGCGGCCAAATCACTGTCTGAAGGTGCCGGCATGTGTGGATATTTGGCAGTTTCTATTGGTGAAGCATCAAAAGGATTGTGGCTGGATTCTTGCGGCAGGCCAACGTAGTTCGTCTTTCTTTGGTTTTCGTATTATTGTTTTGAAATTGGGGTTCCCTCACTTACAAAAATATGCACGCTTACAAAAACTGCTTTACCTGCGACGCAGAGGGCACCTATTATGGTACTCACTAATTAAGAGTAACCACTTCAGTCCTGTTTGTTTGTCCAGTCTTAGGAGTCCAGGAGGTGAGAAGCTTCTGGGCAAAGTTTGACGACGTGGATTTTGACAATCCGAAGAGTCGAAATCAGAGCTAAACTAGCCCTTCACTTTATTCATAAAAGGTGCAGCGCGTTTCATCTTCTTCCTGGCAACAACACAGGCTGTCCTCCGCCAGATCTAGTCGATGGTTGTGCTTATTTAGCCAACAATTAATCCTGCGAAAAGGTGCCTTCCTTATAGCCACTTGGTCTTGCTGGAATAATGCTATAGTCTAAAAATCGTAGGAATTGACCTTGTACAGCAAAAAGGTCAAAGTACTTATTCGACTGAGAGAACTAAAGCACAAATTGACTTTGTTTCCTTTGACATCCTTTTCTATATTTATGAGGTCATTGCGTTGAATGCTAGAGTAGTACCACGTACTTACGTATGTAAATTCAAAATTAATCTCAGCTTTTAGGTCTGAGCTTACCATTTAATACTTGACAATATGGTAGACATCCCGTTGGACTGTAAACTGCTATTATTTCAGTTTTACTCCCACGGGAAATGTGAATATCAATGATAGCCGGGAGATACCAATGAAACAGATTGTACAGCATTGATTGTAAACCTATGATGGTGTACAATTCACTAGAGTATTTTAACAGTTTGTACATCTAACAGTGGGGGATTAACTGTGCTTCAGTTGTTTAAGCGTCTGTCGTAAATTAATCTTTCTAATGCAGGATTTTGTTTTGTTTTATTTAATGATTTTTTTATTTTTGTTTTCATTCAGTCTTACATTCTTTTTCTTTTTTTTTGCACCAAAAGAAGTTGCGTGTTCTTGGATTTATAAGAACGCTAGCGTAGAAACAGAATTTGCAGATCATCATCTGCATAGATCTTGTTCAGCGTATCTGAATGGTTGGGTATATCAGTTGTACAAGACCTCGGATGCTTCCTTGCTGAATACCAGCGAGGATTCCCAAGTTTAAAAGAATTCGTTAACTTGGAATGAAGGATCGGGTAACCTGTAATGGGGACCTTCAATTAGTTCAACAGTCCATGCAAGAAAAATCCTGTTAAATGGCTGAGTCTCATCCAACAATGCTTCCCAGATAGAAATGCTTTCCTTATTTTTTCCCCTTTTTTATAATCGCAGGATGTTTTGTTCACAATTCTGTCCAAAACTAAAGAAAAATTAACTGTTGAAAATTTGATTGTGTTTTCCGTGCATCGTAGCAAGCAATTTTTAAGAAAAGTCTGGCGTAGAGAATGTTTTACTTTAACTATGTTTCTGCCTCACACTACATTTGTTTCTTTCTGTTTTTATGCTACGTCATACAAAATCCACGTCGGAAATTAAGCACTGAAAAGCCATAATCCGAAAGTACTACTTTACATCCTTCTTCAATACTCATTTAGAATGCACACATGTAAAGTAAATGTAAATTAATTGCCTATTTTTTCAGGCAGGCTTTACGTCCAACTATCACAAATTAGGTGTCGTGGACGGAGGCGACTAGCAAACATACTTTACTATAAATTTCTCATATTAAACCATTAAATAAAATCCAAAGCCTAGACACCAGGGAATCGAACCCACTAAACCAACAATACATCTTAGCATTGCGGGTCTAGTATCTTAACCACCTCGGCTATCGTGGCGCCTCACACATATAGAACAATAATTTTCATTTAAAAGATTTTCTACGGAAATCTTTAACTTTCGAGATATTGGGGTTATGTTCTTCTGCAAAGTACCATGTATGATATAATTACCTATACAGGGTGTATACGGAGGAGTGGTCGAAACTTCGGGAGGTGATTCTACAGCTCAAATGCTACAAAAAATATTCTCTTCACTTTGGCCCGATTCTCAATAGTGTCCAAGATATTTGCATTTTTAACTTTTCCGTCGATATTCGCGTTTTTCGCCATAAAAACGGCTGTAACGTTTCTATCCTTTATCCTACAACAAATCTGCTTTTTTCAAACGAAAGAGCATTAAATTTCCTATAAATTTGTTTGGTACAGAGCCTCAAAACGATTCTTAGAATAATGAAATTTTTACTTGAATGACTAAAAATTTCGTTCTCGATGATTTTTGTTAAAGTTTTCAACTGTATTTTTTCAATGGTTAATGCATCAAGGAATCACATAATTTCAAAAAAAGTTGCGCATTTATTGAGCTTCAAGATCATATGGATTTTTTTGTTTTTTAATAAAACCCTACCCCGAACAGAGGGGTAGGTAAATGCAGAAAAGTGGGATTTTGCGAACTGACTTTTCATTACTAATTTACTCAAATATCAATTTTTACCATTTTAGTAACCATTTTAGTTTAGAACAATGATTATTTTGTAAAACGGAAGTAAAAAAATAAAGTAGCAATAAAACACAGAAGTGAAAAAGTACAATAGGCAGGTGCCTAGTTAAAATTGCTACAAAAATCGTTCGAACTATTCAAACAAGGAAGTGGGAAAGAATTGTGGCAAATTTTTAGTTTCTTGACTACAATTGTTTGTGCAACATATTTTAACGACATAATGGAGTTTTTTTTTTTCATCAAAGTTAATTAATAATAATTCAAAACTAATCAATTTTTGGAGAAGGAACAAAAAGAAAATAACCATTTTATTTTTGAATTATTACTAACTAACTTTGATCAAAAACACCTCCATTATGTCATTCAAATAAGTTGCACCGACAATTGTAGTCAACTACTGCGTTTTATTGCTACTTTATTTTTACTTCCGTTTTATTAAATAATAATTGTTAAAAACTAAAATGGTTACTTTATTTTTTGTTCCTTCTCCAAAAATTGATATTTGAGTAAATTAGTAATGAAAAGTCAGTTCGCAAAATCCCACTTTTCTGCATTTACCTACCCCTCTGTTCGGGGTAGGGTTTTATTAAAAACCAAAAAAATCCATATGATCTTGAAGCTCAATAAATGCGCAACTTTTTCTGAAATTATGTGATTCCTTGATTCATTAATAATTGAAAAAAATGCAGTTGAAAATTTTAACAAAAATCATCGAGAACGAAATTTTTAGTCATTCAAGTAAAAATTTCATTATTCTAAAGAATCGTTTTGAGGCTCTGTACCAAGCACATTTATAGGAAATTTAATGCTCTTTCGTTTGAAAAAAGCAGATTTGTTATAGGATAAAGGATAGAAAAGTTACGGCCGTTTTTATGGCGAAAAACGCGAATATCGACGGAAAAGTTAAAAATGCAAATATCTTGGACACTATTGAGAATCGGGCCAAAGTGAAGAGAATATTTTTTGTTGCATTTGAGCTGTAGAATCACTTCCCGAAGTTTCGACCAACTCCTTCGTATACACCCTGTATAATTTTATAGATTATTCAATTTTTTTTTTAGGGAAGGGATTAGCTATGAGGTTAGCATACTGGACTCCCACGCGGAGGTCCCGGGTTCGAATCCAGCAGCTGGCCCTTAGATTTTCTCTTCCTAGGAGCTTCTTACAGCTCACTGTCCGGTGATGGACAGTGTTGTCTGTAATGAGAGAACACTGTCCGGAGGCCGGCAGTGCACTGGAAAAAGCTCCGGGCGCTAATGACCTCAGCTGTTGATGCGCCAATTTTGTTGATTCTCGAAACTTTGGCAAAAGATATCAGTATTCGTACCAAGTCTTTTTTTTTTCCTTTTCCTTCCAGAAAAGTGGTTGAAAATTATGTCCCAGAAATTCCAATAATGTCATCCGAAGAGAAACTTACCACAGAAAGTGGTGCCGACGCACAACCGACAAAAGAGTCTACGGTAAAAAAAAAGACATTTTTTTGTGTAGCCTTTTTTGTTTTGTTCTCTTAAGATTTCAAGATAATAATTTTTTTGTTCTTGTTCATTTTCAGAAGATTTATGATTTCAATTCAATAAGATACTTTGTTTTCATAATTTAGATTTTTAATGTAAATAGGTTCATAAATTATATCTTGAAATATACATACACTCACATATTATATTATATATCTTGACCACTTTATCTCAAGTCCAGTGATACATACTCGTATTTATATATTCACAATAAAAATGAAAGCCAGCTGATCTTTGTATATATCATTGATTCTATCCGTTTATTGTATCCCTGACCGGTTTTGGGACTTTCATCTAATTTCAGATAAATCATCTTTGCAGGGCTCTAAATTATCAGATATTTTGAAAACTAGAGTTTCCGAAAGAGAACGGAAAAATCTGACAGCATTCTATCAGGATATATTAAAAAGAATTGAATGCATTTTACATCAACATAAAGATATTAGCGATCCAATCGATATTAAAGATCCGGTCATTCAGGAAATGATGGAAAAGATTAGGGTAATATGTTTTCATTGATTTATTATTATTTTTAAAATGATTTAAGGCTACTCAACATCTCAGGTGTTTGGCGCCCAGAGCTTTTTTCAGTGCATTGCTGGCCTCCGGACGGACAGACAACACTGTCCATCATCGGACAGTGAGCTGTAAGAAGCTGCTAGGAAGAGAAAATCTAAGGTCAGCAGATGGATTCGAACCCGGGTCCTTCGTGTGAGAATCCAATTCGCTAACCGCATAGCTAATCCCTTCCCTTATTATTATTATTAAAAAAAAAAGTAAAGTAAAGTAATCGCCTATTTTTTCAGGCGGGGCTTAACGTCCAACTACTAGGTGTCGTGGACGGAGGCGACTAGCAATCATACTTTACTGTAAATTTACCATTAAATAAAATCCAAGGCCTAAGACCGGGGAATCGAACCCAGTACCACAATGCATATTAGCTTCGCAGGTCTCGCCTCTAACCGCTCGGCTACCGTGGCGCTCATATTATTATTATTATTTAGTCTCTTTTGAAAACGTCTTTTGAGGTTGTTAAGTTGGTACATTGTTGTGTTTATTTTGTGTTTACAGGATTCTGTACTGTTGTCAGTCCAGTATTACCTTTACTCACTTACAGCATACTTTCTGAATTCAAAATATCCGAGAAAACTCAGAATATTAAAGGGTTCTGTGAAGAGATACACTAACTAACCTGACACTCGAGAACCTCTTAACCTGAGGTTAACACCGGGGGTCTTAAGCTTGTTTTATTTATTTTTTCTGAATTGTGGAATACGTTCTAAATTTAGTTCATATACCGCAGAAACGTCCGATAAGATCACGTACAATTTGCAGATATTTATTTGGACGAAAATTCGAATTTGAAATACTATTAAACACCAGGGCGGTTGTTGGTGTATTGGTTAAGAAGTTGTGAATATGTATAAGTGGGAGATCCCTAGTTCGAATCCAGTGTTTTATTTCTAAGAAAAAAATTGTTAATAGTAAAATATGAGCTATCCGCTCGCGTCCACGAAAGAATTATGGAATATCAAATGTTTTGCGGAACAATCTTTGAAAACCATTGGTTTTTGGAGAAGTTTTAAGATGCTGGGGACAGCTAGAGAACTCTCTCGTCTTTTCTTTGGTATTGTCTACCCAAGCAAGTGGGGGCAACTGAATGAGTTGTAGGGCAGGTGAATTCCCTTCCCCCATGGAAATTACCAATGCTGTCCAGAGAAGTGCTAGAATGAACGGGAACGAGCAACCAGGGATAAATCTCTTCCTAATTATACCAATTATTCTTTCCCCCCAACGACTTCCACCAAACATTTTGAGAAATTGAACTGTGAGCAAGTTGAGAATTACTCAACAATTCTTCGTGTTGGTAGAACGAGTCCTCTTTGGCCTGCTCCTGAAGATTGTTTAAAAAGTTTTGAATTTTCCAAGACCATTTAGTGGCTACAGCCTTCTCAGTTATATAATCGTCTTTCAGACAGTGTTTTCTAAAAAGAAAAACAAGCTACAATTCAGTTTGCACATCTTGAAAATCTGTGCTAATACTATTGCACAAACTTATGTAATAACATTTGTTTGCTTTGTTTTTTTCTAGTGTGAAACGGCGACAGTAGGCGGATTAATGTGCGCTCCTGTTGATATTCACGCTAGAACGCTTTTAATGGCGCTTAAAAGAAAAGTGGCTTGTAAATTAGAAAAGGCTAGTATTTCTTTTATTTAGCTCTACTTTAATATATTAGATTTATCTATATCGTGGTTGAAAAATATTTGACTAAGGGACAATAATAGACCTTCCTAGGCAATTTGGGAGAGCAACACAAATAAAATAAAATGACATCAAATAAAGGAAAGGAAAAGGTTGGGGACGCCACAAACACTCAGATTACCTTAACCGATTTAGACAAATACAATACAATTTTTATTTGACAATTTTGAACTCAAATACAAAACAGATCATGACCCAAATACTGAATAAAACTGAATTAGTTAGACTTACAAGTTTTCTGACTTAATTACACTTAACTGTAACACTCACAAATTGACTTGACACAAGACAACAAAAAAAAAAAAAACGAAAGTACATCGTTCAGGTAAATGTAAAGAATAGCGCCCGGAGGTGTGGCCTAATATCGAAGTGATTCTAATTCGCTGTTACCATATAACCCGCCAAATTCAAATGTAAATATAAAAATATTTCTTTATTTTATATTTACATTTAAATCTGGCGGGTTATATGGTAACAGCGAATCAGAATCACTTCGAATTATTAATTTAAGATTATTAAACATTTTTCGTGGGGGGCTGTGCCCCCACACCCCCTGATCTATTTTTTGTTTTTATGGGGGATTCGCCCCCACACCCCCCTCACTGCCCCACTAATCCACTATCACAACTCTAATTTGTAATTCAGACACATGGAAAACAAAAGAAAAGAAGCCTACCTTATTCAATGCAATCCCTATCCTTCTGTTTGTACACTTTATTCACTCCCTTAAATAATGCTCTCAATTGATCGCCCATGGAAGAATGACTCCTTTTCATACTTATCTCACTTCCACACTTCGGACCTACATATTACTAATTAAACCAACACTTATTCAAAATGATAAAACTTTCATCTCTTTATCCTCCCTCAGACTACATTCATGCTTTAAATTAAAGAAAAACTGTAAATTCAAAACGCTCATCTTTTATGAAGTTTCAAAAAAAAAGGAACCTAAAGTTACACACTGGCACTAGCGGGAACTGATAATACGTTGAAAAAGAAGCAGTTACTATGCAGTAAGTGTACTGCGCATGCGCGCTCAACATAAATAGGTAAGAAATTCAAAAAAATTATATACAGCACATTAGCGGGAAGTTGAGAAATTTAAAAAGAATATATTGAACATTGGCGGGAAGTAGTTTAAAAAGTCAACGGTAACTGTGCTGTACTGCGCATGCACCAAAAATAAACAGGCCACACCTCCGGGCGCTATTCTTTACATTAGCCCATCGGCTAAAGGGGTTGTCCCAATCCTTGGAGAAAACAGTTCCAGCCAGACCGACGCTATAAAACCTGGCAATGGCGGACACACAGACAAAATCAGTCATTAACCCCCCCTCCCCTACTCTCTTTGATGCCCAAGGGCAACTGGCCACAAAACTCTTTCCACACTCTCTCAGCGATCCCCTCTCCTTTCTCATTCGCAGTTTTGCCAACTGCGAAATGATGCAACAGACAAATTCTAAGCTGGGGGGGCCGAAGGATCCTTTCGAGGATCGAATAGTGGTACATACTGTAAAATGTAGAAAATGAGAACATACTAGGAGATCACTTTGTTGAGGAACTCCCTTTTAAATTTGTAATTATGCAGAGATGAATCTAGATTAATATTTGTCTATTTCTTTAAAAGTTACACTTTTACGAAAAGTATTTTTTTGTATAGGCTCCACCTTGGAATCTATTAAGTGAAAGCTCATATATAAATGAACTCTATAACCAAATACAGGTAGTCCTCGACTTACGATGTTGATCCGTTCCTACGGGGCGTCGTAAACCGTTTTGACGTGAATACGTCTTTAAATTTGAATCATATGGTGGCAACCCTAAAAATCTAATGATAACAAAATCGGGGGATACAGTTTAGCATTACAGTTTCGAATCTATCGTCTACAGCCAAAATTAAATTAGACCACTGGATAGCTAAAGGATCAAAGAATTCATTACGATAAGCGAGGACTGTAACATATCGCGCGCGGTGGAGGGGGAAGCGTCGCCATTTTGAGATAATTTTGCTGCGTATCGAGATGTTCGTTTAAGTTTTAATCGTCAGCTGTCGTCACAATCTATCGATTGTATGTAAAACATTAGTGACAGTGAATAAAATAAAGGTGTTAGAATAAAAAAATATTATCAAAAATATATGATGTCGGCCTTTACGCGTCGAAAAGCCAAAATCAAATACAGAGATCGCATACGGTTGGAAAGGGCTTCTCACGAACAATCGAATGGTAAAAGTCGCAAAGCCGGTGGAGTCGCCATATATCGCAACATCAATAGCTTCACTGATGGTAATAGAGTTAACATTGACATTTCGGAAATTTATTTGGAAATGAAAGACGCAAAAGCTGGTGATGTCTGTCTAGTAAACGAAAAAGGCCAATGGCATCTTCAAATTCGTACACGGGTGTGTGTATATCCATCCGGGCACAGCGTTAGCAGAAATTAAACTCTTTATGTTACGATCGTTGTTAAAATATTCCAAAATTATTTCTAAAATTATACCCGAATACGAGCCTGATCTTACTGCACCAATTATGATAGTTGGAGACTTTAATGTTGATGTCTCACAAAACCGCTCATTGCCCTACTTCATGCTCAGCAAGTTCAATTTGTCTTAGTATATTGAAACTTCTCCAACAACGTTAGGTAATACCTATATTGATTTAACGTTTACCAGAAATCTCGATGTATCTTGTATGCCATTTGTGTCGTACTTTTAATTAATAAAGCTATATTGTAACACAGTAATTATTTGTTTCCTTGATTTCAACCTAAATACATAAATAAAAATATTTTATATAAAAAACATAACCCCTTAGGTAAACGTATTCACGTACAACACACGGCCGTGTCCATGACACAGCCACAGTAGAGCTTTTTTTCGACGTAAGTCGGAACATACGTAAACTATACCATATACAGTACAGTACTGTATTACCATAACTATCAGTACAGTACTGTAAGCACTTAGCCTATCCTAACACAGTACCCTACATAATTATCAAAAAACACATATAAAATACTGAACAGTACGTGTAATAATGAAATGAAACAGTAATAAAAAACAGTAGTATACTGTCATAAAAATTTCATACTACTGTACAGTACTGCAGACCAAAACACGTACAGTAGTTCGCGGGTTTTTCATAGTACTGTACTGTAAATGGGAGTCGTAACCACGGAACGTCATAACTCGAGACCGTCGTAACCTGAGGACAACCTGTATTCATTGAAAAAAAACAAATGTTACAGATAACAAATCGTGAACATTTGATCAATGAAATAAAATCATCAATGGGTGAAAAGCAAGATTTAACAATGGTGGATCTAAGTAAAAATATAGCCGATCCAAGTGATTGTGCCATTTGGAAATCAGTGAAAAATTACACAATTCCCAAAGAAAATATTGTACGTTTAACTCGATTTTATGGGGATCGAATTTCAGAAACGTTAGTATTTGGTTTTTACTAGTTTTTGGTTTGTTTTATTTATTACATTCATTTACAATTACTTTAGATATCAATTTTGAAGTCAGAAAAAGGTGGATTTTAGAATTTGGTCTGAGTCTTGTGTCTAGAACAATTCGATTTAGATTGTGAGTTGCAGTAAAGTTCTTCGATCGATTGTGCAAGTTTAATAAAGAGATTGTCCTCTTTTTCATTTATTGTGGTTTTTTAAAACAGATATCTCCTGGAAATATTCGAAATTGAAAATTTGCGATACTTTTCCTTGCCCTTACTTACTGAGAGAAGTAAAAGTGGACGAAGGAAGTAAAAATCTACTGCAGAGTACATCTTAGGTTCAGAAAATTACTAAGAACTTTCATCTAAAGCTGTACAACTTGGACTGTACAGCTTGGATCCATCGTATATTATTTCTTATTGTATCCCAGACCAGTTTCGGAATTCCATCCATAATCAGTGGTAGATTAATCAGTTTGATGTAGAGATTTCGCTTTTCGGCTTACACTACTTTTTTTTTTTTTTGGCATTGTCTTTCGCCATACAGCCAGCATCGTCTAGGTGCTTATCACTAGAATATCACTCACTCTCCATTCTTACTTATAAAATACATTCGCTTCACACATTCATCCCTCTACTATATACAACTATTTACATAAACTATAGCTAATGGATGGATCAGTACTCTAATATTCCTGCCATCCTTATAGCTTAACCGAAATTAAAATCACCTTAATCCTTCTCTAATCATTTTCTTGCATTCATTCTAATCGGCTATAACTTTTAACTACATCCATATTTCTTTGCTATCTCTGCTATAGACTTAAGCACATACGATGTTGGTGGAGAATATTATGTCTTCGTAGCGAAATGGTGCATCTAAATACCTGTATATGTCGTCATGCATTTGTTTCCTTTCTACCACATAACGTGGATATATCATTATTATATGTTTGAAATCCTCCTCCTCATTGCAATCTACGCAAAGAGGAGAGAGGACCTTTTGTTGATCCTGTGAAGATACGATCCGCACACCGCGTGGTTTGCTGTATGAAATAAGGTTACCATGATGTGTAAAATTAAAAAAGTTAAGTGAACATTTAAAAAAAAAATAAATTAAAATAAAATTAATGAAACCTAGCACGTGCTTAAGGTGTTTTGAATGTTTTGTGGGCGTGTAATGTTTTAGAATTGTAAATTTGAAGTCGTACTTTATTTGAGCACAAATTACTGAATTATACTTTTTCATTCATATGTACTGGCAAATAGTTATTGTTAAAACAAATATTGATGAATATTTTATACTAATCATTTATCAAATAATGTGTAAATAAGTAAAGAAAATCTTCATTTTGCAGTACAAATGAACTAAGTATAATTCAGATTTTCTGCTTAAATTTACGCGCAACCCTCCTATAAAATCCAAAATCCAAAGTTCAAATTCCAAAAACATTACACGTGCATGAAACTTGCAGAACTCTTAAACAAAAGCCAAGTTTCAGTAATTTATTTCATTTTATTATTATTTTTTTAAATTTTAATTAATTTGATTTCATTATTTTAAAAAAAAAGTTTTACGATGCATCGACATTTTGAATAACAATCATGCACACTGGTATAACCTCACTCAGTCAGCACGTGTAGAATAAGATGGAAACATGTGTGAACTGGAATGCGTATGGATTAATCTAATTCAGGTGATAGATTTAAGTCTGAAACTGGTCAGGGATACAATAAACATACGTTCTACGATGAAGAAAATCAAAGATATTATCATCATTTGGTGCGTACCTAACCACAATTTCAACAGTTTTAATGATAATTAATACTTGTAAAACAACTTTTTAGGATAAATTTCTTATTTGAACGGCAAAAAGCAATAATTTATGAACAAGAGAAGAATGCACACCATGAAACTTTAGCATCGTACAGAAATGCACTCGTTGAAGAAACTAGAGAGAATATTGAGAAATATTTTGTAAGTATTACTCTTCCTTATAATTTTTTTTTTTTTGTTTACCCCATTTTGTTAAAATTGAAAAATCTACTTAGCATAATCAGGGGCGCATATAGAATATACTTTTTTTGGTTAGGAGGGTTTTGGTTGGTGATGTGAATCCATTACACAAATATTCTTCAGTTTAAAATACGTCTCGTTTACTTTCTGCCTTTTTAAGATCTCTGAACAAACATTAATAATTATGTAATTACTTAGGATGGAGGATTTGCGGGGAATCGGTCAAATAAAACAACTCGTCTTTTTGCCAACGTTTCGACAAATATATTGTCCTCTTCAGGGCGTGGCTATGCGGGTTGGTTGAGTTACAGAAACTAAGTCCTTCCATCCTAAGTTTAGCAATTTACGGTCACGAAAACTATATATTCATATTATGTAATTACTTTAAATTTCTTTTTGTTTATCAGGTGCGGGTACAGGTTAGAAAGGCGTTGAACCCCTTAAGTGATTCTAATCTTATCCTAACTTAGAGAATTATGTTTAAAAAGCGGTGAAAGATGGATTCACTTTTACTTTATAAAGATTTAAGGAGAGGTTAAGGCCATTGAATCTTGAATTAGTGTTGAAATAATGGTGTATAGTCGGCCTTACCTTTACATTGTTTAGCAGTAGATTTCGACTTCCCAAAAACCCCGTCAGGGTGCGCCTATGTCCATAATAAGAAGGAGAATACATAATATATCTAAAATAATTTCTATTTTATTCTCTCAGATAATCAGAAAAGAATGGCAACGTGTACACGATGTACTTATGGAGATTGAACGGATTCAGAGAGAAGTTTCCCAATATCTTGAAGCGAACGAAGAAATAATTCTCAGTGGACAACCCCAAACTTTACATTCAGAAATATATGCTCAAGCTGCCATAGATCTTCAAAAACAGATTGACGTAAGAGCATTTTTTTTTATCTTTATTTTAAATAATTAAGTTTGAATTGTGTTGATCAGAGTTGCACAATTTTTTAAAATCTGTGGGTCGCAAGGTGTTGATGAAGAACCGCACTAAATTTTCCTTAAACATAATCTATTTCTTATGATATCATTTATTAATAGTACTAAGGATAATACGCGTGAAAATTAGGTGTAAAACTGCAATTCTTACAGGAATTCTGATTTACTGATGAACTTAAAAGTATCATTAAGTTGGTGGGAGTAGTTCTTGCTTGGAATGGAACTTACTCTTCATTCATCTTCCCTTTTCCATCTCTCTTTCCTTATCAATCCTACACTCAGATCTCATAACTATAAAAAAAATATATTCCTTAGAAAATTTATAAAATAAAAAAAACACAGTACCAAAGTAGTTTAACAATAAAAAGGCTGAAAAAACCGTTTGCATACTGAGCGCATATAAATATGGTAAATTTATATATTAGGCATATTAACTCTTGAAATATATGATCATGTAAAAGAGGGAGAAGGTCGGAGAAACCGCACCAACTTGGAACTGCAAACTCTTTATGGAGAAGCAGACATCGTTGAATGCATTAAAAAAAAAGGAAGATTGAGTTGGTTAGGACATGTTGGAGAATGGATGGTGGATAATAGAATCCCTAAACGCTTTTTATATGGAAGACCTGGAGGTGTCAGAAGGAGAGGCAGGCCAAGACTGAGGAGGCTTGATGATGTCGAAGGGGATTTTTAGGAAAATGGAAGTGTGAAGGTGAAGATTGAAGACTCTTGATAGAGCTCAGTAGAAAGCCTTGATTGAGAAGGCCCTGGTCCTTTCAGGACTGCAGTGCTGTGGAACAAGAAGAAGAAGAAGAAGAGGTAGGACAAGACTTAGATGGCTTGATGACGTCGAAAGGGATTTAAGGAAAATAGGTGTTCGAAGGTGGAGATTAAAGACTCTTGACACAGCTCAGTGGAGAGCCTTGATTGAGGTGGCCCTGGTCCTTTCAGCCCCGAAGAAGAAGATTAACTCTTGCGGTTGCTTATGGCTTGACTGAAGATAAATCTTGAAAAGTTTAAGGGAAATGCGCCCACATTTCCTTTAAAAAATCTTTAATTTCTTGAAAAGCGTTCAAAGTTTTCCAGGCTTTGCTGGCAGCGTTTTTCTTTTTTTTTTGAAGAGAAATTCGTTTCAGGGAATGACTGGGGTTAGGTTTTTCCATTTAAGTTATCATTTCAGTATAGTTTTTCTTTTTTAAAATTCGGAATTTTGAGGAAATTGTGCATGTTGTAAGCTTGACTACAGTAGTGTGAATATTTTCACATCACTCTTGTTTTCTTTTTGTTGTCATATTATTGTGATTTTTGTTCAAATCTAGGACTCGCAAAAAATGAGTGAAAATTTAGACAATGAGATTGTGGAAATGCGAAGACAATTGCACACAGTGAAGGCCAGCTATAAGGACGTGTACAACCGGATGAAACTCACGGGTACCCAATGGCGTGAGCAGATCAATTTACTGCAATGCGAAGTTAAAAAACAGGAAAGGAAAATGCAACAATTGAAAATACTTTTCCAAACGGGCAAGGACTCACAACAAATTAATACCATGATCTGTTAATTGTATTTTCTTTATAGTTTTATTTGTGACTTTTTTTAATTTTTTTTTTTTTTGTCAATTCAGGGTTTTTACCTAATTTATGCGATAAATAATTGCTATTCAAATACAGATTCTAATGAAAAGCATATTTATTTAGTGATGGAAAGTAAGTAAGTAGTAAGTAAAGTAAACTAATTGCCTATTTTTTCAGGCGGGGCTTAACGTCCAACTACCAATTAGGTGTCGTGGACGGAGGCGACCAGCAAACATACTTTACTGTAAATTTCTTTTATTAACCATTTAATAAAATCCAAGGCCTAAGACCGGGAATTGAACCCAGTACTACAATGCTTATTAGCTTAGCAGGTCTCGCCTCTAACCGCTCGGCTACCGTGGCGCCTAGTGATGGGAACTAATTGTAGTGTGGTAAAAGTGGAAGTAAAAGAAAAATTTGAAAAGAACGGTAACAAAAAGAAAAGAAAAATGAATACTTTAATTTGAAACTGTGGTCATCGTTGACCGTTGTTGATGTACGATATTTCACTGTCCATTTTCCGTATGACTTTAATATCAAGGTACACAACCGTTTCTTCACATACTTTACCTCACCGACATTCGGTTCCCAAATCTTTTACATTACCAATTTATACTTTTTAAAGGCGAATAAATAACACATTTTTACCAATTTAATGAATAAAATTGAAACAGTTCCTAAAATTGAAACAATCAATTGTTTCAGTGACAGATGTAAAGTAAAGTAATCGCTTATTTTTTCAGGCGGGGCTTAACGTCCAACTACCAATTACCAGGTGTCGTGGATGGAGGCGAATAGCAAACGTACTTTACTATTTCTCATTTAACCATTAAATAAAATCCATGGCCAAGACCAGGAATCGAACCCAGTACCACAATGCATATTTAGCTTTGCAGGTCTCACCTCTTAACCCGCTCGGCTACCGTGGCGCATATAGTGACAGATGTTGCTCAATATTTGATTCCGTTTCCTATTTTGGTATCTGGGTGAATAATTGGATAAGTTTTTGGGGGAAACAGTGTAAAGTCTTCAACTCTCTTAGTATAGCTCGTCTGCGATTCAATAAATGTGAACATCCTTGTAACTACCTCTTAAAGTAGTTACAGGAGATCAGTAGCTGTTGAAGATCCTTGTTGATGGAAGTGAGAGATGTTATTTTGGTTAATAGTTGATGGAATATAGATTAACTATGAGCAATACATATGAATAGCTTTAAAAGATGTTTTTTCTTAAGAGCTTTTCTGTAAGAAGGAAATGGAAAATTCTTTTCACACAGCCTGTTGCCCTAATTAGGACGACTTTTGATTTTATTTAGTTTTTCCAGGAAACTGATAAAAAGAAAAGAAGACATTGAAACCCTATTTGGGATAGCTAGGGGGGGAGGGGGGCTACCTAAAAGGGAAAAATCAGACTTTCACATTCTATTGGGAAAATTCCAATCTTAGTTATGCATTCACAGTCATACATTTTCTATAGGAGTGGAAAATTCAAAAGGAGAACATTGGGCCAACTCTTTAGAAATCTTTACAAATAAACTATTGCTCTTAACATTTCTATCGTGTGGTTAAAAAGCTGCTAGCTAAGATGGAAATTAATTTAGACGGAAGTCTTTGAATAAACCCAAGGGCTAATTAAAAGGGATTTCATCCTCTTTTGTTGAAATCTCCTTTTAGGTTTAATAAATCTTTTCGTTGAAAGGAAAATTTACTTTGTGTGATCTTTTCGAGAATTTTCATTAATTTCTCTTACTAGGTAAGAAATGATTGTAATTAATATAATTGAATTTGATTTCTCAATAGAAATATACGAACTGAGGTTTGTTGCCCGACAAACCTCTAGTTTCAGAATATGTGACTTGATTTTAGATTCCTGATCGCGTACGCGGCAGACGTGCGTCCATATGTAAGGGTTCAGAAATGACCCCCATTTTCATATAGAGTATAGTAAGTTATGAAAGAAATTTTCAGTTTCCCTAATTCCGAAAAAAAAAATGGTTTTCAGTAAACGGTCTGAGTGCGTTTATAAAATATATGAAAATAAAATTTCTTATGCGGATGAGACTTAATATTTTGACATGGCCCCACTGTGGAACTCGACTATAATTTGGCGATTAGAATCCTTTCCTACTTTTTCGAGATTTAAACTTTTATTTTTGTTAAATTTTCTCAGAGCAGGAAGGTAGTTGTTAGGTTATCTTCTAAAGAACCCTTCTGCATTGTGTTATATATATTTCTGTATTATACTCGTAATCCTGTCAAATTTATCGTAAATATATTAATAAAATTCCGTGTTTGAAGAAAATCAACACCTAGCGGTCTAGAGAGATTGGAATAATGATATAAGCGATAGCATTTTGGTAAATGTGAGGATAAACTGTAAGAAAACGATTCAAACAATGATTAATTAACCCTAAACTTCCTTTTTAACTAAATTACCCTAACCGCGTTAATTAAATGATTGATTATGATTTAAGGAAACGATATGAAATGATGTGATTGGCTATTAATGATATGTTGGGCTAGTATACTGATAATGTAAGCCAGGGTTCGCCAAACGTTTTTGATCATGGACCCCTCTATATAATTTTTCGAAATCTCCATCGACCCCCCCAACATAAAAGTAATTTTCAGTTAATTAAAATTAAAACTATCTATTAGGTACTGTGTTTTGTACAATTTATTTTATGATTTTAAACATTTATTAAAGTAATTTTACATTGTGTAACAAATAGTTTTATGAAAAATATCTTACTGCAGTAATGCTTCTTAATTAAAGAAATGGTTGTGCCTGGTGTTTCTTTGCAAGGTTCGCTATATTGGGTTCGAAATGGTTTTTCCTTCGACCCCCTACTTTTGTTAAATGGACCCCTGGGGGGGGGGGTGTATATAGTCAACTTTGGCGACCTCTAGTGTAAGCTGTTGGGAAAAAAAGGTTCATTGACTCGAAAGAGTTTACCGGATGCGTGTCTCTGCCTGCGGAAAAGGGTGTAAAGAGTATTCTCTACTACTCTTTGACTATTTTTTTGACTTTAAGCTTTACTTATAGCCATAAGTTAAAGCTCAACGATATGTATTAGAGAAATAATTGTGAAATGAAATCCAGTGGCACTTTTTCTTTTTTTTGGCGCGTCAACATCTAAGGTTATTGGCGCCCGGAGCTTTTTTCTCTCGTTACAGACAACACTGTCCATCACCGGACAGTGATCTGTAAGAAGTTCCTAGGAAGAGAAAATCTAAGGGTCAGCTGCTGGATTCGAACCCGGGACCTCCGCGTGGGAGTCCAGTATGCTAACCTCATAGCTAATCCCTTCCCTATCCAGTAGTACTATTAACAAAAACATTTGTGCATTTCTTTGTGCATTCACGCATGTACCTACAATCTTAATCTTACCATTCATCTCTCAGAGTAAGTAACAAAAACAAGAAAAAGTAAAACTGACAAATCAGATGACATTTATCTGTACAAATAAAACGAATAAAAGCAGATAAATTTGAAGGAAACCCAAAAAAGAATTGTGACATTCATGAATTTGAGATAGTAAAATTTGTGTGAGACAGATAGACAGTTAGCCTGAAGGAGACATCTGAGTTAGTTTTTTTTTTTTTTTTTTTTTTTTTTTTTTTTTTTTTTTTTTTTTTTTTTTTTTTTTTTTTTTTTTTTTAATGACAGGCAATACAGCCAATTCCCTAGGCGATGTCTATTGGCAAACCGTTTCTTCTTTAGCCACTGGTGGCTAATGCCAGAGGGATGGTGATGTTTTTCGACATGAAAATACCTACGTGTTTTTACCACAAAACAGATGTGGCACAATTTGTTCATTCAAACTGATAGATAAGCCCTTTCTAAAAGAATATTTCCTCCCCCCTTCCTCAATACCATATTTAAATGTCCTTATTTAAACAGTTAGTGAAATACTGTCGGATTTTTTTTTCTAGTTTAAAAACAAATGGTCGTTTGTCGAGAAGGATGAAAAAAACGAACAAATACACGTGAAAAAAAAGTGAGGTATGCTTATGTTTGACTTAGAATAAATACGTTCACTTTACGTCCAGATCAATTAAGGTTTTTTTTTTTTCCATCGGAAATATTCATTTTGAGACTCCTGATTCTGAGAAAATGTTTTTTTTTAAGAAAATGATCTCTCTCCATAGTATGTTGTGTGAAAATATAGCAAAAACTAACGAAATATAGCAAAAACTAACGAAATATAGCAAAAACTAACAAAATATAGCAAAAACTAACGAAATATAGCAAAAACTAACGAAATATAGCAAAAACTAACGAAATATAGCAAAAACTAACAAAATATAGCAAAAACTAACAAAATATAGCAAAAACTATCGAAATATAGCAAAAACTAACAAATTATTGCAAAAACTAACAAAATATTGCAAAAACTAACAAAATATAGCAAAAAACTAACAAAATATAGCAAAAACTAACAAAATATAGCAAAAAACTAACAAAATATACCAAAAACTAAATTAAAAGGTGAAAACCCTTTGATTTACATTAAGACTTGACAGTAATCTTGCGATCAAAATCCTAAAACAGGAAGTACCACAAGCAGATTTTGGATTTTTCTGAATTTTGCCCCCCCCCAAAGCTCAATTTTCCTCAAACTGTGTCTAGAAGTTGTTCTTGTAGTGATCTACAATTTTTTCATTCCAAGGAACATTTTTCAGCAAAAAATCGATTTAGGGCACTTTTGAAAGAGGAAGCTGGTAGGCTTTCTTTTAAAGGACGATTTGAATATAGATTTTTTGTTTTGTTTTGGAAAGAATTTATTTTTAAATAAATCAATAGGTAATAATTTTGATTTATGAACTGGAGGAAATGAAACATATAATTTGTAATAGTTAATGTTACTTTATACACATTATATACATATATAAAGGAAGGACAGCTAGTTGAGGGTCCAGGACCCGGATGATGCTTGATTGTAGATGGTGACAGTGTTGGGACAACAGTGTTTAACCACTAGACCAAGGGATTGGTGGGGTGGGTGGGGTGGTTGCCCAGAGATTTAGATTGGACATGTACAGTCTACCACGGCTGTGGGTATTCGTAACCCAACATGTGTGGGTAAGGTGCTGTGATTTCCTAGACAATGCCATACCACATTAACCCATCCGGAATACATATGGATGATGAGGGATTTATCTGCATATAAGAACCGGATGGCCACTTCACACACACACACACACACACACACAGTCACACACACATGGCTTGTTTTATAACTGGAACTAGTTAGTAGTAGTTAAAATTTAATTTGTGATAGTTTTAGCCAAACTTACATATGTTACAAGTTAGTTGTGATAATTACTTGGAATACATTTTCGTATATATTATCTACTTTTAGGATGAGGATTAGTACTTGGATTCGAATGTGGAGATCATGGGTTCGAACCCAGCTGCTGGTCCTTAGATCTTTTTTTCCCCTAGCGGTTTCTTATAGCTCACTGCTCCGGGCGCTATTGACGTTAGATGTTGACGCGCCTTTAATTAAAAAAAAAAAAAAAAATCTACTTTTAAGCGAATTGCAAATGTAATGGAAAAATTGTTTAAGTTGATGGAAAATTCTTTACCTTTATTTTCTTACTTTCTCTTAGTTGTTGACAAATTTTCTATTTCTAGTTTGAACAAAAATATCTGTTTAGAATGCCACTGAGTCCGAAAAATGATTGGTTGTAGACAACGTATCTGGTAAGAAATAAAAGAAAGATGTTGGAAACAGAAATTTTAAATTTCAATTTTGTCACACCAAGAACCTGACTATAACTTAGCGTTTGAAAAATCCTTCAAAACGAAAGTACCACTTTCAAAAAAAAAAAAAAAAAAAAAAGATAAGAACTAAGCACGGTCTTTTTTTGTTTTGTTTGCAATGAGTCAACTTTGATCGCAACTAGTCTTTTGAGTTGTACCTTAAATTCTGTTATCTGTAGTCTTTTGAGTTGTACCTTAAATTCTGTTATCTGTAGTCTTTTGAGTTGTACCTTAAATTCTGTTATCTGTAGTCTTTTGAGCTGTACCTTAAATTCTTTTATCTGTAGTCTTTTGAGCTGTACCTTAAATTCTGTTATCTGTATTCTGTATCTGTGGTTGAGTTGAAGACAATTGAGTGTTATTTTTGGGGTGTCATTAGCGGCCCTAATCATTTTAATCTTCTCTCTTCTTCTTTTAGCCACTCGAGCTGTGTCGGCACGCGGTACCTTCGGGCTTCCACATTCTGCTGCACCTTGCTGAGCAAGGTAGGGTGGAGCCAAGATAAGTTGAACTATCTCCACCCTCCTCATCTTAACTCATCCTCTCTTATCTCATCGATCTAGTTGACGAGGAGGGAGGGTGGAATATATTCGTGCCTTCCCTTATCTACGTCAACTTTTGTAATATAAAATTGGTGACAAATCCAAAAGTGTTTTATTGTCGAATGTAACTTAGGACAGAATCTAATCTAACATAAGGAGGCTATTTTCCCTAAAACAATGATAATGTGCAGTACTTGTAACAAATTTTCTTGCACATTCTAAAATAAACTTAGTCTAAAAATTAACCTAGACGGGGTGAAATACTTTTATAAAAATTCTATCAACCCCCGAACTCTGATCTATCCTAAACATTCATACAATTTTCTTGCCGATAAATACTTTTACTCAAATCAATACATTCACGCCAATTTCTAATTTTTAATTCCAAGTTTGCAGAAGACTTGAAAAATTTTTTCGTAGTGGGAAAATTCGAGTAAGAAAATGAGCTGGGTTTCAGACCAGAATTTTCTTTTTTTTCTAAATAATTTGAAAAATAATAAAATTTTCTTTAAAATTAATGTGAACTTAAAAATAGCTATAGGTTATATAAAAATTGTATACGTAGTACAACAACACAACAACAACTATAATAATAATAATAATAATAATAATAATAATAATAATAATAATAATAATAATAATAATAATTAATAATAATAATAATACTAAAAGGTGAACTCAAGGCGATTAAACGTTATTTGCTCTTATTCTCTTGTTATTTTTATTCAAAGTGACAGAGGTTAGGTCAGGGTATAAGGGTGAATGTTGTTGGTAGGTGTTCTGATGCTATTAATGTCCATATTCCAAGAGGTATATGTTGAATGAGATATGGTTATGTCATGCAGGGTGTTTGTAAGGGGGTGTTTGTATGTATGTCTGTTTAGGACATATGTAAAATCATAAATTTAATTTCATTCACTCACTTCAATTTATTGAATACTTGATCAGTTTTTATTTATTAATTAATTTAAATTATACTAAGTATTAATAACAATTTCTAAATAGACATAAAAAAATATTATATTTTAACACTCGTTCTCTTATTTCCAGGTTCAAAAGGTCAAATTTCAAATTTATTTTGGTTAACTGTTCAGTTTTGTAAAAATCGTACATCTTAACGAGAGAAAATAATGGATTGTCTATCCCTATATCCTAGGAACTATCCTAAAATTAATTTTTTTTTTTGACCATTTATTTTAATTAAAATTTCAGGCTATTATAATTATAATTCAGGCTTCAGTCCTGCTACGTATTAAAAAGTTAAAGACTGGTTGTTACGCGGCTTCAAATGAAATCATATTTTAGTATTATTAATTAGTAATATTTTTACGAGTAAGTGAGTTTAAATGCTGCGTGAAATGTTTTACTCTTCAGATTGATCACAAGATCACCAACCTTCACAGATACAGATTTAGGTAAGTGTTATTTATATATTTTTGTTATATGAAAATATGGTCAATATAATAATTTTAATATTGTAAGGGATTAATAACGCCCTAAAATATTAAATTATTAAAGCGCCACGATAGCCGGGCGGTTAAGAGACTAGACCCGCAATGTTAAGATGTATTGTTGGTTTAGTAGGTTCGATCCCCCGGTCTCTAGGCCTTGGATTTTATTTAATGGTTAATAAGAGAAATTTATTGAGAAAGTATGTTAGGCGGTTAAAAGACTAGACCCGCAATGCTAAGGTGTATTGTTGGTTTAGTGGGTTCCATTCCCGGTGTATTTAATGGTTAATATGAGAAATTTATAGTAAAGTACTGTTTGCTAGTTCACCTCCGACCATGACACCTAATTTGGTAGTTGGACGTAATTAAGCCCACCTGGAAAAAAATAGCCGTTAATTACTTTTTTTAATTTGACTTTGTGCATGAGCAAAGTCAATATGTGCACAAAGTAAAATTTTAACAATTTCCAATTACCCGTCCTCTGAACGTGCAAAAACAAATTTCAAACAGAATTTCCAGGTCAGAAATAATCACAATCCAGCTCCAAAATGTGGGTGCCAGTGCATCCACCCTTCCTTACCCATCAGAGTAAACTGTAAATTAGAGATTGAATTGCAGTTTATTTTCAATGCAATTTATGCACATTGTCTTTTTCACCTAATGAGGATTCATTAGGATTATTTATTAATTTTTTTGTGCGTGCAATTTTTGTTTGTCTGTTTGTCTGTTCACCCTCCTATAAATTTATATTGATTGATTTTCAAGAATTATCGCAGCATTAATGGCTTATCCGCTCTTGCTAAAGCCTCATACCACGAGAATTCTGCCCAAAATCCGCATACCACGAGATGGTTTTTCTCTTATCAACTGTCGAGACTCCAGTCCATCCAGTCATCTTTCATCCTCCATACGCCTCACATGACTGTACTATTGTAGAGGCGTTGGCTTTATTTTCTTGTCCATATTCTTTTTTGAATGTCTCTTCTTAGCTCTTGAATATTTGACTTTTGACATATTTGACTCCTTACAGTTTGGTAATTCTGCAACTTAGTGGCAGGTCATTATCTCTTAACTAGATCTTTTGTCTTCTACTAAGGGTACATAATATATCCCTTGGCAACTTGGTCTCCATCTATCTTTTTACAATTGCCTCTTTTCTGAGTTCGCTTTGCTTTCAATGCTGCCCACATAGCTTCTCTGACTTTGCAAACCCATTGATCTATTTCCTCTTGACAAGCTAGAGGTCAGACACTAAGCATGACAATGGCGACTTCCTTCTAGTTACTTTTCTTCCTTTCATTATTTAGAAAAAGAAATCTGAATGAAATTACTCTTCTAATGCCTTTTTAGTTGGATAAAAAGCCCCAATAAAGAATCATCTTAAGTAAAAGAAAAGAAGAAAGCTAAGAATTTTAAAGAAAAATTGCTGAGCAATGTGATGTTAAGGACTTAAAGGCAAGAAAATTGTTTTATCATATGAAAATACTTGGTCTCCTATTTCCCTTTTCTTTACGTGGCTAAAAACTTCTTTTTAGCCAGAGTAAAAAGTGGGGGAAAAAAAAACCAGTTGGAGTGCAAGCAACTAAGTAAGCAAGAACAAGATAGGAAGCCTGCGGAAGTGGGTGGGCAGAGAAAGAAAATAATGGGTCTTAAGGAGTAAGAAATTGGAAAGATTATTTTGTGTTCCATTTTACTTTAATTTTTCCTTCCTTTTTAAGTGAGAGAGTCTTTTATTTTCGCTCTCTTTCTTTGGTTCCATATTTTCAGCAGGCTCTTCTTTGTCACTTACTCGTAGGTGAAAGATCAGGTTTTCTCTCACTTCTCCCACTCACAAAGACCTAAGGTCCTCTCTATCGACTGGTGATTGGGGTATCCACATGCCGTTTGCCATTAGTTTCTTATCTTTCACTAAATGCTATCCAAATTAGCAGAAGATACATTCATTCTTTTTCAGCAAACTCTATCTATCTAACTATGGCGCCTAAAGGAACTGGGCCTCATCCACAAGCTTCCTCTTCCAGACACTTCATTCTCTAACCGTGTAAACAACACCGTTTGAGGTGAAGTACCATCTTGAAGATTGTCCTGTCAAGCTCTTATAAACCCATGATTCCCTTGTCAGAAATCAAAACTGTATCCTCGAATCTAAAAAAAAATGTATCGTAACTTTGACCAATAATAAATTTCACTACAGGTTTAGACATGTGAATTTCGTATATTCCTGGCAGTAATTTAATATAATTTTCAAACAGTGAAAGGAAACATTTTTTTTTAAATTTATATTCATTTTATTATTAGACATGTTTATCTTTATTATTTAAATCATGACTCATTGTTTCAATGAAGTAATAAAAGTGGAAATAATAAAATTTAGCCTCATATTATAAACATAAATTTTATATTGTTTAAAAATTTATAATTCGATTTAAAACGATGTTGTTTTTGTTTTTATAGCACCAATACTACAACAACAATATTAAAAAGAAAAAAAATATTTTAATGAGTCATCTACAACAAGGCGACTAGCTGCTATCTTAATATAAAGTATGCTGTCACGACAGGTTATCTCGTTGGGGGAAGTAGCGTACCTGCGAGTATCCCCAGTCTAACAACACGAACAACATTTGCACTGACACCAAGAACATTCACAAAATACTCATAAGGCTTGCAGAGGTAGTGGATGGATGCGCTGGAACTATTTTGGGTTTAGCAGAGAAGTAACTGCGATGGTACTGCTAGTATTCTCGTTTCCCTTACTGAACTCGGACGCTGGACACCTTCAGAAATATTTGCCCTTAAAAGAGTTGCTTAGTATTGAAGATGAATAGTTGTTTAATATTGTGCATCTGTTGCACTAGGCTAGCATTGTATGGTCTGTGAAAATGGGTAAGCTATAGAAGCAGTTTCTGGAACATTTTTCGGACAGTCAAGCGGCACTGAAGGTTCTCTTTTCCTTCAGAACTACCTCTTCCCTGGTCTGGGAGTGTGTAAAAAGGCTTTAGATCAACTGGCTCGGCACAATAAAGTCAGACTTGAGTGGGTGCCGGACCATGTGGGGATTGAGGGGAATGAAATAGCTCCCCTCAATCTTTCCAATTTCTTACTCCTTAAGACCCATTATTTTCTTTCTCTGCCCACCCACTTCCGTAGGCTTCCTATCTTGTTCTTGCTTACTTAGTTGCTTGCACTCTTAGTACTTCAGCTGTTTTATTTTTTTTTCCACTTTTTACTCTGGCTAATATTCCCCAGGAAAGGAGCCGTTCATTGGCCCGGAACCAGTCCTGGGGTGCAGTTCGTGAGGCTCTCAGAGATTGGAACGGGAGACAACATGAAAAGAAACTGGGTGATGCTTCCTGGGGTCAAACACAGCAAGAAGGTTATGCCCTTGCTGTGCAAACAAAGAACCAAAGTAACTCTTCTAGGTTTGGGCAGGAATCAGATCACTCTGATTACAGGCCTATTCACAAGGCACGGAAGGTTCAGGAAGCACCTGCACAAGGTAGGGTTTATTAGCTCGGAACCGTTATGTGCAGATAGTGCCAGGAAGAGGAGGAAACGGCCTCTGACCTGTTATTCGAATGTTTTGCACTCGAGAGACTGCGCTACGAAATCTTTAGTACCTTGAGACCAGGGGAGATGGTAGCGCAGAAGGAAGTGGTAGGGAAAGCCCTCTACCTTCTTAGAAGGGGAGGTTTCACCTACTAGACTTAAGGGAAGGCACAATAAGCCTCTTGGTGGCTGCAGTGCCGTGGGGCGTGGGTCTCGTCCCGCCGAGTAAAATCTAATCTAATCTCTTCTGGAACATAGAAGCAGTTTCTAGATCATAGAAGCAGTTTTTGGAATTTTCTAGCAGTAGAGATTGAAGAGTTAGGGATTTCTGAAACGCAGCTTGGACAAGACCAGCGAGTATCTGTCGTTTGGTGCTGTATTTACAGTTAAGTCTTACCAGGAATGTTCATAAAGAAAGGATTCTATAATAGATAGAGTAAAGATAGAGTCTGGTGGGTTTATGATTCTAAGTTTTTTTAAAATAGTCCAGAGTACACAGCGTTGAAGAGGTCCCAGTGTCGAAGGCGGAAGTTGACATCTAGGAAATAGCTACCATTCTGTACACCAAGTTGTGTAATTGGTGCTCTGTAAATCGTTTGTAAGGTTGTTTTAAATGGCCACAGAGTTCTGGCCTAAATTCTAATTGGTATGCTGTTATTAGTGTTCGATTCAGTAAAGTGTTTTTTAAAAGTCATTTTATAGGTTATTCATTTCTTTGACAGAGAGTTTAAGGTCCGTAGCTATTCGAATCAGTTTTCAGTTTTGGAATACGAATACTATTGCAAGCAAACTCGACCTCATCAACAACCAACAAAAGTAGTCAAATTAACTATCCTCTTTTTAATATACAGGGCGATCCATTTAAAACGCACCAATCGCTAATAACCTTTTTAGGAAAGCGGAATTTCGAAAAAACCCACGAAGTAAACTATGTTTTTCTTTTTTTTTGGTCTAGTTTTCAAATTTTCCACCCATAGGTCAAGAAGTCTTGCATACTGGGTGCATTAAAATGATGTGATGATTGCTTTTATTTGTTGATAAAACAAATTTATCCTGATTCACCCACAACCATTACATGACACTACATGTTTTAAAATCTTCAATTATTATTATTATTATTATTTTATTTTTTAATTAAGGCGCGTCAACATCTAAGGTTATTGGCGCCCGGAGCTTTTTTCAGTGCACTGCCAGCCTCCGGACAGTGTTCTCTCGTTACAGACAACACTGTCCATCACCGGACAGTGAGCTGTAAGAAGCTCCTAGGAAGAGAAAATCTAAGGGACAGCAGCTGGATACGAAACCCGGGACCTCCGCGTGGGAGTCCAGTACGCTAACCGCATAGCTAATCCCTTCCCTATCCTCAATTATTATTATTTTTTAACATTGTTTTTGCAGTCAGAGAACCTCCCCAAAACCGGTGTATTTCTGGTGGAAAATTAATATTGAAAACCCGTTCCAAAATAAGATAAAATTGTAACTTTGATTTTAAATTTCTCAACTAATATTAGGGATATCGAAACGGGGTCAACGTCATTTTTCACAGTTTTTTATATGTAGTTTTCATAATCATTGCCAAAAACCAGTGGTCCTTATGAAAGCTCGATCAGGTTTTTGCCCATAACTCCGCTAAAAATAAAGGTACAGCATTGGGGGTAGCAAATTTAAAAACTAGGCCCAAGAAAACATATACATACGAGGGTCGTTTGAAAAGTCCGTGCAAAAATAAAAACTACTTAATTTTTTGGGGTAAACCTTTTTTATTTTTCAACATAGTCTCCTTTTAGGCTTATACACTTCGTCTAACGCTGCTCTAGTTTGTTGATCCCTTCCGAATAATAGGATTTGTCCAAGTCTGAAAAATAGCCATTCGTTTCTGCAATCACCTCCTCGTTTGAATAAAATCTTTTTCCCGCCAGCCATTTCTTCATATTGGGGAACAAATAGTAGTCCGAGGGAGCCAAGTCTGGAGAATAGGGGGGATGTGAAACGAGTTGGAACCCTATTTCCATTAATTTTGCGACCACAACTGAGTTTTAATTGTGAGCTGGTGCGTTGTCGTGATGGAAAAGGACTTTTTTGTGGGCCAATCGTGGGCGTTTTTCTTGCAGCTCGGTTTTCAAACGGTCCAATAACGATGAATAATATGCACCTGTAATAGTTTTACCTTTTTCCAGATAGTCGAATCCCAAAAGACAGTCGCCATAATCTTTCCGGCCGAAGGAACGGTCTTCGCCATTTTCCTCGATTCAAACGAATGCCAAACACAAAGAAATAGACCGATCTGGCTGAAACTTGGTGTGTGTTCTTCCAAGAGATGCTACTAACTAAACATAACCTCGAGTGGTGCTATCTCTCTGACTTTGCACGGACTTTTCAAACGACCCTCGTAGTTTACTTCGTGGGTTTTTTGTTTTTTCGGAATTCCGCTTTTCTAACCAGTGAGTGGTCCTTATGGAACCCCAAATCAGGTTTTTGGCCATAACTCCGCCAAAAATAAAGGTAAAGCATTGGGGGTAGCAAATCTGAAAACTAGACCCAAAAAAACATATAGTTTACTTCGTGGGTTTTTTGTTGTTTCGGAATTCCGCTTTCCTAAAAAGTTATTAGCGATTGGTGCTTTTTAAATGGATCGCCCTGTATATTAAAAAGAGGATAGTTAGTTTGACTACTTTTGTTGGTTGTTGATGAGGTCGAGTTTGCTTGCAATAGTATTCGTATTCCAAAACTGAAAACTGATTCGATTAGCTACCGACCTTAAACTCTCTCTCAAAGAAATGAATAACCTATAAAATGACTTTTAAAAAACACTTTACTGAATCGAACACTAATAACAGCATACCAATTAGAATTTAGGCCAGAACTCTGTGGCCATTTAAAACAACCTTACAAACGATTTACAGAGCACCAATTACACAACTTGGTGTACAGAATGGTAGCTATTTCCTAGATGTCAACTTCCGCCTTCGACAATGGGACCTCTTCGACGCTGTGTACTCTGGACTATTTTAAAAAAACTTAGAATCATAAACCCACCAGACTCTATCTTTACTCTATCTATTATAGAATCCTTTCTTTATGAACATTCCTGGTAAGACTTAACTGTAAATACAGCACCAACGACAGATACTCGCTGGTCTTGTCCAATAAAAATTAACGATATAGTTTGCCAATTATTTTTATTGATTGAACAATAAAACTTCGCAGAAAAAAAAAAAAATGAATTAATAGAAAAATTTAAAATATTAATGCAACAGGTAATTAAATATTAAATTATTATAATTTTAATTATCAACTTGTAATAAAATAATCATAAAATAATATTTATTTCATTATTAGAGCAATTAATCGCTTTATAAATGAGAATTACTTCAATAGTTGGTTAGTTGAAAGTATCTTAGAAATTGGATAATTTGTATTTATCGTTTTTTGTTGTGTGCGTTTTTCTTGAAGTTTTAATTAATAGAATAGAACTTACTGAGGAAAGATAGAAAAAATATGAAGGTAATCATTCTACTGTACATCATCCTATCAGTGAAAACATCAATCACAAAAGCATATAATTATGATGATAATAGCGAACATCAGCTTAATAAGAGACAGGTGGGCAATGAGATTAGTTTATCAGATTTGAAAACTATGTCAACAAAAACTTTTGATAAATTATTAAGTTTACATTTAGAGGATAATAAAAAAAATGTTAGCGATGAAGTGAAAACCAATGCTACAATATTTCTAAATAATTATTTAAAAGAAGGTATTGATCAAATATTAAAAAAAATGAATTCAAAGAATTATGTAAAACAAGATAGGGTATCATTGAAACCAATAAATATATCAAAATATGGCATATCATTTTCCTTAAATAATGGTACAAGTGGAAATTTTAGCACATTAATGAGAACGAGTATGATTGATTATTTTGCAAATAACAGTCATCTATTTATTAATTTCCCATTCAAATTTAATCATTTATACGTATCATTTAATGATTCAATTGGGAAATTAATTTTCTGGACATTTAAAGGTGTTGTTAAAGCAAATATTTTTACAGAATTTCGTATTACTATGAACTTTGATAGGAAAAATTTATGTTTAATGAAAATTACAGATGTAAAACCCAAAAATGATGGTGATTTAGAATTTAAATGGAGAACTACCCCAAATGGAAAAACAAATTTGATTATTGGAAACATTTTAAAACTATTTAAGAAACCTATTTTACAATCAGTTAAACAAATTATTAAAAATGTATTAACTGTTGATTTCAATGAGCTTCTAGTGAAGTCAAGTAATGAATTTTGTTTAAAGAAGTAAAAATTAATCGTTAAATCAAATAAAAATATAAATATTAAAGTATTTAAACTTTGTATTTAAACTTCTATATTCAGCAATTAGAAATTTTGTAAAAAGAAAAATAAGTGATATTCATCAAAAGTTTTGGAAATATAAAAATGTAGTTGTAACAAAATTATAGCATTGCTAAGCCATATATAATAATTTGTAGTAAGTAAATGATCGAATCTTTTCACCTTTACTGTTATTCACTGATGCGATACTGATACTGATTCACTGATGCGATACTGATTCACTGATGCTATACTGTTACTGATTCACTGATGCGATACTGATACTGATTCACTGATGCGATATTGTTACTGATTCACTGATGCGATACTGATACTGATTCATTGTTGCGTAACTCTGCACAGTTTTTTTGATTTTTCTCGTATTTTTCTGTACGCGTCCTGTTATAAGGACGCGTACATTTTGGGGGTATGTAAGAGTTACACTTTTGAAGATCAGTTTTGGGTAACAGCCCTTTTTTAAAAACTATTGTGACCTAGCGCCAGGCAAGTCCCTGTATCGCTCTTTCTAGTCCCCCGATAATCCACTTTTCTGTAAGAGTGCTAAGGGGATGGAATGTCTCATACACCAGGTTACTTACTAGTAATAGGCTACTTACTTTCGATAAAAAAGAAATGCAGTTTCTTTCGTCTCACTTCACAGAATCCGCATAGCTGTTATGGCGTTCCAGACCAAGATGCCTTCAGTTGTCCTTAAATATCCATGTGTTCAGGTATTTTTACTTTGTTTTATCCAGGCAGATTTTTGCCTAACTCAATCATGGAAGCCCAGCATCTCTCTCTTTAATCTTTAACCCATCATTCACACCGCAAAAAGTTTCAAGGCCACAGCAAATCAAACTAGACTATACTTTTTATTGATTATTCTTCAAAATAAATAAATAAAATATACGTAGATGGTGGTAATTTTTAGCATCTAGGGAATAACTTATCAGTGGAATAAACGTAACAACAGTTAATCATTCAATCTTTTAATGTGGACTTCATAAAAATTTACAAAATAAAAAACGTGAGAAAAGAATCAGAATCATGAAAAATTTTCGATTCAGTGTTTTCTCTGGAATGTCCATTTTGTTGTAAGAATACATTTTCTTTTAATAGAAATAGAATTACTAGTTTTGAACTGTAAAATATTTTTTTTTTGCGTTTATTTTTCCTACAATCAGTGCGTTGACGCTATAAGTAACAGTGATAACAGTACTGTGAATTACAGAGGTATAAGAGTGGAGAAGTTACCCAATGTTAACATTCCAAAACATTAGGCTACGAGTATTAATCGCTCTCTTCACTTGAGAGGAGATCACGAGGCCAAACTTCTCTTAAGGCGTCTTGTCGGGTTGTCAGGAAGAGTTTTAGAAGAATGATTTTTAGGTAGAGGATTTATATGAGAGATTGCAGGTAGTAGTTTTCAGCAACTTGAGCGATAAAAGGAATGTTAAGGTCAAAGTGTGTATAGTCCAGGTTGGGAGACATAAAATGGAGCGTTTCGAAGTATTTTAGTTTTTTGAGATTGAATCCTTTGGAGATTGGAGCGATTGGTTGAACCCCACAGCTCTATTCCATACGCCCAGATAGGTTTCAAAATAGAAGTATAAATTAGTCTTTTGTTGTCCGGGGAGAGTTTTGATCTCTCGTCTAAGAGTCTTTTTAAGTAGTCGCTAGCGTTAGTTCAGTTTTGTTCTTTTAAGTCTATTGTGTGGGTTCCAAGAAAGTCTTCGGTCCTAAGTAAAGCCCAAGGTAGCGGACAACGTTCACTACTGGTAACTGTAAAAGATGAAATCTTATTAGTGTAAACCACTCCGTATTGATTTTGAAAATATTGTAGGGAAAAAAAATCAGGACTTAAATACGAGCTACCTTCAGTGCTAAGCTAGTGCGGGCGGACAAGGAGGCGAAACTAAGAATACGATCAAGTACAGCATCGTAAAACTAAGTTTAGGTTAAAAGTTTTTTTTTGCTCTCCAAAGAAGAAGGAAGGTTGCAGGAGGTTATATTGAAAGTATAAAAGTAACTGGAGAACCAGCGGACGACACCCTTCAGGAACTTCTTGTACACGAAGCAAGTTCCTCCTATAAGGGGAAGAGGATGATGACGACCTTCTTGCGGTTTTCTGACCTTTTTCGGAATTCCGCTATCCTAACCAGTGAGTGGTCCTTATGAAAGCTCGATCAGGTTTTTGGCCATAACTCCGCCAAAAATAAAGGTACAGCATTGGGGGTAGCAAATTTGAAAACTAGACCAAAATAAAACATATAGTTTACTTCGTGGGTTTTTTGTTTTTCGGAATTCCGCTTTCCTAAAAAGTTATTAGCGATTGGTGCGTTTTAAATGGATCACCCTGTATAGTTAGGTAAGTTGAAGTAAAAGGAAGAGACTATTGAATGTTATTGAGAGTGCTTGGTTATTTGGATTAATTAAATAAATTAAAATTAAATTAAAATAATTAAATAATAATTAACGATATAGTTTGCCAATTATTTTTATTGATTGAACAATAAAACTTCGAACAAAAAAAGAAAATGAATTAATAGAAAAATTTAAAATATTAATGCAACAGGTAATTAAATAATTATTATAATTTTAATTATCAACATGTAATAAAATAATCATAAAATAATACTTATTTCATTATTACAGCAATTAATCGCTTTATAAATGAGAATTACTTCAATAGTTGGTTAGTTGAAAGTATCTTAGAAATTGGATAATTTGTATTTATCGTTTCTTTGTTGTGTGCGTTTTTCTTGAAGTTTTAATTAATAGAACTTACTGAGGAAAGATAGAAAAAATATGAAGGTAATCATTCTACTGTACATCATCCTATCAGTGAAAACATCAATCACAAAAGCATATAATTATGATGATAATAGCCAACATCAGCTTAATAAGAGACAGGTGGGCAATGAGATTAGTTTATCAGATTTGAAAACTATGTCAACAAAAACTTTTGATAAATTATTAAGTTTACATTTAGAGGATAATAAAGAAAATGTTAGCAATGAAGTGAAAGCCAATGCTACAATATTTCTAAATAATTATTTAAAAGAAGGTATTGATCAAATATTAAAAAAAATGAATTCAAAGAATTATGTAAAACAAGATAGGGTTTCATTGAAACCAATAAATATATCAAAATATGGCATAACATTTTCCTTAAATAATGGTAAAAGTGGAAATTTTAGCACATTAATGAGAACGAGTATGATTGATTATTTTGCAAATAACAGTCATCTATTTATTAATTTCCCATTCAAATTTAATAATTTATACATATCATTTAGTGGTTCAATTGGAAAATTAATGTTCTGGACATTTAAAGGTGTTGTTAAAGCCATTATTTTTACAGAATTTCGTATTACTATGAACTTTGATAGGAAAAATTTATGCTTAATGAAAATTACAGATGTAAAACCCAAAAATGATGGTGATCTAGAATTTAAATGGAGAACTACCCCAAATAGAAAAACAAATTTGATTATAGGAAAATTTTTAAAACTATTTAAGAAACCTATTTTGCTATCAATTAAACAAATTATTAAAAATGTATTAACTGTTGATTTCAATGTGCTTCTAGTGAAGTCAAGTAATGAATTTTGTTTAAAGAAGTAAAAATTAATCGTTAAATCAAATAAAAATATAAATATTAAAGTATTTAAACTCCTATATTCAGCAATTAGTAATTAATTAGAAATTTTGTAAAAAGAAAAAATAAGTGATATTCATCAAAAGTTTTGGAAATATAAAAATGTAGTTGTAACAAAATTATAGCATTGCTAAGCCATATATAATAATTTGTAGTAAGTAAATGGGCAAATCTCTTCACCTTTACTGTTATTCACTGATGAGATACTGATACTGATTCACTGATGCGATACTGATACTGATTCACTGATGCGATACTGATTCACTGATGCTATACTGTTACTGATTCATTGTTGCGTAACTCTGCACAGTTTTTTTGATTTTTCTCGTATTTTTCTGTACGCGTCCTGTTATAAGGACGCGTACATTTTGGGGGCATGTATGAGTTACACTTTTGAAGATCAGTTTTGGGTAACAGCCCTTTGTTTAGAACTATTGTGCCCTAGCGCCAGGCAAGTCCCTGTAGCGCTCTTTCTAGTCCCCCGATAATCCACTTTTCTGTAAGAGTGCTAAGGGGATGGAATGTCTTATACACCAGGATACTTACTAGTAATAGGCTACTTACCTTCGATAAAAAAGAAATGCAGTTTCTTTTGTCTCACTTCACAGAATCCGCATAGCTGTTATGGCGTTCCAGACCAAGATGCCTTCAGTTGTCCTTAAATATCCATGTGTTCAGGTATTTTTACTTTGTTTTATCCAGGCAGATTTTTGCCTAACTCAATCATGGAAGCCCAGCATCTGGGTAATTTTTAGCATCTAGGGAATAACTCATCAGTGGAATAAACGTAACAACAGTTAATCATTCAATCTGTTAATGTGGACTTCATAAAAATTTACAAAATAAAAAACGTGAGAAAAGAATCAGAATCATGAAAAATTTTCGATTCAGTGTTTTCTCTGGAAAGTCCATTTTGTTGTAAGAATACATTTTCTTTTAATAGAAATAGAATTACTAGTTTTGAACTGTAAAATATTTTTTTTTTTGCGTTTATTTTTCCTACAATCAGTGCGTTGACGCTATAAGTAACAGTGATAACAGTACTGTGAATTACAGAGGTATAAGAGTGGATAAGTTACCCAATGGTAACATTCCAAAACATTAGGCTACGAGTATTAATCGCTCTCTTCACTTGAGAGGAGATCACGAGGCCAAACTTCTCTTAAGGCGTCTTGTCGGGTTGTCAGGAAGAGTTTTAGAAGAAAGATTTTTAGGTAGAGGATTTATATGAGAGATTGCTGGTAGTAGTTTTCAGCAACTTGAGCGATAAAAGGAATGTTAAGGTCACAGTGTGTATTATAGTCCAGGTTGGGAGACATAAAATGGAGCGTTTCGAAGTATTTTAGATTGTTGAGATTGAATCCTTTGGAGATTGGAGCGTTTGGTTGAACCCCACAGCTCTATTCCATTCGCCCAGATGGGTTTCAAAATAGAAGTATAAATTAGTCTTTTGTTGTCCGGAGAGAATTTTGATCTGTCGTCTAAGAGTCTTTTTAAGTAGTCGCTAGCGTCTGTTCAGTTCTGTTCTTTTATGTCTAGTGTGTGGGTTCCAAGAAAGTCTTCGGTCCTAAGTAAAGCCCAAGGTAGCGGACAATGTTCACTACTGGTAACTGTAAAAGATGAAATCTTATTAGTGTAAACCACTCCGTATTGATTTTGAAAGTATTGTAGGAAAAAAATCAGGACTTAAATACGTGCTACCTTCAGTGCTAAGCTAGTGCGGGCGGACAAGGAGGCAAAACTAAGAATACGATCAAGTACAGCATCGTAAAACTAATTTTAGTCTTAAAAGTTTTTTTTTGCTCTCCAAAGAAGAAGGAAGGTTGCAGGAGGTTATATTGAAAGTATAAAAGTAACTGGAGAACCAGCGGACGTCACCCTTCAAGAACTTCTTGTATACGAAGCAAGTCCCTACTAGGGGGAAGAGGATAATGACCTTCTTGCGGTTCAAAACCCCGGCCGGCCCAGTGTAGTGGGCACTGTTGTCAAGAAGGTCCGACTAGTGACGTGTACTGAACTATCTAACTATTACTTGGGGTGGGGGACTAACCCCCAACTTTCAAGAACTACATGAAGATTGTGCTGGGGAAGATAGAAGGACAAAATCTTTTACCACCGCTTCCAGCAACCAAACGACTTACAAACTGACAGGGTGGAACTTAACGCTCATATTCAACGTATAACTTTTTTTTATTCTTCTACTTTTAAGTTTGTCCCCTTCATTCTTTCGCTGCCCTTTCCGGTGTATTTCCTACCATTACTTCCTATCTCTTCGTATACTTTGTAGAAAGGATAAAAAAAAGAAAAGAAAAAGCAATGTTGTGTAAATAGTGTTCGCTATTTCGGCCATATGTTCACAAAACATCATTACAACATTATGGGTCTCAAAATTGTCTCAAATGGGGATTCTACTTTTTTAGATAGGAGGAGGTGTATATACATACAAAAAAAGGCAGTGCAGAACCAATAAGTGATGAAAATTTGGGCAAGATATGGGGAAAAAAGAGGTGTGTATGGAATATGTAATCATCTTTAAAGAGAAAAACTTTTTGTTGCCTGCAGTTCGGGGAAAAAGTTAAGGAGTTTTCCTTTTGCGTTTTTCCAGCACCACTAAATCATATCAAATGATGATTTTACACCCTCCACCATGATAAACTATAGCTTGGGTTATTGCCCATTAAGAGAGGAGAGAGGCTGGCTAAGAAAAACAAACAACTCTCTGAACGACAATAATAGCAATAATCTCATTTTTATTGCTATTATTAAAGAGGGCAGCATCTAAGTGAAAAAAAAAGAAAAAAGAAAATTTTAATGACGTTTTTCGCTCTTGAAACAGTATATCTTCTAATATGGAGGAAATGATTTCACAACCATAGCAGTTTTCCTCTACATTTTCCCTCTTCCCCCCTCGAGAGAATCTTCCTTCTTCGTGATTCTCCCCCTTTGAAGTTAATACTTTATTGTTGTCTACAGTTGTATCTAAGAATCAAATATGTTGCCATAATTTTTTGATCAAATGAGCTCCTGTTATTTCTAACAATTGGAGTTTGGGGGTGGGCTGATCTCTAAGCTCCTACCTCTTCATGACATCCTAATAACTAACTGCTTTGACCAAATTTAACATAATTTGGAATTCTGATTTCTAGTAAATGCATTTTAGGAAATGAGACGGCCATGTTTGGGCAATATTAAGAATTAACCTATTCTTTTTTTTTTTTTAATGACCTGAACCATATTGCGGGATTTCTCCACCAGGAGCGCAACTAGAAAGCTTTTAGATCCCAGAGGTAAGTTAAAAAGTTGAAAATGTGGTTAGCTCTACGGTGCTGAATAATATTAATAGATTGATTGGTCACTACTTAGTGGCTAACACACTGTACTGTGGATATCACAGAGTGCGATGTCTATATAGCTAAGAATTAACTTCATTAAAATGATCTAAAAAAAAAAGTGCTTGAGCTAGACGCCACGGTAGCCGAGCGGTTAAGAGACTAGACCCGCAATGCTAAGATGTATTGTTGGTTTAGTGGGTTCGATTCCCGATCTCTTTGCCGTGTATTTTATTTAATGGTTAATATGAGAAATTGTTTAGTAAAGTATATTTGTTAGTCGCCTCCGTACACGGCACCTAATTGGTAGTTGGACGTAAAGCCTGCCTGAAAAAATAGGCAATTACTTTACTTTTTTTTAAAAAAAGTGCTTGAGCATTTTGGTCGGCTGCACTTCTTAATAGACTCCCCAGTGCTCATAGTAGCGTCATAGTTGCCAAAACGGCCGCAAGATGGACGAGAAATCCCAGGATTTGAGGAAGATCCAAGGGATAGTGTATCTTCTATCAGTAATTGGTAGCCAGCCATCTTTGATTTTATTCGTTGGAGAACGTAGGTTTTGGACTTTCATCCATTATTAGCGGTAGTCGCAGGTTTTGGACTTTCATCCATTATTAGTGGTAGTCGCAGGTTTTGGACTTTCATCCATCATTAGCGGTAGACGTAGGTTTTGGACATTCATCCTTTATTAGCGGTAAACGCAGGTTTTGGACTTTTATCCGTTATTAGCGGTAGACGCAGGTTTTGGACTTTCATCCATCTTTGGGTAGACGCAGGTTTTGGACTTTCATCCATCATTAGCGGTAGACGCAGGTTTTGGGCTTTCATCCATTATTAGCGGTAGATTAATCAGTTTGGTGTGGAGACTTTAACTTTACTGTCTCGTTTACAAATGCTTTGTTGTAAGAAAAATACCCAATCTTAATTTTTTTTTTTGCGATTTTTGGTTTTGTTTTTGGATTTACGACGGATACGGCCAGACAACGTAATCCATTTTTAGGAATTCAGGGGTCCTCAAAACGGATGTTTCTGGTGAAATCTCAAAATCTCCAAAAAAAAAAAAAGTTTTAATATATTATGGACATGTGTTATCAGAACGGAAGTTAAAAACATCCTCCCCGTTTCTGCAGTAATAAAGAGAATAATAATATCCATGAATATTAGAGAACTTTCCAACAGGAGAGGGGAAGGATTGTAAAAAAAAAAAAAAAAAAAGAAATGAAGAAAAAGTAGACAGAGAAGTTGAGGAAGAACAATGACAGTCTGCCATTTAGAAAATGGCGGCGAACAAGAAGTTTAAGTCAACCCGTCGGGTGGTTCGGGAGAAGGTAGAAAGAAGAACGATGACAGGGGAGTTGTTTAAAGATTCAGTGCACGTAATGCAATGTAAGATGGTTTATGAGTTTCAGGAAGAGAAATAGGGAGAGCTCTAGCTAAGGGACAAGAAAGAGTTCTATGGTAGCCCTGAGTTGTTGACTGCGTGTGCAGGTACCGTGGACTCTAGTTGGACGGGAAACATCTTAAACGAGGAGGAGGAGGAGGAGAATGAGAGAGACAGAGGGCCTAAGGCTATCTAGCTCACACAATGAGCCTAGGCCCGTCATTGATGACAATTTCTTTTTATACCAGCAAACAAAATAACATGTCCCGAACTAACGGAGGACTTGGAGATATTGAGACTTAGTTCAATTTTTTTTTTTTTTTGGCTTGTAAATCCATTGTCACATAGATCATCTATTGTGTAACAAGGGCTTTACGAAATATTTTTTTGGGGGAAGCCCTGAGAAATTTTCATACACAATAGATTTGAATCCAGCTGGCCCTTAGATTTTCTCTTCCTCTAGACATCCTCTCACAGCTTACATACTGTCCGGCGATTGTGGTGTCTGTAACGAGAGAACACTATCCTGAGGCTGGCAGTGCACGGCTCTAAATAACCTAAGTCTTTAGCGGGCGGTAAGCTCATACTTTATTATTAATACTTTTTTCTAACAAATAAATAAAAAAAAGAAAAAGGTATTAACGCATGATTCGAACTGGGGTTCTCCTATTTACAAAAACCACTACACCAAACTCTGGTGATGGATGAAAGACCGATTACCAGCCAGGGATACAATAAATATGCCTGCCACCATCTCTGTGATATAAAATGATCGTTAACTTTCCTAATCTTTTCAGTATTGATTATCTATTATTTATATGATCTTTATACTTACCTTTGAAAATTAAATAAGACACTTACGAGGGTCGTTTGAAAAGTCCGTGCAAAAATAAAAACTACTTAATTTTTGGGGGTAAACCTTTTTTATTTTTCAACATAGTCTCCTTTTAGGCTTATACACTTCGTCTAACGCTGCTCTAGTTTGTTGATCCCTTCCGAATAATAGGATTTGTCCAAGTCTGAAAAATAGCCATTCGTTTCTGCAATCACCTCCTCGTTTGAATAAAATCTTTTACCCGCCAGCCATTTCTTCATATTGGGGAACAAATAGTAGTCCGAGGGAGTCAAGTTTGGAGAATAGGGGTGATGTGAAACGAGTTGTAACCCTATTTCCATTAATTTTGCGACCACAACTGAGTTTTAATTGTGAGCTGGTGCGTTGTCGTGATGGAAAAGGACTTTTTTGTGGGCCAATCGTGGGCGTTTTTCTTGCAGCTCGATTTTTTCAAACGGTCCAATAACGATGAATAATATGCACCTGTAATAGTTTTACCCTTTTCCAGATAGTCAATGAGGATTATTCCTTGCGAATCCCAAAAGACAGTCGCCATAATCTTTCCGGCCGAAGGAACGGCCTTTGCCTTTTTTTGGGGCAGATTCCCCCTTGGTAACCCATTGTTTAGATTGTTCTTTGGTCTCAGGAGTGTAGTGATGTATCCATGTTTCATCCACAGTGACGAAACGACGCTTAAAGTCCTGCGGATTCTTCTGGAACAGCTGCAAACCGTCCTTGCAACACTTCACACGATTTCGTTTTTGGTCAAGCGTGAGCAATCGCGGCACCCATCTTGCGGATAGCTTTGTCATGTCCAAATGTTGATGCAAAATATTATGTACCCGTTCATTCGAGATGCCCACAGCACTAGCAATCTCACGCACCTTCACTCTTCTGTCATCCATCACCATATCATGGATTTTATCAATGATTTCTGGAGTAGTAACCTCAACAGGGCGTCCAGAACGTTCAGCGTCACTTGTGCCCATATGGCCACTCCGAAAATTTTGAAACCACTTATAAACTGTTCTAATCGAAGGTGCAGAGTCACCATAATGTTTATCTAGCTTCTCTTTAGTCTCCTGAGGCGTTTTGCCTTTCATAAAGTAGTGTTTAATTAACTCACGAAATTCTTTTTCGTCCATTTTTTGAATATCACTCGACTTCCTCGATTCAAACGAATGCCAAACACAAAGAAATAGACCGATCTGGCTGAAACTTGGTGTGTGTTCTTCCAAGAGATGCTACTAACTAAACATAACCTCGATACGCGCCAGTGGTGCTATCTCTCTGACTTTGCACGGACTTTTCAAACGACCCTCGTATGTACTTCATTATTATCGTTATCTATTTTGTAACAAATGAAAATTAGTTTCAAAAATTAATGATAATGGCTCATGCTAAGCTTCATGGTCTAAAACAGTTTGAATTACTTACCAATCAAGCCTTCTTAATATTAAAGGAATTGAGATAATTTTTATTCTATTATAAAAAAACTAAAATAGAATAATAAAAAGAAATAATTTCAAAAGATTAAAATACAAATTTATTATTTATTTATCTTAAATACATTACGGAATTAACAGGGACAAAGGATTCTTTATTTTTTTATTTTTTTTTATTTTTTTTTTTGATGATAAAGTGAAAAGTTAGTTTTCATTTTTTTTTTTTTTTTGTAAAAAAAAGAACATCGCAATAATTAAAAAATTTGTTTACATTGTTTCATCATTTATGTAACTTTATAATAAGTTCATTTATTTAATTAATTTTTGATAAAAGAAAATTTCGTATACATTCAAAACATTTATTTATTCAACTTATGATTATTTTTTATGTATACGAATTTTTGTATTTTCAGAAACACTTAATTATGAAAGGAAAAAATTTTATTAATGAGTGGAAATACAGTTTTGATTGGCGGTGGGTTCAATTGCTGGGATTGGTGGGTAAAGAAAAACCTAGATAGTTTAATTAAAGAACAAAAAAAAAAAATGGAGTTTTCAATTAATTTTAATCCATTTTATTTTAATTTTTCATAATCGAGCATTTTAATTTTTTTTTTTCTTTTTTTTTTTTTTTAAATAACCTCTTATTATTTTTAATATTAATTTTAATAATCAGGTAACAACAAAAGTAATAAAAAGCATTTGTTTACAAATAATAATAATTATTATTACAAGAAAAATAAATTGATTCCATCAGTTGATCGTGGTATACAAAAAATAAAAAATAACAAAAAAAAGTAATTTAAAATCAAACACAGCCATTATAATAATAATATTTTTGATTACTTTTTTTTTTTTTGTTTATTTAAAACTTTTATTAAAACAACAAAAAACAAAAAAAAAATTGAGATCTTAAAATAAAAATTGTTGTGATGTATGAATAAAAAATATATTTTTAGATAATTTTTATTTTATTCATTATTAGATCAGCTGATGGAATAATATAAAAACAGCTGATTTGAAAAAATAAACTAGAACAATACCAATCAGCTGATACATTTGTTTTCTATTTTTTTATTTTTTATTTTTTCTATCAAAAAATTGGAAATATTTAATAATTAGGTGGTAACAACTTATGGACTTATTTTTTTTTAATAATTTTTTTTTTTTTTTTTTTCAGTGGATTTGACTACAATATCTGACAATTTTCTCTTTTGGTATGTTTTAATTTTTGAAAACATCACGTTAAGTATAAAACAACGTTCCCTATAAAATCTACAAAACAGGTTACTGTCGGCTATGAAAAACGTTGCAAATTTTGGGTCAAAACTCATGTCTAATCATCACAAAGAAAAGTGATAATAAATTGGCGAAAGAACATTGAAACGTAGGCAAACTTTCTTTGTTTTGGAATTATTTATTATTATAATGATTATAATAATAAATATATACGCATTATTATAATAAAAATAATAATATGTATATCCGAAAGAAACACCAACCCATCTATTGGATCATGCCTGTAGCAACTTAGATATGGTTTGCTGTTCGTCAGATATTGATTATCCACTATTTTTTGTGCCCATTTTTTAAAAATTTATTTTATACAATTTAATTTTAAATTCTCTTTAATTATTTTTTTTTTTGTTTTATTAACTAATTACAAAATATTAAAAATTAATACACTAACAAACAGAGAAAAAAAATAATAAATGTTCAAACATATATATATAAATATATATAATTTTTTATAATTATCTTTCTTCCGTTCTTTTTTTAATATATTTTTTATTTTTTAATTTTTTTTAATAAAGAAATTAATTACAAATATACATCAAGATAGTATTTAGTTTTCAATATATTTAAAAGATTTCTCTGCTTCATTTTTTTCTCTGTATTTCATTTATTTATTTTTTTAAGTAAAAAACATTGAATAATTTCATAAAAAACCTTTTTTTAAATTGTTTTAATCATTTTCAAAATATTTTTATAGAAAGAGTGATTGGTGGTGGGGGCTAAAAAACGATAGGTAATTTTTTTTTTTTAATTATAATTTAAATTTATTAAGAGCAAAAAGTTAAAAATAGTATAACAAAAATTATTTTTATAATTATTATTATTATTTATTTATTTTTTCCCAGAAAAATGAGTTTTTATGAAAATTTTATGGATTAGTAATAGTAGTTTTATTTTAAAAAAATTGTTTATGTGACCTAGGCTTTTTTTTGGGGGGGGGGCAGAGAATTGGTAGGTTAACATCAACTAGAAGAATGTTAATTATGAAAGAAAATTAGATGGAAACATTGAGAGAAAAAGGAAAAAAACAATATTTAAGTGCTCGTAAATATTTTTAATATATATATATATTTTTTTTGTTTTTATGTCTGTGGGTTGGCAGCATTGATTGATTACTCCTTATTTCTCTCACTCTCTCTCTTTTTTTGTCAATATCTACGTATTTTTTTTTTTTTTTTTTTTTAACGAAAAATGAATCATTAGTATAATTGATTTTTATTATAATGAGGGGTAATAAATTTTTTTTATTAGTAAAAAAAAAAAAATAAAAAATAAAAAAGTTATAATATTCGTTGGAAGAACCACACAATTAATTAATATAGTAATTAAATGTGTATTATTTTTGCAATAAGCTTTTTCCTTTTTTTTTTTGAACAAAAACAAAAAAAAATTTGTATAAAGATAATTTATTTTTATTTTTTGCATTTTTAATTAATTTATTTTTTTTTTTGTGATTTTGAATTAGTTTTTTTTTTTACTTTTTTCACATCATTGTTCTTTTGGCTAACTATTACTTTGTATATAATGTTATTTCTTTTAATTTTTCAAACTTATATACACTCTCGTAGTTTGCAAAAATGTTTACTCTAATTATTTTAATTAATTTTTTTTCCAGCACTGTTTTATTTATTTAAATAACAATTTCTTAATAATTTATTATATAAAAAAAAAAAAAAAAATTCTAAACATAGATAAAATTGATTCCATTATAATTCATTTATTCGTCTCTTTTACTTTTGCATTTTTTCCTAGAAAAGAAAAAAAAATAAAATAATATGATAAGTAAAAAATAATAAAAATAAAAGCAGTAAAAAAGTAAACTAAAAATAATTAAAAAGCAAAAAAAAATTATTTAATAGTGTCCTTAACGAAAACCAGTTAGTTAAAATTTCACTATACAAAAAAATTAAATTGCCAATGAGGGATTTATTTAATTAATTTCTTAATTAATTTTTTAATTTTCAATATTTCGTTTTCTTTTTTTTTTCTTTGTTTTCAATTTTCCCTTATTTTCATTATTACGTACATTTACTTATTTTTTGCCTCATTATATATAATACATACATTCGCTTTATTTTTTATTTATTTATTCAGGAAATAAATTTAAAAGATGTAAATTGAAAAGCAAAAAAAAAATAGAGCTTTTGTAAGGGGGGGAAAAAGGGGGATAAACAAATTTAATTCAATTTATTAAATATTTAAATTTATTATTTGCGGAATTTGAAAAAACAAAAAAAGGGATATAAATGCAAGTTTTTCCCAATTACGAATACACAAAATATTTTATTTATCTCCTTTTTTTTAATCACTGTGTAAAAAATATCCATTTTTCTTTTTTGTGTGCCTTTCAGAATGCTATTTTGCTGCAATTAATTGTTCCATTCCAGGCGCATCTAGTAAGGTGGACATTGTGGATGCCCTGACAAGTATCATACAGGTGATTGGAAACGTATATTATATTCTATAGGTACCCTTTTTTTTTTGGTGAAAAATCGCCTTAAAGAAGTTTTTTTTAAGGAAAAAAAATGTTTCACATTATAGAAGATTTCGAAGTTCATGTAAGCAAAGTATTGTGGCATGAGTAGTAAATTTATAATTTATTAAAAAAAAAAAAAAAAAAAAGATAAATTATAAAACAAAAATTAATTTCAAAAGCGCCTCTTTGTTACTCTCATTAGGGCCAAAAAATTTAACACAGTTCTCAGGAGTAAATTAATTATTGAGAAAAACTAAAAAAAAAAAAAAAAAGCCATAAGCCATATTCTGCGCATATACGTGTTTTAAAAAATTTAAAATTAAAAAAATAAGCAAACACTAAAATTTTTTTATTAAATTCCCGGCGAAGATTTTAAATAAAATTTAAATTTGAAAAATTAAAAATTTGTAATAAAACTTTCTTTAATTTACTAATACCAAGTTTCTCACCAGAAGGAAAATAAAATAAATGAAAAAATTATTTTTTTACGTTATTTTTTTTTTATTAATTATTAATTAATTACTTATTATTAAATTTTTTTATTTAAATTTTATACAAATATACTAAAAATATTAAAAATCACTTATATTCAATTTTTCTTTTATAATTTATTAAAATCTAAAATTGTATATATACATATATATACACATAAAGGAAGTACTTAATTATATGTATATATTATGTATTTATGATTTTTTTTTCTTTTAAATTAATTTTTTATTTAAGAAACTTGCATTTGTTTTTTTTAAATTAAATTATTTGTTTTTATTTTTGATACATTATGCACAAAATTATATTGTACTTATAATTAATTTTTTCGTTTTGTTTTTCATTCGTACATATACATATATATTTAATATATACTTTTTAAAAAATTTATTAATTTGCAAATAATAAAATTTAATTAATAAAAACTTTTTTTTTATTCACTTATATATATATATACTTTCAGCTAATCAAAATTACAACTTTTTTTTTTGTTGATACGAGAACAAGGAATGCCATTTAATTTACAATTTAAATACATAATTAATAAAACTTAATAAGTTATGTTCTTTATTATGTTTAGCGTTTATTTGCAATTCATTTAATTTTAGAAAAAAAAAGAAGTACATATTATGAATGAGTTATTCATTAATTAATTTTTAATCTAAATTAATAATAAAGAGCTGAACAACATATATTATCTTTTTCAGATGTATATCCGGGCACCTGGAGAATCGAAACGTTCGAACTAAAAAGAGTCGATGAAAACCGTTTTTTTCTTTTGAGGATTGTCCACGTCATCCACAATTATGGAAATGGTTTTTCTGTACTTTTCTTTTATTTTTAAGCGAATTTTCCGCCGCGTCTCTCTGGTCAACAACAACCCATACATAATTATTCAAAATCCGAAATTGTTTTCTCGCTTTGGGCGTTTTCAAGATTACTTTATTTGAATACAGGTCATTGACTGATTTTTTTTTTTTTTTTTTTTTTTTAATTTTAATTTCCATAGGCAGCCTGCTAAAAATCAACAATCAATTTTTCAATGAAATGGGCAATATTTTGAACAGTTAATTATTACTTAGAGTATTTTGAAGATTTTTTTTTTGTTTTTTGTTGGTATGATTGGTTTTGAAAATTACAAAAGGGAGGTAAAAAGCGATTTTAACGGGTTAAAATAATCCATATAAAATAGGATAAAGGCAAATAAGCGTTTCACTAAATAGCTACTAAATTTTACTATTTCTTAATCAATTTGCTAACAAGTCACTTGGGACCACGAAGATAAAATGAAATCGAAAATAGAAGTAAAATTATCTTTGCATCTCTTAATCATTGTTATTTTATTTTGACCTAGAGTTTTTTACTAAAAATCTAAAGAAAAGTGAACAAAGAGCAGTTGGATGAATCACCCTTTAAGGGATGATTTATGAAATCTTTGAGAAGAATAAGGTTATCCCACAAATCGGAAGTTAAGACGTCCAAGATCTGATGTTTGTTTTTTGTTTTTTTTTTTGTTTTACTCTAGGGATAAAGACCCAAAGTAGAGTTCACTTTGTACCTAGATATCGGGGGAATCGCAAGTATTTCTTGAAGTAAATTTTAAGTATTTCTTTCTCGACTATTTTTTTTATTTTATTATTTTATTCGTTTTCCGTTTTTCCGGAAACTGTCAGTAGTTTAAAAAAAAAAAGAAGATAAATATTTTGATCAAATCAGCTAGTTAAAAATGCTCATTAAACATTTTGACCAAAAATTCAAACATTACGTAGTAAAACAAATAATTATAAAACTAATACAAAAATTTACCCACAATTTCATGAAAATTCTAGTTAGGCCATTTTGTATTTGTTTTTTTTTTGTTTAACCTCCAAGAACATCGCTCGTTTTTAAATTTAGCTAAAGACCCACAAAAAGCAAAATGCAAAAAAAGAATCTTGATAATTTTAAGCTGACAAGCTTAGAGAGAAATTGAACATAAAATATGGTTTAAACAAAAATAAAAAAATTTAACTTATTTATGTTTCTTTTTAATTAATTTTTTAAATTAATTTTTTAATTAAATTTTTTAATTAATTTTTTTAATTAATTTTTTTGCTTTTAAACATATTCATAAATATACATTTAAATATTTTAAATTCTCTTTTATTTAGTATTCTTTTTTTCTTTTTACTATTTACGTATTTATCACACTCATTAAACTGGCGTATACCAAGATTAAAAAAAAAAAATTAAAATCCAAAAAAACCGAAACTTGTACCCTCACAAAATGGTGAACCAGAAATTTAGAATAACCGGAAATAGAGAATACCGGAAAAGGTAAAAGCATTCAAAATTTTTCTTTATTTATTTATTTATTTTTTAAAATAATAATCGTAATTATAAAAATTGAATTAAAATTTTTAATTTAAACGTATTTTTTTTTTCTTTAATTATTTTATAATTTTTCCCATTTTTTCAGATTTTTTGTTTTAACAGTTACCATTATTTTTTTTATAATTACTTATAATAACTCTATAAAAAACTTTTTTTTTTTTTTTACAGCTCCGAGGCATTACTATTTTAAATTTAATTTTTTTTTTTTAAATTCTTATATTATATATATATTTTTTTTTGTTCTAGGTATATATGTATTATTTATACATATACATACATTTGGTTTTCTTATTATTGAAGGAAAAAAAAAATTATGTACCTAGGGAACATTTCTGGAATTAAACATGATGGAAATTATGGAGGGAAGCTTCTTTTTTTTCCTCAGCTTACAGTGCTTTGTGAAATGGACTCTTTCAACGTTTTATTGAGAGAAATATTGTACATAAAAAGGCTGGTATCAGAACATTGAACGTTGTCCTACGACCTCATTTCTATTGGTAATTTTATGATTTGTTCCAGTGGTTTGAATGGATAGAGTTCAATAATAAATTGAAATTTTGGCAACTCAAGTAACTAAGTCATAGGAAGGTGAAAATGATTCCTAAAATTTTTTTGAGTGGGGGCAAAAGACTTTATTCCTAAAAAAAAATGTATTGGGGAATATCTTGAAAGACTATGCCTAGTAGGGTGCTTAAGAATTTAATTTAGTGTAAGTAAGATATAATGGAGATATTGTTGAAGTTAGTAGACTGAAGTGGGAGTCCGGCATCTTTTTGTGAGAATGTTTGGGTGAAACAGGATCCTATTTGCTGGAGAAAAAGAGACAAAGGTGCTCCCGCATTTGAGAACTGCCCAACTAAAGACTAAAGGAGTTTTCGGATAAGAGTAGAGCCAGAAATGTGGCCTAGATACGGGGCGAAAGAAAGGGGCATTAAGGTTCTTATTTAGACCAAGAACAAAGCATAAGAAAAGAGATTTTAATGAAAAAGAAAGACAAATTCAAGCTTAATCCAATTTCTGCCGAAAAGTAAAAAAAAAAAAAAATATTGAAGACTTTTGCAAAATAATATTGAAGACATTTTTGAGGAGAAAAAAGCAAAGTTCTGATATTCACAGCAAAAGCACCTTAATAAGGGGAAGCACCTTATTGATGGATTTCCCAAAACCGAACAATGTACTCGTAGTTAGATGGCAGTTTTGAAACATTAAATCAAATCAAATGTAAATTTCACTAAAAACTTTGTATGTACACATATAAAAACAGATATATATATATTACCTCGGAATATGGCAGTGGTTCATTTCAAATTTCCGTTTTTGTTTTAAAAAAACAGGAACTTCCGATTCTTCTTTCTTTCTTTTTTTTTTTTTTTTCAAATCAGTTTTACATCACTTTTATTGGCTGCATTTGGGGGCGTTCTTTTATACTTTTGTATGTATTATGTATACGAGTATATATATATATAAATATTTATTCATTTTTTTTTTCCTTTTAAATGAATTTATACTTATGTTAAATCATTTTAAATGTGTGGCACATATAAATGCGTGCGAGGAAGGTTCGATCCTGATGTAGATTTTATTAATTTTTTTTTGGAAAGATAACCGCTCACACAAATTTTTCTCATTTTTTTCATTTTTAACTTATGCTATAAATATTTTTTTTTTAAATTTATGTTACTTTAAATCAATTTATATATGTATGTACTTAAAATTATTAATACATATACATTTTTTATTTTAATTTTTTTTAAATTTTTGTTTTTTTTGTTTTTAAATAAATTAAACATGCCTTTTCATATGCAATGCCAGATGATCTGATCTGCTAAAACAGCGATCACAATGGCGACATTTAAATGGTTTTGCCCCTGTATGTTTCCTGTAGTGCCGTGTAAGTTCGTCACTTCGTGCAAACGACCAACCACAGCCTTCCCAATGACACTTGTATGGTTTCTCCCCTGTAACAGAAAACAAAACAAAAAATTATAATTATTTTTTTAAATTAATTTTTGAAATTAATTTATATTGAAAACTAGCTTTATCATTGTTCTTTATTCATTTATTTATTATTTATTATTAGGGAACGGATTCGTATGTATTTACATATTTTTTTCTAGGCAATTCACAGACGTTTTTCAACTAGAAGTATTCATACTGACACTTTTTATGCTGTTTGAGTCTACTTTTATTTCACATATTTGGATGTTATCGCATATTTATACATATTTGATTAAAATAAATAAATATTTCTACATATTTAATCAAAATATGTACATATTTTTTCATATTTTTCATTTTGGGCATATTTTCATAATTGGGAGGTGGTTGACAGGAACTGTGAACCACAGACTGTAGGGCTGTGAATCACAGTGGGTACAATGGTTATTGTAATTTACACAGAATGCTGCTAAACAGTGACGGGCACTTTGTTAGTTCTTTGAAGTTGTCTGTTCTTTCAGCTCGTTCGTTGAAGTGTCCAATTCATTTCGTTCGGTCACTTAGTGTATTCTTTTCTGGGTGAAATGCCACGAACATCGGCCTCAAACAAACAACTGGTTGTTGCTAAATATCTTCGCAAGTTTCCAGCAGAACTTTTTCGAAGTGATGGAGACAATTTGTGCTGCACAGTTTGTGACAAGCGCGTTTCTTGCTCTCAACGTTCCCAAGTCACCCAACATATTGGCCACCGGATCGCACATAGAGAATAAAAACAGAAAGAAAGAGAGGACGTCCTATCAAGCCTTCCTTACATCTCCATCATCAAAGTAAGTCTACTCTGAGTACAGATCTGGGTCGGGCTTTGGTTAGAGCAGATATCCCTTTCCACAAACTTAAAAATCCTCATTTCAAAGGATTTAGTCGTTACAAGTCCATCTTACGCCCAGATCGTCGTCACTTTACGTTACAACATTTGAAATTTCATGTGGTTGCAAACAATTTCGAAGAGTGAAGTTTTCAAAATTGAAAATTTAACACATCTTTTTATAGTGAAAATGTTCTTTGTTGTATAAATCATTATAACGTGTAAAAACAAATTATTTTGTTCCTAATAAATTATTATAAATTGTAAAAATATTCTTTTCTTGTATAAATAATTATAACTTGCCCCCCCACAAAAAAAAATTCCATTTTCATAAAAAAAAATGTCCATTTTACTTAAATATTCCAGAAAATATTTTAAGAAAATCACATATTTTCCACATAATTGACGAAAACAAATGCATATTTTAATTAAATATTTGGCATTTTTAAATACATAAAAATCCGTTCCTTATTTATTATTTATTTGCATGCCTGGAAAGTAGAAGAATTTGGTACTCTCTGAGCGGGAAAATATAAGCCTAACTGATAAATTAAATACCATTTACAATATGTGCTTCTTAGAAGTAAAAGACCATGATTACGAAATAGGAAATCAAACATCGCTTAGCACTTCATTTTAGCAACAAAGAAGAATTACTGTTCATTATTTTCGGGTGACTGATTCATAGTTTCAATAGGATGAAAAAATAACTGCCATTTCAAGTCGTGATACATTTATTCTGCCTAGCTTTCGACCTAGGGACTAGGGTCATCTTCAGTGCTAATTTACAATGTACTATTTTACATCATTAAAGGGTTGGTGTCTCTTCTGTGTGGTCTGTTCATAGAGTCCATGAACAGAAAAGACAGAAGACACATCAACCTTTTAATGATGTAAAATAGTACATTGTAAATTAGCCCTGAAGATGACCCTAGTCCCTAGGTCGAAAGATCCGGCAAAATAAAGTTTACAATGACTGAAACTGGCATTAATTTTTCATCCTATTGAAACTATAATTCAGTCCATGAACAGACAAGACAGAAGACACATCAACTCTCTAATGATGTAAAACAGTATATTGTAAATTAGCCCTGAAGATGACCCTAGTCCCTAGGTCGAAAGATCCGGCAAAATAAAGTTTATCATCAATGAAACTGGCATTTATTTTTTCATCCTATTGAAGCAATAAAGAAGTTGATAAACGCTTTTAGAAGGAGATAGAGAACATGGTGGTTGTGATAAAACGCTGAAGACTGAGATGGCTTGGTCATTTATTACAAAAGAATGCGAGGAAGACGAAATACCCAAGATGCTTTTCACCGGAGGAAGGCCTGGTTTACATTTTTTGACTGTGGAGGACCTGAGGAAGAAGTTGGTGACTCAGGTCTGAGAGGAAAATGGTTGCAGAGGCTAACCAAGAAGCGGAAACAGGAGAAATATTTAACTTTTCGTACTGAACAGCAGATAAACAAGAACAAATGTACAGAATTACAGTGGTACCTCGGTTCTCGACCACAATTCGTTCGGTAAGTGCGGTCGAGAACCGAACCAATTAATCCCAAATAATGTAGAAATATGTGATTTATTTCGTTACTAAGCCCCAGAAATATTAGGCCGTTTTGCTGGCCTAATTTTTTATATTTTATGTAAAAACATGTATCTAAACAAGAAATAAGATCTAAAAGTGTAAATATAACCTACTCGGCTCATCTCGGTGGTGTTCGAGTTTCAAACGTTTGTTCGGATTTTAGGACAATATTTTCCCGAATTGCTTGGTCGAATGCCGATTTTGTTCGAAAGTCAAGTCGTTCGAAAACCTGTGGTACCCACTGTATATGCATATCTACCTTTTTTAGTCTTGTGCGTACGCACCATGTGTGTTTTTCTTTTGCTAGAAGGAGAGGTAAGGATAATTGCATTCACGGAAGTGGCCAACATGGATAGGAGGGTACAAGTTGGATCATGAGTAATGCATGTTTGTGCGTATCCTATTCATGTACAGTTTTTATTGTTAGGAATGAGATGAAAGGAGCGAAGTATAGTTGTTATGAGCGTGTGGGTGGACAAGGAAATGAATGTTTCCTGTTTTGGTGGAGAAGTGTTGGAGAAGGTTAATAAGTGGCAGGTTTTTGTTCAAGGCGTGTGGGGGGTACTTGACTCTGTTTGTTTTGAGTTATACTACGTAGTATGGCGAGGTACTAACTTAGTAGGCAGCTATGAGGCAAGTCAAGCCTACAGGTAGATAGAAGGACCTAGAGGCTGGCTGTATCCCTCGCTCTCCCTCTCTCTCTTACTTGAAAAAAAGGCAATGGGAATGAAGTTTAAAGTAGTAGCAGCAATAGTGTGCGCGCTAGGGTTTGGAGAGTGGTGGTTTAGGTCCGCCACCGGAATGACAATGTAGCTCATGATTATTCAAGGGGTAATAAAGGATACTACTACTGAGCGAGAGGCTTGGGTTGGTAAAAGGAAGGGAAAGAAGAAGAAGGAGGGAAAATAGCTGAAAAGGGAAAGGACTAGCTTCAAGCAAGTCGAAGGGTATAAGGGCTCGGACTGGATGGTATTATAGTACAACACCCACAGTGACTGTGGAGGCAGGGGAAAGAACAGGAAAGAACGGCGTTGAAAAATAAGTCTTAGTGATGCAACTGGCATACACGAAGGAGAACTGAGTATGAAGACGAACGGTTACGGGGTAACAGTGAGAGAAGACGCGAACACCCAAGGAAACTATACCACTATGTATAACTATATATATTCACACCTTGGGCCCCAGAGTAAACCCTGCTGCGTACAACAACCAGCCAGCCAGAGATGCAGGGAGTTCTTCATACCACACTCTTCGGTAGGGGTTCTTAGTTATTTCCTGATAGAGTTTGTTCGGAGTTTGGGGGGGGGGGTTATGCCTGTAGTGCTGCTAGAGCGGCACAAGACACGGACAAGAATGGAATGACTGAACTTACCACCTTCTGTACGCTATCCTTAAGTGGAAAAGGACGTGAGAGCGGGGGAGGAAGAGAAATCCCCAATTATTCTTTCTTAGCTGGGGTGTCTAAGCTATACCAACAACGGAGGAGACTGCGTGCCTATTTCCTTACTTCGTCCAAAGTGCAAAGTGATGCTGTGCCAAGGAGATTATACGTCTTGACGACAGGTTCTTTATTTCGCTGTTTCTTCCTCTTTCTCACACACACACACCCACCCACATAGAATGTCTCTCACTTCCGTCATCCACCTACACATATACACACTTTAATTTCAAGGCGAAAAAGGCAGAAAGAAATGCTAGGAAACTACAACCAAGTAAGAAGAATTGCACAATTCAAACAGGGAAAATATAAATAACATAAACTGAGAAAACGTTAATCTTATACAATTAATAAGATCAAATATTTCGGAACCTAAAGTTCAACCCAAACATAATATAAAAGGCGCGAGTTTCACCTTTAATTAATTTGTTTTGAAGGGTTTATTTCAAATTTTATTTTATTTTATGTTTTTGGCTAATAGTGCCCCCTGTGGTTCTGGGGTTAGAACAAGACCACAGTATTTACCGCTTGTCGTAAGAGGCGACTAAACAGGACAGATGTCCCGGCTGACCTTTGCACCCTGTCCGTCCTTATGTTCACTCCCCATTTCCCGTTCCTTACCAGCTTTCCTTTATTCCTTTTTTTTTCTACCATCATATCATCCCCCCACCGCCTTGTGGGTTATTCCCCCCACTGCATTGTTCAAAGGCTAAGGGATTGGGTTAAGCCCTACAGAAAATCCTGGTCTTTCAGGGTGTACGGTTGTAGGAGACGCTAACGATTCTTCCATTTAAGAAGAACTATAATAAAGTAACAGCTAAAAATATAAATGACTTGAGGCTCAGGCCCTTCATAGGCTGAGATGGTCACAGATTAAATACTGATTATAATCCTGCAAAATCTTGATTATGAACTTTGTTAATCTCATAATAGTGTAACCATCACAAAAACAAGAAATCGCTGGAAACTGAAGCATTTTACTCGCCTTTACTTTCAGATGGAAACATAGTGAAGTCGAAATTCTCACCTATGATGGTAGATGAAAGTCCGAAACCGGTCAGAGATACCCATAAATATGAGAGATACGATGGTTAAAATAGGAAGAGATATTTGTCAGCACTTACGAAACTAACTTTCTGCAGTTTAGCTTGAGTAAAATCTGTTATTAAGATTCAGAGTTAAAAGGAAATTCTTAGGTTAGAACTTTAGGGATCGGAGTGAGAGAATGTCGATAAGGGTTCAAACCAGAGTTTTTTTTTTGGTTACTGTGCATATTTATAATAGTATAGAACCAGGCGCCACAATAGCCGAGCGGTTAAGAGACTAGGCCCGCAATGCTAAGATGTATTGTTGGTTTAGTAGGTTCGATTTCCCCGGTCTAGACCTTGGATTTCATTTAATGGTTATTATGAGAAATTTATAGTAAAGTATGTGTGCTAGTCGCCTTCGTCCACAACTCCCTTATTTAGTAGTTGGACGTAAATTACGCCTGAAAAAATGGGCATTACTTAACCTTATAATATTGAACCCAGTAGCTTTACAGGACAAATTCGAAGATTTAAAGTTAGAAACCAATGGAACAATGAAAGAGACATAGAAAAAAGAATAAACTCATATATATACTATCATATAGATGCCATGGTTATAAATATAAAGAGCAAACTGTAGATTTTGTTCAAGTAGACAGACTTTGCTATAAGATGAGTTATATTTATTGTTGGAGGTCAGTTATATTCACTGTCTCTGTTATACCTCTTCTTAGTCTAAATCTATTTGTCTCTTTCTACCAGCGCTTTCATACTCCTATCCGCTCTGGTTCCTGGCCACTGTTAAGAGTAATAGAATCTCGATTCCTTTGTTGCCCGGTTTTCTTTATCAAGAAGTTGTGTCTAGGAAGCTTGAGTGACCTGCTTTTCTTGGATTCCAAACGGCTCACTATTCAACCTTAGTTCTTCACTTCAATATGGCCGATGAACTGAATGCTGAACTATTTTCACTATTGTTATGTGCTAGTTCTATTCAATTCAATCCGTTTATATATTTTGTTTTATTTATCAACTATCTATCGCTATTTATTTAAATTAAAATAGATTTTAAAATTAAAAAATCATTTCATGAAATATCTGGTCTGAAAGGGATTCGATTTTTTCTTAATACATTGAACATTAAATTATTTTAAAACTCAGAATTTTTAATAAAGGTACAGTTTGCTTTAGTGTTATTATTGCAATGGGAAGTGGAGATAGGACACTAATGGAACTAATGTCCGGTAGGACAGCTATATAAGGGTTGATCGTCAAAAACTGCAAGAAAATGCGTAACATTCAGAAACACTCAACTTATTTTCTAATAAAGTGCTCTTAATGGACACCTAAAACAAGTATTAAATTTGAATAATCTTCGTTGAGCGACACATTTAAGGGACGATAAACGTGAGGCTAGAGGCGAGGGCAGTCAAGCTATGATATTTATAGTACTGGGTAGCCGAGCGGTTAAGAGGCTAGACCCGCAATGCTAAGATGTATTGTTCGTTAGTAGATTCCATTCCCGGCCTAGCCCCTTACAATTTATTTAATGGTTAATATGAGAAATTTATAGTAAAGTATGTTAGGCGGTTTAAGAGACAAGACCCGCAATGCTAAGATGTATTGTTGGTTTAGTGGGTTCGATTCCCCAGTGTCTAGGCCTTGGATTTTATTTAATGGTTTAATAAGAGAAATTTATAGTAAAGTATGTTAGGCGGTTAAGAGACTAGACCCGCAATGCTAAGATGTATTGTTGGTTTAGTAGGTTCGATTCCCGGTTAACATGAGAAATTTATAGCAAAGTACCTAAATGGGAAAAATAGACAAGATTTTGACTTTCACTTAATGGAAAACCCGTTGAAAACTCAAATTAGAGAAGCTGCACGATTACATTACTTCCTGTATGAGAAGGAAAAAAAAAATGTGTAACATACTTTATATGTAATATTCGTTTTTTACATCGTTCCTTTGCTGTGTCAGAAATTCATGCTGTAATCCCATGCTGCATTGCACGTCATATAGAAGAGCTGGAGTAAATTGGTGTTGAAGGGGCGAAAAAAAAGGCGTGTTTTGTGAAGAATATTGGTGGGATAAGCTTAAGGATAAACAGGTTCATGGAAAGGGCTTTCCCTTTTGGCTTATGAAAGTATATTGGACGGAAGTATCCCGCTGTCATAGGAACAATTTAGAAAAGAGAGAGAGAGAGAGAGATATGAAGGGAGAATATTGGTGCACCAGTGGTAAAGTACAGGATGAAAAAAAGGATCTGAGGAGGAAGATGATGGAAGCTGCAAGAGGACAGATAGCGGGCTGGTTATGGGATAGAGTAAGATTTTAACAAGAGATTCATGCAACCAAGGGAGACAGCCTGGGTGAAAATGGAGCGTGGGATGACGTTACGCACCAAAAAAAAACAAAACACGCGAACACTTCCTCCATATAGTCACCACCGTTCCGTAAGTTTGCTTGGTGCGTCACGAGAGAGCTATTACACGAAAGAATAAAATAAGTTCAGTAGTCTAGGAGTGTACAATAAATTGAAAAAATAAATAAAGGGTGATTCGACAAGAGAAAAGTCGGTAGAGAGTTCAAGGTCATATTTATAGGATATCTGACGTCTGCAAGTTTCTTTTCCTTTGGCGAAGCTTTATGAGAAAAAACGGAGGAGGTGGGAGGCTGTATATTTATAAGTGCAGACGTTGTAGAGACAACCAGTAAGAGTATCCTATCCTTATGTCTTGTGCGCAGCAATTGGGAGGATGTAGTGGAAAAGGTACTCCATATGTGTAGGGGTCACAGGATAGTAAAGGGAATATAGCGAAGGAAATGGAACCGTGCCACCCTCAAGTCCTGAATCTTGATGCCAGGACACACTACCTGAATCCGAAAGTGAGTTCTCTCCTGGTGCTTCTAACTTCAACGACGACCCCCTGCCTTCCTTCTTCACTGTCAAGACTAAGTCAGGAAAAGTTCACCGTCCCTTCTCATAACCTTGGTGGATGCTGCATCTCTTCTGCTAACTTTTTTTTTTTTTTTTTTTGTACACTCATGAAGCACATATAGAAGTTGATTTCTTCAATAATTCAAACTTTTACTTCTCTCAGATCTACTTAATATCTCATCAGTTATTCAGAAAAGAGTAAGATTTTTTTTTTAAAACAATGCGCGACTCTTTCTAATCAAGTAAATAAGGTGTAATTAATTTTTTGAAATTTCTCAGTTCTAAGTTTACCAAGTTCTCCGTGCAGTACAAAACAGTGCTCAATCTTATGCTCACCGAACTAAGTTTATTTAAACATTCTTATAAGATATAGCGCTTTACTTTTATCTTCCTCAAAGCATAAATATTTTTTACTCATTTCCTTTGTAAACTCTTTTTATTAATTGCTTTTATGAAATTTATTATAGTATAATGCCCTCCGTTGATTAGGGCAAGGGCTCTGAATTCTATAAATGAATGCGTACCAAAAAAAAAATAATTATATAAATTTAATATTATGTCAACGTTTACTACGTACAATGAAATTATACAGTTAAAGAAATCATGACACGAAAGCTTCTGAAAACCACGTGACATCACGTCACCCCCCCCCCCCCACCCACAAAAAAGCTCACCGAAATCAATATTACCCCCTTGAAAATTTTTTTGAAATCAAAGTTACATAGACCAAACGCGTTATAATATAACGCCCCAAATTAAAATGAAATCTTTGGCGATTGTCTGGAATATTTTAGAAAATTTAAAAAAGAGACTTTCTTAGTAAAATGCAGTGAAGTTGGGAAATCTTAAGAAGGGTTAAGATGTAAGGAAGGTGAGGCGTGGAACTTAACTTGCAGCTTCTTCAATTTAATGGACTAGGAGATCTCGGCGCAAGGGTAGTGTTAGAGACATGGAGAAGGAAGAGAATTAGATTTGAAGGATCGGATTCTGTAGGATGTTGGAAGCAATGGCTGAGCCCCAAATTCTAAGTCTAAAGTAAACATTCCATTGTGTTGTACGGTTTTAACAAACTTTAAAGAGAAAGTGAAGTAACATTTAATTTTTCAGGCGAACTTTAAGTCCAACTATCACAAATTAGGTGACGTGGACGGAGGCACTAGCAAACATACTTTACTACAAATTTCTCATATTAACCATTAAATAAAATCCAAGGCCTAGACCGGGGGAATCGAACCCACTAAACCAACAATACACCTTAGCATTGCGGGTCTAGTCTCTTAATCGCCTAACATACTTTACTATAAATTTCTCATATTAACCATTAAATAAAATCCATGGCCTAGACACCGAGGAATTGAACTCACTAAACCAACAATACATCTTAGCATTGCGGGTCTAGTATCTAACCGTCTAACATACTTTACTATAAATTTCTAATATTAAACAAGAGAACAGAACTCAACAGACGCTTCCGACAACTGAAAAGACTACTCGACAACAGATCAAAACTCACTCTGGACAACAAAAGACTTATATATGTAAGTATACTAAAGCCAGTCTGGGCTTATGGCATCGAACTGTGGGGTTCAACCAAACGCTCAAATCTGCAAAGGATCCAGTCCTTGCAATCTAAAATTCTTCGCTCTATAGTAAAAGCTCCTTTCTACGTCACCAATCAAACCATTCACACAGACTTGGAACATTCCTTTTCGTGCAAACACAAGTTGCTGAAATCACGATACAGAAAATTCCATCTTAACATTCAAACACATCACAATCCACTGGTACAACATCTATCTTCAAGAACATTTCCAGACAACACTTCCAGACGTCTTAAAAGACAGTGGCCTCGCGATCTCCTCTCTGATGAAGAGAGTCAGTAGAAAGTAAATTGTTTTTGGAGTGTTACCACTGGGTAACTTCTCCACTCTGTTATTCTGTTATTTATTGTTATCATTGTTGCTTATAATGCAAAATGCGTTGATTGTAACTAAATAAATGATTAAAAAAAAAAAATATTAAACATTAAATAAAATCCTAAGCCTAGACACCGGGAATCGAACCCACTAAACCAACAACACATCTTAGCATTGCGGGTCTAGCATCTTAACCGCTCGGCTACTGTAGCGCCTTTTGAAAAATTGTATAATTTGGAGAAAAAGAAATAAACGAGTTAAAGATAAGCAGATTTTGAAGAAATTATTTCTGATTTTATCCATCTTAGCGCTCATATTTATTACCGGTTTCGGATTTTCATTCATGATCAGAGGTTAGATTAATCAATTTGGTGTAGAGATTTCAACTTCATTTACTTTAACGTCAAAGCACTACACTTAGGGACGTCTCCAACTGAGGTAGTTAGTCAGTAATGCAAATTAAATCGAACATATCCAGTTTTCAACAATTGAAGAAGTTCTTTAGTTAAGAACTTAGGTGATTGCCATAAGGGAAGTCGATTGATTGTTCGTTCCAGAAACGAAATAGTGAGTTTTACTGAAGTATATTGAAGAAATAAAACTTTTATTTAATTTGATTGTTTTGTTGAAGAGATGTTAGGATTTCGATCTATTGAGTAGAAATTGTTTATCTGCTTCTAATAAACCCCCCATCATTTCCAATGCTAGAAAACTATATTGTAAATACATAGACATACCCACAATGTATTCCCAACGATACGTGCAAGTTAGTTACAGAAACCAAGGTTCCGTTTAATCCCGTACAGGTCGGATATTGGCTGCTCTGCTACAGGGGAGGAGACTCTTGGATGAAAAGTTACTGACGTAGATTGATAATGTCCAGGATTATCTTGTACTCTTGGCTTGTCCTTCTCTCCTGGTTTTTCCCTTCTACCGATATATATATATATAGAGAGAGAGAGACCAGGACACCCAAGGTACTCCTACGCGCACGGCCCCCCAAGGTAAATGGGACTGGGATAGTGTGTATGTTTCAGCTTTATTCCTGCACGGGTAAGGGCGCCAAATCCCTCACTTCTATTTTATCTTATATTCTAGCCAACATCCTTCGAAAGAGAGAGAGAGAGACAGAGCTCAGCCAGTTTAACTTAAAGCAGACTGGGAAAAGTGTTGGGGGAAGTGGGCGAAGAAACCTTGAAAAATTTTTCTTCATCTTCTAAACAAACACACACACTAAGACTGTGTACATAACAGTGTGGAAGGTAATCCAGATGAATAACCCCGGCACGTTGGAGTTCATTAGATACTACGTAAGTTACTTTCAAAAGCTAAGGGCACTTTATTGCCTTTCAGTATAAAATCTTAGTAAAAGTTACACACCTTTAATAAATAATCTCTTCCCCCTTCCAGAATCTGAACATTTACAAAAATTTCAAGACATTCTAATTGACAACTTTTTTGTTATTTAAAATTAAGAACATATTCAGCTATATGTTCAGTATATGAGTAGTTGCTGCAATAATGCAACTGTTTTGATTATTTTTAGTCTTATCTGCAGTCTTATTTTTGAGACTTAACCCACTTAAAAGAAACTAGAACCATTGGCTAAAAAGTGGAGAGTCTGAATTATTGCGCAAACAAATAGTCAACAGATAACCTTTTTTTACCCTGCGACGTAACTCTTATCCTATAAAACTAAACTTAATTCCTCTTTCTCCTGCTAACCTAGTTCCGCTATCTCTTAGGTTGAACATCCAAAAAAAAGACTAACGTGGAATTTGCACAGTAGACTGAAAAGACCTTGAATTTAACCGACGGAAGAATTAATTACTAATGCGACTAATTGGGCAGACAATCAAAGTTACGTCAGGTACATAGACGACTAATTTACAACAGCAGCTTATTCAAACCGATCTGGACTTACGGATTTGAAATTTAGAGTTCAACCAAACTTTCAAGAAATCCAGTTTTTTCAATCCAAAAATACAGGCGCCACAGTAGCCGAGCGGTTAAGTGACTAGACTCGCAATGCTATGATGTATTGTTGGTTTAGTGGGTTCGATTCCCCGCTTTAGGCCTTAGATTTTATTTAATGGTTAATAAAAGAAATTTATGGTAAAGTATGTTAGGCGGTTAAGAGATTAGACCCGCAATGCTAAGATGTATTGTTGGTTTAGTGGGTTCGATTCTCGGGGTCTAGGCCTTGGATTTTATTTAATGGTTAATAAAAGAAATTTATAGTAAAGTATGTTAGGCGGTTAAGAGACTAGACCCGCAATGCTAAGATGTATTGTTGGTTTAGTGGGTTCGATTCCCGGGGTCTAGGCCTTGGATTTTATTTAATGGTTAATAAAAGAAATTTATAGTAAAGTATGTTAGGCGGTTAAGAGATTAGACCCGCAATGCTAAGATGTATTGTTGGTTTAGTGGGTTCGATTCCCGGGGTCTAGGCCTTGGATTTTATTTAATGGTTAATAAAAGAAATTTATGGTAAAGTATGTTAGGCGGTTAAGAGACTAGACCCGCAATGCTAAGATGTATTGTTGGTTTAGTGGGTTCGATTCCCGGGGTCTAGGCCTTGGATTTTATTTAATGGTTAATAAAAGAAATTTATAGTAAAGTATGTTAGGCGGTTAAGAGATTAGACCCGCAATGCTAAGATGTATTGTTGGTTTAGTGGGTTCGATTCCCGGGGTCTAGGCCTTGGATTTTATTTAATGGTTAATAAAAGAAATTTATAGTAAAGTATGTTAGGCGGTTAAGAGATTAGACCCGCAATGCTAAGATGTATTGTTGGTTTAGTGGGTTCGATTCCCGGGGTCTAGGCCTTGGATTTTATTTAATGGTTAATAAAAGAAATTTATAGTAAAGTATGTTAGGCGGTTAAGAGACTAGACCCGCAATGCTAAGATGTATTGTTGGTTTAGTGGGTTCGATTCCCGGGGTCTAGGCCTTGGATTTTATTTAATGGTTAATAAAAGAAATTTATAGTAAAGTATGTTAGGCGGTTAAGAGACTAGACCCGCAATGCTAAGATGTATTGTTGGTTTAGTGGGTTCGATTCCCGGGGTCTAGGCCTTGGATTTTATTTAATGGTTAATAAAAGAAATTTATAGTAAAGTATGTTAGGCGGTTAAGAGACTAGACCCGCAATGCTAAGATGTATTGTTGGTTTAGTGGGTTCGATTCCCGGGGTCTAGGCCTTGGATTTTATTTAATGGTTAATAAAAGAAATTTATAGTAAAGTATGTTAGGCGGTTAAGAGACTAGACCCGCAATGCTAAGATGTATTGTTGGTTTAGTGGGTTCGATTCCCGGGGTCTAGGCCTTGGATTTTATTTAATGGTTAATAAAAGAAATTTATAGTAAAGTATGTTAGGCGGTTAAGAGACTAGACCCGCAATGCTAAGATGTATTGTTGGTTTAGTGGGTTCGATTCCCGGGGTCTAGGCCTTGGATTTTATTTAATGGTTAATAAAAGAAATTTATAGTAAAGTATGTTAGGCGGTTAAGAGACTAGACCCGCAATGCTAAGATGTATTGTTGGTTTAGTGGGTTCGATTCCCGGGGTCTAGGCCTTGGATTTTATTTAATGGTTAATAAAAGAAATTTATAGTAAAGTATCTTAGGCGGTTAAGAGATTAGACCCGCAATGCTAAGATGTATTGTTGGTTTAGTGGGTTCGATTCCCGGGGTCTAGGCCTTGGATTTTATTTAATGGTTAATAAAAGAAATTTATAGTAAAGTATGTTAGGCGGTTAAGAGACTAGACCCGCAATGCTAAGATGTATTGTTGGTTTAGTGGGTTCGATTCCCGGGGTCTAGGCCTTGGATTTTATTTAATGGTTAATAAAAGAAATTTATAGTAAAGTATGTTAGGCGGTTAAGAGACTAGACCCGCAATGCTAAGATGTATTGTTGGTTTAGTGGGTTCGATTCCCGGGGTCTAGGCCTTGGATTTTATTTAATGGTTAATAAAAGAAATTTATAGTAAAGTATGTTAGGCGGTTAAGAGACTAGACCCGCAATGCTAAGATGTATTGTTGGTTTAGTGGGTTCGATTCCCGGGGTCTAGGCCTTGGATTTTATTTAATGGTTAATAAAAGAAATTTATAGTAAAGTATGTTAGGCGGTTAAGAGACTAGACCCGCAATGCTAAGATGTATTGTTGGTTTAGTGGGTTCGATTCCCGGGGTCTAGGCCTTGGATTTTATTTAATGGTTAATAAAAGAAATTTATAGTAAAGTATGTTAGGCGGTTAAGAGACTAGACCCGCAATGCTAAGATGTATTGTTGGTTTAGTGGGTTCGATTCCCGGGGTCTAGGCCTTGGATTTTATTTAATGGTTAATAAAAGAAATTTATAGTAAAGTATGTTAGGCGGTTAAGAGACTAGACCCGCAATGCTAAGATGTATTGTTGGTTTAGTGGGTTCGATTCCCGGGGTCTAGGCCTTGGATTTTATTTAATGGTTAATAAAAGAAATTTATAGTAAAGTATGTTAGGCGGTTAAGAGACTAGACCCGCAATGCTAAGATGTATTGTTGGTTTAGTGGGTTCGATTCCCGGGGTCTAGGCCTTGGATTTTATTTAATGGTTAATAAAAGAAATTTATAGTAAAGTATGTTAGGCGGTTAAGAGATTAGACCCGCAATGCTAAGATGTATTGTTGGTTTAGTGGGTTCGATTCCCGGGGTCTAGGCCTTGGATTTTATTTAATGGTTAATAAAAGAAATTTATGGTAAAGTATGTTAGGCGGTTAAGAGATTAGACCAGCAATGCTAAGATGTATTGTTGGTTTAGTGGGTTCGATTCCCGGGGTCTAGGCCTTGGATTTTATTTAATGGTTAATAAAAGAAATTTATGGTAAAGTATGTTAGGCGTTTAAGAGACTAGACCCGCAATGCTAAGATGTATTGTTGGTTTAGTGTGTTCGATTCCCGGTGTCTAGGCCTTGGATTTTATTTAATGGTTAATAAAAGAAATTTATAGTAAAGTATGTTAGGCGGTTAAGAGACTAGACCCGCAATGCTATGATGTATTGTTGGTTTAGTGGGTTCGATTCCCGGTGTCTAGGCCTTGGATTTTATTTAATGGTTAATATGAGAATTTATTGTAAAGTAGGTTTGCCAGTCGCCTCCGTCCACGACACCTAATTGGTAGTTGAACTTAAAGCCCTCCTGAAAAAAAATAGGCAATTACTTTACTTTACTTCAATCCAAAAATACTTTGTCAGATTTTTGAATTCAGCATTTTACGTCTCTAACATTCCCTCTCCGTAAATGAACTTGAAAATTTCATTCGTAATTGACGTATCAAAAGGCAAGTATCAAAAATTCATTTCCAGTCTGTACAAAATCGTCTGGTACTAATTCTGGACGTTAATTGACAAGGTAGGTGGATCTCTATCATCATCATCATCATGAACTACCAGGAAGCATAATGTAATCAAGCATACTAAGTACCATACCATCATCTTCATCAATAATATGGCCCTCTCTGTTGAATCATGCTTGTGTACGATAATAGTTCACCTAGTGAACCATGGTGCTACGCAATAGAAGCAAAGGGATGTGGCTCTGATAGCAAGCCGTGACATCATCATACTATAACCCGGACATGGTTACTGTTCAGACAGACATGCCAGTGTTAGTCTCTGTTATGTACAAACAACAGTACAATCTCCATCCCTTCCCAGTAATACCATTCACAACCTTTTCTCAGTAAACTTTCTGAATACCGAAAACCCTTGCCCTGGTTTTGAGCCCTATTTTCAACATAATAGCATCATCCTAAAACAATATACATACAACCAGTCTTACGTCATACAAATTTTGTTTCTATTTACATATTGTGGAGTATTGTTTAGCTAATAACAATAACAAAGGTTTTTGCAAACAAATGGTACAGCTAAAGCATACATCCAAAATAAATACCACACAATAAATATAAATTAATTGACATTAAAAATTATTGTTTATGATTTATTTACTATTTCCCTGCTTACTATTGGTCGTTTCAAAGGAAGTAATAAATAATAAACGCTGGAAATATTTGGTTCTGAAATTTTCTAAATATGAAAATTGCTGTTGAAAGCATAAACTTATAAAGTTTCGAGTTTTCGTCAAAACCCAATCAAAGAACAAACAATTTTTTTTTTTTGAGTCTCGAATTGGGATGGAGGGTGCACTCATATCTTTTTGTGGAAAAGAATTGATATGAGTTGAGTTTGAGAAGTTCGATTGGTCTCTATCTATAAAGCACCAAGCACTTATTGGGATGTCCCAAAATATAGGGATCAGAAAATGCAGTAATAATTTCCTGATATTTCATAACCGCCACAAAAAAAAGGGAGTGAATTTAAGACCTCCTACAGTTCAGAAAGCTCATTACCAATTAATTACTTTCACGTTTCTAGTCCACTGTTAATCTTAAAGGCAAAATATTCTTCGAAACTTCTTTTCTCTTACAAAGCATTTCGACATAAGACCATGATCCTCCAGGCTAGCCGGATTCTCCCCTGTCTATGAAATTGGGCATACTACAACTAAAAACTCCTTTTTTAAAAAAGGGGCCATGCTAACCTCCCCTAATAGCTTGGTTTAAAGATCCGATTTTTTTATTTGCAACATTTTTTATTTTAAATTGATACAATGTCTTTATCTTACTACTGTAGCTCTCGAAATGGATCCCTAAACTAAGAAACCTTTTAAAGTTAATGATTTATGCCTTAATTTGAATCTTTTTTTTTTTTTGGTATTTTATACGAACAAGTTGCGGGATAACTGAAAAAAAAAAACCGTTTCTGTAAAGTCGTAAATCTAGTCAATGGATTTCCACGGGTTTTCTAAAATTCAAAATGAATGCAATATGTCGCTAGAGGTCAAAGAGGAAGTGGGAGAAGAAAAAAGAGTAAAAAGAAAAACGTCAATATTAATTAGTTACAAATTAGGTGATAGCGGAACTTCCCTATCAAACTTTACCCATCACTTTTTTCTTTTTTTCCAGAAAACTTGCCTCTAACTTCTATTTGCTTCCTTTAAAAAGAGAGGAGTCCTCCCCCTTTTTTTTTTTTTATAATATTCTTCAAATTCACCGGAACAGGAGAAACAAGTAAAAGGGTTTGGAAAAGGGCAAGAAGTTCTCTCTTCGCACCGCTTTTATCTTCATAACAGGGGAAAGAGAGGAGGACCCAGTAAATGGCAGCACTGATTAAAACCATGTAATTATACGGAAGTGGGTCTAAAAGCAAGAGAGTGAGGTGGATGGAATTGGTAAAGCAGGTAAAGCAAAGAGGGTCCTGGTTTCTCTCTCTCTCTCTCTTCGCCAAGAATAACAGGATGAGGGCCCAGAATAAAGGGGGGTTTTTTTGGATATCCAGGGGTAGCTTCTTATAGAGAGCCAATTTTCAGCTGGGTCCTTCTTTCACTTCTACCTTTATATCTCGTACATCTGGGAGAAGTTCACTAAGACAGCCCTGCTGAAGGAGCACAGGAATACTTTTAAGGATCTTCCACATCCTTACTTCCAAAAAAGTTTAGCCAAGAAACTATGAATGATAACAACACGCAACACTGTTTAGTAAAATAAAGTAATCGCCTTTTTTTTCAGGTGGGGCTTAACGTCCAACTACCAAATTAGGTGTCGTGGATGGAGGCGAATAGCAAACATACTTTACTGTAAATTTCTTTTATTAACCATTAAATAAAATCCAAGGCCTAAGACCGGGAATCGAACCCAGTACCACAATACATATTAGCTTTGCAGGTCTCGCAACACTGATTATTTCAAAATGGACTCTTTAATGAGTAATGAAACTTCAGCATTAACAAGCAAAAATTTTCGTATAGGAATTGACGTTGGCCAGCAAGAAAGATACAAACAGAATCTACAACAAACATGGAGGATCCAAAAATCTTTATGAAATGAAACCCACACGTCATTTTACTTCCTATAAGCATCTCTCAAAATGGTGGACCTATTGCAGAATTTGCTATTTACAGTATTCATCGGAAGTACAAATTTAAAAATTCTCCAAGTAGCCAAAAAAGAGGAAGAAGAAGTGAAAAACTCCAAATTTAGTGATTTAATTTTTATTCATTTTTAAATTTACAACTTCTTCTTACATCATACCTTGGAATGTACCTAGATAAGAGACTTACCTGGAATCCCTCATACGAGACTTAAACATACCGAACTAATACAAACGATACAAACTTTTAGCCAGACTACGACGACAAACGCTCAAAACTCTCACTACAGAACAAACGACAACTCTATACAGCTCTTCTCACCACCAATATGGACTTACGGACTCGAACTTTACGGAACAGCTAAAAAAAATCCAACATCAATAGACACTGCAAACAACTCCAATCCAAAATACTCCGCCGCATAGTAGGCGCTCCATTCTATGTTAGCAACCATACAATCCATACAGATCTCCAAATTCCACTCGATCCCCGAACTTGCCAAAATTCGATATAAAAATTTTCAACAAAAACTCTCATTTCATCCCCCAACCCTTTAGCTGCAAACTTGTCTTCAACTACGCTACCCTCCAATCCTCCTCGAAGACGGCTGAAGCGCCGTTGGCCCCGTGACCAACTGGGTGACTAATGGCGGCCATTACTGGATGACCGTCATTCACGTCTGCCACGTTATTTACATACATTCATCACATTTACTTATTGTACCTGTAGGTACAGGTGGAAATTTCAATAAAATTATTAATTAACTTCGTCCCTAATAAATGATAATATTGTAACTTCACTTAGTCAATTTTTTTTTGTGGATGAAATCCACCAGATTTATCTGGTGAAGATTCAGATTCACAGATGACGTACTAATGGATTTAGGATGCAGAATTAATTAGATCTGTCACAAAAGAAAACTTAATGGGATGGTTATGTTTTGGAGATGGAGAAGCGAGCATAAAATCATATGGATTTTTGGTTTGTAGGGGTTGATTTGAAGGGATAAAAAACAAAAACTCCTTTGGGCTGAAGGGAACTTTAACGCTTAAAGGGCCCTGGCAAAGCTACTAAGAGACTTTAAAGTTATTTTTAACAAAAACTCCATCTGCATCTGTTTCAGCAAAATGGAACCATAATAATTTTTAAAATTTAAGGGAAGAGGAATTGTAGAACACCTTAAAAAAATCATCTTTCGGAATTCTCACCGAAGAGTGCACAGATTGCTGTAAAGTTTAATTCTTGACGGGAAATATTGTTCAATAAAATAAATGAATACAATCAATTAATAAAAACAAAACAAATTCCCAAAATTTGTGAAATATTTCCAGTTTAGAAACGGGAGAGAAAAATTGAAAAAGCAAAAACATAAAATGATCCTGAAAAAAATAATGTGGAAATCCTTTAAATATGTAAAATTCTATTCCTGTAACGGTATAGCTTGCATAGTTTCCCATAAAAATGTTCATCTCCCAGTAGCTGTTACTAAAATTTTTCCAGGATGCCTCGTATACATTTTTTTTTTTTTCTGAAGCCTGGAATTCATTTTTTGTTATTTCCAAGCAACATCTAGTTTATATTCCTGTCTCACACCATCTTCTAGGACTAAATTCATTCTACTATTTTCGGGAAATAGCTGAAGTTTATGAACAATTTTGCTTTACCAACACTGTTGTACTTATTATAGTTAACCAGCGCTGGAATATGGACAATAAAAATCCAAAAGAATTTATCATAACTTCTGTTTAGTTACTACTAAACTAACAATACATCTTAGCATTGCGGATCTGGTCTCTAACCGCCTAACATACTTTACTACAAAAATTCCTCGTATTAAACCATTAAATAAAATCCAAGGCCCTAGACCGGGAGAATCGAACCCACTAAACCAACAATACATCTTAGCATTGCGAGTCTAGTCTCTTAACCGTCTAACATACTTCACTATAAATTTCTTTTATTAACCATTAAAAAAAATCCAAGGCCTAGACCGGGGGAATCGAACCCACTAAACCAACAATACATCTTAGCATTGCGGGTCTAGTCTCTTAACCGCTCGGCTATTGTGGCAAATATATTTATTTATTGGACATTAATTAGTTTTCTATATTGCAAAAAGTGATACTGGTTTCATGTATTAGATACATATTATGGTATAATAAACAAATCATTTATTTAATTTTCAATTCCTAACTCTCATTCTATTCCCAAAAAAAACCTTCTCGCCTTCTTGAGTTCCCAAAGTACATCACTGCCAAACCACTCTTCCGCATGCTTTTCTAAACTCAGAATCCCATCCAGACTGAAGGTCTCTTCCTCTTCTACTTCTCATTAGATCTAACGGGTACCAATTCAACCATCTTCTTTGGACCATCTTCCATAAGTTAGTAATTTGTAAATAATTTCTAAATTTTTTACCCTTCTAAGCTTTAAGTTAATCCAGAATTCTAAATTTTATAACCTACCTATAACCTTCAGTAATCTTTACATCTAAGTTTATAAGTTTTTCTTAAGCTAACTTCTTAACCTAATTCCTGCCTAATAGACCCATCATTATAGAAAATTTAGTAAAGTAATTTACTTTCAATCACTTAAATTCTTCAAAGTTAACAGAAGTTGATTGTTCCTGCAATGTACTTTGTTTCATTTTTTCAAGAAAAATAAATAAATAATATATCAGAATAAATAAAATAAAAAATTGGCAAATATGGTACGATCTATCATTGGTGATTATTTTTTATTAAAGTGACAACCGTTGATATGTAGCGCTGTCATCAGATATGTGATCAAACTGAAATTGCTAGGATAAAGCATTTCTACTGATATTTCCCAGTCATCAATCTCCTATATTACTTATTTATTACACTATGACGTCATGTTTAGACAAGATTTTCTTGTTTTGTTTTTTTGTTTGTTTTGTTTAATAATGACGCAACCATTTAAAAAAAAAATAAAAATAATACAAGATAAAATGCCTGCTAACGATAATGTGACTTTGCTTCATGAAAGCCTACATTTAAGCTTGTATTTTATTTAGAAAGTATACTAAAATTATCGGAAAGTACGCTATACATTATTTCTTATGCCGCAGTCTTCGAGTCTTCGTACCCTAACTTGAACTAGAACAGAAGGAAAGCAAAAGAAGATCGAAAATATGTTTAGGTCAGCTGTGCTGCTAGTTAATATCTCTTTCTATTTTATCCTGTCGTAACATGTATGTTTATTGTATCCCTGATTGGTTTTCGGACTTACATCCATCATTAGAGGTAGATTACTCAGTTCGGTGTAGAGATTTCAACTTCACTTATGTTAACGGATAATAGTTAAACATAATATTTATGAATTGCACATATTTTTTTTGTTTTTTGTTTTTCTTATGTATGCAGTTTATTTAATAAATATATATATTCCTATCGATGAATAAATTTAGTAAATATTGGATCAATTAAAATCATAATATTTTGCACAAAGAGCATAAAGCGATAAAAATAAATTAAAAAAAAACAAAATGAGAACATTATTTCTTAAAGAACCAACAAATTGAAATACAGCAAACTGCAAACTGACAAACAAATGAAATAAACAAATTAATAAATAAGTAACAAAAAACAGAACAAAAGTATTATATCCTGTAAAATGAAAATTTTTTATAAAAACCAAAAAGAGTTTTTATTTATCATTACAGACAAATCAAATGTTTATTTACGAACCCTTGGAAACCAGTAAGTTGTTGTTGTTATTATGAAAAGTGTTGCTGGATGTAAAATGGATATGTGGATTTTTAAGGCTTAAGTAATGGACCCTCAAATAGTAACAACGATCAATCGAATGGAGCTTTTATATAAAATTTTTATTTTCATTTATTAAATTGCAAATTATACATTTCAGTGCGTATAAGTCAATTCAAAATTTTAACGAAATGTATAGATCACTAAATTTAACACCTTATATCTCCTTTATAAATACAGATCGAATACTGCAATTATGCAAAGTTTGAAGGAAATGTAAAGATCCCAAAGTTAATCACCTTATATCATTTTTATAAATACAGATAGAAAGCTGCAATTATGCACAATTGTAGAGGAAAAACTGTACCATAATTGTACAAAGTTTCGCAGGAATACCCATTTCAGAGAGGAGATACCGCAATTCGAAATTTGAAGAAAATGTAAAGATCCCCAACTTTATCGCCTTATACCTTCTTTATAAATACAGATCGAAAGCTACAATTATGCACAATTGTAGAGGAAAAACAGTAGTATAACTATACAAAGTTTCGCAGGATTTACCCTATTCAGAGAGGAGATACAGCAATTCGAAATTTGAAGGAAATGTAAAGATCCCCAAATTTATCACGTTATATCATCTCTATAAATACAGATCGAAAGCTGCAATTATGCACAATTGTAGAGGAAAAACAGTATTTTAATTGTACATAGTTTCGCTGGATTTACCCTATTCAGAGAGGAGATACAGCAATTCGAAATTTGAAGGAAATGTAAAGATCCCCAACTTTATCACCTTATATCTTTTTATAAATACAGATCGAAAGCTGCAATTATGCACAATTGTAGAGGAAAAACAGTACTATAATTGTACAATGTTTCGCAGGACTTAACCTTTTCAGAGTGGAGATACAGCAATTCGAAATTTGAAGGAAATGTAAAGAACCCCAACTTAATCACCTTATATCTTCCTTATAAATATAGATAGAAAGCTGCAATTATGGACAATTGTAGAGGAAAAACAGTACTATAATTGTAAAATGTTTCGCAGGACTTACCCTATTCAGAGAGGAGATACAGCAATTCGAAATTTGAAGGAAATGTAAAGATCCCCAACTTTATCACCTTATATCTTCTTTTTAAATACAGATCGAAAGCTGCAATTATGCACAATTGTAGAGGAATAACAATACTATAATTGTACAAAGTTTCGCAGGATTTACCCTTTTCAGAGAGGAGATACAGCTATTCAAAATTTGAAGGAAATGTAAAGATCCCCAACTTTATCACCTTATATCTCCTTTATAAATACAGATCGATAATGGTACAAAGTTTCGCAGGATTTACCCTATTCAGAGATGAGTTACAGCAATTTGAAATTTGAAGGAAATGTAAAGATCCCCAACTTTATCACCTTATATCTTCTTTTTAAATACAGATCGAAAGCTGCAATTATGCACAATTGTAGAGGAATAACAATACTATAATTGTACAAAGTTTCGCAGGATTAACCCGTTTGAGAGAGGAGATACAGGAATTCAAAATTTGAAAGAAATGTAAAGATCCCGAACTTTATCACCTTATACCTTCTTTATAAATACAGACAGAAAGCTGCAATTATGCACAACTGTAGAGGAAAAACAGTACTATAATTGTACAAAGTTTCACAGGATTTACCCTTTTCAGAGAGGAGATACAGCAATTCAAATTCTGAAGGAAATGTAAAGATCCCCAACTTTATCACCTTATATCTCCTTTATAAATACAGATCGATAATGGTACAAAGTTTCGCAGGATTTACCCTATTCAGAGATGAGTTACAGCAATTTGAAATTTGAAGGAAATGTAAAGATCCCCAACTTTATCACCTTATATCTTCTTTTTAAATACAGATCGAAAGCTGCAATTATGCACAATTGTAGAGGAATAACAATACTATAATTGTACAAAGTTTCGCAGGATTAACCCGTTTGAGAGAGGAGATACAGGAATTCAAAATTTGAAAGAAATGTAAAGATCCCGAACTTTATCACCTTATACCTTCTTTATAAATACAGACAGAAAGCTGCAATTATGCACAACTGTAGAGGAAAAACAGTACTATAATTGTACAAAGTTTCGCAGGATTTACCCTTTTCAGAGAGGAGATACAGCTATTCAAAATTTGAAGGAAATGTAAAGATCCCCAACTTTATCACCTTATATCTCCTTTATTAATACAGATCGAAAGCTGCAATTATGCACAACTGTAGAGGAAAAACAGTACCAAAATTGTACAAAGTTTCACAGGATTTACCCTTTTCAGAGAGGAGATACAGCAATTCAAATTCTGAAGGAAATGTAAAGATCCCCAATTTTATCACCTTATATCTTCTTTTTAAATACAGATCGAAAGCTGCAATTATGCACAATTGTAGAGGAATAACAATACTATAATTGTACAAAGTTTCGCAGGATTTATCCTTTTGAGAGAGGAGATACAGCAATTCAAAATTTGAAGGAAATGTAAAGATCCCTAAATTTATCACCTTATATCTTCCTTATAAATACAGATCGAAAGCTGCAATTATGCACAACTGTAGAGGAAGAACAGTACTATAGTTGTACAAAGTTGCGCAGGATTTACCCTTTTCATAGAGGAGATACAGCAATTCAAATTTTGAAGGAAATGTAAAGATCCCCAACTTTAACAACTTATACCTTCTTTATAAATACGGACAGAAAGCTGCAATTATGCACAACTGTAGAGGAATAACAGTACTATAATTGTACAATGGTTCGCAGGATTTACCCTATTCAGAGAGGAGATACAGCAATTCGAAATTTGAAGGAAATGTAAAGATCCCCAACTTTATCACCTTATATCTTCTTTTTAAATACAGATCGAAAGCTGCTATTATGCACAATTGTAGAGGAATAACAATACTATAATTGTACCAAGTTTCGCAGGATTTACCCTTTTCAGAGAGGAGATACAGTAATTCGAAATTTTAAGGAAATGTAAAGATCCCCAAATTTAACGCCTTATACCTTCTTTATAAATACAGACAGAAAGCTGCAATTATGCACAACTGTAGAGGAAAAACAGTACTATAATTATACAATGTTTCGCAGGATTTACCCTTTTCAGAGAGGAGATACAGCAATTCGAAATTTGAAGGAAATGTAAAGATCCCCAACTTTATCACCTTATATCTTTTTATAAATACAGATCGAAAGCTGCAATTATGCACAATTGTAGAGGAAAAACAGTACTATAATTGTACAATGTTTCGCAGGACTTAACCTTTTCAGAGTGGAGATACAGCAATTCGAAATTTGAAGGAAATGTAAAGAACCCCAACTTTATCACCTTATACCTTCTCTATAAATACAGATAGAAAGCTGCAATTATGCTAAACTGTACAGGAAAAACAGTACTATAATTGTAAAATGTTTCGCAGGACTTACCCTATTCAGAGAGGAGACACAGCAATTCGAAATTTGAAGGAAATGTAAAGATCCCCAACTTTATCACCTTATATCTTCTTTTTAAATACAGATCGAAAGCTGCAATTATGCACAATTGTAGAGGAATAACAATACTATAATTGTACAAAGTTTCGCAGGATTTACCCTTTTCAGAGAGGAGATACAGCTATTCAAAATTTGAAGGAAATGTAAAGATCCCCAACTTTATCACCTTATATCTCCTTTATAAATACAGATCGATAATGGTACAAAGTTTCGCAGGATTTACCCTATTCAGAGATGAGTTACAGCAATTTGAAATTTGAAGGAAATGTAAAGATCCCCAAATTTATCACCTTATATCTTCTTTTTAAATACAGATCGAAAGCTGCAATTATGCACAATTGTAGAGGAATAACAATACTATAATTGTACAAAGTTTCGCAGGATTAACCCGTTTGAGAGAGGAGATACAGGAATTCAAAATTTGAAGGAAATGTAAAGATCCCCAACTTTATCACCTTATATCTTCCTTATAAATACAGATCGAAAGCTGCAATTATGTACAACTTTAGAGGAAAAACAGTACTATAATTGTACAAAGTTTTGCAGGATTTACCCTTTTCAGAGAGGAGATACAGCAATTCAAATTTTGAAGGAAATGTAAAGATCCCCAAATTTATCACCTTATATCTTCTTTATAAATATAGATAGAAAGCTGAAGTTATGCACAATTGTAGAGGAAAAACAGTACTATAATTGTACAAAGATTCGCAGAATTTACCCTATTCAGAAAGGAGATACAGCAATTCGAAATTTGAAGGAAATGTAAAGATCCCCAACTTTATCACCTTATATCTCCTTTATAAATACAGATCGATAATGGTACAAAGTTTCGCAGGATTTACCCTTTTCAGAGAGGAGATACAGCAATTCAAATTTTGAAGGAAATGTAAAGATCCCCAACTTTATCACCTTATATCTTCTTTATAAATATAGATAGAAAGCTGAAGTTATGCACAATTGTAGAGGAAAAACAGTACTATAATTGTACAAAGATTCGCAGGATTTACCCTCTTCAGAGAGGAGATACAGTAATTCGAAATTTTAAGGAAATGTAAAGATCCCCAACTTTAACACCTTATACCTTCTTTATAAATACAGACAGAAAGCTGCAATTATGCACAACTGTAGAGGAAAAACAGTACTATAATTGTACAAAGTTTCGCAGGATTTACCCTTTTCAGAGAGGAGATACAGCTATTCAAAATTTGAAGGAAATGTAAAGATCCCCAACTTTATCACCTTATATCTCCTTTATTAATACAGATCGAAAGCTGCAATTATGCACAACTGTAGAGGAAAAACAGTACTAAAATTGTACAAAGTTTCACAGGATTTACCCTTTTAAGAGAGGAGATACAGCAATTCAAATTCTGAAGGAAATGTAAAGATCCCCAATTTTATCACCTTATATCTTCTTTTTAAATACAGATCGAAAGCTGCAATTATGCACAATTGTAGAGGAATAACAATACTATAATTGTACAAAGTTTCGCAGGATTTATCCTTTTGAGAGAGGAGATACAGCAATTCAAAATTTGAAGGAAATGTAAAGATCCCTAAATTTATCACCTTATATCTTCCTTATAAATACAGATCGAAAGCTGCAATTATGCACAACTGTAGAGGAAGAACAGTACTATAATTGTACAATGTTGCGCAGGATTTACCCTTTTCATAGAGGAGATACAGCAATTCAAATTTTGAAGGAAATGTAAAGATCCCTAAATTTATCACCTTATATCTTCTTCATAAAAATAGATAGAAAGCTGAAGTTATGCACAATTGTAGAGGATAAACAGTACTATAATTGTAGAAAGTTTCGCAGGATTTACCCTCTTCAGAGAGGAGATACAGCAATTCAAATTTTGAAGGAAATGTAAAGATCCCCAACTTTAACACCTTATACCTTCATTATAAATACAGACTGAAAGCTGCAATTATGCACAACTGTAGAGGAAAAACAGTACCATAATTGTACAAAGTTTCGCAGGATTCACCCTTTTCAGAGAGGAGATACAGCAATTCAAATTTTGAAGGAAATGTAAAGATCCCCAACTTTATCACCTTATATCTTCTTTATAAATATAGATAGAAAGCTGAAGTTATGCACAATTGTAGAGGAAAAACAGTACTATAATTGTACAAAGTTTCGCAGGATTTACCCTTTTCAGAGAGGAGATACAGCAATTCGAAATTTGAAGGAAATGTAAAGATCCCTAACTTTAACACCTTATACCTTCTTTATAAATACAGACAGAAAGCTGCAATTATGCACAACTGTAGAGGAAAAACAGTACTATAATTGTACAAAGTTTCGCAGGATTTACCCTTTTCAGAGAGGAGATACAGCTATTCAAAATTTTAAGGAAATGTAAAGATCCCCAACTTAATCACCTTATATCTTCCTTATAAATATAGATAGAAAGCTGCAATTATGGACAATTGTAGAGGAAAAACAGTACTATAATTGTACCAAGTTTCGCAGGATTTTCCTTTTTCAAAGAGAAGATACAGCAATTCAAATTTTGAAGGAAATGTAAAGATCCCCAATTTTATCACCTTATATCTTCCTTATAAATACAGATAGAAAGCTGCAATTATGCACAATTGTAGAGGAAAAACAGTACTATAATTGTACAAAGTTTCGCAGGATTTACCCTATTCAGAGAGGAGATACAGTAATTCAAAATTTGAAGGAAATGTAAAGATCCCCAACTTTATCACCTTATATCTTCTTTTTAAATATAGATAGAAAGCTGAAGTTATGTAAAGATCCCCAACTTTAACAACTTATACCTTCTTTATAAATACGGACAGAAAGCTGCAATTATGCACAACTGTAGAGGAATAACAATACTATTATAGTACAAAGTTTCGCAGGATTTACCCTATTCAGAGAGGAGATACAGCAATTCGAAATTTGAAGGAAATGTAAAGATCCCCAACTTTATCACCTTAAACCTTCTTTATAAATACAGACAGAAAGCTGCAATTATGCACAACTGTAGAGGAAAAACAGTACTATAATTGTACAAAGTTTCGCAGGATTTACCCTTTTCAGAGAGGAGATACAGCTATTCAAAATTTGAAGGAAATGTAAAGATCCCCAACTTTATCACCTTATATCTCCTTTATTAATACAGATCGAAAGCTGCAATTATGCACAACTGTAGAGGAAAAACAGTACCAAAATTGTACAAAGTTTCACAGGATTTACCCTTTTCAGAGAGGAGATACAGCAATTCAAATTCTGAAGGAAATGTAAAGATCCCCAATTTTATCACCTTATATCTTCTTTTTAAATACAGATCGAAAGCTGCAATTATGCACAATTGTAGAGGAATAACAATACTATAATTGTACAAAGTTTCGCAGGATTTATCCTTTTGAGAGAGGAGATACAGCAATTCAAAATTTGAAGGAAATGTAAAGATCCCTAAATTTATCACCTTATATCTTCCTTATAAATACAGATCGAAAGCTGCAATTATGCACAACTGTAGAGGAAGAACAGTACTATAGTTGTACAAAGTTGCGCAGGATTTACCCTTTTCATAGAGGAGATACAGCAATTCAAATTTTGAAGGAAATGTAAAGATCCCCAACTTTAACAACTTATACCTTCTTTATAAATACGGACAGAAAGCTGCAATTATGCACAACTGTAGAGGAATAACAGTACTATAATTGTACAATGTTTCGCAGGATTTACCCTATTCAGAGAGGAGATACAGCAATTCGAAATTTGAAGGAAATGTAAAGATCCCCAACTTTATCACCTTATATCTTCTTTTTAAATACAGATCGAAAGCTGCTATTATGCACAATTGTAGAGGAATAACAATACTATAATTGTACCAAGTTTCGCAGGATTTACCCTTTTCAGAGAGGAGATACAGTAATTCGAAATTTTAAGGAAATGTAAAGATCCCCAACTTTAACGCCTTATACCTTCTTTATAAATACAGACAGAAAGCTGCAATTATGCACAACTGTAGAGGAAAAACAGTACTATAATTATACAATGTTTCGCAGGATTTACCCTTTTCAGAGAGGAGATACAGCAATTCGAAATTTGAAGGAAATGTAAAGATCCCCAACTTTATCACCTTATATCTTTTTATAAATACAGATCGAAAGCTGCAATTATGCACAATTGTAGAGGAAAAACAGTACTATAATTGTACAATGTTTTGCAGGACTTAACCTTTTCAGAGTGGAGATACAGCAATTCGAAATTTGAAGGAAATGTAAAGAACCCCAACTTTATCACCTTATAACTTCTCTATAAATACAGATAGAAAGCTGCAATTATGCTAAACTGTACAGGAAAAACAGTACTATAATTGTAAAATGTTTCGCAGGACTTACCCTATTCAGAGAGGAGACACAGCAATTCGAAATTTGAAGGAAATGTAAAGATCCCCAACTTTATCACCTTATATCTTCTTTTTAAATACAGATCGAAAGCTGCAATTATGCACAATTGTAGAGGAATAACAATACTATAATTGTACAAAGTTTCGCAGGATTTACCCTTTTCAGAGAGGAGATACAGCTATTCAAAATTTGAAGGAAATGTAAAGATCCCCAACTTTATCACCTTATATCTCCTTTATAAATACAGATCGATAATGGTACAAAGTTTCGCAGGATTTACCCTATTCAGAGATGAGTTACAGCAATTTGAAATTTGAAGGAAATGTAAAGATCCCCAACTTTATCACCTTATATCTTCTTTATAAATATAGATAGAAAGCTGAAGTTATGCACAATTGTAGAGGAAAAACAGTACTATAATTGTACAAAGATTCGCAGGATTTACCCTCTTCAGAGAGGAGATACAGTAATTCGAAATTTTAAGGAAATGTAAAGATCCCCAACTTTAACACCTTATACCTTCTTTATAAATACAGACAGAAAGCTGCAATTATGCAGAACTGTAGAGGAAAAACAGTACTATAATTGTACAAAGTTTCGCAGGATTTACCCTTTTCAGAGAGGAGATACAGCTATTCAAAATTTGAAGGAAATGTAAAGATCCCCAACTTTATCACCTTATATCTCCTTTATTAATACAGATCGAAAGCTGCAATTATGCACAACTGTAGAGGAAAAACAGTACTAAAATTGTACAAAGTTTCACAGGATTTACCCTTTTAAGAGAGGAGATACAGCAATTAAAATTCTGAAGGAAATGTAAAGATCCCCAATTTTATCACCTTATATCTTCTTTTTAAATACAGATCGAAAGCTGCAATTATGCACAATTGTAGAGGAATAACAATACTATAATTGTACAAAGTTTCGCAGGATTTATCCTTTTGAGAGAGGAGATACAGCAATTCAAAATTTGAAGGAAATGTAAAGATCCCTAAATTTATCACCTTATATCTTCCTTATAAATACAGATCGAAAGCTGCAATTATGCACAACTGTAGAGGAAGAACAGTACTATAATTGTACAAAGTTTCGCAGGATTTACCCTTTTCATAGAGGAGATACAGCAATTCAAATTTTGAAGGAAATGTAAAGATCCCTAAATTTATCACCTTATATCTTCTTCATAAAAATAGATAGAAAGCTGAAGTTATGCACAATTGTAGAGGATAAACAGTACTATAATTGTAGAAAGTTTCGCAGGATTTACCCTCTTCAGAGAGGAGATACAGCAATTCAAATTTTGAAGGAAATGTAAAGATCCCCAACTTTAACACCTTATACCTTCATTATAAATACAGACTGAAAGCTGCAATTATGCACAACTGTAGAGGAAAAACAGTACCATAATTGTACAAAGTTTCGCAGGTTTCACCCTTTTCAGAGAGGAGATACAGCAATTCAAATTTTGAAGGAAATGTAAAGATCCCCAACTTTATCACCTTATATCTTCTTTATAAATATAGATAGAAAGCTGAAGTTATGCACAATTGTAGAGGAAAAACAGTACTATAATTGTACAAAGTTTCGCAGGATTTACCCTTTTCAGAGAGGAGATACAGCAATTCGAAATTTGAAGGAAATGTAAAGATCCCTAACTTTAACACCTTATACCTTCTTTATAAATACAGACAGAAAGCTGCAATTATGCACAACTGTAGAGGAAAAAAAGTACTATAATTGTACAAAGTTTCGCAGGATTTACCCTTTTCAGAGAGGAGATACAGCTATTCAAAATTTTAAGGAAATGTAAAGATCCCCAACTTAATCACCTTATATCTTCCTTATAAATATAGATAGAAAGCTGCAATTATGGACAATTGTAGAGGAAAACAGTACTATAATTGTACCAAGTTTCGCAGGATTTTCCTTTTTCAAAGAAGAGATACAGCAATTCAAATTTTGAAGGAAATGTAAAGATCCCCAATTTTATCACCTTATATCTTCCTTATAAATACAGATAGAAAGCTGCAATTATGCACAATTGTAGAGGAAAAACAGTACTATAATTGTACAAAGTTTCGCAGGATTTACCCTATTCAGAGAGGAGATACAGTAATTCAAAATTTGAAGGAAATGTAAAGATCCCCAACTTTATCACCTTATATCTTCTTTTTAAATATAGATAGAAAGCTGAAGTTATGTAAAGATCCCCAACTTTAACAACTTATACCTTCTTTATAAATACGGACAGAAAGCTGCAATTATGCACAACTGTAGAGGAATAACAATACTATTATAGTACAAAGTTTCGCAGGATTTACCCTATTCAGAGAGGAGATACAGCAATTCGAAATTTGAAGGAAATGTAAAGATCCCCAACTTTATCACCTTATATCTTCTTTTTAAATACAGATCGAAAGCTGCTATTATGCACAATTTTAGAGGAATAACAATACTATAATTGTACAAAGTTTCGCAGGATTTTCCTTTTTCAGAGAGGAGATACAGTAATTCAAATTTTGAAGGAAATGTAAAGATCCCCAACTTTAACACCTTATACCTTCTTTATAAATACAGACAGAAAGCTGCAATTATGCACAACTGTAGAGGAAAAACAGTACTATAATTGTACAATGTTTCGCAGGATTTACCCTATTCAGAGAGGAGATACAGCAATTCAAATTTTGAAGGAAATGTAAAGATCCCCAACTTTATCACCTTATATCTTCTTTTTAAATACAGATCGAAAGCTGCAATTATGCACAATTGTAGAGGAATAACAATACTATTGTAGTACAAAGTTTCGCAGGATTTACCCTTTTAAGAGAGGAGATAAAGCAATTCAAATTTTGAAGGAAATGTAAAGATCCCCAACTTTATCACCTTATATCTTCCTTATGAATACAGATAGAAAGCTGCAATTATGCACAATTGTAGAGGAAAAACAGTACTATAATTGTACAAAGTTTCGCAGGATTTACCCTATTCAGAGAGGAGATACAGTAATTCAAAATTTAAAGGAAATGTAAAGATCCCCAACTTTATCACCTTATATCTTCCTTATAAATACAGATCGAAAGCTGCAATTATGCTCAACTGTAGAGGAAAAACAGTACTATAATTGTACAAAGTTTCGCAGGATTTACCCTTTTCAGAGAGGAGATACAGCTATTCAAAATTTGAAGGAAATGTAAAGATCCCCAACTTTATCACCTTATATCTCCTTTATAAATACAGATCGAAAGCTGCAATTATGCACATGTGTAGAGGAAAAACAGTACTATAATTGTACAAAGTTTCGCAGGATTTACCTTTTTCAGATAGGAGATACAGCAATTCAAATTTTGAAGGAAATGTAAAGATCCCCAACTTTATCACCTTATATCTTCTTTTTAAATACAGATCGAAAGCTGCAATTATGCACAATAGTAGAGGAATAACAATACTATTATAGTACAAAGTTTCGCAAGATTTACCCTTTTCAGAGAGGAGATACAGCAATTCAAATTTTGAAGGAAATGTAAAGATCCCCAACTTTATCACCTTATATCTTCTTTATAAATATAGATAGAAAGCTGAAGTTATGCACAATTGTAGAGGAAAAACAGTACTATAATTGTACAAAGTTTCGCAGGATTTACCCTTTTCAGAGAGGAGATACAGCAATTCAAATTCTGAAGGAAATGTAAAGATCCCTAACTTTATCACCTTATATCTTCTTTATAAATATAGATAGAAAGCTGAAGTTATGCACAATTGTAGAGGAAAAACAGTACTATAATTGTACAAAGATTCGCAGAATTTACCCTATTCAGAGAGGAGATACAGCAATTCGAAATTTGAAGGAAATGTAAAGATCCCCAACTTTAACAACTTATACCTTCTTTATAAATACGGACAGAAAGCTGCAATTATGCACAATTGTAGAGGAAAAACAGTACTATAATTGTACAATGTTTCGCAGGATTTACCCTATTCAGAGAGGAGATACAGCAATTCGAAATTTGAAGGAAATGTAAAGATCCCCAACTTTATCACCTTATATCTTCTTTTTAAATACAGATCGAAAGCTGCTATTATGCACAATTGTAGAGGAATAACAATACTATAATTGTACAAAGTTTCGCAGGATTTTCCTTTTTCAGAGAGGAGATACAGTAATTCAAATTTTGAAGGAAATGTAAAGATCCCCAACTTTATCACCTTATATCTTCCTTATAAATACAGATCGAAAGCTGCAATTATGCTCAACTGTAGAGGGAAAACAGTACTATAATTGTACAAAGTTTCGCAGGATTTACCCTTTTCAGAGAGGAGATACAGCTATTCAAAATTTGAAGGAAATGTAAAGATCCCCAACTTTATCACCTTATATCTCCTTTATAAATACAGATCGAAAGCTGCAATTATGCACAACTGTAGAGGAAAAACAGTACTATAATTGTACAAAGTTTCGCAGGATTTACCTTTTCCAGATAGGAGATACAGCAATTCAAATTTTGAAGGAAATGTAAAGATCCCCAACTTTATCACCTTATATCTTCCTTATAAATACAGATAGAAAGCTGCAATTATGCACAATTGTAGAGGAAAAACAGTACTATAATTGTACAAAGTTTCGCAGGATTTACCCTATTCAGAGAGGAGATACAGTAATTCAAAATTTGAAGGAAATGTAAAGATCCCCAACTTTATCACCTTATATCATCCTTATAAATACAGATCGAAAGCTGCAATTATGCTCAACTGTAGAGGAAAAACAGTACTATAATTGTACAAAGTTTCGCAGGATTTACCCTTTTCAGAGAGGAGATACAGCTATTCAAAATTTGAAGGAAATGTAAAGATCCCCAACTTTATCACCTTATATCTCCTTTATAAATACAGATCGAAAGCTGCAATTATGCACAACTGTAGAGGAAAAACAGTACTATAATTGTACAAAGTTTCGCAGGATTTACCTTTTTCAGATAGGAGATACAGCAATTCAAATTTTGAAGGAAATGTAAAGATCCCCAACTTTATCACCTTATATCTTCTATTTAAATACAGATCGAAAGCTGCAATTATGCACAATTGTAGAGGAATAACAATACTATTATAGTACAAAGTTTCGCAGGATTTACCCTTTTCAGAGAGGAGATACAGCAATTCAAATTTTGAAGGAAATGTAAAGATCCCCAACTTTATCACCTTATATCTTCTTTATAAATATAGATAGAAAGCTGAAGTTATGCACAATTGTAGAGGAAAAACAGTACTATAATTGTACAGAGTTTCGCAGGATTTACCCTTTTCAGAGAGGAGATACAGTAATTCGAAATTTTAAGGAAATGTAAAGATCCCCAACTTTAACACCTTATACCTTCTTTATAAATACAGACAGAAAGCTGCAATTATGCACAACTGTAGAGGAAAAACAGTACTATAATTGTACAAAGTTTCGCAGGATTTACCCTTTTCAGAGAGGAGATACAGCAATTCAAATTTTGATGGAAATGTAAAGATCCCCAACTTTATCACCTTAAATCTCCTTTATAAATATAGATAGAAAGCTGAAATTACGCACAACTGTAGAGGAAAAACAGTACTATAATTGTACAAAGTTTCACAGGATTTACCCTTTTGAGAGAGGAGATACAGCAATTCAAATTTTGAAGGAAGTGTAAAGATCCCCAACTTTATCACCTTATATCTTCCTTATAAATATAGATAGAAAGCTGCAATTATGGACAATTGTAGAGGAAAAACAGTACTATAATTGTACAAAGTTTCGCAGGATTTACCCTTTTCAGAGAGGAGATACAGCAATTCAAATTTTGAAGGAAATGTAAAGATCCCCAACTTTATCACCTTATATCATCCTTATAAATACAGATCGAAAGCTGCAATTATGCTCAACTGTAGAGGAAAAACAGTACTATAATTGTACAAAGTTTCGCAGGATTTACCCTTTTCAGAGAGGAGATACAGCTATTCAAAATTTGAAGGAAATGTAAAGATCCCCAACTTTATCACCTTATATCTCCTTTATAAATACAGATCGAAAGCTGCAATTATGCACAACTGTAGAGGAAAAACAGTACTATAATTGTACAAAGTTTCGCAGGATTTACCTTTTTCAGATAGGAGATACAGCAATTCAAATTTTGAAGGAAATGTAAAGATCCCCAACTTTATCACCTTATATCTTCTATTTAAATACAGATCGAAAGCTGCAATTATGCACAATTGTAGAGGAATAACAATACAATTATAGTACAAAGTTTCGCAGGATTTACCCTTTTCAGAGAGGAGATACAGCAATTCAAATTTTGAAGGAAATGTAAAGATCCCCAACTTTATCACCTTATATCTTCTTTATAAATATAGATAGAAAGCTGAAGTTATGCACAATTGTAGAGGAAAAACAGTACTATAATTGTACAAAGATTCGCAGGATTTACCCTATTCAGAGAGGAGATACAGCAATTCGAAATTTGAAGGAAATGTAAAGATCCCCAACTTTAACAACTTATACCTTCTTTATAAATACGGACAGAAAGCTGCAATTATGCACAACTCTAGAGGAAAAACAGTACTATAATTGTACAATGTTTCGCAGGATTTACCCTATTCAGAGAGGAGATACAGCAATTCGAAATTTGAAGGAAATGTAAAGATCCCCAACTTTATCACCTTATATCTTCTTTTTAAATACAGATCGAAAGCTGCTATTATGCACAATTGTAGAGGAATAACAATACTATAATTGTACAAAGTTTCGAAGGATTTTCCTTTTTCAGAGAGGAGATACAGCAATTCAAATTTTGAAGGAAATGTAAAGATCCCCAACTTTATCACCTTATATCTTCCTTATAAATATAGATAGAAAGCTGCAATTATGGACAATTGTAGAGGAAAAACAGTACTATAATTGTACAAAGTTTCGCAGGATTTACCCTATTCAGAGAGGAGATACAGTAATTCAAAATTTGAAGGAAATGTAAAGATCCCCAACTTTATCACCTTATATCATCCTTATAAATACAGATCGAAAGCTGCAATTATGCTCAACTGTAGAGGAAAAACAGTACTATAATTGTACAAAGTTTCGCAGGATTTACCCTTTTCAGAGAGGAGATACAGCTATTCAAAATTTGAAGGAAATGTAAAGATCCCCAACTTTATCACCTTATATCTCCTTTATAAATACAGATCGAAAGCTGCAATTATGCACAACTGTAGAGGGAAAACAGTACTATAATTGTACAAAGTTTCGCAGGATTTACCTTTTTCAGATAGGAGATACAGCAATTCAAATTTTGAAGGAAATGTAAAGATCCCCAACTTTATCATCTTATATCTTCCTTATAAATACAGATCGAAAGCTGCAATTATGCACAACTGTAGAGGAAAAACAGTACTATAATTGTACAAAGTTTAGCAGGATTTACCCTTTTCAGAGAGGAGATACAGCAATTCAAATTTTGAAGGAAATGTAAAGATCCCCAACTTTATTACCTTATATCTTCCTTATAAATACAGATCGAAAGTTGCAATTATGCACAATTTTAGAGGAAAAAGAATGAGGTAAACATATTTTAAGAATGTTCTGTTTGTCTTTTGTAAATCACAAGGGACTTTTTCTAAAAGTGTATATCACTTAAATTATATGATAATATCAAAGCTAACCATCATACGGGATTGTTCAAGTAGTCTAAAGTTATAACGATGTTTGTATAACAGTCTAGAAGTCATATAGAAATACTATCTCTAGTGGTTTGTGTTGGTGGGGGTGGGGAAACAGTTTAAATGTGCATCCAGATAGTTTTCCGAGAGGGGGATGAGATTGTTTTCAAAGTTGTCTGCGAATAACAGTTTTATTGTATATTAAGTCTTATCTCTCTCTTGAGTTTATAACAAGTTGTAATTGAATAAATGTGCATTTAATAAAAAAAAGAAAAAAGAGTGGGGGGTAATAACTGGAAAAAAAGAAATAACTTGAGTTTCTTTTAGGAACTGAGAATTTAAAAGAAAGTTAGAAACTAACTTAGCATTTTCTTATAATATTTGGAATGAAATTTGGTGTAATAGGAATTGGCTAGATCAGTGATTCTCTACCCTTTTTTTTTGGCGCGTCACACTTTTAACAATTTCAATCTTTGGCGGTACCCTAACAATAAGATAAATTTTGAAAGTATTTTACTTATCCCATAAATACACTGTGTAAAATAGTTTTGAGTTAATGTTCAATATAAAATAAAATAATATGTACTACAAAAACAACAGTATATTTGTTTATTAAGGGATTAATTACAAGTTAATATTAAGAATACTTTTAAAGAGAAATTTGAGCTTCATGTTTTTTGTAATAATTACAGTTTATATTTGGTCGTATAAATGATAATACTGCTCTCATATCGTATTGTTACATTTAATTTATAATTTTTATTGTATGCATTTCTAAACTTTGGCGACAAACTTCAAAACTATCGCGACAAGCAAAAGTGCCGCGGTTGAGAATCACGGGGCTAGATCCAGAAAAAAGGGAACATTTAGGTAAACTGTGAATAGATCTGATTGGTTAAGAAGAAATTTAGGGATGTATCCTGTAGAGCAGAGGTTCCCAAACTTTTCTGACCCATGGACCCCTTTGTATAGTCAAAACTTGCCTATGGACCCCTTTTTATAGTCAAAACTTGCCTATGGACCCCTTTTTATAGTCAAAACTTGCCCATGGACCCCTTTGTATAGTCAAAACTTGCCCACGGACCCCAAGTGAAAAAGCTACATAAATGCATAGTATAAAAATTACAAATTTAAAAAAAAACATTTTGTTGAAGAAGTATTTATTGAAATTATAACTTTTGTTTAAAATAAAATTAAAAAAAAAAAATAATAATTTGGATGAACGTGATGAGATGTTATGAGTTTATGTATATCCGGCTCAATGTTTGTGAGTAGCAACCGCAAATCCCCACGAGTAATCTTTGGTTCAAGTCTGCATGAAGAGCCGTTAAGTGTTGACAGAAATCTACCAAATCTACATCTCTGTTTTGCAATTTCGAAAGATTTGGAAACTGAGAACGTTCTCCTCTTCCCAAGTTTTGTTTTTACAGAAAACGTTTTACAACATACGCAGATATTACGCTTTTAATTTGATTAAATTTAATTGGTCACCTTGTTAGTTTCTAATTTCCATAATAATAAAAATGGATCACAGTTATTTTTTTATATTGAACCTTGCGCGGACCCCCTTGACGTTGTTCAGGGACCCCCAAATCAATTTTAATTTTCCATGGACCCCCTGAATGATACCGGGGACCCCTGGGGGTCCGTAGGGACCACTTTGGGAACCAGTGCTGTAGAGGAAGTATTTACGCCTCCAGCCGTGATAACTACCCAGGCTATCCAAAGAGGGAACCAGCCGAATGGGATGGTCACCCTCTAAAACGGGATTACTTCACCAAATTTAGGGTACATTCTCCTTTATGAGTTCTAACCGTTTATTGTCTTCTTAAGCTAGTGATGATAACTGGAAATGGCTACTTAATTCGCTCCAGATTTCCAGACTTCATAGGTTCCGTTATCAACATATTCACTCTTCATTCTTCAGCAAGGAGCGTATAAAAACAACCTTGGATTAGTCTAAGAAAGTGTTTGGAGGGAATAGGTTCAACAATTTCTCCTTAGACAAGGGGTGTCAAACTGGCCGCTCCCCCCCAGGTAATTTTTGTGGCCCATTTTGTTCTGAAATAAAATGAAGATAGAAAAAAATAATAAATAGCGCTTAGGGTCACTACCATACACAAAAATTCCCTCATTAACCCTTTAGCTATTAAAGACGGAGTATGCACGTGGCCCAGTGCCTTACCTGAAAGCCAGCGGGCGTGTATAAACACCACTGACTCAGTTCTGGCAAAGTTTGGAAGCCATTCTAAGTGGAATTCCAGAATGATACGGTTTTAATAGACAAAAAAGAAGTAGGAATTCCCAAACTATATTCTTAAGTTCTCTGTCTTTGAATCCAGAGATATAGCCAAACTTGTACGAGGAAATCGCTGGCCAAGTTTCGAGGTAAAAAAGAATAATTTTCGTTTTATTAATACAATTATTGGTTTCAATTTTATAATACAATTATAGTGCTTTAATTATTCTATCCATATTCTAGAATCCTCACTTTAGAATATAACTTTAACAAAATATTTAAATGTGATTTTTCTTTTGCCTCTTTTTTGGCATTGGCTTTCGCTATACAGCCAGCATCGCCTATATAACCAACCAGCATCGTCTATGTGCTTATCACTAGAATATAACTACTCTCCATTCTTACTTATAAATACATTCGCTTCACTCATTCATCCCTCTACTATATACAACTATTTACATACTAACTTACCAACTAATGGATGGATCAGTACTCTATATTCCTGCCATCCTTATAGTTTAACCGAAATTAAAATCACTTAATCCTTCTCTAATTATTTTCTTGCATTCATTCTAATCGGCTATAACTTTTAAATACATTCATACTTCATTGCTAGCTCTGCTATAGATTTAAGCACATAGTTGTTGGTGGAGAATATTATGTAGCGAAATGGTGCATCTAAATACCTGTATACGAGTAAGGAAACATTCGTTTCCTTTCTACTATATAACGTGGACATTTAAATGTAATGTGGCCCGCGTGAATCTTGCCTGTAGCACCAATTGGCCCGTGTTTTAATTGAGTTTGACACCCCTGCCTTAGAGAGTGCTCCCTTTCCCCCTCGAAATTCTTCCCGAAAATTCTATGGATGACTTTCTTTGGCCACCTGCTCAGCAAGATGAAAAGGTAAGAGATTAAAATCCCGAATATAAGACAAGTATCAAATAAATACCTTTTTATACGCTGAACAATGATAAATAATATTCTATGAGGATATTGTTTTAGGTTTTGTATGTGAATCTGCAAAATAAAAGAGGAAGTGATTGGTCCGGAAACAGTAAACTGTTTAAACAGTGTTGGCATGTGAATTGGGCAGAGAAAGAGAAAGAGTAATGAAATTCTTGGTTTAAAACTGAAATTGCCTGGAATGGTTTAGTGTAGAATTTGGTCTCGGCCAGCTGGCAACTTTCTGGGAAGCGCTGAAGTGGGAAGAGTCTAAAAGAGGAGGTTAATACATGTCTGCAGAAAAGTAAGAAACGGGAGAGTATGTTGTGTGCAGAGTGAGACGTGTGTAGAAGTGTTTAGTAGGAGAAGGAGGTATGTGTCGGCGAGGGTGAAAGCACAACTGAAGATCTGGGCAAGCGAGTGTGTGTAGGGATGCTGCAAGGGATGCTGACTGTAGCTGGAGAGAGAGAAAGAGATATTCGAACAATGCAAGATACTGGCAATTGTAATAGTCTTGCGGAGTGGCTGGAATGGGAGGGGGATGACGAGAGCGCCATGGAGGCGTTAGCTCCGTGTGAGGAGCTCCAGGAATATCCCAGAATCCTCATTCCTCCACAGTTACCGCGACTTTCCTATTCTTCCTACTCGCCAAGTAGCACTAACTTACGGACTAAAGGCAGCATTAGAAAAAAAAAGAAGCCCTATTCCTTATCCAGCATCACATATTCTACGCGTCCAATAGACTCCGGGGGGGGGGCTTCTTCTCACAGCCTCTCCGATATCTTCTACATTCCATCAGATGCAGCATCACTGATTTCCAATTCAATACGATTACTCGCACCACTTTTTTTTAACTTTTACTCAGGCACTTTACATAGTACAATAAAACTATATTCTTAATCACAAAACATATACGTCATTCTATTACTATAATTCTCCATGTTTTAATAATGATTTTATGGGTTGGTTTAGTTGTTAGGAAGGTGGTTTTGTAAGTGAGTGATTCACAGATAGAATCCCCGCACAGTGCTACTTTTTATTTAATAGTAAATTCAGTTCGTTTAAGGTTCCCAGTCAGTCAATCGACTACTTAAAAGACTACTAGACCAACGTTCAAAACTTTCACTTAATAACAAACGACTGATTCACAATTCTATACTAAAACCTGTCTGGACGTACAGTATTGAACTGTGGGGTTCAACGAAACGCTCCAATCTTCAATCGAATTCAATCGCTACAGTCTAAAATTCTCCGCACTATCGTTAAACGGCTAAAATCTAAAATCTAGCGTCAAAATCTAACTTGTCCACACAGACGTGGGAAATTCTGTTTGTAGGTCAGTTCGCCTCGAACTCGCTATAAAAGTTTTCATCCAGAACTTGCACTCTCATTCCAATCCTCTTGTCCGCCATTTATCCTCTCATCACCTTCCAGATCATCCTCCCAGGCGACTAAAACGAGCCATTGGCTAAGAGAGTAGCTAATCCTGGAGACGACTTAGGGAGTGTTATCACTGGGTGACTTCTCCCCTCAATTAGTTAGTTTGATGTCAGTTATTGTCATTGTTACTTATAGCGTGACTAGCGCTGGTGTAATTTAACAAATAAATTTAAAAAAAAATAATAAAAAATAGTAAATTGTGAGCTTCCGGGCCTTGTACACCTAAATTTGTAGTTGGACGTGTTAAAACCTGCCTGAAAAAATAAAGCCGCTTACCTTTATTGGTGCAGTTAAAATAAGTGAAATAAATAAACTTTTTGGAACAATAAATTTGGACAGTTGCCAAAAATAAATTAATTAAAATTAATAAATAAATTCAGACCAATTTTGCGTAAATATTGCGGAAGAGGAAGGTATAATTGTTTCTTGTTTCCATCTCCAAGATTGTTTGGTGTATCTAAGGGCTTTAGGAAGCTACACGTTGGCAACAAGTTGGTCCTGACAAGCACTCACAACCCGTCTAGGTAAGTTAGCACAACAACCTATTTCCTGTGTATATACTGCAAAGAGATGTCTGCTATCAGTGTGGCATAGAGGTGATTATCTCTCTCTCTCTCTCTAACTCTTTTTTTAAAAAAAAGACGTGTGCTTTTAAGAACAATAGAACGGTATAGGTATACTGTTATTCTATAGGAGAGATCTATTGATCTTGTTCTTTATTGCTAACTACGTACATTAAAACGCTCCAGGTAGGACAGTTGTATAAGGATTTTGATCGTCCAAAACTTAACGTAAAACGCGAAATATTTAAAATAAAAAAACACCCAACTTTAACAAGTTTGTTTCCTTTTTTTTTCCTATAAAAGTTAAAAATTCCCTAAAGAATCTTTAAAATAAAGGACAGTAGTATAGAAAGGTAGTTTCCAGTTAAAATTTTTGAGCCGTGACCTTATGGGGAACAGGGTGAGGGAATGCAGTGGGGAAACCCCGCTTCCTCGCCACGGTCCACACTAGAATCGTGCGTGCGTACGTATTTTACCCCCACTACGTTACATATGTTTAAAACATGGAGTTCCATACAAAAAAACTGTAAGTATTTACATGCATGTTTTTAAACAGGGACTCAAAACTGTATGTGTTTTACATGCATGTTTTAAACAAAAAGTAATGTCTATGAAACACTATGTTTTAAACATGCATATAAAATACTTATAGTTTTGTGTATAGAACACCATGTTTTAAACGTATAGTTTTGTGTATGAAACACCATGTTTAAAAAGATAGATGTTTTCATAACATGCATGTAAAATACTTATAGTTTTGAGTTTTGTGTAGGAAGCACCATGTTTTAAACATAAAGTAATGTCTATGAAACACCATGTTTTAAACATGCATGTAAAATAATTATAGTTTTGAGTAATGGAACACCATGTTTTATACATACGTACGCTCCTAGGAATGGGGATGACGTACGTACGTACGCACGATTCTAGTGTGGGCCCAGGTGAGGAAGCGGGATTTCCCCCCTGCATTCCCTCACACTGTCCCCCATAAGGCCAGGGCCAAAAAAAAAAAAAAAAACGTCCTGAAATGCCGTTTCTATACTACTCAGGGAACATATCCTCATTTATAACAATTATAATTCAGAAATTTTTTTCTAGCTGTAAGTTCAATAAAAAAAGAAGACAATAATGTCCAGTTCAAAAGGGATTTCCGGGAATAACACAAAATATATTACTAAAAAAAAAGAGGAAAAGTCCAGTTTATTGATACTGCAACAGGCATACTGTCATATTATACTGCAATTAATAATTAAAAATAATAATACTGAGGGTGATCAGAGCATAAAACGTTAATAATTAATATATGAACAGTAAACATAATGTACAGGACACATCAAAGAATGGAATATAATCAGAAACAATAAACAAAATAAAAAAAATAAAATTAGCGAAACGCATAAAACAGAATGCCTGATCAATATGACATAAACAATAAATAAATAAATTAAAAAAAAAACAAACAGTAAAGTAACAGTAACAATAAACAATCAAATCATTTGCATTGTATTTATTTAAAATTAAAACTGTAACAAATTGTATTGTTTACTGTAACAAAAAAGCAAAGTTATTATTGAAGAAGGGTTAAAGGGACTGGAAAAAGGTTTTTTGATAAATGCCTAAAAAAAAAAAAAATATATATACATAAACCAATATGGCAGCACACAGGGAGGGGCTTATTTAATTATTTTTTGTAGTAATGCACTGGAGGGGAGGGGGAAAAGAGTATTAAAAAAGAAGTTGAAACGTTTATACACAAAGATATAAAATAAATTTATAAAATACCTATATATTCAACAAGTATAAATACTTGTATTATACAAAAAAAAAAATTGTATAATACAATAAGAGGTGTGTAAAGGAGAGAGAATGAGTAAATAAAAATTAAATATAAAAACTGTGAGATAGTGTGTGTAAATGTACCAGTATAAAATATACAACACACAGAATTATATATATATATATATATATATAAATATAAAAGGAGGGTGTTTATTTACTATGTATATATACATGTACACAGTTTATTCCAGCAATGCGACCCAACTTATACAATTAACTTAAAAGCGAGAGTGCTATTACGGGCCGCTTGTTTATATTGCCGCAGTAATAAAACTTTTAATAGCTATTATAAATGTTAATAAAAATTAAATAAGATTAACCATCACAAGTGATGGAAATTGTTTGTAATATAATAAACCAATCAAAATTGTTTATGGATATTTTTATTTCTACTTCTATATATATATATATTTGTTTCCTCGTTTAGATAATTAATATTGCGGATTGTAGATAAACATTTCTTTAACATCATAATCACTTCTTATCACGTGAGACTCTGCTTGTGGAGGGGGGAAAGCTTATCTTTTTTTTTGTAATATAAGTTTCAAAAACTTCTAAATTTTCAATTTTCTTTATAATAATAATAAAAAAATTAAGTCTTTAGAATCTGCCTGATTCTGAGTGAAATGTTTGTTTTGAAATTCATAGTTGAAAGAAAATTCTTAGGTTAGAACTTTGGGAATCGCAGGGAGAGAATGTCGTTAAGGGTTTAAACCAGATTTTTTTTTTTTTTGGTTACTGTGCCCATTTATAACAGTATAGAACCAGGCGCCACGATAGCCGAACGTTTAAAAGACTAGACCCGCAATGCTTAGATGTATTGTTGGTTTAGTAGGTTCGTCTCCTGGTGTCTAGGCTTTGGATTTCATTTAATGTTTAATATGAGTAAATTTATAGTAAAGTATGTTAGGCGGTTAAGAGACTAGGCCCGCAATGCTAAGATGTATTGTTGGTTTAGTGGGTTCGTCTCCTGGTGTCTAGGCTTTGGATTTCATTTAATGTTTAATATGAGTAAATTTACAGTAAAGTATGTTTGCTAGTCGCCTCCGTCCATGACACCTAATTTGGTAGTTGGACTTAAAGTCTGTAAATAAATAATAATAGGCACTTACTTTACTTTCTATTACTTAATCAAGAAAATTAAAAACAATTTATTAGTGGTTGTGAGGAATTTTCTTCCATGTAGGGATTGTAACAATAAATATCACCTTCCTTAGTAGAATATAGGTGATAGAGTCGTACATAATTCTGAAAAGGCACAGCCTTCTACTACGTTATGGGCAGAACTAAGTGTGTGCAATTAGTATCTTAAGAGTAAACAAAATTAAAGTGGTACTCCTGGTTGACGAAATTTCCCCAAAATTAAATTTTTTAGCAGCACATTTAACTTCCTGCTAATTGCTTACAGGTAGGACTGTACTTACAATAAAAGGACACTTCATAGGGATGTTTAACAGATACCCTCTTCTAAATAGATGTGCCCTTATCCTGGGAACTTATCCAGAAAAAAAAAGCAGATTTCCTAGGGAGCTGCTGAAAGGACGAAGTGTTTTCTGGTTAACTTCCCAGCTAACTGGGAAACGTTTTTTAAATGTTGACCTCAAGGTCGCTTAAGAAGGAATTTTGATGTTACTTCCACCTCTTGCACAGAACCAACAGATTTCATCAGGGTCCAGGCTTAGCTTTTTTTTTTAGATGCTATTTAGATGCGTCTATGTGCCGAAAGAAAGAAGTAAAAGTTCAGCATGCTAGGCGTGTAGAGGCACGTCTTTTAGAGCTTCTTTTTTTTCGGCTTAGACAGATCTTCGCTTGACTTGGCCCAGAGTTCATGGAATCATCCTTTGCTAAGTTCCAGCAAAGCTATTACCTTTCTCGCAAAAAGGCCAATGCAGATTTCAGCTTACGTTTGCTGTAGTTTTGCTGAAAAGGTTTAGTTACTAAAATATTTGATAGTAAAGTAAAAATACCTATTTTTTTCGGGTGGGCTTTACGTCCAGCTACCAATTAGGTGTCATGGACGGAGGCGACTAGCAATCATACTTTACTACAAATTTCTCATATTAACAATTAAATAAAATCCAAGACCTAGACCAGGGGAATCGAATCCACTAAACCAACAATACATCTTAGCTTTGCGGGTCTAGTCTCTTAACCGCTCGGCTACCGTGGCACCTAAAGCTTTAGATAGTGACAAGCTTGAGCCCTCTTTTTTGGAAAAATTAAATTCTTTATGGTACCCAAGAAGTACTTGAGATCCTCGGCATCTTTAAGGTCGCAGTAGATTGGGCTTTATTGTGATGTCTACAATCACTTGTGTCTGGGGTTCTTGGGCCGTAAAATCCCAAAAATTATTATCTTTTAAACTCTGTCACTTTTGCCATTTTTTATTCCCATTTTTTAATGTATCCCGTAAAGGAAAGGATTTTCCACACTTGAGTGAAAAATCGTTTATTTTCTTTTTCCTGATTTTTAGGTGAATAAATGATGATCGAGTTTTTTTCCCTCCTCTTAATCAACCCACCACTGGTATATTTGAGGAGAGACCCATATGTCTCATTTTTTTAACCGTCATCACTCCGTGAGGTCCTGCTTAATTTGAGTCACACACTTTTTTTTACACTCTCAACCTTTTTTAATTAGCCAGGACAAACAAGCCCGAAAAAAGTATAACCTTCCCCTTTGCCTGCAGGATCTGGCTCCTCCATCCTGGACAAACAAACAGCTGGTGAGAGACTAGCCGGTTGGAAAGAGAAAGGTCTAGTAGGACAGTAAGGTAGAATGAGTGGAGTCGGATAACTTTACGCTTCTCTGCGCGCGTGTTTGCTATTCATTACCACCAGGAGCGCTTTCATCTGGCTTTCCTAGACTTTAATTTAATCATCTAATTAGGGAAGGGATTAGCTTAGTGGTTAGCGTATGCGTGGAGATCCCAGGTTCGAATCAAACAGCTAGGCCTTTAGATTTTTTTCTCGCTCTCTCTCTTGCTGGGAGTTTCTCGCAGTTAAGTGTTGTCTGTAACGAGAGAAAACTGTCCAGAAGCCGGCAGTGCTTTGAGAAAAAATATCTCTGGGCGCTAATGATGAAGCGCCTTAAAAAAATCTCGGACTTACTTATATCTTTTGCTGCTAATAATCATCGTACTCAGAATTTTATTTCTTGGATTTATTGCTCATCTCTCATCGCCATAAAATCATCCATATTCAACTTTACTTTATTTCACATGGCATTTCTGCATGTATGAACATGCATGTATTATTTTCACCCAAAAAAATCTCATCGATTTCCTCTTGCTTCCTCTTTCTTTTAGATTTTCACTAATTATTTTGTTGAAAATAATTTTCTTCAAACTATTTTTCACCAATAGATTCTTGCGCATATCCCATTTCTTCAGGATGTAACGCAGGGGGGGGTTCCAGAAAGTAAACGCACATTTAATGGGTCAGATATTTCGGAAAAATCATTATGAGATGGGATGTTTTTTTCTTTTTTTTTTTTGCAGTTTCCTCCATTTCCTCATAGAATCTGCCGGTGTACACATCTCTTGGAGGCCCCCCACTGTTCGTTTCTAAGCACTTCCTGGAGAATTTAGTATCTCGTACCTGAAGGGTTCAAAAGGGTGGGAAAAAAAGCGCCTTTCAAGCCAGGGTGACGGAAAGTCTCATTTTCCAAGACCCCAATTCTTCAACTCGGATCAGGACTTTCTTTATACCACCTCGCACAATCTACATCTTTTTTATCTATTCTACTTCCCCTTCTTTTCATGAAGTGTCTTTTTCTTTCGCGACCTTAATTATTCATCTAGGATTAGGTCTCCCTCTAATCTAGTCCCATCTCGGATTAGATCTCCCTTTAAATCGTAAAGTCTGTATCTAGGATTAGATCTCCCTTTAATCGTGAGTCTCCATCTCGGATTATGTCTCCCTCGTAAAGTCTGCATCTAGGATTAGGTCTCCCTTTAATCGTGAGTCTCCATCTCGGATTAGGTCTCCCTTTAATCGTGAGTCTCCATCTAGGATTAGATCTCCCTTTAAATCGTAAAGCCCCCATCTCAGATTAGGTCTTCCTTTACACCATTTCCCACAATCTTCATCTTCTTTTTCCATTCAACTTCCTTTAAATTCTTCATAAATTGTATCCTTCTAATCTCTACATGCCAGAACCACTTAAGGCTACAATTTATTTTATTTTGCTCATACATTCCGCCCAAACTGTATTGTTTTTTTGACTCCTTGCAAGAAAGAATTGTAATGATTAAGATTTTCAACTTTGAGTAATCAATATATTGTTTTAAACTACAGTAAAAGAAAATCGTGTTTAGTGGTCACGTCTTCTTAGCCTTCCAATTCCTCTTCTAAGTATCAGACATGGGGCTGTAAAGATGATATTAACTCTAAAATTAAATAACCGTTCAAGTACGAGATTCGTACAAGATTCACAGTGAGTTGTTATCAATGGAACTTACTTACTAATTGGTTTAACAGTCCTTAATGTAGAACCTGGACCTCCTCAACAAGTTTTTCCCGATTCATCGCCGATTCTACGGCCTTAAAGTGGCGCCATCTTCTCACTTCACAACCCGACGGAGGTCTTCCTCCTTCTCCACATCATCCAGCCATCTAAGTCGAGGGCGCCCTTTGAATTCGTTCTGCCTCCCAGGGTTTATGCATGCACGAACAGTTTTCGGGGGGGGTACCTTTCCCGCAGGCAAGCTCTCCACGTGTCAGCTTCTTTATTTAGGCGACTATGTCCCGGATTCCATTAGTTCGAGATTCGTGCTTAGTTTCCAGTCACCATCTTTCTGCATTTTATTTTTTTTTTCTTTCCCAAACCCCAAGTAACTTTTCTAACGTGACTAACCTCACTCTTCACACCGACCTCAACATTCCCTTTATAAACCAACTCGCCAAGACTAAATACCAAAAATTCCATACTATACTATCTTGACTAGCTCTAATCCTCTTGTACTGTCTCTCGCTTCCTCTGACATCCCTAATACTTCTCGCCGACTGAATCGCCAGTGGCCCCACGACTTCCTTGTAGTCTGAAGGCCTAAACGCCATTATTCTTCTATCACTCCTCGTATTCTCCTCCTCACATTCTCCTCCTCGTATTTTCCTCCTCGTATTTTCCTCCTCAAATTCTCCTCTCTCCTACAGAGGAGAGAGCTACCGCTAGGTAGTTTCTCTCCTCCTGCTCTCCTCCCGCACCAGTTCGTCACTCTCTCCTCCTCGTATTCTCCTCTCTCCTACAGAGAGAGCTACCGCTGGGTAGTTTCTCTCCTCCTGCTCTCCTCCCGCACCAGTTCATCACTCTCTCCTCCTCGTATTCTCCTCTCTCCTACAGAGAGAGCAACCGCTGGGTAGTTTCTCTCCTACTGCTCTCCTCCCGCACCAGTTCATCACTCTCTCCTCCTCGTATTCTCCTCTCTCCTACAGAGAGAGCTACCGCTGGGTAGCTTCTCTCCTCCTGCTCTCCTCCCGCACCAGTTCATCTTATTTACACCCTATTTACTTATTGTATACAGCTGTATGCAGATTGTAAATCACCAAATTAATAAATAAAAAGTATCTTTTCACTTTCTTTGCTGAGCATCCACGTTTCGCTGGCTCGTATGGTGACGATGGATCTGATGATGGTTTTATAGGCTATTATCTTAGCCTTGTGGGCCAAATCCTTTTGAACATCCAACAGGAAATGGAACAATGTTGTAAAAAAGAAAAAGTAAAATGGAATGCAACTTAATTATTCTATGCGAAAGAAAATAAATTATGCACAGATTTGTCTTTATCTCTCTTTCTAGTTCCCTCTTTGTCGCTGTTGCCTACCTTTCATAATTCCTCATTCTCCTGTTTTCTTTTTTTCTTCGTTATATACAAATTTGAAATATACATAATTGGGGAGGCGGCAGTAAAGAATAAATGAAGAGAATGGAGGATGGAATTAGATGAACATAACCTCCTGCTTGCCGCCATATACGAGTACGGTGCGCAAAGTCACTGAGTCCTAATGAATATATAAATACTAAGTAGCCAAGAAGGAAGAAAGAGAGAGTGAGAGAGGGGTCAATGAAAGGGTGTGTGTGTGTGTGCGAGAGAGACAGAGAGAGAAAGGGATAAGCTAACACTAATACTGTAACATATATAACACAAATTTTCACAAAAACAGCGTTCAGCAGAAAAGGGGTTACCCACCTCCCATGGTTTTCGCAGAATATACACGCATACCGGCCTCACCGCCTCCAAAAGTGGATGGTATAAATAGCCCGGCCCCTCCCCCCAAACCCAACAAGACTAACCGGGGCGGCCCGGTCCATGGAGTTTGTGTCCATAGAAGGTACTACTACTACATAGTAGTAAAGTAAGTGGAGAAAGGTTTCTACATAGACCCAGGTATATTCTAATTAACTTGACTGTACCGGCGACCCAGGGCACCAATAGCGGTACAAAACACCACTGGCCTGCTGTAGAACTACAGCAGGGTATGGAAATATAATAGAACAAGCAAGAGTATATATTCTAGGCAGCTCCATTACGGGGGTATATACTGGGCAATACCCATACAAATAATACGTACGACAACTTCTTCGTTTTATTTTAGTTTTTTTTTCAAGATTTTTTTTTTTTTGCGAGAAAAAGAACCATATTAAAAAAATAATAATACTCTTTTTCTTTTATCTTGTTAGGAAGTCAGTTCACTGCAAACACTCTGACCAACCTACTTTTACAAAACGAGCAAAATAATTAATTTAAACACATGCTTAAATGTTTTGTTCCTGTTCTCTATTTAATAATAATATTTAATTAACTTGCTTGTTGTAATAATTTTTTCAATTAATTAACACTTACGCATAGAAATCGCCAACAAAAATCACAATCAATTAAAAATGCTATAAAAGATCTGCTGCTGCCTTCATTCGATGTAGAATCGCGTCCTGAACAAAGCGAGTGATCTTTTGCCGTATGTACATTCAGGTATTCCTAACCTAACACTTGTGCAAAAGAAAAAGGCATTTAAAATCAAATAATGCAAACTGAGATTTATCTAGGTTAAAATTAATTATTTTGGAACGAATAACGTGTTAAAATAATTAATATTTAGATACAGTACTGAATTTGCAAAAATCCCAGTCAAAAAAACAAGGTAAAATGCATGTTTTGTATCAGTAGCTCCTCCTGGTATAGGAGCTTACAGTAGAATTTGTATGTGATGGGCGGGGCCAGTGGTAATGGGAAACATCAGCCAATGGCGTATTAAGTATCCATCTGTAAAACATATGGCCAGTGTACTTCTTTCTGATTGGCCAAAAATATCTTGATACTCTGCCATGCCTATTTACTGTAATTATTCTACTACAGTTAGCTCCTACAGCACTACGTTACCCGGATACAAACTTTGTATTTTGTTGCACTTTTAAGGGGCTTTTTTTTTTTTAATTTTACTTTCTTTTTTAGTAAATCACCAGTTTCTGAATTTATGTGTGATTGGTGGGGCCATTCTTGAGAGAAACATCAGCCAATGAGTATTAAGTACCCATCTGTAAAACATATGACCAGTGTACTTCTTTCTGATTGGCTAAAAATATCTTGATACTCTGGCCACGCCTATTTACTGTAATTCTACAGTTAGCTCCTACAGAAATATGTTACCCGGAAACAAACTTTGTATTTTGTTGCACTTTTAAGGGGATTTTTTCAAAATTTTCCTTATTTTTCAGTAAATTAACAGTTTCTGCAATACATTTACTCTTAATAATTGTGTTTTAAATAGCAAATAGAATAACCCATTACTGTGTAGAATTTAAATTTTAAACTTTTAACTTTTTATTAAACTGTATACGTAGAATAAATAATACACTGCTATAATAATATAAAAGAAAGTATTTTAATAAAAGTATGTAATAATAAAGTGTTGTCATACTTTATTTACCCTTTATTGAGTTAAACATCATTCCTTAAAAGATTTTCGTGACCTTTGATCACTGAATTTTCGGTGATGCGCACACGAGATTCTATGTAACTTTTAAGCAAACTTATAAAATGTAAAAAACAAATGTTTATACATGTTTATAGCTTGTTATCTTCCATTCTTAGATTTACCCTTTTTTTTACCAAATTTGACTGGACTATAAACTTTTATAATATACAATAATATAACGCAGTCAAAAACAGTAATATATATACATTAGCGATGAGTACATAAAATAAAACAATTAAATTGTAATAATATCTGTAATAATCTGTTATAGAAGTAATAAACATTATTCTTAGTTAGGACCATTAAAACAATATCACGACTGGGTTGGTGTTGACCACGTTACAAACCAGTTCACCCTGTTCTACACTCTCTCTCTCTCTCTCTCTCCCTCCTTACCATGGTTATTACCAAACTCTGCGAGATTACGAGAAATTATGATATATATATTATATGCTCTATCTTTCTTTTTTCTCTCTTTCTCTCTCTGTCTAATGGTAACTTGGCTTTCATTTAAATGGAAATTAAATAACGGTGAATAATATGATTTTATAGGTGTCGTGGACGGAGGTGGGGGCAGAAGCTCATACTTTACTATAAACAATTTTTTTCTAATAAATAAAAAGTACCCATACGCGGGATTCGATCTGGCGACCTTACACTCACAAAGCCAATATCTTGACCACTAGACCAACACCCACCCCTGCGTGTTTATATTATTATATATTATATATTATTTTTAAGATACTAATTTTTTGGTCACTTTATTATAAATATTTTCTAGACTCAGAGGACCAAAAACAGAATATATCCGGTAAATTAGAAGAAATTAACAACAACAACAACAACAGCAACAATAAAAAAGGATAGATAAGATAACGTAGAAGAGATTTAGCAAGACTTTGATGGTGTAACGAAATTCACTGCTTCTAGCGTAGCTGGTTTTGGAAATAAAAGAGAAATAAGGATGAATAGGAGAAGTAAAAGAAGAAGAGGAAGAAGAAGAAGAAAGAGAAGCAGTGAGGGAGAGAGAGAGCAATAACTCACTAATCAGCTCCATACTTACTTTAATACACGGCGCAGCAAACCATTTCTTTTCCATCTTCTTTTTTTGCTATAATTTCTATCGGAAGTTGAACTGTGCCAGGAAGTCGATAGGAGAAATGTACATTATATACCTTATAAGTATGCCTAAAACAGGATATAAAGTAAGCGTAGGAAGTAAGAATGAATTATGCAGTAATAAGGACCAAAGAAAGAAAACTGAGATGTAGAAGATTACGTTGCCAAAGTAGGCTTATACTCAGGTGATAAACGGAGTAGATAAAGGGCGTAGACGAAGAAAGAAGTCCATATTGTTTAGTTTAGATAGAGAGGGAGGTGATGATGAAAGGAGAAATGCTCAGACTAAATGTAAAATCATCCCATTATACCCGTAGGTATTCTCCCAGTTTTTAAGCAAATAGGGATGCTTATTTTAGGCTTGACTTTTTTGGCATGATTTTTTATATTCCCTGCTATTTAAGCTATAAATACGAGTACAAAATATTCCTCTACCTTTTGATACTGAATTAATAAATAATGAAGTCTTTATTCTAAATAAATAATAATAAAAAAAAAAATTGGGTCGCATTTTAAGGGTAATCACGAACATTTTATAAAACCATAATCTTTGATTTTTTTAAATTTATTTTTTAGCATTAAAATTTGTTTTAACTTTATTTAATTTGCAACTACTTAATAGCAACAAAAAAACATTTTTTGTAAACAATTAAAATTCCTAACAGGCTACACTTATCAAACTGATCTGATAAATGTCTTTAATCGTACAACACAATTATCCATAACAGACTTCTGGGAGCGCACAAATTATCACCTTCCCTGCTGACCACAGGACCACATTTTATCAACGTATGCGCTCTAGGAGCTATCTATACCTGGCTAGTTTTTGAGTAAATTGTGGCACTAAAGTTAAACTATACTACTTTAGCACAATACCAACTAGTTGTGGACAGGAGCCGATCTGGAGATGTACAATATAGTTTGGGAATACTTTTCCTTTTTATAATAGTTTAAGTGACATTTTTCTAAAGCCTCTATATGTGCAAGTCTCCAAATCTGGGCTCCATATATGGTATAACGACTGCTTGTTATAATTTCTCACTCGAGTTTCAGTCCATGAGCCTCGCTTTGGAACGAAGTACCTGTAAACTGCACCCATTGAGTTGCTATCTTTTTTTTCCGGCACATCAACTGCTTGGTTATTAGCGCCTCACACTCTTTCCTTTCCACCCGAACCAGCATCCGAAACAACGCCTTTAAATGGTCAAAGGCGGAGAGAGCTAAGTAGGTATGGTATGATGATCTTGACTTACTCTCTTTACCATCGTATCCGTCGACGGGAAGAAGCCAGCCTAACATTTCGCGCCATTCTCTAGCTAATAGCTGGGGGATTGCTTAAGAAATCGAGGATTGCCTGACACTCTTTTAACATGTGGATCACGGTCCGTCTTTCTCTACATAGTGGGCATTTCGGTTCTCTTCCATTCACTAGCAGATATCCGTGAGTGTATACTCTTGTATGCCCAATTCTAAGCCTGGTAAGCACTACCGACTCTCTACCGACGGTAAGTTCTCTACTGCTTGATCTTAATTTTTCTTCAGCTTCTCATTTAAGAGATCCCATTGGGACTGCCACTTTCTAAACATAGCTTGCTTCGCAAATGTTTTTAAGTCGGCCGGAGTTGCTATTAACTCTTGATAAAGCTCAAGCTCTTTATGGAAAGTCGCAGTGGAACAAAAACCTTACTCCTAAATAATTGTTTTAAAAAAAAAGCTTATGTCGACTGCTTACTTAAGAGTAATTTGAGGCGCCTTTGTAGTGCGTATTGTATTTACAAAACTTTTCATAAATTTTTTTTTGAAATATTTGTAATGTTCACAGAAAATCATGAAAGTTTTCTTTCTAAATTAATAAAGTCCAATATAAATCAAATAAGTTTAAAATTGGGTCAAACTGATGAGGTAGGAGTGACTTCTAGATACTGAGGAGGAGAGGCGGGTTACAGTGTGGGCTTTTTACAGTACCAAATCTTCAACAGTTTCATAAGTTTTGAGAAAGTGAGACTTCTAAGGCCACTACTAAACTAGGATACTACTGCTTCCCCTATTGCTCTTGAAGGACCATTCTGGACCATTCCCGTTATTATAATTAAGCACTTCATTTTCAGCGACCAAATAGTCTTCTTCTCTCTCTACCGACTTAACCCGGACAACCCACTCTCCATCCATCCAGCCCACAGCTCAAAAAAGCTCACACAAATTAAGAACTTAATAAAGTTGAGAACACTGTTTGCTACCCCCCTTACTGAAAGTTCGGAAGTATGAAAAAGCATCCAGGCGAAGTATACAGCCCTTGGTGAAGAAGTATAAGGGCGTCTCGTGTTAAGTATAACACGAAGTAAGCACCAGTAGGCCCTGCGGAGGGGATATTTTTTTTTTTTTTGAAGCTCAACTTCAATTATCAAAAGCTGAGTTTCTCTTAAAATATGTTAATTTGTAAAGTTGTTTATGAGAAAATGCTTTTTCTCTAACTTCTTCTTCTTTCTCTTTTAATTAAGAAAGTAAAAAGACAAAATTAAATCGTTAAGAAGATTTATTATGTGTAATAAAAAAATATAGGATGTGAAATACTCATAGGACTATCCCTTCCTTCCGTTCATTGTCACCAGAATAACCTGAACGTCTTAGTGGCCACCAAGAACCTCCCATAATCAATTACAAACTTCCTTTCTACAAGTTTACACAGGAAGTAATGAACTCTAGCTTAAATATAAAAGAACGCAGGTTAATACGACTAGCTCTTTAGGGTTTTGACGAAACCTCTTAACCGAAAATAGTAATATAACTGAATAATTTTTAATTTCTTTTATCGTTCAGGTTTTACCCATTTTTTTTTGTCTTCACTTTGTAATATATCCGTGTTAAAAGTCTTCCGTGTGATTTTTGTAATTGTGTGTTTGTTTGATCAGTATACTTAAAAAAAAAGAAAAAGAATTGCAGTATTTCGACTTAGTGTGTAACCATGGGACCCGACAATAAGTTTTTAGACAAAATCCAGTGTTTTTCTCGAACGATTTTCTTCAAATATCGATTACTCATTGCACACTTGTTGATCTCCAACTTTTATAACGAACATTTTCAAAGGAAACTGCTTCTTAAGGCAGTTCCGGGAAATAGCTGGCTTAATTTCCGTCCAAAGTGTTATTTACGTGTAATTGCTGCTCATTATCAGTACAGCGCTAATAGAAATAATGACTTTATTTACGTAGCAAGAAAAAAAAACAGCCCAGAGCATTTAAAAAAAAAGAAAAATCATAATTAAATTGAAATAATAGCGATTAAACATTATTAAATGCCCAAAGATAAAATAAAGCTGCAATAATTAAAAATGCTGTAAAATCCCTTTAATAAAAAAAACAATATTAATCAATTAGGGCAAAGTACAAAAAAAAAAAGGCGAGTGACAATTTAATTATAAAATTAAATACAAGAATTTTATAATCAGAGAATCATCTAATCATAGCGTGGAATTAATATTGTATTCAATTATAATGTAGGAAACATTACATTTTTTAATATTGCAATAAAGTTGAAAATATAGTCATTGATTTTATGAAAAACAACAAAATACTATTTAGAATACATGATTTGATTTGATTTTAATTTTCAGAGAATAACGCTTAACCAAAATTTAAAACTACTAATTTCTGGATCATTGATACATAAAACCAATAGAAATACCTAAGATATAGTAAAAAAGTCAAATCTTACTTCAATTAATTTGCAGAACGGACACAAATTGAGTAAGATTTATTTTTACAAGTATAGCTTAACCAAAATTAGATGTAATGGACGTAATATATCTGCACTATAAGGCGCCACGGTAGCCAAGCGGTTAAGAGACTAGACCCGCATTGCTACTACTTTCATCTTAAGATGTATTGTTGGTTTAGTAGGTTCGATTCCCGGTGTCTAGGCCTTGTATTTTACTTAATGGTTAATATAAGAAATTTATATTAAAGTATGTTAGGCGGTTAAGAGACTAGACCCGCAATGCTAAGATGAATTGTTGGTTTAGTGGGTTCGATTTCCCGTGGTCAAGGCATTGCATTTTATTTAATGGTTAATATAAGAAATTTATAGTAAAGTAAAACGATGGTTTATCTTTTTAGAAAAATAACGAAAATGGAAATCAAGTTACGAAAAGCAACTCTATTGTTCTGGGTAAAGTGTATTTTTAACATCGCTAATTTCAAACAGGAATAAAATACAAATATGTAATATTTATTTAAATAATATATGAACAGTATTTGTATTTAGTATCTAGATGGCATAAGTTACATTAATGGACATTTATAATGTTTGTATGCCATTCGGAAATGTATTTCCAGTAATCTCCAGGTAATCCATTTGCTAGCTTTCCAGTCTATGACATTACTGTTTGCTTTGGAATGGGCTCATTAAACACGAAGTCTCCTTTTAAAATTTTAATTTATGCATTCACTTTGTGCATTGAGTTACTCACGAGTTAAATATAACTCAATAAATTTTTCATTTACTACAGTTTACATAATAAAATTTTCTTGGGAAAAATTAAAGTTTGCGCTAAAAAAATATATAGTGTTGCCTTCAATAATATTTTTTTATGTTCATTATAATTAAAAATTTAAGGAGGAATAGTTATATATAATTGCAAAAAGTGATGTTCTAGTATGAGATAAAGAAATCTGTGTCCAATTTCTAAATAAAATTGCAGCCTTTGATGGTAGCCCAAACCAGATCTGCGCTGTTTGGGGGCGGAAGTAAAACGGAAAATTATTTTCCATTTCAGCCTGTTACAAACCTCAGGTATTTACCAGTTTGTTTTTAGCATTAGTAATACTTGGTTACAGCCACTACGACTTCCCCTGGGCTCTATACATAATTTTCCATACAATTACTGGGCTGGCATTTTCCTCTACCACGGTGCAGAAGTGTGTGGTTTGGTCTGACGGAAAATGGAAAAGAGAACTGGAGGCGGCGAAGAAGAGGGAGAACAAGAGGTGTGTGTGTGTTACCTGCCTCCACTGTGGCTGTTACTTTTCAACCACCAGGGCGCGGAGACAGAGGGACCTGCTTCTGGAACAGTGGTAGCATTTTTCTCCAACTAGACAGCATGTTTTGAGTACATGGTCTCCTCTGCTGCTATATAACAGTGGAAACAAATTTGTTGGAAAAGCTTACTGACTCCACCTAATTCCTGACTTGCCACAACACTCGAGGAATACCAGAGTATTTCCGTTTGTTCTGAAGGTTCTGTGAGGAGTGGCGACGTTTAAAAGAGAGAGAGAGAGAGAGAGAGAGAGAGAGAGAGAGAGAGAAAGACAAACGGAGACTTCCCACTTACATTGTGGAAAGGGTTAGTCTATTTAAAAAAAAAGAAAAAAGAATTGCTAGCGGAATCTTTGTCTCTCACAGCATCCCATCCTCACATACCTCGCTTTAGTCCGCTTTGTGCAGTTCCTGGAAGATTGGGATGCTGGGATACAAGAGCTTAACTGGTAAATTTAACAGTTGTATACTAATTTCAGCTTTACCCTTTTTCTGACTGTTGTTCTCTTTAAATAACAGTTACTCCTTGTTGAGGAATTTTAATAGTTTCATTTACACTTCTGAACAGAAAGTATAAGCAATGCTTACAGGCGCCACGATAGCCGAGCAGTTAGAGACTAGACCCGCAATGCTAAGATGTATTGTTACTTTAGTGGGTTCGATTCCCCGGTGTCTAGGCCTTGGATCTCATATTAATGGTTAATACCACCATACCTGATTGGTAGTTGGACGTTGGCCTGAAAAAAATAGGCGATTACTTTACTTTATTTTATTTTTTTTTTTTTTACAGGCTATCACTCTGCATAACAGCATCATGACAAATTAAACAGTTAGACTGCACAATCTTTTTTTTAGCTCAAAAACATTGAGCGATAATCTGTTGATATTAAGCTGTTCGTATATTCGAATTTGACCCAGAATCGGCGTTTCTATACTACTTACAATAAATGTATACGGCCCAGTTAGGCGTAGCACTTTTTATTTCCGGAAATCCATTGATTTTTTTTTTGACTAACTAAAAATTTCAAGAAGGTAGAGATTTTCCAGTACACCGGAAGTGAGACTTTTCGGAAAAAGGGTTTTTTTTTTCATGTTTTTGTGTAAGTTTCTGGGCAGTTGCCAAAAAAGGCATTCATTGTGAATAAAACGTATATCAGGACTATTAATATAGTTCGATAGAGAATATTCTAGGGGTTAGGGGAAGGGGGAGCTGTGACGTCACCGTTTCTTTAATTCTTCTTGAACTTTAAAATTAAAGTTACAACTATTATCTTTTAACATCTTTCTGAACTTAACGTTTCAAGAAAAATTAATTTACGTAAATTTTAAATAAGAGAAAGGGTGTACACACAAAATTTTTTTTTTGTTCTTTGTTTTAATAACAAAAAAAAAGAAAGAAAAATGTTAACCATGTTTTTTTGTTCTGTGTTTTTCCCTGGAAAAACAATTTAGGCGTATTTGAATTTTCCAATTTGTGTAAAACATGAATGTGGAAAGCTCCAAAAAACTGCACACATGGACCTCTCTCTAACTCGCTCTCTCTCACTGTACGCGTCCGAATAGTGGCCAGTTGTTCTCAATATACGAGCCTAGTAGCCTCCACACTCACCCACTAGAGGTAGTGGCTTTTAAAATAATTGGTAAGGGCAACTTACCTTCTACCCTCACTTTGGTATAGGTGTAAACCAAACTTGCCTCCGTATTATGCCATTTTGCTATTCACCAAAACACCAAACTAACCAAAAAAAATTAAACAACAGGTTTTGAATTTTGTTGAATAATGGTTAAAAATTTTAATTAATCTAATCTCGCTTTTAAAATAATTACTTTAGTAGTTTAGGGAGAGAAATAGCGAAATAAGCCCATCCAGTTGAATGTAAAATAAAGGATTTCTAAAAAAGGGATGAAATTTGTTTAGAATTAGAATTAGAGGGTCCGACATATTCCCCTACACCTTTATGTGCATCAATACCACTTTAAATGGACGATAGTTATGAGAAATTAGCTTTTTATTATTTTACTAACTTTTAATGCAAAAACAGGAAGTGCTACGATCGAATTGTTGACATTAAGTGTTCACCGGAAGTATCAGGTACACATTACATAAATTGCGGTGAGAATAAGTCTTGTGAGTGTTACATTGAATTTTTTTCCTTTTGCTTTGCTTTTTATTAAATTATTAAATTCCATATGTTTTCCTGCTTCGTATTCCTGCTTGACAATGTTTTACTGCTTCGTATTCCAGTTTGACAATGTTTTACTGCTTCGTATTCCAGAATGACAATGTTTTACTGCTTCGTATTTCTTCTTGACAATGTTTTACTGCTTCGAATTCCTGCTTGACAATGTTTTACTGCTTCGTATTCCTGCTTGACAATATTGTACTGCTACGTATTCCAGAATGACAATGTTTTACTGTTTCGTATTTCTTCTTGACAATGTTTTACTGCTTCGAATTCCTGCTTGACAATGTTTTACTGCTTCGTATTCCTGCTTGACAATATTGTACTGCTTCGTATTCCTGTTTGACAATGTTTTACTGCTTCGTAATTCTGCTTGACAATGTTTTACTGCTTCGCATACCTCCTCAAAGTCCAATTATGACAACGAGTAAATTTTCCCAATACAAAGTGTAATACTGCAGTGTAATGTACGGTTACAAATTAACGTGGGGAGTCCAAAGCAAATTGATAAATCAAAACCTTGAGAAAATTAGTGAGAGAAAATGGAGCCCATATCAGAGTTTTTTTTTTTAATTTTCTCATTTCTTCAGCCCTTCGTTCCTTCGACTTTATTTCTATTTCTTTCATCCTTTTCTTCTATTCGGAAAGTTCTAATTCTTATTCTTAGCTGTCGTCCTGAAGGAAATGCCAGGAGTAAAGCGAGAGAAAAGAGAGAAGTTAAATGTGGTGGAAAATTAAAAGTACCACCTATATCTCATTTCCAGCACTTTTCACACTTTCCCGGCTTTTATTGCTGCTCGATTTTACTTTTTGATTTTTCCCAAGTAATACCACTAAAAGGAAGAAACTTTTTCCAAACACAAGGAAAAAAAAAGGAGAAGAAGAAGAAGAAAAAGGAGAAAAAGGAAAAGCGTGAAACGACTTTCTCTTATCAATATCATTAATTAAAGTTTTCTTCATAACTGGTATTTTTACTAAATGTTAGTTGACTTCAAATTCAGGTTTTTAAAAGATGTTTTAGAAGATCCCATAATAATTTTCAATTCTTGCTGTCCGCAAGCTGGCAATGGAAACTGGAGAACAATGACCTTAAGCGTTGAAGGGCCTTAAGTTCTTTTTTATGTCTATTTTTTCAGGCGAGCTTTACATCCAACTACCAAATTAGGTGGACGGAGACGACTTGCAAACATTCTTTACTATAAATTTCTCATATTAACCATTGAATAAAATCCAAGGTCTAAGCACCTAGAATCGAACCCACTAAACCAACAATACATCTTAGCATTGCGGGTCTAGTCTCTTAACCGCCTAACATACTTTACTATAAATTTCTCATATTAAACCATTAAATAAAATCCAAGGCCTAGACCAGGGGAATCGAACCCACTAAACCAACAATACATATTAGCATTGCGGGTCTAGTCTCTTAACTGCCTAACATACTTTAATATAAATTTCTTATATTAACCATTAAATAAAATACAAGGCCTAGACACCGGGAATCGAATCCACTAAACCAACAAAGAAAGTTCGAAGAAAAAATCTTGTATAATACGTTATCTTTTACTATAAAAGGAATGTTTTTATTAAAAATTGGTTACATCAGTGGAAAGACGTAAATGAAAATGTAGAGTAAGATGAGTAGAATAGGGTGGTGAACACAAGTTACTGACGCCATTTGGTGACAATAGAAGAAAGGAAAATTCAACTTCTCTGAAAGAGAGAGACAGAGAGAAGAAGAAAGAAGCATCAATAAGAACATCTGGTTCTATGTATCCAATAAGTCGCCACAGTTGTATAAGACAACTGGGGGGATAAAGGGCGAAATGGTCTTCATAGTTGGAAAAGATGATGGAAAAGGGGTAGGAAGTTGTGTTCCAGCTTCAGTAAGAAATCTTTGGGTTTTGGGTATTTTATTCTTTACGAATACGTGTACCAGAAGAACAACACGTACAGGATCCGCTAGTCGGGTGTATGGGTAAGAAATCAAGTGCTTCAACTCTGTGGGTATGATGATTGGATAGAATGGGTTCGCGTTCAGATATCATCATCGCTCAAATATTCTAGTGAGCAATATTGTCTTTTATATTATCTCTACCCGCTAACAAACTTGCTAAATATATCATTCTATTTTATGTTTTCTTTTTCTTTCAATTTTTCTTCTAATATTTTCTCAGACTACTCTATATTTTCATTATACAATAAAAAGTATATTTGTAATCAGCTACTCAGTAACAATAAGCCATAAATACCTCAACTAATTAGACTGGTCCCTTAGTGCTGCTGGATTAAGACCTTTAATGGTATTCGTCTTAGCACTCATATTTTTTTTTGAATCCACGACAGTCTTTCCGTTTTACAATCGCTAGAGGTTTTTGGTATGACTAGTTGTTATATCCGTAGACCATAGTGAACGAGAGGTTTATCCACTAAGATCTTAGGCAATAAACCTTCTTTGGCTACAGTAAAAGGGCAGGAACTGTGCACCGTGTTCTATTCCCAAGTAAGTATATATTCAATCTTAGTATTAGTTTGGTATCATCTTGAAATTAAGTTAAAAATAGTTTTAGTTAAATTGTCTTATTAATTATCTTTTTATGAACGAACTTTCAATGTCTTTTAAGTTTTTATACAACAACAGAAACTCCAGTACCAATAGTAGTGTAAAGTAAAGTAATTGCCTATTTTTTTCAGGCGTCCAACTACCAAATTAGGTGACGTGGACGGAGGCGTCTAGCAAACATACTTAACTATAAATTTCTCATATTAGCCATTAAATAAAATCCAAGACCTAGGTACAGGGAATCGAACTCACTAAACCAACAATACATCTTAGCATTGCGGGTCTAAGTCTCTTAACCGCCTAACAAACTTTACTATAAATTTCTTACATTAACCATTAAATAGAATGCAAGGCCTAGAAACAGGGAATCGAACCCTCTAACCAACAATACATCTTAGCATTGCGGGTCTAGTCGCTAAACCGCTCGTCTACCGTGGCGCCTTCCAGTACCAATACTGCAGTAAACAATAAATAAACTGAACAAAAAAAAAAAAAAAAAAAAGCAACTATACGTAAATCTGTAAAACTGTTAAGTGAAATCTTTGTCCCCTCCCTCCAGTATTCTATTCTAGCTTTATCTTGAACTTTTATCATGTTTCTGGTTTTTAAGAAATCATTAAAGAGTAGTTGTCTGGGATTTAAGGGATTCTTATTCTTTTTACCCTTCTTTCAGCACGCTATCTGTGAATGGTACTTTTATTGGGGGCGGGATTTAGGTTTATATTGAGAATAGCAAATCGGTAAAATGTGTTTCTCCCTAGATCGCCCCAGTAATGCAGAAGTATAAGGGTATGGGGGTCCAGTTATTTGAATTCCAGATCCTGAGTGGGATGGCCCTAGAGAAAGAAAAGGAGAAGTTAACAGTGGAAAAAGAAAAGGGGCAGGAGGGAAATGGTTTTTTGTTGTTTTGTAGGGCCGGACAAAGGGTGGGAGTCTTCTTCCTCCTCCAAAACAGATAGCTCCCATTTCTTCCTCAACCCCCACCCCTACAACGGCTTTTCTCATGGATAACCCTTACTTACACAGGTTTTTCTTTTCTTATCACACATGCCTTTCCGAAAAAGGGTTTTCTTCTCTTCATATATATATCTCTTTCTTTTTCTTCTTAATCTCTAGCCTGCCTTGGAATCTCTTCGGCTACTCTTCTGAAGTGGTGAGAAGAAAAAGGAAACTAAACGAAGAAGAAGTAGAAGAAGAAGGAAAACTCCCTTCTTTACAATTTTGTTTGTTTGTTTTTGTTTTTCCTGGTGAGAAAATATCTATTTTCCCATAGTATGTGTAACTTAATACTATTTACTAAAATACTTAGTAAAACCGCTTCTTAGATATCATTTACTTAAATATTCAAAACTACAACAAAGTTTTAATACATTTACTAAAACAAAGACTACATTTACGCTGAAGAAGTTTTGCCTTCCCGTCAACTGCACCTAGCGCCAGCATTGTCAACTACTTAGGACTTTACGTTTGACCAAACGACTAACATGGAACTATTTAATAATGAAATTTATCTACTTACTAATTCAACTAAGCCACCGAAACAAAATTTCCTGTAGTTTTAATTCTTCCAATGCTAAGTACTTGACTTTCTGTGGCTAAATGGTTTCATTTAATCGTTCAGAATTTCCGCCCTTTTAATGCCAGTCTACCAACCTATATCGGTAAGTTTAATATTGGTCATATTGATTAGTTGTGATGGTAGCACTGAATTTTGAGCTCTAATAGCCTTGATTAGACCAAAAAAAAGAAAGAATATTTCCGAAATTTCAGTTATAATCTTTATTTTTTTTTCAATTATTTTGCCCAGCTTTCGACCAAGGTACTAGACCATCTTCAGGACTGTGGAACATATATTTTACAGTAATAGAATTGTAATTTACATTGATTTGATATAAAAAAAAAATAGCTTGCAAAAATGGCATAATCTTATGCTATTAACTAAGCAAAGAAAAGGTAGAACAAAAAGCCGCGAATTAAGATAAAGGGAACAGTTAAAAGATTATTAAGAGACAGGAATATCTCTCTCCCTCTTATTCTCCCTCCTTCTCACTCACTCTCTCTCTCTCTCACACACACAACACACACACACACATATATATATATATATACATGCAATATTTATTACACTTTAAGTTTCAAAATCCCAAGAGTTTCATTAGTGACGTAAGAGGAAAATTCTCTAGAGATTAGGAAAAAACTAAGATGTATATATATTTTCTTCTTCTGTAAGGTGTGTATTTTTCTTTCTAAATTTCTAAGTTGTGAAAACTTTTTTTCTTTTTTGTTCTTCTTCTTCTTTTCACTTCGATCTTTATAATTTTTCTCCCTAGGGAATTCATTGTTCAAGACTGGCGGACTGAATTCAACCGAGAGTTGCAAGAAATATCCAATCCCAATGATTTCTTATTGATTATCATTTCACTTAGTTCTTCTTCTTCTTCTTCTGATGTTCATTCAATGTTTTCTTTTATAGATCATTTCTACTTCGTACAATTTTGTTATATTTCAAAAATTGTGAATTAGAAAATGGAGCGAGAAAGTAAAAAATAAAAAAATCATTACACTTTTACCTCAAGCCACAGTTAGTACGAAATCAAATTTTGCATCAAATCAATGTTTACTTAAACAAAAATTCCAAATCAAAGTAGTTGGAAAAACATTTTATGTTCAAATTGAAATAAAAACGTTTAGCTAAAAAGTCTACTTCTATTATAGTGACAGAAAACTTGAAAATAACTGCTCAATAGTAACGAGAGATTAGGCGCCACGATAGCCGAGTGGTTAAGATATTAGACCCGCAATGCTAAGATGTATTGTTGGTTTAGTGGGTTCAATTCCCTGTGTCTAGGCCTTAGATTTTATTTAATGGTTAATTATGAGAAATTTATAGTAAAGTATGTTAGGCGGTTAAGAGACTAGACCCGCAATGCTAAGATGTATTGTTGATTTAGTGGGTTCGATTCCCCCGGTCTAGGCCTTGGATTTTATTGAATGTTTAATATGAGCAATTTATAGTAAAGTATGTTAGGCGGTTAAGAGACTAGACCAGCAATGCTAAGATGTATTGTTGGTTTAGTGGGTTCGATTCCCCAGTGTCTAGGCCTTGGATTTTATTTAATGGTTAATTATGAGAAATTTATAGTAAAGTATGTTTGCTAGTTGCCTCCGTCCATGACATATAAGTATAAATTTTCTTACTTTTAAGTAATCAGATTGATTTTTCCATCACGAAAATAATTAATTAGACATATAATGAATGTTATATAGATACTAGTACCATAAAAATATATTGACCAATAAAAAAAAAAAACACTTTTTTGGGGAAGCTCAATAGATCTCAAAATTTAGTCTTAATATGATTATGAGAAGGATTGTCCTTACCGAATTTGTAAAACCATTTTTTCAGTTCCATGGGACTCCAAACGTGTGTTTACGGTGAAATAATAACGAAAATGTGATGGCTATCGTAATAGCTCTTAAAAAAAAGGGAGAGCAGAGTTAGTAAAAATAAAATAAGATAAAATTCTATTTTAATTTTGAAATTAGTTCCTGGAAACCCGCTAAATTTTTAAGAAAAATTGGAAAAACAAACAAAACAGAACTGGAAAAGCTGCTAGAAGATGAAATATAGAGAAAAAAAAGAAGGAAAGGAAAAAGCGAGAGCAATCCGTCACCGGGAGTTCCCAATTTAAGTTACCAGGTCATGTTCAGGAAGAGAAATGTCTACTACAACTAGCGTCCCAGTTTGCTGCCACCAACCGAACAGGTTTCATACCTAAGAGCGAGAGGGAAACTGGGAGAAAGTGAGACAGAGAAAAAAGAAACCTATCTTTCAATGTCAACGGTAATTCATTTTGACTTGAGACCAGTTCTATAGTATTCCATTACTCGAGTGTGCTCTTGGTAGCTAGTCAAGACAATGTAGAACAACTTGTAATAAAAGTAAAGTAACAGGAAAAAGAAAAAAAAAAGGTTGAAGGTATTCTAGGAAGGGATATCCCTAGTAACTGCCCGGGTTTTCTATCATGACTTCAAGGGAGATGTAAGCATCAGGAATTGGAGAAATCCACTTCTAGATCATACAAAACCTCTGCCCGTTTGCTCTATGATGATATATCGCCCTTTTTTTTTGCCATTCAGGCTTTCTAGGGAAGCCCTTGAAAGAAAAGAGAGCTGGCAGATTTAGATAAACCAAATTCCTGGAGGCTCAGAAAGGCTAACTGGAGGCAGGCATTCTGGGAAAATAGACGCTCTTTCAATTCAACAAGAAGCTATTTTTACTATTGGTGTCTCGGAAATTCCATTTTGCTAACCGCCAATTCTGGATTAACATCATGACACCTCCGGATTAGTCTGGGCTATAGTTTTGCTGAACCAAAACAGTTGGATACATCAACTATCTCGTCAGACTCTACTTTATTTTAAGAGAATGTTAAGAGTGTTCCAAGATTGAATGTTGTTCGTGTAGTTAAGCGGAATGCCCGCATGGTTGCCAAGATACCTGAAGAAGGACAATCTGATCCATTTAATCTACAGGAGAACAATAAATGCTACTACAGTCTTTGCCGCTTGTTCCCTAAATCTGATAATGATATAAACAATGCTCCGTTTACCACTTAAAAATGGATTATTTCAATTAGTTTTTTTTTTATGATGAATTTTCAATAAGAGTAAAAAAAAAGTAAAGTAATTGCCTATTTTTTTCAGGCGGGGCTTAACGTCCAACTACCAATTAGGTGTCTTGGACGGAGGCGACTAGCAAACATACTTTACTGTAAATTTCTTTTATTAAACATTAAATAAAATCCAAGGCCTAGACACTGGGGAATCGAACCCACTAAGCCAACAATACATCTTAGCATTGCGGGTCTAGTCTCTTAACCGCCTAACATACTTTACTATAATTTCTCATATTAACCATTAAATAGAATCCAAGGCCTAAGGCCGGGAATCGAACCCACTAATCAACAATACATCTTAGCATTGCGGGTCTAGTCTCTTAACCACTCTAGGCTACCGTGGCGCCCTAAGAGTAAATAAATAATAAAACATAAGCGGACCTACAACAGATGATGGAAAATTAATACGAGTCATTTTTCTTTGTTCTGTTTTTCTTTACTTCTGCGAAAAGTGGGAAAAGGAAAAATAGCATAATTAAAATGTCACAATCATTCCCCCAATCCACAATGTACCTACCCACTCTCCCATCAACTGTCTCGGCGGATATAGAGCAAAGCAAGGTGAAGAGGCCCTTCTGGAAAAAGGGCTGAGAACTTTGGAATGAGAAGGTCTGCATGAGAATAGAGAGGGAAGCTTTTTCTTTAAAGAAAATTTTCTCTAGTACTAGCTTTCCCTCGTCCCACTTTTCCGGCCAACAAACTCTCTTTTCGTGTTAAGTCTGTTGGTTAAGAAAGGGGGGGGTTAGAGTAAAGTGAAAATAAACACACAAGTGAGTGGGGGTTGTGTTTGTGTGTCTGTGGGTGTGTGTTTTTATTGTAATCACAAAAATTGGAACCCCTTGTAGTCGTATAATAATTAAAAGTCCACTTTACTTCCTTTTTGGATTTCTTTTTATTGGCTCGCATATTTTCCAGTCTCTCTCTCTCTCTCCTTTTCTCATTTTCCTGCCAAGAAGAATAAGTGGAAAAACAAACCATGAAGAAGAGCCATTCTATATCTTACAAGGAAAGCTTTCCCTCATCCTTTACCCAATTTCCTGAGTGAAATGAGAAAAGAAAATTTATTTAAATGTACTACACTTCTAAGGGGAAAAACCGGTACACTAAGTGCAAACGGAACCAAAGAGTCTTTTTTTTTTCTTGATGAAATTTGAACAACTTCGAAAGTTCTACTCTGTACCGGAAACGCACTTGTTCATTTCTTTTTTTTTCCGGAAGTAAAAAAACAAAAAATTAAATGAAGCCCCCCCCAAATCCTGTGATTTATTTTATTCTCTGCGACTTCTACAATAATAATGATTAGTTCTACAAGCAAACAGATGCTTTGTTGGATGCTGTATGAAATAGAAGACGCCATTTTCTCTCTACTCAGGAATCTGGCACACTTCCCTTATACCCATATAATACAATACCATCTAATCAAAGTTCATCACACCATTGGCGTCACCTGGACTACACAGCATAGACGACAGCGACGACGACGACTACATCGCTATTGGTGACGACAAATCAATTTTAAGTGAAACTCATCGTCATCAACAATCAGAAATGCCATTTAATACCAGGTCTGACTGACTATCACTCGTCTGCCATATCAGCTGTAATTAGACGCTTTTAATACCAACTCAAATCCATTGTAGAGCAACGCCTGTAATCTCAGTTCGTATGGTACATTCAATGAAAATAATTTTGTTTGCATAAAATATAAATTTTTTCTAGACTAAATTGTATTACGCACCATGGCAAGCGAATCTACGCCATTTTGAGCCAGGGGAAGTTCTAATATGGGATGGAGTAGCCTAACTATTTTTAGTACTGGGTTCGGGATACCCGGTGTCTAGGACTTGCATTTAATACAATGGTCAAATACGCCACCGTCCACATCACCTAATTTGGTAGTTGTACCTAAAGTCTGCCTGAAATATGGTAGGCATTACTTTGTATTGAATAAATATCTTAACTTGCATCTTCTTTTTAAAAAAATAATCCTTGAGTACAGGACCCTTTTGCTACGTCAACCATTGGTACAACCTGTTGAATACAATGCCTCTTTGATAGGTCTTAATCGTTTTCCAATTAGCCCTTACCCCAACATCAGGTTGAAGAATAGAATCGCTACGAACCAAGACTAAACTTTTCCTAGCCTTCTGAAACTGAAGTTCGGTGCTTCGACTTAAAATAAGTCTTTTTTTAAAGGTCATCTTAACCTTAAAGTTAAGCAATTTTTTTTGTTTTTCATCTCTACAGCCTCTTTAAATAGAGGACTCCCTATTGACAATGACATCCACCAAATATAAGCAAGCCTGTTAATAGATTATGCAAATCATCATCAGAATCTTAAGTCTTCCGTATTGTGTATCTTCAAGGGGGAATACATTTTTCTGAAATTCATCTCGCCCAGATTAAAATTCTCCGCAAATTGTTGGTTGTGACCCATGGATAAAATATTGCTTTCAAATAATTAATTCACAAGTGACAAAGAAAAGAAAGAGAAAATGTAATTCATTTACAAAAATTAGAGAGAGAAAAGTTAAGTAAAGTTTAAAAAGGGATGATTTATAAGTAAATTGTAGTCTGTAGGGCCGGAGGAAGTGGTTGGGAGTAGGAAGTGGCCCTTTTCTCTCACTCTATACAATTAGTGGATAATTAAGTTACCCTACAGAGGGATATATAATTGTGTTACCTTTAATATAAGTTACACAAAGAGGTCTACATTTTACAGCCCTTTCTGATTTATAAGTAATTTTGTGAATATATATATATAAGGCTAAGAAGTGACAGGAAGTAGAGGAGAAAGTGAAAAAAAAGGAGTATTAAGTCGACTACTTCTTTGAAGGTGTGGACAAGAGGAAATGGTGGTCCACAGGAAGATAAGAAAAAAAGTCTCTTAGTTTTAGAAGTTCTTGCAAAGGCAACATTTCTCCCTAGATCCTCTAAAGAGCAAGAAGAAGAAAAAGAAGAAGAAGAAGAAGAAAAAGAAGAAGAAGAAGAAGAAGAAGAAGAAGAAGAAGAAGAAGAAGAAGAAGAAGAAGAAGAAGAAGAAGAAGAAGAAGAAGAAGAAGAAGAAGAAGAAGAAGAAGAAGGTATGCAACAGAAAAGAGAGAAGAAAGTCGAGAGAGACTGAATGCTGGAGAAGAAGATGCGCTTTTCAACGCCCGTCGTACACTGGGAAAGAGAGAGGGTGCTTAAAATGTAATTGAGTTAGACGCTTCTACGTAGTAAAGCTGTTTGTAAAATGGAAGGGTGTAGAAATTTTCAGTACGAAACTGGCTGGCTCGCCTTGAAAGGTTGGAAAGGACTGTCTGTAAGTCCTTGAGAACATTGGGGAGGAACATGAAGAACTAGCTTAAGTGAAATGTACACTTTTAACAAGAAATTAGATAAAGCACCCCATCAAGATGACCTGCACATTCGTCTAGCCAGTAAGGTGGGGGGTGGGCATGAACTTGGGTCCGGTTACGCTCCCTTCAAGAAGGCTTCAAGATTTCTAGATACAACGCTCACTTTCAACTCAGTAATAAAATACCAATTTGTCTAGTTTTATCTACGACATGACCATACTTCCACTTACTGCCAGGGAGGGCTAGATAGATCATCTGATGGTTAAAATAAAAAAAGAAATAGTAAAGTTAATTTCAGTTAGGCTTTATGTCCAAATACCTAACATAAGTAGGTGTCGTGGACGGAGGCGACTAGCAAATATACTTTACTATAAATTTTTCATATTAACCATTAAATAAAATCCAAGGCCTAGACACCGGGAATCGAACCCACTAAACCAACAATACATCTAAGCATTGCGGGTCTAGTATCTAACCGCCTAACATACTTTACTGTAAATTTCTCATATTAACCATTAAATAAAATCCAAGGCCTAGACACCAGGGAAATCGAACCCACTAAACCAACAATACATCTTAGCATTGCGGGTCTAGTCTCTTAACCGCCTAACATACTTTACTATAAATTTCTCATATTAACCATTAAATAAAATCCAAGGCCTAGACACCAGGGAAATCGAACCCACTAAACCAACAATACATCTTAGCATTGCGGGTCTAGTATCATAACCGCTCGGCTATTGTAACGCCTACAAATTAAAACTATATATATCTACATTTGTGCAATGAGTACTACAAAATTTATTGCAAATTGTTGGGAGAGTCTTTTATGAGAAAACCAAAAAAAGAAAAACACTTTTTGTTGAGAGATTTTCTCCGTTAATTTTCTGTCGAGAATTATGGGTGTTCAAAAGGAAATATTAAGTCTAAGGTTCGTGCAGTTTTTCTTTAAAGTTATAAGCTAGGGCATTTACAATTATGTTATTTTCTAAAACCCACTTTTTTTTTCTTTTGATTAAAAGAACCTCAATTTTCAAAATAAATAAACTGGACATCACGTGATACTTTCTTTTTAGTAAATGAAAGTAAAAAATCTTTAGTTTGCGGACTTCTTTTTTTCCAAAAAAAAAATCCAAGATGGGATTGTTCCCATTTTGTGCCGGGCAGCGTAATACCTGTTGGACTTTATGGTCTTTTCTGGTCTAATGATCTTTCTGTTTAAGTGTTTGCTAGTCATATTTCCAACGGCGGATGAAGGGGATCTTACGTCCTTGTTACGGAAAAAAAAGGAAAGTAAAGTAATCACAATTAGGATATAACTGGTGACTAGGAAATAGGATGGTCTCTTTGAAGTACAGTGGTTCCAGTAAGCACCAGTGGCTAGCTTAGTCCATAGATGGAGCTAGTAAAGTTGTGTAGTGGTAGTAGAAAAACAGAATTAGATAGTAGTGTGAAGATAGAGACGATGACGTCCACAACACCCCCCCCCCTAAAGGCTCTGAATTAGCAATTCACAACAAGGCGTAAAACTCTTCTCCAGTTTGCTGAACAAGTAGTAGAGGAATGCTAGTTGGGGAGTATCGTGGAAGACACGACGTGAGTTTAGTTTTGCTCTGCCGACCCGAATAGCCCGACATACATACACACACAGAGTACGAAGAACAAGGGAAAGGTCCTTCCTGGCCCTCCGAACTAATGGTGTACCAAGAGACCAGTTAGTACACCCAGCAGCACATCCTCAGCGGTCATGATACGGGCTGAGAAGGGGGGGAACTAATTAACAATGCCTGCCGTTCTGGTCCAGAGAGCTCTAAAGTGAGTGGAGGAGCTGGTATTCTTGACTCCGAGGGACCTCCTCCGCCTCCTCTAGTTTTCCTAATTTCCTCTCAGCCTCTCATCTGTACCAAACCACCACTAAGGCACTGGCTTCCTTCTCTTCATCCAGACACAACACATAACATTTTAGTCTTACTGCGAGGCCGACAAGTCTTATTGCATATTTAAACTAAACTACAAAAACAACTTTATACTAAACATTGCCAGCTATGTCTGCTTCTATTGCTGCTGTTGCTGGCTTACAGAGACTATGCAGATTCTCCTACTCAATTATAGACATTCTGAATAGTAAAATCTACCGCAACAGGAGATTTACTATTTAGCAGTTTAATAAATTATACAAAATACGCTCGCCAAAATGCAGATCGATTCTGTACACTTAAAAGCCAAAAGCAGACTAAGCATTTTACTTTAAACTTAACAAATTAAACTAGTTTCAGTTTATAAAAACTAGTTCTGGGTTTCATTTATTTTTTGTTTAATAATTGTTTATAAAATTATTTTACGATAAATTATCATTTTAAAAAAAAACACACTATGTAACCTCCTTCACTCATTCAGCAAGTTTAGTGCGGAAATGAAGACGAATTCTCTACATCAAATTGATTAATCTAACTCTAATGATGCATGTAAGTCCGAACATGCGTAAAAAAACTCAAATATACTGTTCTGCACGTGTTCAAACTAACAAAAACTTTGAACTTAAAAGCATTCTAACGTGTTCAGCCACAAAACTTTCTCTTACAGGAAGTTACGTAAGTAAAATACTCCAGAAAGATGGAATTTAGCGGAAGAATACGGTCTCTACTCTATCTCTCGTGGTGCCTTCTGGACAATTGTCCCGTGGAACAAAAGCTAACAGAGATGCTATTAGAATTATTCTCACAGCCGAGATTGTGATAATTTTCTCAATGTCATAGCTCTTCTCACATTGTGACTGAGAGGCTGGTTATCCTCAGAAGATCGATGACAAGGGAAGAAGGAAGCTTACGGCACTATGGAGTAGGGTTATCCTAGGTCTAATTCAAGGTGTCATGTGACTGTGCTGATGGCACAGAGGTCGTGAACGAATTCTTCTCTGATTAAGTAGCCTTTTCTAACTTACGTGGGCTTAAGGGGGTATTTGACTTTATCAGAAAGCCTTCATAGTTACCTGGTGGTGAAGAAGGTTATACGAGGTTATTCCTTAAAAGGAATCCAGTTCGAGTCGATGGAAGAGGTAAAGCGAAAATCGGCGGAGCTCCTAAATGCTCTTACAAAAAGAAGACTTTCAGCATTGCTTTGACCAATGGGAAAAAACGAATGGAACGGTGTGTAGCTAGGGGAGGGGAGTACATTGAAGTGGAGCATTCGATTGTATAATCGAACTTTTACAATAAAACTCTTTTTCATAAAAAGTCTCGTTATTTAATAGCCAGGCCTTGTATATAGATATATATTTTGGAAGTTTTAGGGTGATTTATTCTAATGATAATCCCAATCTTTCGGCTCCATCTTCCTCCTAGGTCTTCGCTAAGTGAGGCTAAATAGTTACCAAGAGTGAAACTGGATAAATTCTTCCAGCATGGGTATTAGAGAGAGGAGACTAAGACATTTGAAGGGTTAACTCAAACAGTCCGTTTCTGTTACCCTGAAATTATCGTATCAGAGAACCTGATTGGTTACCAGGAGGGACCTTCTTAGAACCTACCCAACCTCTTGATTTGGAAGCCAACTCTGCAAATAGTCCACCAGCTCTCCTCTCTAGTTAGTATTTGTTTTTTTTGGGGGGGGGGAGCCTTAGCCCTCAGGATACAGAGGAGAGGGAGCTATCCTCAGAACAACTGGGAAAAGCTGGATGGCTGCGCGTGCATGGCCCCAAGGTGTAGGTAACGCTAACTGTGAACTCCTCATCACCCAATCTGACTTTCTAGAGTTAGTTACCAGGTGTGTTAGAGGGGAGTTATACCCCTACTTAGTATCCCACTTTTTAGGGAACTTCTAACAGAATAATAAGGAAGGAATATAATGGAGTGTTTCTCTCTAAGTACAGTATCTCAAGATTTACTCTTAGGATATCTCAAGACAACCTGCGTTGGAGGAAGTGGCACATTATATCCAATCAGAGACATGGAACTACAGGCTACCGAACAGCTACACAAAATGGAAGAAGATAAATTTCCATTTTCCTAAGTTGGAAAATAAAATATAAAAATAAAAAACAGGCTAGCAAACGATCATTACGTATGCAAACGATAAAGAGAGTTTATATGGAAAACTAAATTAATTATCAAAGTAATATCTAAAGTTGGTAACACTGTGACATAAGGGGAAATTCCGTTTGCGAGTTTGAAAGCAGTGCACAATAATTATGGCGGAAAGTTTTGCTTCTCTAAAGCCCTCTTTCATTTTAACAGTTTTAAATGTTCATGACTTAATGAATTGCATGAATGTTATGTTCTGTTATTCAGCACCAACAGTTTGAGATAACAGTTCAAAAGATCGATTCCAATAATCGATATCACAACTAATAACTGTTTTGAGATCGATCATCCATTCGCTCAGTCCAAATTTTAAGAATTTGAGTGTCTGTTGAATTCACACAGAATCAGACTTGAGAATAAAAAAAAAAAAAAAAAAAAATACTAAGAAACGAGGCAAAATCAAACAAATAGAAGATCCTCCACTTTAAACGATCGATATTTCACTTTCTTCAGCTTTAATATTGATATACTAATGGCGCGTAATCGAATGGCGGGATCATCAAGCGGGAATACACGTTCACGTTAAATGTTATTACAACAAAAATGTAAAGAAAAATTTTCTACAAAATTTACTGTAAAGAAAGTAAGTAAAGAGATTTTCTTTATAAATACTTTATTAAAATAAATGATTTATAAAATAAAAGGTTATTTATAAATATTATAAAATTTAAAGAGAAAATTTAATCTTGAATTTATAAAATAACCCCTTTTTAATGTAACGTTAATATTTACTCAACCACATGCTTTGTGAAATCATCTGCTTAATAAATCCTCCGAGCATAAAATTATAATTTATATAAATTAAATATTAATAAATTATTTTTGGTGCCAGAAATGAAATTCATTGAATAATAAGTTCATAAATTAACTTCCCGGTAAATTTGTTATTCTTGAATAATATTTTGTGTAACTTTATTTATTTTTTTTATTTACTCTTCCTTAAGGATCTAGAGACGGTGAAACCCTCATTCCTGGAAGTTCGAACATTTTTTTTTTAATTTATTTTTTAATTTACAATCTGTATAAATATATACAATAAGTAAATGGGATGTAAATAAGATGAACTGGTGCGGGAGGAGAGCAGGATGAGAGAAGCTACCCAGCGGTAGCACTCTCTATAGGAGAGAGGAGAATGTGAGGAGGAGAGAGGAGAGATGGAGAATAATGACGTTTAGGTCTTCGGACTGTAAGAAAGTCGCGGGGCCACTGGCGATTCAGTCGGCGAGTTGGATTGTTAGGGATGTCAGAGGAGGCGAGAGACTGCACAAGAGGATTTGAGCAAGTAGAGAGAGCAGTATGGAATTTTTGATATTTAGTCTTGGCGAGTTGGTCTATGAAGGGAATGTTGAGGTTGGTGTGAAGGGTGAGGTTAGTCACCGTAGAAAGGAGTGTCAGCTATCTGTCGGCAGTAGTTTTGATTGAAATGTCTTGTACAGTCCGTATGTTTGTAGGTTTGGCTGAACCCGACAGCTCTAGTCCTGTAAGTCCATATAGGTTTGAGGATAGTACTGTATATCAAGCGTTTGAGTTCAATGGGTAATTTAGAGCGTCGTCCAAGTAGTCTATAAAGCAGTTTCGCCCGTTTCGTCATTGCTTGTCTTTTAAGTCTAGTGTGTGGGTTCCACGTGAGTCTTTGGAAGTTTAGAACAGACTCATTTCTTTGCAAATCATTGCCACCAAAAGGAGATACGACGATAGGAAGTTCAGGACCTCAATAATGGGAAGAGTGGTGCCCCCTAATTTTTCCCTTCAAAACCATTAAACCTTCTCATTTCTCCCAAAAAAAAAACCTGACCTGACAATCAGTTTAGAAGTCTCTTTGGAAAGAAACTAGCGCCATTTAGGAGATGTAAAAAATCAACAGCTGAATAGCATTGAGTGAGAAGTGAAAGCTCCCTCTTCTAGAAGCTTAGGAGTTAAACTTTTGCCCAGCGAATAAGAAAAACGCCAAAATATTGGATGAAACGTGGGGAAGGGGGAGAAGGATTTTTAGGATTGGAAGATTTAATGAAGTGAACAGGGCAAAGAATTAGATTTGATTTGACACTCGACAGTAGGGTCACGATCCATCAAGATTTACTCGTCACTATAGAAGAATGAAACACTCCCGGATAAGGAAGTGGAAAAGGTGGGAAATCAACGAAGAAGTGAGTGGAGAATAAGGGGCGGGTGAAAAAAGAAAAAAAAGGCTGTCTTTCTTTTTTCTTTCCAACTTCCCAGTCAAAGTGGTTTGGTTTTTCTCTTTCGAAATGACAAGAATGAGAAGTAGACTAAAAGGACAACTTGAGAAAGAATTATAAAAGAAAACGGAGAAATAGAGGGTGAGGGGAACATCTTTTATACAAGTGACAATATAACGAGGAACAATACCTCGAAGATTGATGGACCTCTTCAAGCGACACGATTTTCAATCTGTAATTCAATGGTATTAATACAACCAATTCCTTATTCTTATTATTATTTTTGTAAACTATTTCATTGCTTTAGTTCTTGTAGAGACTTCTTCGAGACCTGCTTTAAGCAGGAGAACCAAACAGCAGGATCTGCAGGAGCTTTTCTGTTGGGATGCCTATTCCTTAGAGAGGGGGCCTTCGCGAGAGCGGCTTATGGACTCCCTCTTAGAATAGAGTTGTTTCGAATAATGAAATTGGACAGAACAAAGATTCTTGTATTCAAGGATAAGCTAGGTTAGGAATGCCCAAGCAGGTTTCTTAGTCACCTCCTAAGACCTCTCAGACATACGGAATGGCCACTCACCAGGAGTTAAATTCTACTAGGTAACGTTCCCTAAATTAATAATAAAAAAAAAAATAATAGAATGTAAGTACAGGACTATACAAACCTGCAAAGCTAATATGTATTGTTGGTTAGTGGGTTCTATTCCCTTGGTCTCTAGGCTTTGGATTTTATTTAATGGTTAATATGAAAAATTTATAGTAAAGTATGTTAGGCGGTTAAGAGACTAGACCCGCAATGCTAAGATGTATTGTTGGTTTAGAGGGTTTGATTCCCGGTGTCTTAGGCTTTGGATTTTATTTAATGGTTAATATGAGAAATTTATAGTAAAGTATGTTAGGCTGTTAGAGACTAGACCCGCAATGCTAAGATGTATTGTTGGTTAGTGGGTTCTATTCCCTTGGTCTCTAGGCTTTGGATTTTATTTAATGGTTAATATGAAAAATTTATAGTAAAGTATGTTAGGCGGTTAAGAGACTAGACCCGCAATGCTAAGATGTATTGTTGGTTTAGAGGGTTTGATTCCCGGTGTCTTAGGCTTTGGATTTTATTTAATGGTTAATATGAGAAATTTATAGTAAAGTATGTTAGGCGGTTAAGAGACTAGACCCGCAATGCTAAGATGTATTGTTGGTTTAGTGGGTTTGATTCCCGGTGTCTTAGGCTTTGGATTTTATTTAATGGTTAATATGAGAAATTTATAGTAAAGTATGTTTGCTAGTCGCCTCCGTCCACCTAATTTGGTAGTTGGACGTAAAGCCTGTCTGAAAAACGGGTCCTTCTGATTGAAGAATTTATGATCAATAAAAGTCTGATTAATCCAATCGAAATAAAATCTCTAGCTTCTTGCAAGATATTTTGGTTTCCCACTTTCAAGATGACTTTCTAAAAACTACTTTTTTTCTGAACTCAAGGGACTTTAAAGCTCTTATTTTCGATGAAAGGCTTAATTTGGAAAACTTGGCATCTTCATCCATAATTCCTCTTAGCAAAATAAAAAGAGCTGAAAAATCCAAAAAATAAAAAAATCAAATGCGCAAGCGTACAAAACTAATCCACTTAATAATTTAAATGCAAGAAAATTCATCTTCTGTCTTCCGGTGATAATAATTGTTTTACCAGCGGAGCGTGACAGTTACAAAGAAAAAGGACTTAACGTTTTCCATTTCTAATGGAAAATAAAAGCGGAAAGCAATGAGAGAGAGAGAGAGAGAGAGAGAGCGGAAAAGTGGGAATTTCCGCTTGTGTTTGAGCGGACTTTGTTTCACACACACAACCGGAAATATGAGTTAATATATAACACATTAAGGGAATAACCAAAATTGCACATAAAAATCAACTAACACAGTGTATAAGATTTATTTTAAAGGGAAAAAAGCAGACAGAAACCGCTACGGGAAAAGATGGAAGTAGGGATCGATGGGAAGGGTGAATGGAAAAGCGTTGGGGATTCAGCTAGAGCAATACGAAGAGTTCAGACATTAAAAAACATTAATTGTAAGGGGAGAAATGAACAGGTTGATTTGACGTAGAAGAGGGCGCTAGATATATTTACGCTGTAGAGCTTGTAGCGGAAGATGTTTGTGCTGGACGGAGCACAAACACAAAACCGAAACACCAACAATGGAATTCTCCTCAGCTTGTTCGCAATCAACTATAAATCATCTTCCGTTCAAAAGACACACTACCATGTTCTCTTGCCAAATAAATGTATATACTCTATATACACACAAAAATTTCCTCTCTATTCCTTAAGACAGATTTAAATGGGAAAGCTTAAAGAACAGCCAGCCAGTATGCTCCTTCCATCCCTAGAAAGCACAGCAACCCCTCCCGCCAAACGGTCCTACCTACAGATATAGAAATGTGGATTGAAAATGAAAGAAAACATTTCGACAACGACTAAACAATCTTGACGATGGAAAAAATCAACGACACAATTTTCACAATCGACGCTTCTCAAAAAAAAAAAAAAAAACACCAATAAGAATGGTTCAAGTATGATTAGTATTTGGATTTGCACTACTGCCTTCACACCTTCTTGAATAATAAAACGGAAAATGTGGAAAATGAATGGTGGAAAATATGGAAAAACTTTTTTTTTCTTTGAAGAGATTTTTTTTGTGGGGGGGTGAGGAAGAGGAAGGAAAATTCAAATAAGAATTGATATGAAATGAAAATTGTTTAGCATACGTTCTATTTTATACCACCTACCTGTCTGAGAATGTTAAACTATAGTTATTCTAGTCATATCTATTACGCACCTGTAACAGAAAAAAAAAGAGAACACATTAAAACAAATTTAACATACTATAGTTGTGTAGAGGACAGGAGATACATCAATTTGAAATTTGAAGGAAAGATTCCAAACTTTATCACTTTATAGTTCCTTTACAAATACAGATAGAAAGCCGCAATTATGCATGATTGTAGAGGAAAAACAGTACTATAATTGTACAAAGTTTCGCGGGACTTACCCTATTCAGAGAGGAGATACAGCAATTCGAAATTTGAAGGAAATGTAAAGATCCCCAACTTTATCACCTTATATCTTCTTTATGAATACAGATAGAAAGCTGCAATTATGCATGTTTGTAGAGGTAAAAGAGTACTATAATAGTACAAAGTTTCGCGGGATTTACCCTATTCAGAGAGGAGATACAGCAATTCGAAATTTGGAAGGAAATGTAAAGATTCCAAACTTTATCACCTGATATCTTCTTTATGAATACAGATAGAAAGCTGCAATTATGCATGTTTGTAGAGGTAAAAGAGTACTATAATAGTACAAAGTTTCGCGGGATTTACCCTATTCAGAGAGGAGATACAGCAATTCGAAATTTGAAGGAAATGTAAAGATTCCAAACTTTATCACCTGATATCTTCTTTATGAATACAGATAGAGAGCTGCAATTATGCATGTTTGTAGAGGTAAAAGAGTACTATAATAGTACAATGTTTCGCGGGATTTACCCTATTCAGAGAGGAGATACAGCAATTTGAAATTTGAAGGAAATGTAAAGATTCCAAAATTTATCACCTGATATCTTCTTTATGAATACAGATAGAGAGCTGCAATTATGCATGTTTGTAGAGGTAAAAGAGTACTATAATAGTACAATGTTTCGCGGGATTTACCCTATTCAGAGAGGAGATACAGCAATTCGAAATTTGGAAGGAAATGTAAAGATCCCCAACTATATATCCTTATATCTTCTTTATAAATACAGATAGAAAGCTGCAATTATGCATGTTTGTAGAGGTAAAAGAGTACTATAATAGTACAATGTTTCGCGGGATTTACCCTATTCAGAGAGGAGATACAGCAATTCGAAATTTGGAAGGAAATGTAAAGATCCCAAATTTTATCACCTGATATCTTCTTTATGAATACAGATAGAAAGCTGCAATTATGCATGTTTGTAGAGGTAAAAGAGTACTATAATAGTACAAAGTTTCGCGGGATTTACCCTATTCAGAGAGGAGATACAGCAATTCGAAATTTGAAGGAAATGTAAAGATTCCAAACTTTATCACCTTATATCTTCTTTATGAATACAGATAGAAAGCTGCAATTATGCATGTTTGTAGAGGTAAAAGAGTACTATAATAGTACAATGTTTCGCGGGATTTACCCTATTCAGAGAGGAGATACAGCAATTCGAAATTTGAAGGAAATGTAAAGATTCCAAACTTTATCACCTTATATCTTCTTTATGAATACAGATAGAAAGCTGCAATTATGCATGTTTGTAGAGGTAAAAGAGTACTATAATAGTACAATGTTTCGCGGGATTTACCCTATTCAGAGAGGAGATACAGCAATTCGAAATTTGAAGGAAATGTAAAGATCCCCAACTTTATCACCTTATATCTTCTTTATAAATACAGATAGAAAGCTGCAATTATGCATGTTTGTAGAGGTAAAAGAGTACTATAATAGTACAATGTTTCGCGGGATTTACCCTATTCAGAGAGGAGATACAGCAATTCGAAATTTGAAGGAAATGTAAAGATTCCAAACTTTATCACCTGATATCTTCTTTATGAATACAGATAGAAAGCTGCAATTATGCATGTTTGTAGAGGTAAAAGAGTACTATAATAGTACAATGTTTCGCGGGATTTACCCTATTCAGAGAGGAGATACAGCAATTCGAAATTTGAAGGAAATGTAAAGATTCCAAACTTTATCACCTGATATCTTCTTTATGAATACAGATAGAAAGCTGCAATTATGCATGTTTGTAGAGGTAAAAGAGTACTATAATAGTACAATGTTTCGCGGGATTTACCCTATTCAGAGAGGAGATACAGCAATTCGAAATTTGAAGGAAATGTAAAGATTCCAAACTTTATCACCTTATATCTTCTTTATGAATACAGATAGAAAGCTGCAATTATGCATGTTTGTAGAGGTAAAAGAGTACTATAATAGTACAATGTTTCGCGGGATTTACCCTATTCAGAGAGGAGATACAGCAATTCGAAATTTGAAGGAAATGTAAAGATCCCCAACTTTATCACCTTATATCTTCTTTATAAATAGAGATAGAAAGCTGCAATTATGCATGTTTGTAGAGGTAAAAGAGTACTATAATAGTACAATGTTTCGCGGGATTTACCCTATTCAGAGAGGAGATACAGCAATTCGAAATTTGAAGGAAATGTAAAGATTCCAAACTTTATCACCTGATATCTTCTTTATGAATACAGATAGAAAGCTGCAATTATGCATGTTTGTAGAGGTAAAAGAGTACTATAATAGTACAATGTTTCGCGGGATTTACCCTATTCAGAGAGGAGATACAGCAATTCGAAATTTGGAAGGAAGTGTAAAGATCCCCAACTTTATCACCTGATATCTTCTTTATGAATACAGATAGAAAGCTGCAATTATGCATGTTTGTAGAGGTAAAAGAGTACTATAATAGTACAATGTTTCGCGGGATTTACCCTATTCAGAGAGGAGATACAGCAATTCGAAATTAGAAGGAAATGTAAAGATCCCCAACTTTATCACCTTATATCTTCTTTATAAATACAGATAGAAAGCTGCAATTATGCATGTTTGTAGAGGTAAAAGAGTACTATAATAGTACAATGTTTCGCGGGATTTACCCTATTCAGAGAGGAGATACAGCAATTCGAAATTTGAAGGAAATGTAAAGATTCCAAACTTTATCACCTGATATCTTCTTTATGAATACAGATAGAAAGCTGCAATTATGCATGTTTGTAGAGGTAAAAGAGTACTATAATAGTACAAAGTTTCGCGGGATTTACCCTATTCAGAGAGGAGATACAGCAATTCGAAATTTGAAGGAAATGTAAAGATTCCAAACTTTATCACCTCATATCTTCTTTATGAATACAGATAGAAAGCTGCAATTATGCATGTTTGTAGAGGTAAAAGAGTACTATAATAGTACAAAGTTTCGCGGGATTTACCCTATTCAGAGAGGAGATACAGCAATTCGAAATTTGAAGGAAATGTAAAGATCCCCAAATTTATCACCTTATATCTTCTTTATGAATACAGATAGAGAGCTGCAATTATGCATGTTTGTAGAGGTAAAAGAGTACTATAATAGTACAATGTTTCGCGGGATTTTCCTTTTTCAGAGAGGAGATACAGCAATTCGAAATTTGAAGGAAATGTAAAGATCCCCAACTATATATCCTTATATCTTCTTTATAAATACAGATAGAAAGCTGCAATTATGCATGTTTGTAGAGGTAAAACGGTACTATAATTGTACAAAGTTTCGCGGGATTTACCCTATTCAAAGAGGAGATACAGCAATTCGAATTTTGAAGGAAATGTAAAGATTCCAAACTTTATCACCTGATATCTTCTTTATGAATACAGATAGAAAGCTGCAATTATGCATGTTTGTAGAGGTAAAAGAGTACTATAATAGTACAATGTTTCGCGGGATTTACCCTATTCAGAGAGGAGATACAGCAATTCGAAATTTGAAGGAAATGTAAAGATTCCAAACTTTATCACCTGATATCTTCTTTATGAATACAGATAGAAAGCTGCAATTATGCATGTTTGTAGAGGTAAAAGAGTATTATAATAGTACAATGTTTCGCGGGATTTACCCTATTCAGAGAGGAGATACAGCAATTCGAAGTTTGAAGGAAATGTAAAGATTCCAAACTTTATCACCTTATATCTTCTTTATGAATACAGATAGAAAGCTGCAATTATGCATGTTTGTAGAGGTAAAAGAGTACTATAATAGTACAATGTTTCGCGGGATTTACCCTATTCAGAGAGGAGATACAGCAATTCGAAATTTGAAGGAAATGTAAAGATTCCAAACTTTATCACCTGATATCTTCTTTATGAATACAGATAGAAAGCTGCAATTATGCATGTTTGTAGAGGTAAAAGAGTACTATAATAGTACAATGTTTCGCGGGATTTACCCTATTCAGAGAGGAGATACAGCAATTCGAAATTTGAAGGAAATGTAAAGATTCCAAACTTTATCACCTGATATCTTCTTTATGAATACAGATAGAAAGCTGCAATTATGCATGTTTGTAGAGGTAAAAGAGTACTATAATAGTACAATGTTTCGCGGGATTTACCCTATTCAGAGAGGAGATACAGCAATTCGAAATTTGAAGGAAATGTAAAGATTCCAAACTTTATCACCTGATATCTTCTTTATGAATACAGATAGAAAGCTGCAATTATGCATGTTTGTAGAGGTAAAAGAGTACTATAATAGTACAATGTTTCGCGGGATTTACCCTATTCAGAGAGGAGATACAGCAATTCGAAATTTGAAGGAAATGTAAAGATTCCAAACTTTATCACCTTATATCTTCTTTATGAATACAGATAGAAAGCTGCAATTATGCATGTTTGTAGAGGTAAAAGAGTACTATAATAGTACAATGTTTCGCGGGATTTACCCTATTCAGAGAGGAGATACAGCAATTCGAAATTTGAAGGAAATGTAAAGATTCCAAACTTTATCACCTGATATCTTCTTTATGAATACATATAGAAAGCTGCAATTATGCATGTTTGTAGAGGTAAAACGGTACTATAATAGTACAATGTTTCGCGGGATTTACCCTATTCAAAGAGGAGATACAGCAATTCGAAATTTGAAGGAAATGTAAAGATTCCAAACTTTATCACCTGATATCTTCTTTATGAATACAGATAGAAAGCTGCAATTATGCATGTTTGTAGAGGTAAAAGAGTACTATAATAGTACAAAGTTTCGCGGGATTTACCCTATTCAGAGAGGAGATACAGCAATTCGAAATTTGAAGGAAATGTAAAGATTCCAAACTTTATCACCTGATATCTTCTTTATGAATACAGATAGAAAGCTGCAATTATGCATGTTTGTAGAGGTAAAAGAGTACTATAATAGTACAAAGTTTCGCGGGATTTACCCTATTCAGAGAGGAGATACAGCAATTCGAAATTTGAAGGAAATGTAAAGATTCCAAACTTTATCACCTGATATCTTCTTTATGAATACAGATAGAAAGCTGCAATTATGCATGTTTGTAGAGGTAAAAGAGTACTATAATAGTACAAAGTTTCGCGGGATTTACCCTATTCAGAGAGGAGATACAGCAATTCGAAATTTGAAGGAAATGTAAAGATTCCAAACTTTATCACCTGATATCTTCTTTATGAATACAGATAGAAAGCTGCAATTATGCATGTTTGTAGAGGTAAAAGAAAACTATAATAGTACAATGTTTCGCGGGATTTACCCTATTCAGAGAGGAGATACAGCAATTCGAAATTTGAAGGAAATGTAAAGATTCCAAACTTTATCACCTGATATCTTCTTTATGAATACAGATAGAAAGCTGCAATTATGCATGTTTGTAGAGGTAAAAGAGTACTATAATAGTACAAAGTTTCGCGGGATTTACCCTATTCAGAGAGGAGATACAGCAATTCGAAATTTGAAGGAAATGTAAAGATTCCAAACTTTATCACCTGATATCTTCTTTATGAATACAGATAGAAAGCTGCAATTATGCACAATTGTAGAGGTAAAACGGTACTATAATAGTACAATGTTTCGCGGGATTTACCCTATTCAAAGAGGAGATACAGCAATTCGAATTTTGAAGGAAATGTAAAGATTCCAAACTTTATCACCTGATATCTTCTTTATGAATACAGATAGAAAGCTGCAATTATGCATGTTTGTAGAGGTAAAAGAGTACTATAATAGTACAATGTTTCGCGGGATTTACCCTATTCAGAGAGGAGATACAGCAATTCGAAATTTGAAGGAAATGTAAAGATTCCAAACTTTATCACCTGATATCTTCTTTATAAATACAGATAGAAAGCTGCAATTATGCATGTTTGTAGAGGAAAAACAGTACTATAATAGTACAAAGTTTCGCGGGATTTACCTTTTTCAGAGAGGAGATACAGCAATTCGAAATTTGAAGGAAATGTAAAGATCCCCAACTATATATCCTTATATCTTCTTTATAAATACAGATAGAAAGCTGCAATTATGCACAATTGTAGAGGTAAAACGGTACTATAATAGTACAATGTTTCGCGGGATTTACCCTATTCAAAGAGGAGATACAGCAATTCGAATTTTGAAGGAAATGTAAAGATTCCAAACTTTATCACCTGATATCTTCTTTATGAATACAGATAGAAAGCTGCAATTATGCACAATTGTAGAGGTAAAAGAGTACTATAATAGTACAATGTTTCGCGGGATTTACCCTATTCAGAGACGAGGTACAGCAATTCGAAATTTGAAGGAAATGTAAAGATCCCCAAATTTATCACCTTATATCTTCTTTATGAATACAGATAGAGAGCTGCAATTATGCATGTTTGTAGAGGTAAAAGAGTACTATAATAGTACAATGTTTCGCGGGATTTACCTTTTTCAGAGAGGAGATACAGCAATTCGAAATTTGAAGGAAATGTAAAGATCCCCAACTATATATCCTTATATCTTCTTTATAAATACAGATAGAAAGCTGCAATTATGCACAATTGTAGAGGTAAAACAGTACTATAATAGTACAATGTTTCGCGGGATTTACCCTATTCAGAGAGGAGGTACAGCAATTCGAAATTTGAAGGAAATGTAAAGATCCCCAAATTTATCACCTTATATCTTCTTTATGAATACAGATAGAGAGCTGCAATTATGCATGTTTGTAGAGGTAAAAGAGTACTATAATAGTACAATGTTTCGCGGGATTTACCTTTTTCAGAGAGGAGATACAGCAATTCGAAATTTGAAGGAAATGTAAAGATCCCCAACTATATATCCTTATATCTTCTTTATAAATACAGATAGAAAGCTGCAATTATGCACAATTGTAGAGGTAAAACAGTACTATAATAGTACAATGTTTCGCGGGATTTACCCTATTCAGAGAGGAGATACAGCAATTCGAAATTTGGAAGGAAGTGTAAAGATCCCAAATTTTATCACGTTATATCTCCAGAATTGCCAAAAGTCTAATATTGCTTTGATAGAACGGAGGATATATATATTTTTTGAAGTGTTTTTATTAATTGAACACGCAATTGCATAGTTTTTGAATGAATGTAGATTTAGATAGTTCCTTGTTCAATATGGGGGAGAGAAAATGTACTAAAATGAATATCAAAACATTTGATTATTTGCTCTGTTTTTAATAGATAAAGAAATAATGTAATGGACGATAAATAAGATAGAAGCACTAAGAGAAAGAATGTTGAAAATATAGGCCAGACAGTGTCTAGACACGAGACCTAACTACAGACAGTTACTGGGGTGGGGTTGATCGAATATACTAAATAATGCCCACTTCCCCGCCTAGAACCTACAGCCCACCGCCGATTCTTCAAACAACAATACCCACACTTCCGCCCATACCGTCTCCTGTCCACCCACAAAAAAAAAAAAAAACTCACCGTGAACTCCAGTTTCCTGTGAAAGATGGAGAATACGTCCTGTTATAGAGTGGCGGAAGAAAGAGGACTGCCCTGTCCTGTATAGCGGCCAATGTTATTTAGTACACCCTTTACCATACAAACAGCAAAGATGCTTCTACTCCTCTACTGGGAGGTGCTTACAGCTCCTGCGCCTCCTGCGCCCCCTAATTGCCCGCAAATACTTGCTATATACTTCTACGTTTTTTCGCAATGGACACAAACCAATCGCTTGCATCAAAAAGCTCTTACCACATTCTAGAATCCTGTTACTGCTCGCTCCTAAAAAAAAAAACGACTTTTTTTTTTACTGTTTGCCTCCAAATCTTCATTCCCAATATCTAAAAAGTCTTTTTGGGTATTAGAACAATAGCGGAAAGAGGATGGTTTATCTCAATTATTCAGTAACAATTTCCGGAGTGATTTCCCCCCTCTCCCACCGTTCTTGTTCAGCTCACACGACTTGACCAGAGCTACTCCTTCCAGTACAAAAATAGGCTCCGATTATTTTACAATTTATCTTATTTATTTTTAATTTCGGTAAAAGTAGTAAGAGAAATATTAATGTTAAATTGTTGAACATTAATGTTAACTACGCAAAGCTGTAGTGCAGAACGGAAGTCGAAATTTCTACACCAAACTTATTAAACCCTTCCCCTCAAAAAAAACCCTAAAATGAACTAATAAAATGTATTTTTTTATTTCAAACAAAAGTTTTACTTCCTCTTCTCCTCTTCTTTTCTACTTCTTCCGCTTCTAGCTGAAGGTTTGCCTTCTTTAAGGCTATTTATCCGCAGCAGCTTTCATCTTCAACCAGGATTCTAGATATATACGAAAGGTAATGTAATCGCTTTCCTCATCGCAGAATCGCAACCATTGCAAAAGCTACAACTGAGCCCAGACTTAATACAAACATAACCTGAACTTCGTACCCTACTTAACTCCGTTTTAATTTACTACTACCGAACATTACTGTCTATTAGTTGGGATAGTTGACAACATCGTCTCGAAGAATTACTTTTCTCGCGGCAATACCCAGTAATGTTTTGCAGTAATTCTTGAAGAAAAACTTTCCTTTAAGATTTATCCTCCAAATTCTCAAACACTTCTAAAGATCTCCATATCCAGAATCAGTACAAAACCAGTTAATCAATTTACACAATGCATCTATTTACCTAAACAAATTATTAAAAATGTTGATAAATTTTTGCCTTCGAATTGAGTACGTAAAGATTATCATAAAGCTATTAATCCGGAAACTATATAATCGTATATTGCTCACTTTAAAGCGTGAACTTCCTGGGTAAACTAAATATATAATAGAGCTGTATGATTGCAATACGTTCTCTTAAAAAGGGTAAGAGAAAAAGTAAAGTAATTGCCTATTTTTTTAGGCAGGCTTTACGTCAAATTACCAATGAGGTGTCGTGAACGGAGGCGACTAGCAAACATACTTTACTATAAATTTCTCATATTAACCATTAAATAAAATCCAAGGCCTAGACCGGGGGAATCGAACCCACTAAACCAACAATACATATTAGCATTGCGGGTCTAGTCTCTTAACCGCCTAACATACTTTACTATAAATTTCTCATATTAACCATTAAATAAAATCCAAGGCATAGACCCCGGTAATCGAACCCACTAAACCAACAATACATCGAAGCATTGCGGGTCTACGTCTCTTAACCGCCTAACATACTTTACTATAAACTCATATTAACCATTAAATAAAATCCAAGGCCTAGACCAGAGAATGAACCCACTAAACCAACAATACATCTAAGCATTGTGGGTCTAGTCTCTTAACCGCTCGGCTACCGTGGCGCCTGAGTAAGAGAAAATAAATTGAATTTTTCCTTTCTTTATCTCAATTATTTTTCAATTAATAATTTGAATGAATCATAAAATAAACAAGCTATATATTACTTTTCTTTTCTTTTCTTTAAAAGAAATTAATTATTAAGAGCCCATTTAGAATTTTGACGTGCTTTTACTTAATTTAATTTGGAAACAAATGTTAATAAATTATATTTCCTTAAAAATTCATTGCATTTTAATACGAATTGCATTAAAAAACGGAAGCCGAGGTACTGTATACCAGACTTTTCACAATGACATCACGAGATGTCGTAATAAAACTCTAGTGCTGGATGGGTTAAGAAAAAAACAATTTACAATTTTATTGTTTTACATAAATCTGATGGGTGCTATAAAAATAGGAAAACAAAAAAATGCATCAATGCTATTGGTAGAATAGCAATCGTAGAGATATTTCAACTTTAGAACATCAACTTGGTATAGTAACGCTGTAAAGACTAGGAATATAACACTGAAATTTCTTCTTTTGGAAGTGATGGGTCAACGGAGGGGATCCGGTTAAAAAAAATGTGGGGGGGGGGGGTAAACGCTTCGTTAATTGTTTAAAAAAAAAAACCTCTGGTTTTATTCTCATGTTTTCCCTGTTAATCTATAACCAATGGTTATATTTTTTGGTTTATCTGTAGGAACAGTGACAACCTCGTGGTTAAAAACTGAGACGTTGGAGTGAATAGAAAAATCACGACGTTCGAAGACGTCTGAATCATCAAACTCTTCTTCACTTCTAAATCAGGCTATCTATCCCTGTCAACTATTTGCTCAAAACAAACCATACAACTAATCTTGAATTCTAAAACAAAAAACTTCATTAAAAATTCTGCGTAAGGAACTTAATTTTGTGATTTAAAAAAAGAAAAAAAATCATCATTGCTGATGCTGGTAACATCATCACCAATGGCAGAGCAAAGGATGGAAAACAAAAGCAACAGAAGGTGTAGAGGAGAGATTAAAAATCCAAACCACGTGCCCAGTCTTCAAAAAGGAAGTCCACATCCTTTGTGTGTGTGTGTTTTTTTTTTTTTTTTTTTTTTTTTGCTAACTTCCGGTAAGTTGTTTTGTGCTAATAAATGATTTGTCGCGACCAAAATCGATTTTGTTAGTAGCATTCAATTATACGTTGATATATGTTATAATTAGGGAACGGATTCGTATGTATTTACATATTTTTTTCTAGGCAATTTACAGACGTTTTTCAACTAGAAGTATTCATACTGACACTTTTTAAGCCGTTTGAGTCTACTTTTATTTCACATATTTCCACATATTTGGATGTTATCGCATATTTATACATATTTGATTAAAATAAATAAATATTTCTACATATTTAATCAAAATATGTACTTATTTTTTCATATTTTTCATTTTGGGCATATTTTCATAATTGGGAGGTGGTTGACAGGAACTGTGAACCACAGACTGTAGGGCTGTGAATCACAGTGGGTACAATGGTTATTGTAATTTACACAGAATGCTGCTAAACAGTGACGGGCACTTGTTAGTTCTTTGAAGTTGTCTGACGTTGTCTGTTCTTTCAGCTGGTTCGTTGAAGTGTCCAATTCATTTCGTTCGGTCACTTAGTGTATTCTTTTTTTGGGTGAAATGCCACGAACATCGGCCTCAAACAAACAACTGGTTGCTAAATATCTTCGCGAGTTTCCAGCAGAACTTTTTCGAAGTGATGGAGACATTTTGTACTGCACAGCTTGTGACAAGCGCGTTTCTTGCTCTCAACGTTCCCAAGTCACCCAACATATTGCCACCGGATCGCACATAGAGAATAAAAACAGAAAGAAAGAGAGGATGTCCTATCAAACCTTCCTTACATCTCCATCATCAAGTAAGTCTACTCTGAGTACAGATCTGTGTCGGGCTTTGGTTAGAGCAGATATCCCTTTCCACAAACTTAAAAATCCTCATTTCAAAGGATTTTACTCGTTACAAGTCCATCTTACGCCCAGATCGTCGTCACTTTACGTTCCAACATTTGAAATTTCATGTGGTTGCAAACAATTTCGAAGAGTGAAGTTTTCAAAATTGAAAATTTAACACATCTTTTTATAAATAGTAAAAATGTTCTTTGTTGTATAAATCATTATAACTTGTAAAAACAAATTATTTTGTTCCTAATAAATTATTATAAATTGTAAAAATGTTCTTTTCTTGTATAAATAATTATAACTTGCCCCCCCCCAAAAAAAATTCCATTTTCATAAAAAAAAAATGTCCATTTTACTTAAATATTCCAGAAAATATTTTAAGAAAATCACATATTTTCCACATAATTGACGAAAATAAATGCATATTTTAATTAAATATTTGGCATTTTTAAATACATAAAAATCCGTTCCTTAGTTATAATAAATGATCGTAATATACATTGCTGCTGCAATAGTGCAATAAATGCATAAATGGGAAGTTTGTAATCATGTGCATCGGGGAGAATTCGTCTACATTTATTTAGTTTCTAACTCATACAAAAAAGTTGACATTTTCAACAAACTGTTATTGTCAGTTATCGATGGTACAGGTGTCTAGACAAGATATTTAACATTCCATAGACAGATATGGTAGACTGACAGATTGACTCACCAATAACTTTGTAGATTGATAGACGGACTGACAATAACTAATACACAGACCAAGTTTTTTTTTTTTTTAATTTTTTTCTCTAGACCACAGGGACCATTAAATCGATTATTACCTGTGAAAAATCGATTTTTTTTTAAAAAATTTGAACGTTTGCAAAGCTAACCTATTTGTGAATAACAGAAATTAAAGGAAAAAAATCAATAATGATTGCAATATTTTTTTAAATGATTTAAGGCGCATCAACACCTGAGCGTTATTGGCGCCCAGAGCTTTTTTTCAGTGTACTGCCGACCTGCGGACAGTTTTCTCTCGTTACAGACAATATTGTCCCTATCAGCGGACAGTGAGCTGTAAGACGCTCCTAGGAAGAGAAAATCTAAGGGCCAGCCGCTGGATTCGAACCCGGGATTTCCGAGTGGGAATCCAATACGCTATCCTCATAGCTAATCCCTTCCATTATTATTATTATTATTATTATTATTGTTCATCGAACTCATCTTTTCTTGGCGCCCCTCTTTTTAAATTTCCCGCCATACTTTCTCCCGCGTTTTGGTTCCCGCCAAACTTCTGCATCTTGTAACCTTCATTATGTTTTCGTTTCTCTTCTTTCCAGGCTACAGTGCATCTCGTTCATCGGCAAGAAGAAGGAGCAACAGCCGCCTTTCTGTATCCTATTACATTACACTTCTCTTCAGCATCAGTTTTTCTCCATCTTCATCTGCAGGGTTGTCTCTAGTGTCACTAAGGGCACTAGAGATTACCCTCTATAAATCTCTCGCCTCTTCCGCGTCTTCGCGCGCCTACAATTATTATTATTGTTATTTTTTTTTCGGCGCATCGACGTCTGTGGCCATATTATTATTATTATTATTATCATTTTTACTTATTTCTTTTTAAAGCTTTTCACTCCAAGAACAAGAACTTTCCGTCATATATCCCTGATATCTCTAACAGGATCTAGGTTTGATGAGCGATAAATAGATAAACGGGTGCAGCAATCAATAAAATAATCTATAAATACAAAATAAATTAATAAATAAAAATGAAAATAAAATGAGGGATGAAATGACCAATCCGACGAAGCATGGGGTTAGTTCAGTCAGGATATTTGAGTGGAAGAACTCTACGGGAATAGCTGGGAGTGGAAGCACTACATTTAGTTTTGGAAAAACAGGTTTTGGAGGGGGGAATTAATAGATAAAGAAACAATAGGAAACGGGACATTTTCCGTCAGATTGGACAATGGATGGACCTATTCCTAACACTGGCCCCTATTTTCTGCGCGTGCCCGCGCGCCCGTGTGTAAACAGGAAACCCTAGAAACACAATAACTAAAGCTGAACTGATATTTCCACTTTGCAAACTCCTAATAAATACACACGTACACACACACACACACACACACACACACACACACGTACACACACATTCGTACAAACATACAACGAATAAGAGGGAAGCCGCATACGCCTGAGAGGAAAATATACACCGGAAATAATAAAAGGGAGGGAAAAAAAGGAGAAAAGTTTATTCATTTCCTGATTTATATTTAATTTGAAATAATAAAACAGAAAATAAAAAGGAGCGAAAAATATTTAAGGGTGAACTTTGAATTGATTCTCTTTTACCGTAATTCGCGTCAATGAACTTACTAACCCTTTAACAAATCTAGTCTAAGTAGCAACTTTAAGGATATCCGTTGAAATAGACTTAAAAAGAAATAGCGAAAAGTTGAAAAATCTTTCGAAAATTGCAAACTTCCGGTTTATATATACAGGTAGTCCTCGACTTACGAAGTTGATCCGTTCCTACGGGGCATCGTAAACCGTTTTTTTGTCGTAAGTCGGAACATACGTGAACTGTACCATATACAGTACAGTACTGTATTACTATAATAACAGTACAGTACTGTAAGCACTTAGCCTATCCTAACACAGTACCCACCATAATTATCAAAAAACACATATAAAATACTGAACAGTACGTGTAATAATGAAATGAAACAGTAATAAAAAACAGTAGTGTACTGTAATAAAAATTTCATACTACTGTACAGTACTGCACACGTACTGTAGTTCGCGGGCTTTTCACAGTGTTGTACAGTAATGCACACAAAAAAAACACGTACAGGGAAAAAAGGAGAGGAAAACACCTGCAGCTAGTGTAGAGAGTTAGAGTAGGATATGTTTTATTCTTTTGTGTCCTGTAGGAGGATAGCAGGATCTGTAGGTGGCTATGTCGCGGGAGAGTGCATTAGGATGACAGTCTAGGATGGAAAGGAGTTTTGAGTAGACGATTTTGAATATATCTTTTCATCAGCGTACCGGGGGATAATGGACGCAGTCTCTGTGTAGTGAGTCAATTCTAGTGCGTCTTGGAGAGTCTGTTGCGAGTCTACAGAAATTTGTTTTGCGTTGTCCTGGAGTTTCTTGACGTTGCTACTACAAGTCTGGGGCTCCAGGCGGAGCAGGCGTACCTGGAACATCGGCCTAATGACTACTTTGTAAAGGAGGAGTTTGTTGTCACAGTCATTTTGGGGACACTTGGAGAGTAGAGGAAATAATAGTCGTATAGTCCAGTTTACCTGAGTTTACTTTGTCCTGAACATGCGTAGTGAAAGTCCAGTTTGTTGTCCAAAGTTAGTCCTAAGTACTTCACGTGGGTAGACCACGGAATGAGAGTATTATTATGTCTGATGTGTCGGTTAAAGGAGGGTCTGCGTTTGGTGAAGAGTATAGCGTTAATCTTGTCGTGGTTTCTTTCAATTTTCCATTTACTGCAGAATTTTGTTAGTCTGTCTAGAGCAAGAGTAAGTCTGTTGGTGATGGTGTCCATCCTCCAAGATGACCGTTTAAAAGGCCACTTCATCAGCGTACAAGGCAATGTTGATATGAGGAGGTTTGAGGAGAGGATTTATAGAAGATAATAAAGAAGTGACGATAACTTAGGGATTATTTGTGGAGGGGGAAGTACAAATGACGGAGACAATTTTAAGAATTTTCCTCTAGGGGGGAGAGAGACAGAGAGAGTGTGAGAGACCTTATCTTTTCTAATTAAATTAATATTAGAGAAAATTATGAAAAACAATGCACAGGTCCCAAGGGGGCAAAGAGTTCTTCCCTTTTTCATAAATAATGTGCTGTTGGGGGCAAAAAAAGAGAGAAAAAGATGAGACTAAAGAGGAAAACGGTGAAAATAAAGGGGGAAAATTAGAAGAGCTACTGAATGGGGAAACAGGTGAACTCTGAAGACTGAATGTCCTCTCTGAATGTCTCTCCTTCATTCCAGCCAGTTCTTCTGCAGCTTGGGTGCATCAATATGGCTGAATTTAAGACTCTGATGACACCGAAAATATAAGAAAAGAAACCGAATGTGAAAAACTAACTCACTTTTCCAAGTTTTAAGCTTTCTCTAACTCCTCAGACATCGGAAAGAACTGCGATCGAGCGGATATTGGAAAAACCAGACATATGCCTTGTTAAATTTTGTAATTGGACGTAAAGCCCAGCTGAAAAAAATAGGTTTGTTTATATCATAGAGTACGTTTTGGATAGACAAAATTAGTGCAAAGAGCACATATATTTTTTTTGGGCGTTTATTTATGCTACAATCAGCGCGTTAGCGCTATAAGTAACAGTGATAACCGAGTATCAAATGATAAGGTAACGAGTGGAGAAGTTATCGCAATGGTAACACTCCAAAACATTCTATGGTTAGTCACTCTCTTCACTAGAGAGGAGATCACGAGGCCGTCACTGTCTTTTAAGGCGTCTTGTCCGGGTTGTCAGGAAGAGTACTAGAAGAAAGATTTTGGAGCTAGAGGTTTTTTATTTGAGATTACAGGCTGAAGTGGAGTTATCCTGTATCGTGGTGATAAAAGAATTGTTAAGGTCACAGTGTGTATAGTCCAGGTTGGAGCGTTTACGATAGTTCGAAGTATTTTAGATTGTAGCGATTGAATCCTTTGGAGATTGGAGCGTTTGGTTGAATCCCACAGCTCTATTCCATATGAGCACATACATAAATCACTTTTCTTTTTCTTTCAAGGAGTTTTCCTATCCAGGCTTCCTTGCGCCAAGCATCCACCCTTCCCTATCCAGAGCGTCGCTTTCGCATAGACCTCGCACTATCATTAGTTCCTTTACATGCGCTAGCCAGCTATTCATAGGCCTCCCTCTTCTTTGTCTGCCAGCAGGTTGCCAGCAGAGAGCCTTTTTTGGGAGGCGCGTATCGCTCATGCGAAGGACATGTCCAAACCACAACAGCCTTCTTTCGTCCACTCTATCCAGTATGGTTTTATCTATACCGACGGCTTCCCTTATAACCATATTTGGGACTCTATCGAAGATTGTTTTCCTTAAACATCTCATCCAGAATCCCATTTCAGTCGAATTAAGGCTATTGCGCTCTTTAGTTGTCAGTGTCCATGGATAAATCACTTTTAATAGACATAAAAGTAAATTGAAGCTTATTACTCATATAAACTCATATAACGTTATTTTCGTAATTTATTAATTGTAATTATTAATTTGATTATAGTCACTGTTTTAACTTATTTCTTTATCAATAGTTATTAAATTATTGTCATGACCTGCATGTTTTAGTATCGTATCAAAGCTATTTCATGGGGAGAAATGATATGCTTAGTAGTAGATATTATATATAAAAGGTATTTGCAGCATGCTCGTTATGGAGAGGGGATTTAGGAGAGGGGTGGCCGATATGCCGCCTTTGATAACACAGGTAAGTGGTGTTGAGATTTAGGTACCTAGACGAAAAGTAGGGATAGTCACTGGGTACTTAGTGCGTCTAAAGTTAGAAAAGCATATTTGTGGTGGTGGTGGTGGTAGCTACTAATAGCAAAAGGAGCATGTATAAACATGCACAAACACAGAGAGAGAGAGAGAGAGAGAGTTGGCTAGGAGGCTAAGTAACCAAACAACGCCGGATAACAATGGCGGTGGGTGAAGGCTAACCCAAAAGCCTTGCATGTTGATGATGATGAGAGAGCTATCTTGTGTCTGTGAGTGTGTGTTTGTACAAAGTTGGCTCTCCAGGTATTTAGGTAATATGGCGGACGATACAAGCAGAGTAACCAACCGAGAATTAATATCGGCTTTATTCTGCTATCCTGGTCTAAGGGCAATATTGAAATTATTTTAAGGTTCTTGTTACTTTGGAAGCAATGTTAATTATTATTAAGTACTAACTATGAAATTAAGTACATATTAAGTACTATGAAATTAATTTTTTTTACAAGTTTGGCAATATTGTGTACGTAGTAGTTCCTCTTTTAGAACTAGTGAAATATTCGTTTTCTGATTCTCTGAGTTCAAAAAAAGAAGTAATTTTTGAGAATAGTGTAAATGTCAGCATCTTAACCCTTAGAAAATAAAGAGCATACTCAATATTCCATTCGGGCGAATCCCAATGGAACGTGAAAGTAAGTTAGCGAACAAAATCCCTGAACCAAAGATAACACATTATTGAAGGGCTTTTTGTTCTTACTGTAGTCCCTTCAACGTAGAAAAAAAAAAAAAACAAAAACAAAAACAAAAAACGTTTATAGACAGTGCAGAAACGATTCTTCTTTAAGGGTTCTCTTAAAAATGAAGGTAAAACCTTTTTTATCGTTTCCTAATACCTAAAAAAAAGGTTTGGATACCCCAACTGGAGAACTATCAATGCAGAAAATTTGCCACTATCTTAATATTTCCTCTTAACTTCCGAGAAAAATGATTGAAAAGCTAAAGAGCGATTTTTTTTTTTTTTTTTAAAAAAGCATAAAGTTGAAATAATTTCAAGGGAAAGATTTTGTTAGTATCCAGGAAATGATGGAAAAGTATACAATGTTAGTTATTATTATTTTAGTGTATTATTATTATTAATGGAGTAAATTTAATACAGAGTAAAGGACAAGCTGGAAGTACACTGTATAGGTTGGTGAACAGAGAAGTGGGATTAAAGATACGACCACATCCTGAACCAGGGACAAGCCCTAAGGACGACAGACAGTATTGGCTTTCACAGGCAATATATCAAGGTGGACATGCTTCTCCCAAGTGATGGATTAGTGGCTATATATATATAGTGAGAAGAGATAGAATGTGTTAAAGCCGAGAAGATAGTTACCTAAGTGGGAGTATAGAGATACATCCTAACCTAGTGAACTCTCCTTGTAATTGGGTTACCAAACAAGACCAAAGTATTAACAAGTGAATACTTTGCTTAGGTTATCTAATTACCAAAAGTAACAATGCTTTTGATCACACACATAGTCAGAACAGGTCTCAGAAATCTAAATCTAATAAAACCAAATATACGATAAGATTACTTGTAATGATCGGCAAAATGTTGAATAGAATTGCAGTGTCTTGCAGTAGCACAAAGGCTCACGACTTCCTTGGTATTTAAGTCTTAAATTATGAAAAGAGTTCTGCTGAAAAAAATCTTTGTCTCAGTACTGTGTACGGTATCAAACACCTCTTAATGTAACTAATATAGAAATCAAGACGCCACGCTTTGCCGAGCGGTTAAGAGGCTAGACCCGCAATGTTAAGATGTATTGTTGGTTTAGTGGGTTCTATTCTCGGCCTCTTGGCATTGGATTTTATTTAATGGTTAATATGATAAATTTATGGTAAAGTATGTTAGGCGGTTAAGAGACTAGACCCGCAATGCTAAGATGTATTGTTGGTTTAGTGGGTTCGATTCTATGTCTAGGCCTTGGATTTTGGTATGGTCGCGTTAATGAATTAACGGTATGATTAATGTATTAAATGTATTATAATAGCAGATAAGGACTTTTTTACTGAATACATTTCTGAGTTTTGCAGGAAATGGCGTGTCCCATTTCTTTTGAACGATTTTTTTTTTTTGCCATTAAAAATGTTCCTGAAGCAGAGCAAAAGAATTAAAACAAAAAGAGAAGTTCCTATAACCTGGATGCCCTACTAAAGTTCAAAGGGCTGTAAAAATAACCCAATAATATTAAGGTTGTTAATGTAATTTGTTTATAAATAACCAAACTGAGTAAGTTGAATGATATAGTAGTTGTTGAATAACACCACTGAATGAGCTTTTAAAGAGAGGGTATAAAAAAACCGAAATATCTGAGAATTAGTGAACATATTCGAAAGGTAACAGAGGGAATAAGCATTTATTAAATTTAATAACGATAAATAAATGTGCTATTAATTAAATACTATATTTAAGTGATACTTTGTTAGCAATGAAAGATAAATATATGAGAGAAATGTACATTTGGCGCTGGAGGTGCAGATATAATGTGCTGGAGACTCCAGAAGTCCCCCAGGCTGAATGGTGATGCGAGATTTTTCCAGAACAGTAATGGAAAACAAACACAACTCTGCATCTACGATTTTCCCAGCTCACCTTGGCGTCCACATATTACAAACATTTTCCAATGTCTGTAAGTGTTCTATTTAATTAAAAACTTTTATAAGCAAAGCGAAAGGAAACAGTTTTCCTCGTTTTACCCCTAGCTTTCCGCCTGCTTTCCACAGTTATTTATTTCCTCTTATTGCTGTGAGATTTTTATCAGTTTTTTTGGTAGGCATTTTCCAAACAGAAATACATAGTTTTTTCGAAAAAGTAATGGAGGTAAGTTATATGTTAGCTTAAACAGGAGAGGCGGAAGATGTTAACATTGAGCCCCCTCAAGTGTTGAAAATTAAATTTATTCAGCAATCGTCTTAATAATTTGGGATGGTAAATCCATTAAAGCAGCGTTTTCTCAACTTTTAAGGCTTACAATAATTGGCTATTGAATGCAGCAGATGGGCTTAAGGGTGAATTGCTGGTAATAGATGCGCTTATGGAGTAGCAGTCGAGTACGGTGGCGTTCTTCGTCATAGAAAATAAAGACAAAACTACGAGAAGTGCTTTTCTGGTAAAATTTTGAAGTAAAAGAAAAACAAGTATAATTTTCTTGCAGAAACATTTTAAATATTCATTAACAAACGTAAACACTGTCTCCTGTTGCCGTAGTAACGCCTACTGGACAAAGATGTAGGGGACAAAGCGCGCATGCGCCTAATACTGCACTACAGCACCGCAGCGGCGGAATTTCAAAATGCTACTTGCTTAAAAAAAAAAAAAAAAAACCACCCTGGTATATCAGGCTGTACAAAGAAGAAGAGGCTACCAGAAAACTGGGAAGGTTGCACTGGCTGGGTGTCCACTAACCCAGAAAGAGCCATATGATGAAGACAAAAAAGAACCCTAGAGGTCGCTACAAGATTTTGTGACAGATTTTTGGGTGAAGATGGACGACTGACAGTTTGGCAGCATCTGCTAACGGTGGCAGCATCCCTCTGCAAAAGCTGTAGAAGACATAGAAGAAACCAAAAAAAACAAACCCTGTCTTTTCGAGTACTCTTAACATTTTGAAGTCATTTATTCTGCAGGTGGTCCAGCTCAGGTAACCTCCAGCTAATAAACAATTTCTTTTCAAAAGCAAAAATTGTTTTCAGTTCATCTTCTTAAAAATAAGAATGCTTTATTTTTCAACTTCTTTTCTTCATCTTTATTTTTTAAAGCGCTACAAGCCATGGAGACCCTTGGCTTCCTCGACAACCTCCTTTGCAAACCTCCTTGTCTTGCGCCTTAACTTTCCATCTCCTAATATCCAATATGCGAATATCCTCCTCCACATCCTCCAACCATCTCATCCTCAATCTTCTACTACCTGGGTGACCATCTACGGCTTTCTTGGGCATTCTTTCTTTTCCCATTCTTTCTACATGCCCAATCCACCTCAGTCTTATTGGCTTTTACCACTCCCACTATATCCGGTTCATGGTAAAGCTCCCTCTCTGTTCAGAGTTGGATCTCATTTTCCACCCTTCACCACTTCTTACAGGACCATATATTTTTCTTAAAACCTTTCCTTCCTAGGTATTTCATATTTTTCTTCATCTTTATGCTTATCGCAAATTTTCTTCTCTCATTCCCTGCACATCCCTACACCTTTTTCTTCCCTTGCATAAAAGAGGGAAAAGAAGGAATAATAAGGGCGAAAAAGAGATGAACAAGTTTAGAACCGAAAGTTTCTTTGTTCTTCTTGAAAAGCAAATTACTAATTGTTTTACAAATTTAATACAGATCACTTATTCGAAGGGGAAGCTGCAAGTCACCTCCTCTCTCTCACCCTCCAATTCCTCACTCCTGAACACGGCCTCATGGTACGGAAATGGGAGGAAGAGTCAGGGAAGAGGTTGGAATCGTGGGGATGGAGGAAACAGGGACACCATCGCCAGAGCTACTCGTATTTCCATTTTACACATGATCGCCTCTTTAAATTCTGTCCCCTTTCCTATCAACAGGGGGAGGAAATGCCCAGGCGATTTAAGGAAGTGCTGAAGGGAAAGAGAGTGGCAACTGCCATTCAATACTTCTGTAACTTGCAGGCTCCCCACCAAAAAAAAATATTATTGGTATTTTTTTTTTTTTTTTTTTTTTTTTTTTTTTTTTTTTTTTTTTTTTTTTTTTTTTTGGCGCATCAACAGCTGAGGTCATTAGCGCCCGGAGCTTTTTCCAGTGCACTGCCGGCCTCCGGACAGTGTTCTCTCGTTACAGACAACACTGTCCATCACCGGACAGTGAGCTGTAAGAAGCTCCTAGGAAAAGAAAATCTAAGGGTCAGCTGCTGGATTCGAACCCGGGACCTCCGCGTGGGAGTCCAGTATGCTAACCTCATAGCTAATCCCTTCTCTTATTGTAGGTATTATTATTATATTTGTCTGTGTGAAACATCTTAACCAAAATTACACGCAGTAACAGTACCAACACGTGAGTAGCTAAAAACCGGAAACTTTAAATAAAATAGCTTTTCCGCTCAATTGATTTTCTTAAATTTTGAAAATTTTATTTACAATTACGAATTTTAATTAGTATAAGAAAAGAACCTGATAATTTGGAGAATAAAACCTGGGCCGAGGAGTTTTTTTAATCTATTCTATTTATTGAAGGACTTTTTCTAAATCCAAAATTCAATTCAGACTTGAATTAATTAAATCCTAGGCCGGTTTAAGGGACAGAAAGGAACAGAAAAAAATAAATAAATGGTAAAAGGAGCTGATTCTTAAAAAAAAAGAGAATTCCATTCCCTTAAACTCTTATTATTTTAAATGAGGATGCAATAAGGACAAGGGCGGCGCGGCCGTCTCCTTTAAATAGGACCCCTTAGGCTGGTTTGTTTTTAATTTTCTGGACATTTTTATTCCCTTTTTTTTTTCTGCTTTCTCCAATTTCTTCTTATTTTTTTTTTATAAAATGAATTTTTCGTTTATTTAATTATTTTCTCTGCTTCCTAAAATTTAACTGTTTTTTGAAAATATAAATAACAAATTTCAATGAAATATTATTTTTAAAAGAATTTTCAATGATGCATAATAAAAAGGAAGTGGAGAATGGAGGCTGCTGTCTATTTTTTGTGTCTTCCTCAAGAAAAGACGATCATATGAAAGAGCTCAAGAACGAAGCATTGAACGATTCAAGGTTAATAACTTTTTTTTTTCTGTTCTATTAATGGTCAAAGATTGTTGATTAAAAGAATTTGTGTGTTGAGTCTAGAAATCAGGCTCTCCTAAATGATGTACGTATACGGACGGTACAAAATCTAAATGGTTTTAACGTTTCTTTCTAGATTCTTCTTTGGCTAGACAAACTTCTAAGAAGAGCCTTGAACTAAAAAAGTGCTGAAATAAAAGAGTAATATTGGCTGGAAGAAAAGTTCCCTTATGGTACATTGTACAATCGTTGTACCATATTCTCATATCGATACATCGATAGAGAGCGTCGTGGTTCTTTATGGAAGCACGACGCTCTAGACGTGGCGTTGAATGATGGAAGTTAATTCAAAGCGTCTCCTGATGGACTGTTGCGCCCTACTATTCAGAAGCAATTTAGAAACTTGTAGAGTCCTTTACAGATTTCTTAAGATTCTTAAGAGAATTAGCCATAATCCTCACTTCTCCAACGCTGTGCAAATATCCTAGCTTCTAATTCTTCCTTAAAAGATAGCTTCAAGGAATATTATTATCAGCTACATCTCCCACAGATTCTTCTGTTACTCTTACTATCACTGTTTAAGTCGAGCTTTTTTTTGGTCTACGAGGGATTCTTAGTGTGAACGATGCTTCTAAAGAAAAATTCGTTTACTTGCAAAGCCTACATTTTTTGTTTGTCTCACTCAGAACACGGTGTTTCTCAGTTCTTCTCGGTGCTTAAGACGAATCTTCACCAGCTGTTAGGTAATTTCAGACGTCACTTTCTCTTCCCTTTTCTTTTGTTTAAATCCTGTAGATCCTAAAAAACGTTTTTAGGGTACCTACAAGAATGAAGATACAGAGCGCCCTTGTTCTGCCAGGGTGATGCTATTTCAATATCTTTGACAGCAACATGTACTGGACACATGTTAAGAAAAAAAGTTACTTTATTCTTTATAGCCTGATCATTGACTTTTTTTTTTTTTTTTTAAGGCATTGTCTAAATTATTTTTGACCAAAAACGTATAAAACTCACCGCTTCATTATGATGGTTTCTTTCGATAGTTATCAGATTCCAAGATTTCATGGGAAAACACTGTGATTGACCCACAAATAAGACCCCCCAACATTATAGATTTTTTCCTTTTTTGGACACAGAATAGGATCTATTGCAGCTTTACACCACTCAAATCTAATCCAGATGCAAACTATTTCCAAATTTAAAGTTTAGTACGGTAACTATAAAAAAACAAAACTATAAAACAAAGCTAAACTATTTTAAATTTAATTGTTTCATACGTCACCAAAGAATGTAATAAAAGAAAACAGAAATTACTATTTTAATCATTAAATATGAAGTATTGTGGCCTCCAGATGTATGCTTAATTTACCGTAATCTATACCTGATTCTGCGAAGATGTAAAGAAGATATGAGAAGTAAGACTTAGGAATAAAGAATCCCACCATTATCGATGGTGACACTAAGAAAAGAGAGACGAACATACAAAAGATGGAAAGAGGGGCTGAAACAATCGTTAAATTTCCATTAGTGGGGAAAATAAAATGTATATTTTTCTTTGTTTTTCCTGCTTCAACAATATTTATTCCAGAAAATTGTTTCTCAATTTTTCTCGCGTTTCTAGGGATTGTACTAACAGAGAAAACTAAGGGGTTTTATATTCGCATTGTTGGGGTAATATCTTTGATTTTAGGTTCGGTAATCGGTTTGTTGTTATGTGAATTCCACTTTATTTATATTCGCAAGTGTAGTGTGAGAGGGGCATCACACATAGTTCTATTAGAATTCTCTAATATATCGAATTAAACCAACTTCTGATGATGGGCGAAGATGAAGGAATTGGATGAAGGAAGCGTACTAAGGACGGTTAAAAAGAAAGATGGTCAAATAGAGTTTCAAAATTTTGAAATCTACGGAAGGAAATGATGGACTCCAATTAATGCTAACCATTAAGCTGATTCTTGCCCTCACCTTTTTTACCCAATCACCATAGCATAACATTTTTCATTTTTAGGGGAGAGGGGAGTGAATTTAATTGCATTGAAACCAAAAATATTGTTTGAAAACCAAAAAATTATGTTTTTTTGATTATATTGAAAAGAAAAATTTTGAATTATATTAGGTGAAAAGTGGCAGGAAATAAGTGTTTTTCCGCACTCATATAAATAATTTTAAATTAACTGAATCCTTCCGGTCAAAAAACATTCCGTAGAATTGCTAATGGTCCTTACTTTGTTTCTAACTCTACTTTGCACCGAGATTTCCTTGTTCCCAAATGCTTCAGAAGCTGCAAGATCTCGTTACGTTAAATTATATACTTCAATCACCTTACATCCTAATGCTCTACGTATCCCCAACTTACTGCATTGCCTGGAAATACTCCCAGTAGGCGGTTGAAGCGCAGTTAGGGAGCCAAGCGATCTTCTAAATAAAGTAAGTTGCCAGTGTAGACAGGCGAAGGTGTTCATCACGGGCTATTCGCCAAAGCTGACTGCAGAATATTAATCCGTCAAGAAGGCCGTGGGGACTATAAGGATAATTTATAGGCCTTTTTAACTGTGAGCACTGCAGGCTCAGAAAACACATGCATCGCGCGTGGGCCTGGCAGATGAGGCAGCCTTTTGTAGGTTCTGTGTCAGGAGGAGGAGGAGGAGTAGGAGGAAACGGCACTGCATGTGTTGGGTCAGTGTGAGGGGCTCGTGTGTGGCTAAGGATGTTACTTCTTGGGGAGGAAAAACCCAAGGCCTGGTGAGGTTTACCCAAGAGTCGTTCTCCAGAATTAAGAGTCTGATTAAACGGACGGGTTTGAAGGGGTGAGCTTTAGAGTGAGGGGAGCCACAATAGATCCAAAGGAGTCGCTGTGGCGTAGCCATTGAGGCCGCCCTAGTCTAATCAATCTATCTAAGTGCCAGTGTAAAATAGTGAACTATATCTCTTTGGGAGCTTCCACCAATGGGTGAATTTTCCCATCATGCTATTCATGTATTTATTCTATGTATCATGTTTATATCAGCTTCTATATCATATACTGTAGTTGTTTAAATAGATAAACTGTGAGTTCAACGTCCATTTTTACGTTACGTTAACCAGGAGCAAATCGCCCGCAGTTACTGCAAGTATTGGAATAAGGGACATGGCCGCAGAAATCGTGGAAACCGCAGGTTTATTCGATTAAGGTCAAAGGGTTACAAAGGGAAGAAAGAATGTAAAAAAAAAACAGTAATTAGCATTCAAGATACTTCTTTCTCATTTTGTGGAAGCTAGAGGTAGGAAAGAGTTCGACGCCATTTTTTGGTTACGTTAACTAGGAGGAGCAAATCGCCCGCAGTTACTGCAAGTGTTGGAATAAGGGACATAGTAGCAGTAGCGTGGAAACCGCAGGTTTATTCGATTAAGGTCAAAGGGTTACAAAGGGAAAAATGAAGGTAAAAAAAAAACAGTAATTAGTATTCAAGATACTTCTTTCTCATTTTGTGGAAGCTAGAGGCAGGAAAAAAGTGCCAGATTGGTGACGTAATGAACCCCCGCCTAGTATTTTATATACCCTTCTTTTTCTATTTCTATTTCACAATCTCTTTTCTGTTCTGTACAATTCATCTTCCAGTTCTAGTTTAGATAGTGATTCTCTGGGTTACAAAACACATTCAACTTCTTAACCCACTGAACAACATGTTATATATTTCTATCTTACACACTCTTTTCTTAACCCATCCAACAACCCCATTTCCTGTCCCAAAATCCTGCTATCTAATCTCTTCAACAGTAAAAAGAAAACCTACACGTACTTTGAACAAAAAAAGAAAACCCATGCAGCACATACAAACATGTATCCTATCAACTTGTCCTGGATATCCAATCACAAGGTGGTGGGTTTCTCGCAGGGAGTGTGTGATAGAGTTTGGGTTAGTGCTGATAGGGTACAAAAAAACCCAGGACATACTACTACATGCTAGACAGTAGTAAACAAGCAGGTTTTACTGCCGCCATCCTCTCCAAGCCACGGGTCTGCCAGAATAACTCCGTTGTTTAAACCCTTTACCGGGGGTTGTGACACCCCTTTTGGCAGAACTTTTTTTCCTTCAATATCCACCCTTACAAACTACAGCAATACCACAGCAAAAACCACATGGATAAAACTAACACACACAAATATAGGAAAAAGGGGACTGCACCGTCCAAATAGGAGAAAATAAATTTTCACTTGAATCCTCCAATTTTCTCTTCCCTTCTACGGGCAGTAGAGTACAGTAATAACAACTGGGAAAACCTCTAACTAAAAAAGAAAATTGAAAATATAACAATTTCTGGTAAAACAATACTAAATCTTATCGCTAATTAAATGGAACAAATTTCCACTGGTAATTCTTCCACTGATACTGAAAGCAAAAGAGATTTCTTTTGAGGCTACATAAATCTGGAAGCTCTATATCTCCAGGAAAAACCAGGATTACCTGGGAAGTAGCTACTCTATTATGTCCATCTTTACCCCCTACATTTCCTGGCAACGGGAACTCCAGTATAAGACCCCCCCCAGTAGGGGTTCCCACAGGCACAAGGCCTCCTTGTCGCTTTTTTTCCCCTGGCATGAAGAGGTTTTTACTTTTAGATCTAGCAAGCGAAGGCACCCAATTCCTGATGATAAAGATAGGATCAGGATGCATAAATCAGATCAGATATCACATCCCATTGTGGGTGGGTGTTCATTTACTGTACAAAACTGTGAAAGGAGAACGCCCTGTTTTGAACGTATGCGCGTATGGTAGCCGAGCCGGTTAGCATTGCTATGATTCTGGACACGAAGAACCAATAACTCGTTATAAGACCTGTAGCTTAAGATTAGACTGAAGAGTCCGGAAGAGATAATACCCTGGATTTACAGAAGAGAATTCTGAATCTCGCAAAAAAGATAGGTTGCTCCTACAAGAAGGAGTCTGAGGATGTAACCTTCAGTGCCTGTGGAATTGAGGAGGATTTGACTAGTTAAAAAAGAAGCGGATGTAGCAATGTTGGATTTTTGAACCAAGCCACGCCAAACAACTTCCTCACTTAATTTTAGTGACTTTTCTTAATATTGGATTTCCCATTTTTATGTCGGGTTAAAAGTTGTAAAACTAGACAAGGCTGTTACGACCGGAAACTCTTGTTACTTCAACGTTCATACTTTTGGAAAATGTCGGGGGCGCCACGATAGCCGAGCGGTTAAGTGGCGAGACCTGCGAAGCTAATTGTGGTAATGGGTTCGATTTCCGGTCTTAGGCCTTGGATTTTATTTAATGGTAAATAAAAAAAATTTATAGTAAAGTATGTTTGCTAGTCGCCTCCGTCCACGACACCTAATTGGTAGTTGGACGTTAAGCCCCGCCTGAAAAAATAGGCGATTATTACATTACTTTACTTTTGGAAAATGTGGTTAGATCCGTAGTGTTTGGTGTGATATCTTTGTTTTTTATTGAATCCCTGAATCCGATTCAAGACATTCAACCAACATCAGAGGTTTGGTGAAAAGATTGTGATTTCACTTATGTTTTCCATCACGCACAACACTTACTGACCGAGTCATAAGTGAAGTAGAAATCTTTAAGCTGTTTTCTAGAAAATAGTTCTTACAATTTCATTAACTTTAGCATTTCAAAAATTAAGTAGTTCTAAAACTGTTACTGAAATACTGTCCAGGAAGAATTCGATTAATAGCATTTCAAGACGGGATCGATGGTTGGGATTCACGCTTAAGTGCTTCATTTTTAATTTGGACTAAATATGTAGCCGGAAGTCCATATTTGAAGGAAATTAGTAAACCGGAAGTGCCTATTTCATAAATTTTTTTAAATTTTTAGCGACTTTTTTTTAAAATGATTCCTTTAAAACAAAATATAATTCTTTTAAATGAAAACGTGTAACATAGAAGTGAACTACTTTTTAATTTAAGTAAGTTTAAACAAAATTTATATTACGTACGTAAACCATAATAAAAGGAAATCACTTGATAACAGATCATCAAACAGTGCGTCACTGATGGAAGAAAAGGACAGAACAAAAGGAATTAAAAGATGAAGAAGAAGACGTAGGACAAAATAAGGAAGTGGAAATATAACACGACATTTGGTTGGCAGATCATAAAGGAATGAAAATCTCGTAACAATAACAACAGGAAATAATGGGATTTCCTAGCGGATGAACCGGTTAACAAACGGTTTACAGCAAGAGGACAATCGTATCCTACATTCGTATACACATCAATGGGTGGTGGTGGCAGGGTCTTAGTGAGTAAGGAAGGAGTGGCTGGATTTTTGGGTTGTTTTCCAGGAAAAAAAAAGAAAGAAAAGAAGTCCAAGACTCTAGAGGAGAGCGTTCAACTTTTTTTTTTTCCTCATTTTTCTCCAAGAAATAGAGAAGGAGGACCACGGAGACAGAACAGAGTGTATTTTTTCGTAGTAATAACATAAAAGAGAATTAGACGATGAAGATGGACCCAAAAGATGGTGTGGGATAGAAAAACAAGATTTCCCCCCCCTAAACGTTTATCCCCCCTGTAAGCACTGTGCAGCTTTGTAACTCAACAACCATCCTGGGTTAAGTTTAGGGAGCCATTCTTTCAAATTCTGGAGAAAAAGGATTTCTTTCTGCTTCTCAGTTCTTTCTCTTTCAAATTAAAGCTTTTTCAAGTCTTTGTCGCGGGTAAAAAAGTAGTATAGAACTATTTTATTGGGTCCGTAGAAGATGCGCTGGTGGCCAGGGTAGACTAGCACGGGTAGACCCGTGTGAAAAGAAGGAAGCCAAGTAAAACTTCCTGCTGTGACCACTCACATGAGTTCCTCTTATAGTTCTTACTTACGAATTTCCATCGAACTCCGCACGTTTCCGGTATATTCACAATACTTATAAGGCGCCACGGTAGCCAAGCGGTTAGAGGCTAGACCCGCAATGCTAAGATGTATTGCTGGTTTAATGGGTTCAATTCCCCAGGTCTAGGCCTTGGATTTTATTTAATGGTTTATAAAAAAGAAATTTACAGTAAAGTATGTTAGGCGGTTAAGAAACTAGACCCGCAATGCTAAAATGTATTGTTGGTTTAGTGGGTTCGATTCCCCTGGTGTAGGCCTTGGATTTTATTTAATGGTTATTATGAGAAATTTATAGTAAAGTACGTATGTTAGGCGGTTATAGGCTTGACCCGCAATGCTAAGATGTATTGTTGGTTTAGTGGGTTCGATTCCCCAGGTCTAGGCCTTGGATTTTATTTAATGGTTAATATGAGAAATTTACAGTAAAGTATGTTTGATAGTCGCCTCCGTCCACGACACCTAATTGGTAGTTGGGACGTTAAGCCACGCCTGAAAAAATAGGCGATTACTTTACTTTTTTTTTTATTCAATACTTATCAAATTGCAAGCAAAATCTATCCTCTATTTAATCAAATTTTCCAAGTCAAAGTTATCAATTTATGTGTGTATTGTAATCATTGTACCAAGTTGGGTCTGTCTAAGGGGGAACATCAAAGTGAATACTTTCGGTTACAACTCAAAATCAGAAATCTGCGCGATTACAATACTTCCTCTTTTTAGTTGATTGAAAGAAATTTAAAAAAAACAAAAAAAAAAGAAAAACTACTGAATAGTTTGTATGTACATTTGTTCGTAAATTCTTCGTCTTTTGGAAGTTTTTCTTTTTGTTTTTTCCAATATTTATATGTTGGCTTTTCTCCCCTATTTTTCCACCCTATTAGTTTTACTAGAGAAAAAACTTTTTAAACAAGAAGAAAATTATGCTTAACTTTTTTTTTTTTTTTTTAATGAAAAACTTACAAATTTACATACCATTTTCCCCCGGAAAAGTTAGTTTCCTGTACAACTTCGTTGGTTTATTGTATTTTTTTTTTCTTTTAATATTACAAAATTTATTATCTACTTTTGAATTCATTATTTAGGAATTTTGAATACATTAAATTGAAGTGTAGTCCCTTTAAAATTGCTAGTGTAAAGCTAAAAAGTTTTAAACTTTTTAGCTGGTGTTAGCTGACTACGAAATATTGTTTTTAATGTGTTGAAAACCGTTACTGGTTAACTGCAAACGGAAATTAATCGTAACAATGAAATGGCTGAAATTAAAAATGGTCTCACTTTTCAAGTAGATAAATTCAACATGAATAAAACAGGCAACAGATAAAAATACTCGGAGGAAGTGCATAATAAGTTATCAGACGATCGGCCGATTAAGTTTGTAATGCAAGTTTGTTCATAAGTTTGTACGATGAAACGTAGGTTATTTACAAAACGGAAACGGAACTACAATCAAAGAAATGGCTGACACCAGGTGGCTGTGCACTAAGCCCGTACAACGTATTTTAATTAATTGATTTAAATTGATGACTTCCTGTTTACAATTTTTTATTCTGTTTCAATTATTAACGTCTTGAGTCAAAAGAAGCTGTGATAAAATTGTTTAGTATTGGGGAAAATTTGGGACTAAAAGTGCGTTGAGCTAAAATTGACCCGAATTTGGGGCAAATAACTGCACTTTTGGACTAAAAAAAAATCAAAATTACTGACTAAAAAAGTGACAAAAAAAAAAATGGCTGACCTGTATGCGTCCTCTGGTGGGCTTTGAGGTGAGAGCTTTTGGTGTAGACTTTTTCGCAGCCTGGATATTGGCACTTATGCACTTTCCGCCTTGAATCAGGCGAATGGTCTATCCTCAATCTTGAGGTGGTGGTCTTTGTTACGCCCGTTGGGGCACGTACCGTCCTTGAACCCGCATTGCTGGTCGCTGACGGCGTCGTCGTCGTCGTCGTCGACACCTAGACGATTAATAACAATCGATCATTGATTAAGTAGAGAGAGAGAGAGAGAGAGAGAGAACTGAATATAATGATTGAATCCCTGGAACCTACCTTGGCTTGACCTTGGTGAGATTCCGGCGACGAAGGAGGTGTAAGCGTTGGCAAAGATTCCCGGCAGATTGGTTCTTCGCTCAACAATAGTTCCTCTTCATCTTCATCATCGTCCACGGTGCCTGTGGTAGCCACAATTGGCTCTTTTTTCAATATGACTGCACATGATAGTGAACCACAGGAGATACGTGAACATGCAGAACCAGACGATGATAGACTCAACGAATCTAATGTACGTTCAGAGACTTCGTCAATTGGATCGACTACTTCCAATTTCCATGTGCTCTGCGGTACGGTGAACATATCCCATGGTGTATCTAATTCTGTTGGCAATTTCTTGTAACTTTGCAGTTTCGGCTCATCTTTTAGATAGCGCTCCATCTCGTAACATGTCTGGAAAACAAAATGAACAAGAAAGACTAATATTAATCAAAGAGTAATACAATTCTTTAATCTTTTAAAAAATATAATATTTTATTGAAATTCACAACTGCGACAACTGTTGCAACAAACAAATGTGATATAAGATAACTGTATCATGTAAATGGATAGGAGAAGGCACTCAGTGGCGACACTCCACTATCGCGCTCTTACTGTGATGAGAGTAGATCGCGAGGACCATCTTCTCTTCAATCTCCTTGGAGAATTACCTGGTAAGGCAGGAAGAAGATAGGTTTTCTATGAGAGTGTTAGGGAAGATCTGTGGTAGAGGAATGAAATTTTAAGAAACGAGTTTTAGCAAGAGATCTTTAACGAAAGGGATTTTGAGATCATTATGACTGGTGAGGTTAGAAATGTAGAACGGAGCGTTCAGTAGTTTTTGGTAGTATTTTTGATTGTAAAGTCTGAATGCGTAAAGAATTGGAACGTTTAGTCGATATATAATTTGAACAAATCAAGATATGTCTGTCATCAGCTGCATGAATTCAACTTGATCACAGATAATTTTTTTAAAAAAAACCCTACGAATAAAGAATAAAGTGGACGATTGAATTCCATTGTTTTACAAAAGAATAGATTGTGTACAGGTAAAACAATAAACACATAGATTAGTTTGTTATTTACCAAGGTTCGCTAAACTTTCAAGAAAATAAACGGTGGTGGTCCATAATTTTGAATAAACGGCCATGAGTAAATCAAAAATTAATGTGCATGACCTTTCTTATGCTTCATGATCATTATTGCGTACATGAACATGAGGTAGTTCTTAGTTTCCAGTTATAAGAATGATTCTGTTTTGATTTTAACTGCTTCCTTAGTTTAAGTCTGGATACTTTGAGACTTGGGACGTTTAGTCGACGACTAAATTTATATTTTAAAATTGAGTGGGTTTGAAATAAAAAGGGAATAATTCTGGCAATTGATCGTATTCGGGACAAATTAAGGATGATCTTCTAAGTATTCCTGAAGACATGCATAATAATTAAAGAATCAAACAGCACTGAAGAAATGTAGTGTACTTTAGAAATAGTACTAGAAAATTCTATCTTTACAGTCTGTAAACAAGAAAATTTGCGTTTATATGGGCAGTTCTGCCCAGAAAGAAGGTGAAATGTGTAAGGAAGCAGAGTATGGGGGGGGCAGAAACAGTGATTTGGAGGAGAAGAGCAAAGTAAAGAAGAGGAAGCTGTAACTATTGTCTCTCTCTCTCTTTCAGTTGATAAATCTTTTCATACTCCATTACCGACGCCGAACAAGAATAACCATCCACCCCGCCAAAGTTTAAACCCTGCTATGGCCGTGGAAGGGGGGAAGGATAGGCACGTAAGTAAGAGAGACCGAGAAGGAACGAGCGAGGGAACACAAGAGGGCATACTCCACAGCATTCCCACAATATCCTAGACTAACTCTCCAGCTAGATTCTATCCCCTAACCCATATGGGTTCCATTTCTCTTCAAACACCCCCCCTCTAGTCCAAAAACATTACAGCCAGAGAGCATATCCCCTCTTCATCCGGTCCATATCCTTTCCAAGAGCCCTTACCGCCTCTTCTTCATCATCTTGCAAAGAGCACTTCCATCTCTTACTTATTACGCACACAGAGCATCTCTCTCTTTCTCTCTCTCTCTCCCTTACCCGCACAGAATTGATGCTACTACTGACATAATTCCTTACAACAACCAGGCCTTATCCCCCAAAATGTACGTACTTGCTTCCCATCCATAAGGCCTAGAGTCTTGAAGAGACTTATCCATATTCCAGAAACTAATCCTCCATGAAAGGCTCCATTGTCCGGCTATGGATTAAAGCAGTATACGGCCTCCCATTTTCCTTTCACTGTTCGTAAAAGTGAAAACTATCGACCCTCTTAGTTTTTTCTTTTTTTTTTGAATGAGCTGTAGAAGATAAATAATAACTTTTTTATTCATTGATGCTTTTTTCGCCATGAAATATAAGATTAATTCAGTTTGAATATAGTCGAGCCTCCTATAAAGTGCACTCTCACTAGCCACCACCTCCATTTATGGTCAGTTTTTGGATTTCCCCGTTTTTACCCCTATACACTTGTCCATATAAAAGAACCTCCGTCTAACGGACACTCTACATAGCGACCGCGGACATTGAGATTTTGGGGAACGGATTATATGTTTCACCTCCCACCAACGACCACCTTATCATTAAAAGTTCGTTTGACGCGGTGATCAAAATAATTATCCCCTCTCAAGTTTTTCTTTTTTTCTGTTTTTTCTAAAGTTTCCTGTATAAGCTCCATACATCTTGTACCATTTTAATCATTTTTCAATATTACTTTGGACGAACAATATTATTTTTTCCGATATGTCCTCTCAAACGAAAGTGGTTAACTCTAGAAGAGAAAATAAATATGTTGGAAGATTTTGCAAAAACCAAATCCAGCCATCGTCAACTTGCCGAAAGGTTTGTTCTATTTTTCTAATAATTAAAACTGTCCGGTAGGACAGTTGTATAAGGGTTGACCATCAAAAACTGCACGAAAAAGTGTAACGTTGAAAAACACCCAACTTTGACAATTTTTTTCTATTTTTCTATAAAAGATAAAATTCCCAAATTTTCTTTAAATCTTACTCCAAATTCTCCTTTATAACTATAATTTTTTTGCAACCACCCAGATCTAATAGGTTTCGAGAAAAAAGTTGCCGAAAATGAGCAAAAACGGCTTTTTCAAAAAATGTTCTTGTTCTTGTTCTTGTTGTTACCTTTTTTGTAAACAACGTAGCGCCTAAACGCGTGAACCGATTTTCATGAATGAGGTGTCATTCGATTCGGAACTTTATGTAGATGTGCCTTTTGGGGGTCTCGGCCCTGTACATCGAATGGGAGAGGAGTTAGCCCCCTTTATGTAAGGCCCCCTCCAAAATTATTATTACTAATTACTCTGTAAATCTTGGCCCTATTTTGATAAAATTTGGTAGGATGATAGGGTTAGGGCTCCCCTACCTAACAATAAAGCGACGATCTGCTCTTACACTTGTTAAGGGGAAGTATAGCAATCGTTTCAAATTATCGACACGTGAACCGATTTTCATGAATGGAGTGTCAATCGAATCGAAATTTTGTACAGATTTGTACTTTAAAAGTCTCGACGCTATGCCTCATAAGGAGGGGAGTTTGCCCCACCCAAATAAGGCCCTTTCTAAAACTATTATTACCAATATTTCTACAAAGCTTAACCCGATTTTGATAAAATTTAGCACGAAGAAGTGATTAAAGCTCCTCTACGTGGCTGTGAAGTGCCATCATGCTCTTACACCTACTAAGAGGAAGTACTGCAATCGTTAAAATTATCAATGAGTGAACCGATTTACATCAATGAATTGTCGTTCGATTCAAAATCTTTGCCTTTTAGAAAGAAGTACTGTAATCGCAGTTTATTTTTCTTGCTCCTCTTAAAAGGAAGTACTGAAATCGCAGTTTAATTTTGCTATTTACGTACAAATACCTTCCTATTTTATATAAAAAGGCTTTCTCAAAAAAATTGTTATTGAGGATGGTTTGGGGACCGCAACTATAACCATTCTTTAAAAAGATCTCTCCAGTGGTAGTTACGGTTCCGATTTAACACCTTATCAGGTTATAATGATAGAATAGCTTATTCCAAATTTTAAAAAAATCCAATCTGTAAAGCAGATATGTAACTTTGCTAATAGACAAAAAGGAAAATCTGTCCAAAAGGTACAAAAATCTCCTTAACAAAAACTTACAGTTTAAAAAGTTAAGTATAAGGGTTGATTAAACGCCAAAAGGTACACAAATCAGCAAGTACCCAACATTTCATTAATACTTCATTGATATTATTTAAGTAATTTTACCGCATTAATTTTCATTAATATTTTTTAAGAATTTATTAGATGTCACATACCCTTATGCTGGCCAGTTCATTCATAATAGTTATAATTGTGATAAAATGTATATGATATCTTCGTATAAATAGGTACTTTATTTTAACTCTATTCCAAATTATTCTTCTGATTCTGAAGTTGTCACATATACATGCATGTTAAATTAGAAAAAGACAAATTTAGAGTCGGCTACTGTTTAAATTTGAATCACGGAGGATTTAAAGCAATATTTCAGTCTTGAATTCGTCTTACCGAAATATTCGTGAGGACAAATAACACACAGTTAATAACAAGTAGATTATTCAACATTATTTATTCATTTCTCAATTGTAATTTAATTTAGTTCCCCTAATTTTACTTATGGTAAAATACTGGAATATTAGCTGTCCTAAAAATATGCATATCTTATTTATTTTATATTACATATACACAACATTGTGGGAAGAACACCTAGATGGAGAATGTAATTGAAGAAAACTATATTATTTGCGATAAAGCCAGTTAATTATTACCTATTATTATAAACGTTTGACTACTACATAAAATAACAATTACTTTAATCGAAGAATGAACTTAAACCGACGATTTTTATTTAAAAATAAAAATAAACAAAATCATTGATGTAAGTTGGTGTGAGCAATTTTTAAAAAAGTTTATGAATTTTTTAGCCTCATATTTTTTTTTTTTTTATAACGTTTTCTTTTTCACCAGTGATTAATAGTTTGATTATTATAGATAAATAGATATTACAGTCAATCTAAGTTAAATGGTGTGCTACTTGAACAAATATTTTGTAGATGAAAATGGCCAGCATAAGGGTATGTGACATCTAATAAATTCTTAAAAAATATTAATGAAAATTAATGCGGTAAAATTACTTAAATAATATCAATGAAGTATTAATGAAATGTTGGGTACTTGCTGATTTGTGTACCTTTTGGCGTTTAATCAACCCTTATACTTAACTTTTTAAACTGTAAGTTTTTGTTAAGGAGATAGATGATAGTACGATGATAATTTTACCATAAATTATTATTGTTATGAATAAATGTGATGATTATTACAAAAATTATTAATTAAGTCAATAATAAATGTATTTTTTTGATACATTTTTGGGATAAATAAGAAAAATTTGATATGATATGATAAAACATATCATATAGCTAAATAATTATGCAATTATGTACGTTTTTAAACCTATTAATAATTAACCATTTTTTATCACTTCTTCTAACGACCACCTCCAAACAGTGGCCACTTTGCTTTCCCCCGTCCAGTGTCCGTTATTGAGAGGTTCGACTGTATTCAAATGAATTATACATACAATATAAAGAATTTTATAAAACAGGAAATAACACTTCAATAAAATTCTATTTCCGGTTGAGAAATTTAGGGGGCCATTAACTTTCTATCAGCTCCCAAGGGGATGAACTATACGAAATAAACTGTTTATGCTGCTGCTTGCGAGTTTCCGGTTTTGTACATAGAATGGTCACACACTACAAACACACTGAAATGGACTTTTTTTTTTTTTTTTTTTTTAAAAAAAACACTTTTACGGTCTCTGGGAGGGGGGAGGGGTCCCCAAAATGGAAACTTCCGGCACGTCGTCGATATAAAAAAACGTTCGATACTATCGCGTTACTTTTATTATCAGTCGATAATAAAATCGATATAATGAGAGTAAAAAAAAACAAACAAAAAATTGACTCCGTTGTGATGAAATTCCAAACCAAATTAGGGAACAGATGATGAGTATTCTTGTAGATCACCACTGCTTATTGGGGAATCACTGCTAGCGGTTAAAAGTGACTTCCGCAGATTATTCTGCAAACTATAAATTTAGCAATTTAATTATTAATCCTCACCAAAGGAAGTTATAATTCTCAGGAAGTAATTAAAATGAAATATTAAATTTAAATTTGTTTCTTATTGTATGATTTGCAGTCTCGCCTTCGCTTCATATCTCGTAATATAAAACATTAGCCTTAAATAATTAAACAATAATTACTTTGGCGAAAAAATTGTATAAACAAAAACCAAACTTTCAGGTTGAAATATCGCGTCAACTTAAAATTAAAAAAATAAAATAAAATAATTACAGACTTAATATAAGTCTAGAAAATACTAGATATTAACACACACTCAAAAAGAATGCTCAAATTGTATTAATATTAATAATTTACTAAAACAGTAAAAATTTACTAGATAAGTTACACTTCTTTGCTTTCATGTTAATGTAAGGCACGTCAAGGCTGGATGATGTGGAAAGAAGACCTTCGTCGTGTTGGAATAAGAAGATGGCGTCTAATTTAAGGACTGTCGAACCAGATAGTAAGTAAGTAAGGCACGTCAACATTTGAGGTCATTAGCTTTTTTTTTCACTGCTCTGTCGGCCTCCAGACAGTGTTCTCTCGTTAAAGGCAATACTGCCGCATCACCGGAAGTGAGTCCTCGGCTTTCCGCGTAGGAGATCCAGTATACGGCAAAAGACATCCAGCTAATTGCAGTCCTGTTCTTTTGATGTAATTATTTCGACAAAGTAAATTAAATTATTTTTTTTTTTAATCAGTATTTCTGTAGAAATAGACCTGTAAAGCTATGTATTGTTGGTTTAGTGGATTCGATTCCCCAGTGTGTAGGCCTTGGATTTTATTTAATGGTTAATAAAAGAAATTTACAGTAAAGTATGTTAGGCGGTTAAGAGACTAGACCCGCAATGTTAACGTGTATTGTTGGTTTAGTGGGTTTGATTACCGGGGTCTAAGCCTTGGATTTTATTTAATGGTTAATAAAAAAAATTTACAGTAAAGTATGTTAGGCGGTTAAGAGACTAGACCCGCAATGTTAAGATGTATTGTTGGTTTAGTGGGTTCGATTACCGGGGTCTAAGCCTTGGATTTTATTTAATGGTTAATAAAAGAAATTTACAGTAAAGTATGTTAGGCGGTTAAGAGACTAGACCCGCAATGTTAAGATGTATTGTTGGTTTAGTGGGTTCGATTACCGGGGTCTAAGCCTTGGATTTTATGTAATGGTTTAAAATGAGAAATTTACAGTAAAGTATCTTAGGCGGTTAAGAGACTAGACCCGCAATGCTAAGATGTATTGTTGGTTTAGTGGGTTCGATTCCCCAGTGTCTAGGCCTTGGATTTTATTTAATGGTTAATATGAGTAATTTATAGTAAAGTATGTTAGGCGGTTAAAAGACTAGACCCGCAATGTTAAGATGTATTGTTGGTTTAGTGGGTTTGATTACCGGGGTCTAAGCCTTGGATTTTATGTAATGGTTTAAAATGAGAAATTTACAGTAAAGTATCTTAGGCGGTTATAGGCTAGACCCGCAATGTTAAGATGAATTGTTGGTTTAGTTGGTTCGATTCCACAGTGTCTAGGCCTTGGATTTTATTTAATGATTAATATGAGAAATTTACAGTAAAATGCGTTTGCTAGTCGCCTTCGTCCATGGCCTAATTGGACGTAAAGCCTGCCTGAAAAAATAGGCAATTACTTTATTTCTGTAGAAATAAATAAGCTTGAATTTAACCAAAATAGTAAATAAATTTTGAAGTTTAACTAAGTTATTGTTCAATTGAAATCACTGAAGCAAATAAATTCATGTCGTTTAATCAATATACTTCCTTCCGGAACCCCCTTTGTGATCATTTAGGTGAAAAGTGCTTTTCTGCAGAAAAAAAAACTTCTTTTTTTTTTCCAAGAAAAGATTCTTTTAAAATGAAAAAAAAAATCCTAAGTATCCAAAGAATTCTCTGTTTCAAAGCAATTAGGAGGTGAAAATGTTGTTTTTTCTGTTTTTTTGCACTTTAATGTCAAAGTTCGACTTTCTTTAACAAACTGACGACTTAAGGCAATTTCCAGGAGTTTTTTCTTTTTATAAAAGTGAGTGAGCACGAAGGAGGGGGAAAAAGAGAGGGAAATAACCCTTATTTTCTGAGAGAGAGAAGTTCTTCCTTATTTAAAGTTGAAGAAGAGAGAGCACCAGGAACCAAACATAAAATTGTCTTATTTATTTACATTATATAACTCACAACATAGGAGCATCACAGAATGAGGAAAATAAAAAAGATGGGATGGAAAAACCATATAAGAAGAGAAAAGTCTTCATGAAAACTCTAATTTTACAATATTACTTTGGCGGAAAACTCTGTAAGGAAATCTCTCTTGCATCTTTTTTTACTTCAAACTTTCCCTCTCCTTCGCCTTATCCTATCCCCTCCACCATCGCCAGTCCTGTATATCTCTCACAATTTGCCTTTAATTACATTAATCAGTACTTCATTCTCAACCCTATAAACCGGAGTTTTATAAGGTAATCCGCCACTCTCCCCCTAGACCGGCTTCTCCAACACCCACTTATATCCCCCAAATCCTGTGGAAAACATCTTCCAATCCTTACCTTATCCCCCCACCACAAGCAAGCCTTACAAGTTAGAGGGAGTCCTCTTCCACAGCTTCATAAAACTTTTTAATCATAAATTCAGCCTTATGCTATGTTAACTCTTTCTCTCTCCAAAGCCAGAGAGGATGCTGGAAAACTTTCTTCACAACTATTTTTTCCCCGCAGAATAAATTTTGTAGATCTTTTCTTTTAAATTCTAATTCAGTATTAAAGTTATTGCATTTATTCTTCTAACTCTAAATAAACTTAGTAAAAATTATCATATAACAGAAGTAATACTCCTGTATTAATGTAATAAAAGGCGACAATTTGTTTCTCCAGTTACATAGTAATCATAAGTAAGTATGTACACGTCAAACGTTTACATTAATTCTCTATGACTACAAGAATAAATCGTGAGAACCCACGCTTCCTTGTTTTTACTAAAGAGTGCCACTTTTTAAGCCTTCTGCACATGCGCAGTTGCCCACTCAAGTTTGTAATTACTGCTATCTAGTACTTGATATTAGTGAGGCGTATAACTGTGAGAGCTGGACTAAAATAAAACTCCAAACCGTCTAAAGAGTTAAGAATTAAATTTTGGGAGTTTAAAGAAAATTTATCGTGTGAATGTTCACGCTTGTTTCTTTTCTCTTAATATGAAATTGAAGTGTCATACTTTGGCTACAGTCTACCCAGATTAAATAACAACGCTAAGTCATTTACGATTCCAGCAAGGCGTACATTTTCAATTCAAATTCACTGGAGAATTGTAGTAAAAGGAGTAGGGAATGTTTTCCTTAAGATTGTGTGTACGTTTTACGGTTTCACTGGACAAAATCTAAACTGCAGGAAATGCAACGTAGAAACCATGGAAACCAAGGAAACATGCCTTGACATGCAGATAATAATTCTCTCAGTTACCCAGTTAACAAAATGTACGAGATAAGACTTAACTGGTTAAATTAGCCGAGTGTGAGATGCAACAGAAGAGCATCGTCTATCCAGAATCAGCCCCTACTTAATATCCAGTCACGTGCTACAATTAGTTTGTATCAGACACAGTAGCAACACTGTGGCACCATCAAGCGAGGAATACTGGGATTCTGTTCCCAGACATCCCAGATCTTCTCTCTCTCATACCAACCATCATTGCGAACGCTCATCATCCGAAAACCTTTCACACTAATACACCTAGTAATTAGGTGATATGTTGAATACGGTAAGGTACGAAAGGGCTTTTGCTTTATAGAATATTAACAAACAGCCACATCATCATTAAGCTGAAGCTTATCACCAACTCTATCATCAAGGCAAAGATCCCTCAGTTAGCTGAACACCCTTACCTCTTGCCCCGGACAACTCTACATGGAGACTAAATCAATCCAGCATTAAGGCGTCCCGTAAATTGCCAAGATCATCCCCTATGTATACTTTTACTCCTAAGTATTTATTAAATACTTTTTTTTCTTTAAACAATCAAAGAAAATGTAAAATAACTTAGAAAATTTAAGGTTAAAATTAGGACGAATGAGATTAAAAAAAGGGTAATAACTTGTGTTCAATTACTTTGTATTGGACCACCAATTGGTTTGCAGTCAATGAAAAGGTTACTGGTTACAGTAAATTTTTAAACAGTATAATTTTTACTGTTTACATTTTTTTTTTTAAATTTATACCTATAATTTCAACACATCTGTCTGAGTTCTTTAATTTTAATTTATTCAAATTTTGTACGACTTATTTTTACTGACCAAAAATTGTCCGTGTTTTGACCTAGTGACTTGTTCGGAGTAAAGGGCGGATGTTGATTTAGTGCTTATATTTGTAAGCAGGAGATACCCAGTTCGAATCCCGCGTATGTGCTTTCCGCTCATCTTTACGACGCCTAAATGATTGGTAGTTGGACTTTAAGCTCCGTCTTGAAAAATAGCCAATCATTTTACTTTAGTACTAATATATTTTTCAGGTTAATTTTGATTTTATTTGTTTCAGTCTAGTAAGTAGCTTGTAGCGTCTGTTCACGTCTTGTCGTTTCAGTCGAGTATCTGGGTTCCACCACGTGAGTCTCTTGTCAATGTACAGTCCTAAATATCGTACTACGTCCCCTGCGCCCAATGTGGAGGGGCGCATCCAGCGAATTATAAAGGCTGTGTCACACATCGCGAGCTTCAAAAGCAAAGAAATATAAAGCAAATTACGGCGGCGCAACAGCTCACTCCTGAAAATAAGGTAATCACGAGGACAGCATCAACTGATGCTAGGCAGTCGCTTCACACACCTACACATCTACCTCAAATCAGAGCAACTAGAGGAAGTCTCAACCCTGTACTCCCAGCTTCGAACACTCTAGGACTTGTAAAGCCGACTACCAGCTACGCCCAAGTAGCCAGCGCCACTATCAGGACCAAACCCATTCCCAACACTCCAATCCCAACAAATCCTACACCCCTATTTACTCCCACAACCTTACCTCCACCTGCTATATTGATCTTTCCCATCAACTAGCGTCCTTTTTAAACGATTTTAAATCCCTTATTACCCCCCTTATTTCACTCCTTACTACTTTAGTATCCCGACTTCTCACAAATCCTAACCCATGAATCCCTTATCTTCAAAGCCTCTCACAGTTCTTCTCTGGAACTCAAACGGACTGCTGACACATAAACATGAACTCGAAATATTATTGAAAGACAAAAACGTTGACGTAGCACTTATTACAGAAACTCACTTGACCGACAGACATCGTTTTCACATAAACGGTTACACTACTTACAGAACCGACAGTACAGCACTGAGAGCTCAAGGTGGTACCGCTATCCTAGCCTTACAGTTGGTGCTGGTTTTGCACCTATCAAAATTCACCGACTCCTATCAATCCACCTCAATATCGCTCCAATTTTTTCCTTTTCCTATCAGCAGTTTATTGTTCCCCTTCCTTCACAATCTATTATCCCCAAATGAGATCCCTCTTCCAATCTTTCGGTCGCAGATTTATTGCAGGAGGAGACTTCAATGCAAAACATTGGGGTAGTAGACTTGTCAATTCCCGTGGCCATCTCCTTAACAACTTAATCCTTTCCCAAGGATATTCCTTTTTCTCCCCCGACCATCCTACCTATTGGCCTTCAGACCCAAATCGTGCTTAATCGACCTCAATATCCCTTTTGTCAATGACCTAATCCAGTCTCGCTTCCTTAATTTCCATAATAGCCTAAACATACATCCTAATCCCACCGCACAAGCCTTATCCTCAGCAACCCATCCCGACAGTCCTCCACGACGCCTGAAACGGCGTTGGCCCCGTGACCTTTTACCTATTTCCTAAACTTCCTTCCAACCCCTAGAGAGTTCCAGCATTGGCTGGCCCCTCTCAGCATGCCTTCCCGATTGTGGCGCTGGGTCCTCGGATGAAGCCTACAATCTGTGCATAACTAAATTATGATCTCATTTACTGGATGTATATGTATACAGGTTGTAAATAAATAAATATATACAATAAAAAAAAAAAATTATTTTATTTGTTTCAGTCTAGTAAGTAGCTTGTAGCGTCTGTTCACGTCTTGTCGTTTCAGTCGAGTATCTGGGTTCCACCAGGTGAGTCTCTTGTCAATGTACAGTCCTAAATATCGTACTAGGTCAGCTGGAGGAATCATTACACCGTTCAATCGAACTGGTGGACTCGCAGATTTTCGTAAAGCAAACGTAATGTGCACTGATTTTTTGTTCATTAATTTTTATTGATTAATGATTTCGAGAAAATTTAAATGGATTTGAATGTTCTGATTGGCTTAGACCAGTCAATTTTCCCGAAAACATTTTCTCATTTATTTGAGATCCTGAACACTATTTTGCCCAGATTTCAAAAACTATTTGAAGTAGTTTGTCATGGAAAATTATATTTTATGATAGTTTAAAATAGTGACGGTTAGTCTAACCTCTAAAATGGATTTTCATTTTCCTAGGAAACTAATGCTAAATCCAAGAAAATTCGTAGAAAACTTTTGGAAATGTGTTCCGAATAGATTTTCCGTTTTATTCATTTTATTTTTTTTTGGCTGTCATCATAAATACTTCCGGAAGTACTTGTATATATATATAAAAAAAGAAGAAGGAAATAAATAAAACGGAAAATTTGCAGAAAAATTTATGCATGAACAGGATGAAAGCGGAAGGAAGGAAGCGAGACAAAGGAACTATAAAATGTATAACGTGTAGACGTCTGTATCATACACATATACTACTACGACACATACATCCCACCGACAGAAGGGGGAGAACTTTTTCAATATACAATAACATGCATAGTTTAGTTGAGATCAGGAAGTGACAAGTACTGCCACTACAACAAAGAAATAAAAGAAAAAATTCCCTAGTGTTTTGCTTAAAAGTTGGGGGGAAAAAATATATATATACGACACACGTGTAAATTTGGCAGTAGACCGGGTTGTTGCAAAACAAAATTACAGATATATTGGAGGGGGGCATTTGCCCAATATTTTAAAGAAATTTGGGAATTTAGTATTTTTATTTGAAAAAAAAAAAATTTATCAAATTTGGGTGTTTTTCAAAGTTACGCTATTTCATGCTTTCTCTTTTGACGAACAACCAGTTATACAATTTTAATAACTCTTCCAATGGTGATGAAAAAAAGAATTATGATCACGCTAAATTTTAGAAAATTAAGTTTTTATCGATGTTTTCATCGATGTTTTATTTATTTATTTACAACCTGTACATATACATAAACGATACATCAAGTAAGTGTGTTCTTAATTGAGTTAGGCACAGATAGTAACCGATAACGCCAGAAAACATAAAAAAAAATCCACAAAATCGCTTTGAATGATCGAAAAGTGAAGTTGCGTGAGTTAGCTGACATCGTAAAGATATCAAAAGAACGTGTTGGTTTTATATTGCATGAGCAATTTGACTATGAGAAAGCTCTGTTCAAAGTGGGTGCCACGTTTCCTCACTGTTGACCAAAAACAAGAACGTGTTGATGATTCTGAGCAGTGTTTGGCCATGTTTAAACGTAACAAACTGGAATTTTTGCGTCGATATGTGACAATGGTAGAAACATGGATCCATCACTTCACTCCGGAATCAAAACGATAGTCATCTGAGTGGAAAGCAACTGGTGAAGCTCACTCTAAAGCGGCCGAAAGCACAACAATCGGCTGGAAAGGTTATGGCCTCGGTATTTTGGGATGTGCGTGGTGTTAATATTCTTCGACTATCTTGAGAAGGGAAATAACATCAACAGTGAATATTATATAGCGTTATTGGTGCGTTTGAAAAGGCCGAAATTGCAAAGAAACGACCGCATATATGGCAAAGAAAAAAAATTTTGTTTCATCAAGTCAACGCACCGTGTCACAAGCCAATCAAAACAATGGCAAAACTACATGAATTGAACTTCGAATTGCTCCCCACATCCACCGTATTCGCCAGATTTGGCTCCCAGCGACTACTGGCTAGAAAAAAAAAAATGCTCACCGGTAAGAAATTTCACTAGAATGAAGAGGTTATCGCTGAAACTGATGCCTATTTTGAGGCAAAAAGATAAATCGTTCTACAAAAAGTGGTATTGAAATGTTAGAGCGGCGCTGGAATGATTGCGTTGTTCTTGATGGAAATTACGTTGATGGATAAAGCTAATTTTGAAAAAAAAAAACAAACGTGTTTTCTTTGTTATGCCCGGGACTTTTCCTAGAGGATCCAGCGCCACAATCGGGAAGGCATGCTGAGAGGGGTGCCAGCAAATGCTGGAACTCTCTAGAGGTTGGAAGGAAGTTTAGGAAATTGGTAAAAGGTCGCCGGGGCCAACTTCTTTTCAGGTGTCATGGAGGACTGTCAGGATGGGTTGTTGTGGATAAGGCTTGTGCTGTGGGGATTAGGATCTAAGGTTTAGGCTATTATGGAAATTAAGGAAGCCGAGAATATAAACTGCTCCACAAAAAAAGTGGCGCAATTTGAAAGAAGCGTTTATTTTTTGTTTTATCACATTTTGGGGAAAGATTATTAGTTTTAATTATTTTCATAAACTGTCAGGGAACAATTAATCGAAACAAGGTCCTAAGTTTCGTGTAAATAGAGAAGCAATTCCTCGTTTAATCCCCTTCGGTCTTTTTGTGTAAACAACAACGTGAACTTTACCTCAACAGTAAATAAATTTATTGACCTCTACAGTTGCGTTTCGACTTTTTTCATGCTGAAAACATTGCAAATTCTCAGAAAATGGTGATTACTGCAGAGCAAGTGGCCTGTATTATTGCATTAGTTGAGGATGGACTGATTCAGCGGTACGCAGCACGAACGTTAGGGTTGCCTGAGACCACCGTCCGTAGAGTCATCCATCGTTACCGGGAGACAGGCCTCTGCACTCGCAGGCATGGTTCGGGTCGACCAAGAGCCACAGAAGCACTTGATGACCGATTTATTAGAATTCACACTCTGAGAAATCGTACATCAACTGCTTCTGAGACAGCTCAAACACTGCTTACTGTTCATGGAGTTTCAGTCAGTGCCGAAACTGTACGAAGAAGGCTCGCTGAAATGAATTTACGCTCTAGGAAGCAAGCCACAGGACCATTGCTCACCGTAGACCACCGGAGAGCCTGTCTAGAGTTCGCTAGGGAACACCGCAACTGGTCTGAGAACGATTGGAGAAACGTTCTCTCTTCAGACGAGTCCCGTTTTGCTCTCTATGCACCTGATGGGAGGCGACGAGTTTACCAAAGGCATGGGAAGTGCTACGCTCCGTGCAATATTTCTGGTAGATTACCATTCGGAGGTGGTTCAGTGTTGGTGTGGGCTGGGATTTCTATGGAGGCTAAGACTGAGCCCCAAGTGTTCAACAGGGCAACCTTGAATGCAGATTTTTATGTGAGGGAAATTTTGCAGCAATATGTGATACCCTATGCACCATTTATTAGGGAGAATTTTATTTTTATGCAAGATAATGCCCGACCACACACTGCCGCCTGTGTTGTTCAATATCTACAGGATACTAGCATTCGTGTTTTGAGGTGGCCAGCACGCAGCCCGGATTTAAACCCTATTGAACATCTTTGGGATGAGCTGGGTAGGCGATTAAGATGGAGTAATAATCCTCCCAGGAGCTTAGAAGAGTTGCGAGGTGCTCTGGTGGAGATATGGGAGGAATTAACACAAGATTTCGTGAGAAATTTAATAAGGAGTATGCCGAGGAGATTGGCTGCAGTAATGCGAGCAATACACGTCACTAAAATTCTTTTTCTCTTTTTTTAATCGGAAGAAATACATTTTTTTTTAAACTCATTTTTTGCCGAGAAGTACTTTTTTGTTAAATTAAAGGTTTTCATTTCTTTTAGATCATTTCTTATTTTATTTTAGCCTTCCCGTAACATTATACTTCTTATATTTGCTAACTAAAATAAAATGTAGAACAAAAAAGTTACAGAGGAAAAAAAATAACGCATTTTTAAAGTGCGCCACTTTTTTTTGTGGAGCAGTGTATTAGGTCATTGACAAAAGGGGATATTGAGGTCTGTGTGGAGAGTTAAATTGGATACATAAAATAAGGAGCGTTGACTAAATGCCGAAGGCCTTTAGATTGAAAGGATTGGATTCTTTGGATGTTCGAAGGTTTCTATGAAATCTCTTCTCTTTATAGCAGCTTCTCCTTACTGGTTTTTTGCCCCCTCCACCGAGAAAAATTTTTTTGATGACGTTCAATAAACACCGGAAAATACCGTGTTCAGAACAAAAAAAAAAAAAAAAAGGATTGATGAAAAACCATAATGGTGGCAACGAATTTATTTTATTTTTCCAATCCACAGAATTGGCAAATAAAGAGGGGATGAATCTCTTTCAGTTAGTGTGGTAGAACAAATATAGCAAATCCAATAACGGTTTAACCTAACACGACGTCCTTTTTTAAACTAAATTTCTAAGGAGTATTCTCGAAACACGTAAGACACATGCCTGTGTGAGCTACCAAAAGGCTGTTAAGAGTGAGGTTCCAATAGGAACCTCACTCTTTGTCCCCAAGAGTTGTGCCAATAGGAGTACCACAGTAAGTGAAACAGGTTGAGAATGATTCGCACACTAAGTACTACCTATAGTGTGACCAGTATTTCCAGCTCTGAGGGATGGGAATTAGGAGTATGCCTGGTAGTGACGTCACAACAAATGGCTCTCTCTCACTCGGATGACCTCACTTTTAGTATCCCTCCTCCGTCATTACCTCTTTGTCGCCAGGCTATCCAAAACACAAGCTCACGCACACATATGACGTCATAAAGGGCTCAACTTTTATCCTCTAAAAAAAAAAATTGTATATATATATATATATATATCGCGCACATACGTACAAACAAACGTACATAACTCCACCCATTACAGAAGGATGATCTGGTTCCGACTGTTCGTATCACTCATTCACTCACTCAAACCCTATTACAATTAAATTTAAACCCTTTTTTTTTTCTGAGTGTGTGTGTTATTATTATACCCAGAGTCCAGGTATATGTACGTACGTACGTACAGACACTCTTGGCCAACAATTACCTTTCTGTGACGTGTGGACACACCCCACACGTACGCACAAAAATACTGAGCCAACCCTTTTTCTTTTTTTCTTTTTTGTCACTCTATCCCCCACCCTAACTGTAGTACAATATTTGGTGCAAACAATCCCGTCAAATACACAAACGCTCTCGTCGCACACCATCCCAGAGCTTAGGTAGTATGAACTGGGACGGAAGTAAAGTTTTGTCATACAATACTGTAACTCACAAATCATTTTTTTTTTTTTTTTAGTTTCTTTTTTGTTTTTGATTTTTTTGTTTAGTTTCTTCTTTCCCATTCTGTTCGTCCTTTTCTCTTGCATCAACATATTTTTTTTTAAAAACCTTTCAAAAACAAAATCTCTCTTCTCTTCTTAAGACGGATTCTTTTTTGTTTTTCATTTTTACGTTATTTTATTTCAGATTATTTCCTTCCGTTACAATTAGAGAATACATCAGGCGTTTCACAAATATTTGGGGGTATACATGAATTCACATACCAGATCCAGATCAGAATACAAACCAGCAATACATCTTAGCATTGCGGGTCTAGTCTCTTAACCGCCTTACATACTTTACTATAAATTTCTCATATTAACCATTAAATAAAATCCAAGGCCTCATCGAACCCACTAAACCAACAGTACATCTTAGCATTGCGGGTCTAGTCTCTTAACCGCCTTGCATACTTTACTATAAATTTCTCATATTAACCATTAAATAAAATCCAAGGCCTAGACCAAGAATCGAACCCACTAAACCAACAATACATCTTAGCATTGCGGGTCTAGTCTCTTAACCGCCTAGCATACTTAACTATGAATATTAACCATTAAATAAAATCCAAGGCCTAGACCGAGGGGAATCGAACCCACTAAACCAACAATACATCTTAGCATTGCGGGTCTAGTCTCTTAACCGCCTAACATACTTTACTATAAATTTCTCATATTAACCATTAAATGAAATCCAAGGCCTAGACCGAGGGGAATCGAACCCACTAAACCAACAATAAATCTAAGCATTGCGGGTCTAGTCTCTTAACTGCTCGGCTACCGTGGCCCTTTAAAAAAAGTAAATAATAAGTAAAAAAAGTAAAGTAAAAAAAAAAAAGTAAAGTAATCGCCTATTTTTTCAGGCGGGGCTTAACGTCCAACTACCATTTACTAGGTGTCGTGGACGGAGGCGAATAGCAATGTACTTTACTATTTCTCATTAACCATTAAATAAAATCCAAGGCCAAGACCGGGAATCGAACCCAGTACCATAATGCATGTTAGCTTTGCAGGTCTCGCCTCTTAACCCGCTCGGCTACCGTGGCGCCCAATAATAAGTATTATACAAGGTTATAAAAATAGACAGTATAAACAATGTAGTAAATCGTCATTTATTCTTTTAAGTCTTTTATCTAGCTACCACCAATCTTGAAGAATTCTAAACTTGTCTGTGTTACTAGAAGTAGGTAAGTAGAGACAGGTAGTTCAGAGTTCATTAATGTACTGTCCACGGTCTTCAGCGAGAACTATATAGGATTTAAGAAGCATTTTTTGCGCGAGCCTGTGTGAAGGAATTAGTGCGGAGATATGGTAGGTACTTATAGTGAATAACGTGTTGCAAAAAGTTGGTACAGAGTCGGGTGAATAAATGTTTTGTGTGCGTGTGTGTGTGTGTGTGTCTCTTGTTTACAAATGGTTAAATAGAAGTAGAGGAACTGTGAGTAGATTGTAACAAGAAGAAACAAAACAAAACTCGTAACTGATGTTGATGAAGGTAAGGAGAAGACGTAGAGAGAGAAGTAGTTGTGGAGGTATTACTGCTATAGAGTAAGGCTTTAAGACTGAACGAGCGTATAGAAAAGTGGCGTAGAATAGGCTACTAGCGTGGAAGTGTGTGGACTAGATGTACGACGGCGACACTCTTTAGATACAAGTGAGGCATATACAGAAGAGGTTTTGTACACGACGAGGCTTCTCTTTAAATCACTTCTAGAACCTCGCCTATTTACTGGTGAGGTGGAGTGGGGGGTTGAAGAAGCCCGTCCAAAGAGCAACCACTGAACAAGAAACAACCTGGGGACTAAGCGAGTGGTGCCGCCGTCATGTACTTCAGACTCTTCTCTGTACTTCCAATTGAACCCTTCTATAGTTCGCTCTTTCTCTATCCACCCTCAACTTCTTGCAGACAATCTCCGAGGAGCAGACAAGCCACTTCAACAAAAACACACTTCATGCACCTACACATTCAAACACCCCCCACCGGGACACAAAACTATATTCCACTCCCTGTCTTCATAATGAACTTCCTGTTTAATCACGCCCATTAAACACCTTTGCTCTACCGCCAACATCATCGCCATCATCAAATCCATTGCAGCATATTGCCGCCTCCACCACTTTCAAAGCTATAGTCATCCCCCCGACCACCTTTTATAATCTCCTGTGTCTACATCAAGTGGCTCCTTAAAATTTCTAAAGCTCGCAGGCTTAACACATTTTCTCCCGCCACCACTTATGCTTTTATAAACACATACACTATTTGTTTGTGTTTACAATTATAGATGGAACAATTAATGATATCTAAAAAAGCACTTTTTAATCTTTAATTTATCCTCTCAAATTGAGAGTCTCAATGCTATATGCATATTTTTATTATTAAATTACATTAGTAATTATTTTATTATAAAAATTCATTAAAAGTTCTCAATTGAAGGTACATCGTTAAATTATACTTTAGAAATAAAAGTAGGCACGGTAGCCGAGCGGTTAAGAGACTAGACCCGCAATGCTAAGATGTATTGTTGGTTTAGTGGGCTCGATTCCCGGTGCCTAGACCTTGTATTTTATTTAATGGTTAATAAAAGAAATTTATAGTAAAATATGTTTGCTAGTCGCCTCCGTCCACGACACCTACTTTGTGATAGTTGGACGTAAAGCCTCTCTGAAAAAATAGGCGATTATTTCACTTTTTATCTTAGAAATGAATTATTATTACTAATATTATTTATTTGATATTAACCGTTGTAAACTTTTCGCTCTCGTATTCTGCTGTAAGACGAATTCAAGACTGAAATTTCGTTCTAACTCCGAGATTCAAATTACGACAGTAACGAATCAATTCTAACTTCCTCTTAATTCTATTTGTGTATGTGTTTGTGAAAATTATTTAGAATAAAGAGAATCAGAATGAAGATGAATCAGAAGAATAATATTTGAAATGGAGTGACGATGTAATAAATAAAATAAATTTTAAAAATCTACAGGTAAATTTAGAAAGAAACTTGTAAGGGAAATCTTCATAAGATTTTCTATTTCGAAAAATTAATATGTGATTTTTTTTTTTACAAGGAAATTTAGGAGAGAATAAAATTCTTCCGTGTATTTTACTTACGCATATTTAAAATTACGTATATTTAGAATTTACGTATATTTAGGATTTATTTAGAAAACGTACGTATATTTAGAATGAAATGATTCGATATCAAAGCAAACAGAGAAGAGACTGTGGTTTAGGGCACATTGCTTTGTGACTGTACAAGACAAGTATAGCTTTTTCATGTAAACAGGATACCACAAACGCACCATATTCCCTTTGTAGTTACCCAGACGTGCAACATATAATTAAATTACTACCATACTTCCCTCTTCTTTACTTGAGGCAACCCTACACTGGAAGGAAGGAAGGAAGCATGAAGCCGAGAAGACGGAGGCAGTAAGAATGAGAAGGAGGCTAAAAAAAAGCCTATTTTCTGAACTTCGGGGCGCATCCTGATAAAAAAACGTGGAAAGCGTTGAGTGAAATAAGAGGGACTAAAGGAGACAGAGGTTACAAGTACTGTTATCTCCTTAGTAGCATCATTCCACGTGTAGGATGTGTTGCCAAGTGGATGCTATGCATGTTTGTGGAGTTCATGTCTTGCAACAAACCCCTCGCAACCACTCCCAAGTTACCAATCTAGTCCAGTTCCTATAGCTTTTCTTGCTCTTCATACTGTTCGTACACACCACATGTACGGTATACCATACTTAACTCGACAGATAACTCTTTACCTACACACAGCCAGAACTATGCTCTCCCAACTTAACTGTGTCCAAGAGTGAGCTGCTACAGTTACTTGTCCTACCCCCCGCTTCACCCACCCCCAAACCAAGCTATCACCACCCAAAGTGGAAAGCTTCCCTTACCAAGGTGGGGGGAAGGGTCCTTATCTATCCTGTCACACTTGCTTAAACACTCGAAGACTTTGGAGCCGTACTACAAGGTGGTAGGGGAGGCGAACCTTATCTTTGGAACATTGGCTTCGCCCCGGCCCCCAACTCTCATACTCTGTCACTTTCCCTCACTCTGACGACGGCCTGCATTTGATGCTGAAAGTGTTGATGCTTATATCAGCCACTACAACAGTCACTCCTGCTTTGTAGCCTTCGGCACCTAGTATCACTGATCACCACATTCCCTCGTCTAGATGGTCTTCAGTGTTAATACTCTCACGCGGTCCAATAATTTAGTGTCATTAAATGGAAAGAAATTTATTAAAAAAATATATATATTCTACTATCTCTGTCTACCATGCACTTCCAATAAATTTATCTAATATTTCAAAATTGTGTTAGAATAGATAATAAGGGAAGGGATAATGATATTAAGGAGATGCTGGGTTCGAATCCAGCTACTGGCACTTAGATTTTCTTTCCCTAAAAGCTTCTTTACAGCTCACTGACAGGTGATGGACAATGCTATCTGGAACTAAAGAACACTGCCTAGAGGCTTGGCAGTGCCCAGAAAAAAAGCTCAGAGCGCCAATTTATTTTAGCCTTTTGAACAGGATTAAGCCTGTTTTGTTAAGACTTAATTCTGAAGAAAGGGAACAAAACAAATCTCTGTAAGAGAGTAGACCAATATTTTACACTCAATGAGTAATGTCGCGTTTTCTCTTCATGAAGTTTCGACTGAAATTTCAAGTTGGAAAGTTAACCCAGGTTTTGTTGTTATTAAAGTTGTAGTAATTGCCTATTTTTTTTCAGACGAGCTTTACGTCCAACTACCAATTAGGTGTCGAGGACGGAGGCGACTAGCAAACATACTTTACTATAAACTCATATTAACCATTAAATAAAATCCAAGGCCTAGACACCGGGAATCGAACCTACTAAACCAGCAATACATCTTAGCATTGCGGGTCTAGTCTCTTAACCGCTCGGCTACGACATAATTTAAATATATTTTGTTATAAAAATAATAATATATTTAATATTAAATATATGTACCGTTTTGTACACGAAGAAGTGGAGGAGGTAAGATTTTGTTATGGATACAAAGTTCTGGACACTTCAGAATTTCATTAAGAGCTTTTGTCAGAAATATTTACCTCGAACTCCAGTTCAAATAACATTTCGATTAGCGAAGTGTAAATAGGGGGCTGGTTCTATCCCCTTAGGGAGGGCAGGGGTCAGCTGGTATCCCCTCCCGGTCTGCTCCTCGTCCTGCTCCACAACCTACTCTGTATTTCTGACTACTACCAACCACTACTAATACAACACTCTGTAACATTGGGTTGGTGCTTTAAATTAGAACGGGACCAATCGTACTGGTAGTTGTTCCACACGGCCTGCTTTATCGATCTCTTCTCTCGCTTCCCATTCTATCTCTCCACCTCCCTCTTCAAGTGCTTCTCTCTCTCTCTCTCTCTCTCTCTCATCGAAATTCGCACACATTTGTGTATACGATCAATTTCACTTTCACTAAATGGCACAGGAAAAGCACCAGTGAAAGCACAATTTCACTGTCATTACAAGAGAAATACATATGTAGGCTACAATTTCCATGCTTTTGGCACTCAGCTGCTAGATTGAATATGTTGAAAATAATAAGTATTCAATAAAAAAATCGTATACAATTTTTTAAATAGACTTGAAATCATTGGTAATATGTGTTTTTCTGCTTCAATATTTATTGTCCAGTCGCACAGCCTTCTTTTTGGCGATCACTTTATCTTCCCACCATCTGTTTTACGCCTTTTCCGGCGTTTCCTTGTTCCCGCCAAACTCTTCTATAGCCTCGCATCTATCGACGTTCGTTACACACAATGAGTGATGTCGCGTTTTCTGTTCATGAATTTTCGACTGAAATTTCAACTTGGAAAGTTAACCCAGTTTTTGTTGTAATTAAAGTCGTAGTAATTACCTATTTTTTTTCAGACGAGCTTTACGTCTAACTACCAATTAGGTGTCGTGGACGGAGTCGACTAGCAAACTTACTTTACTGTAAATTTCTTTTATTAACCATTAAATAAAATCCAAGGCCTAAGAACGGGAATCGAACCCACTAAACCAACAATACATCTTAGCATTGCGGGTCTAGCCTCTTAACCGCCTAACATACTTTACTATAAATTTATCATATTAACTATTAAATAAAATCCAAGACTTAGACCAGGGGAATCGAACCCACTAAACCAACAATACATTTTAGCATTGCGGGTCTAGCCTCTTAACCGCCTAACATACTTTACTATAAATTTATCATATTAACCATTAAATAAAATCAGTTCAGCTCAGTTGTTTCCTCAGGCAAGACAACAAGACAGTGCATTTTGTTCGTCTGCTATGGGTGAGAAGAACGACCGAAGAAGCCCGAGAAGATGCGAGGCTACAGAAGTTTGGCGGGAAAAAAGTAGAGTGCGGGAAACAGATGGTGGGAAGATAATAAGTTAACCGCCAAAAGAAGGCCGTACAACTAAACAATATTATTAATCATCAAGGTTTGGGGGGGGACGTATATTTCGAACTCTTTATCTCTTGCGTAATGTTTAAACTGTTTAGTATTTAGGCGCCGGCTAAAGAAGATTGAATAAGGACTTATCTCACAGTGAATATTTGTGGTAATTCTCCACTTGCTAGAATGAGGGGTATCATCGGAACAACTAGGAAGGAGGAGAAGAGGGAATGAGCATAAAGGTAGAGTCCTTATACCCGATTATAGCCCCCCCCATTTTCTTGGGATATCCTAGACAGTTAGATTAGTCACCAGATTCTCAGAGGGTACTGTAACAAAACCAGAATCTTTCAAGATAATCCTCCTCCGAGTTATATAAAAAAAAAAAACCCAAGGGACCTCAGAATGAATATTTGCAGGATAAATTCGAAATTGAAATAATGACGTTGAAAAAATAAAATAAAAACTAAATGAACGTAATTAATAGCAAAAGTGGCCATTTAAATGAAGAGAATGTTTAAAATATAAATTAATAAAGAAAATTTGGAACATAAAGACTCAGGAGATAAGTGGCCCAGGAAATGGTCTTCTACTTTTTCCATTTCTTTATTTTCATCTCTTTTGACTTGTAATGGGCTAGTAGGCTTGGGTACACACTAATTACGATTTTGAGTGGCTGTCCTAGAAGGATGTCGAGCCTGTAAGTGTGGACCAGGCCAATGAAAGGACGGTCCTAGAGGTTGAATGAGAGAGAGAGAGAGAGAGAGAGAGAGAGAGAGAGAGAGAAAGAAGAAAAAAGAAAAAGAAGGAAACCTACTTGAATATGACAGACCGAGTGGTGACGACGCTTTCCTCGAGGTCTCAAGTATGTTTTTTCCCGCCGACTCACTATAAATGGCCCGCACTTAGCCCGTCGCACTCACTCCTAGGCCATTCACAGTCTCACTTAGTAATTGCCACCTCAACATTAACATTTATTTCATTCAAAAACACTCCTTTGCCACACTCTACTAAAGGGTCGTTCATTTTTTTTTAAGGCAAATTGTTCTTACATCATCAAAGGGTTCATTTATTACGTCAAGTATCAAAGAACACTTGAAAAAAAAAAAAATGTACTACTAACTCTTCATAAAACATAAACAAGACGTCACTATCTTTTTCTTCTCACTTCCGCTTTATCTACCAAGCAAGAGGAAGTATTGTAATCGCGCTAATATTGGTTTTAGGCTTTTTTTTTTTTACAGAAAAAAAAAATTCGCTTTGAGGGCACACCTGTTTAAGAAAAGGTGACTATAAACTGGTTTTTTGAATCAAATATAAACCGAAATTGAAAAATCAAAAATGGAAAATAAAATTTCCAAAAACTGATAGCTTAACTGATAGACTGAAAACAACCATTTGTATACAATATTAGTCTCTATATACTGGTGAAATATGAACTTTTACTATGCATTAGTTTAGGAGTTATAGACAGGTAAACTTTTCAAGTTTCTAAACACACCCTAAAATTAACAACTCGATTTCTCGTTCCACATACATCGGATCTTTATGAAAACTTAACCATTTGTAGACAATATAAATGCTACCCACAAAATTTTCAATTCTGCTTCCCTAAAAGCATTTTTCCGTTTATAACGGACTGATTCTCCGGTTTTATGTTTTTCTTTCATTCATTTTCCTCGCTGTGTTTTTTTTCCTTACCATTCATTCACTAGTTCTCTCTCTCTCTCTCTCTCCACTTTCAATTCAATTAACCAAAGTAAATATTTTGATTGGATGATTACTTTAATTTGTCTTCTTTTTTTTTCTTTTTGTTTAGTCTACCAATAAGAAATGAAAATAAAATACTATTTCCTTTTCTAATTTTAAAAAGTTGGTATCCAATAATGTCTGTGCTTTTTTTTTATTAGAAAGGGATGAAGAAGGAGAGATGAATGTTGATAAAGAAGGGGTATACTGAGAGAGGGTTTTGAACCTGTCTCAAAAACGAATCGGGAGCAACACTATCTTGTGTTTTAGGGTATGTGAGAGAGATAGAGAGTGGGATTGAGGGAACGATTGGCCTTATTATGCTCTCCTGTCTGCACAAGAAAAATCAATCATCCTATGTTCAGAGCAAAGAAAACTGATGTCCTATTCTTCGTCCAGAAATTGCTAACGCTGATCTTCATGGATCGCGTACGTGTGAAACATGCATTTATACACATATTTGTGGGTGTAGTGGTGTAGAACGTGGAAAAATTATATTATTTAGGGTACTTTAGGAAAAATTCAATTATTGAATGAATTGTTTTCCCCTTTAAATTGTAACTAAAGGAGCGGGATAGATTTGGGAGTATTTTATCCCAGATCTAAAAACAACCAATAAAAAGAAACAAGGATATACTGTATACTGTTCAAATCACAGCTGTTCCTCTAAGTTTTACACTGAATTCCAGAGCAGCCATTTTTAACTAATCACGTTTTAGGAGAAAATTAAGATATCTCATTACTGTGAGTGATAAGGAAAAAAAAGAAAGAAAATATCTACACCTACACTTTTTACACAGGAAAACGCACAGGGAGGTGGAAAAATCTTCTAAACAGGTTTAAGAAAAAGTCAACTTTATGTTGTTGTTTCGTAATCGGAAAACTTGGCGAAATGTTTTATGAGATTGACTGTGGGGAGAGGTGAAGGAAAGGAAAAGTCTTTTTCCTTTTTTTCTATTTTTTTTTTATTTCATTGTCCATGGCAATAAAAACATAACCCATAAACCGGAAAAGCCTAGTATTATATCGGCCATTTGTAGCCCACAGGAAGTGAGTGGCCTCCCTAAACTCGTTCGCAACCATTTATGCTTTTTACTCCTGTATAGCCTTTTTTCTCATAATTTCTTTAGTAACTATAGAAACAAGACCTTGCCCTTTTTCCTGTTTTTTTTTTGTTTTGTCTTCCTCTTCATGTTTCTTATTTGGGAATGATTCTATCCAGGGGGCTTAACTAAATAAAGTAGACTGGAACTTATTTCCTATTTTCTAAAAGTGCATTTCTCCCCTAATGCACATCAATTTCAAAGAGAAATTATTTATTTGTTTTATTAAAATAATAATTTACGGACTGTTCAGACAGATATTTCAGTCAAAACTCCTCCGACAGATAGTTGACTAACCTCACTCTTTACAATGACCTCAACTTCCCATTCGTACAACACCAACTCGCCAAGACAAAATACCAAAAATCCCATACTGCTCTCTCCACTTGCACTAAATCCTCTTGTACAGTCTCTCGCCTCCTTTGACATCCCCTAACAATCCTACTCGCCGACTGAATCGCCATTGGCCCTGCAACTTCCTTGCAGTCTGAAGACCATAAACACCATTATTCTCCTATAGAGAGTGCTACCACTGGGTAGTTTCTCTCCTCCTGCCTTTCACGCACCCATTTATCTTTCATTCTTCCTTATTACTTACTGTATATTTGTATATACAGATTGTTGTGAGACCTGAAAAGCTAATATGTATTGTGGTACTGGGTTCGATTCCCGGTCTTAGGCCTTGGATTTTATTTAATGTATAATATGAGAAATTTATAGTAAAGTATGTTAGGCGGTTAAGAGACTAGACCCGCAATACTAAGATGTATTGTTGGTTTAGTAGGGTTCGATTCCCCTAGTCCAAGGCCTTGGATTTTATTTAATGGTTAATAAGAGAAATTTATAGTAAAGTATGTTGGGCGGTTAAGAGACTAGACCCGCAAAGCTAAGATGTATTGTTGGTTTAGTGGGTTCGATTCCCGGTGTCTAGGGCCTTGGATTTTATTTAATGGTTAATAAAAGGAATCTACAGTATGTTTGTAAGTATGTTTGCTAGTCGCATCCGTCCACATACTCACATCTAATAGGTAGTTGGACGTAAAGCCTGTCTGAAAAATTAGGCATTACTTTTTTTTATACAGATTGTAAATAACTAAATCAATTTAAAATAATAATAATTTGTAATTTTTTTCTTATTCTTACAAAGACAGAACCATCTATTTTCTAATAACAAAAAGAATAAGCTATCCCTTTTATTTTATTGATCTAATATCTTTAAAACAATTTATCAGCATCAAATGTGTTGCCAAACTTTCGAAACTACGTCATTCAATTTGAACCAATTTTTTTCTGTCCTTATTTCTTACTATTTAAGGAAAATAATTCAAACCAAAAATATTACTTAATAAAACTGCTTATTGCATCTTAATAGAAAATAGTTTAGAACTATCAATACTTATCGACAAACGATCGTAACTTACAAAATAAACTAACCTGAACAGACCTAGGGATTAGCTGCTTAGAATTTCAATCCTTACAATCCCAAATCCTTGGGAAAAATCACCTTAATGCTCCTCATTATATCCCCCAATAAAACTCTTCATAATGATCTATCCATTGCTTTCGTATCCAATCTGACAGGATTCTGCTATCTTGGATTCCACAACTCCTTTATCCTATCTTCACACAATCCTCTTGTTACAACAGCTTTCAAGCTTAAACTTACCAAAGCTTAACTCTCTGTTAGATGATTGAAGCGCCAGCGGCCTCAAAGATCATCTTCACTAATTCCAAAACGCCATGAAGTGGATAACACTGTGTATTTTCATCAATTTTTACTGTAGCAAATAAATAAATGGATGATTTAAAATAAATAAATAAATTCTAGAAACTATTCAATCAATTACATTTCCGGTTGCCCAGTTAAGTAATTGCCTATATATTCGCTGGTATAGGTACTTTTCGAGAATATTAAGTCTTAGATCTTACTGGATATTTTCTCCAAGATGTTCGCGGGGTAATAGCGTACACGTAGCCCAAAGACTTCTTATTCAACCGCTACGTTCTCGGTTATTACCGCTGATAACTCCACTTTCAGTTCCGCTAAAAAAAAAAGAAGAGAAATCTAATACTTCCCAATTTGAAAAATTCCAGCCTAGCATAACTTCAATAAACTAAGCGGTTTTTAACATCTATCATATCGTCATCATTTCTTGTAAGGATTTTTCCTTTTTAATGAAGTCACATCCTCGGAGAATTTATTCCTACCATGTACGTTGCCCCCATGTACGTTGTAAATCCATTGGATTTTATCCATCCATCAAAAATACCTCCCTTCCTTCTGCTCTAAACTTCTCCTTCTTTCTATTCACCTCCATTTCTCTGCCCAATACAAGCCCCACTTATTACACTTTATTGGATACGAGGAAAGTATTTTTCACTTAATCTCAAAACATTCAACGAATTGTCTCACGTATGCAATGAGTTCTCTTAAAATTCAACGAGGATGGATAAAGTTCTATCTAATATTAACCACGGCTTACTAAATAATGGGTCCAATATAAATAAAGTAAAAGGGGGTTTCTACTAAATTTTCTACATTACGTGTTTTTTTAATATTGTTTTGAAAATATTTTATAGAGAAAATATATATATATTTTTTTAATGTCCCATCTAAAAGGAAGTATTGAGAAATGGTTTTGAGTTTTCTGTTTCCGCTAAAAACTAGTAACTTTATTTATTTTTTAATTTTTTATTTATTATTTTTTTTGGCATTGGCTTCCGCCATACAGCCAGCATCGTCTAGGTGCTTATCACTAGAATATCACTCATTCTCCATTCTTACTTATATATACATTCGCTTCACTCATTCATCCCTCTACTATATACAACAAACTTACTACTAATGGATGGATCAGTACTCTATATTCCTGCCATCCTTACAGCTTGAACTGAAATTAAAATCACCGTAATCCTTCTCTAATCTATTTTTTTCCATTCATTCTAATCGGCTATAACTTTTAAATACATTCATATTTCTTTGCTAGCTCTGCTATAGATTTAAGCACATAGATGTTGGGTGGAGAATATTATGACTTCGTAGCGAAATGGTGCAACTAAATACCTGTATAAGACGTCAACTACAAAACGTGGACATATCATTATTATATTGTCTTGAAATCCTCCTCCTCATTGCAATCTACGCAAAGAGGAGAAGGCCTTATATTTTTTTATTCTATTAATTTATTTATTTAAAATACAAATTTAAGGACTTTACAAACATTTCAGTCGAAACTACTCCTATAGATAGCTGACGCTCCTTTCTACGTCACTAACCACACTCTTAACAACGACCTAAACATCCCCATTCGTACAACACCAACTCGCCAAGACTAAATATCAAAAATTCCATACTGCTCTCTCTAGTTGCACTAATCCTCTTATACTGTCTCTCGCCTCCTCTGACATTCCCCAACAATCCTACTCGCCGACTAAATCGCCAGTGGCCCTGCGACTTTCTTGCAGTCTGAAGACGTAAACGTCATTAATTGAGCAGAAGGACTTTTGCGGTCATTTTTTTTTTTTTTTTCAAGATTTTTTACGTAAATTTAACAAAAACTTAACGAAACAAAACTATAACCATTATTCATCTCAGTTCTTGAATAGTCTTTAAATTAGAGTTTTCGACTCAGGAGTGGAGCTACCATCCGTCTCAGATACTCAGAGAGTATCTAGAGTAATAGAATGATATTTTGGACAGCTTAACCTCCAAAGTGTCCCATGTGCGCTGGAACCAGTTGTTGAGCATGCTAGTCGTTAATTTGAAGCGTTTACTGTTGGGGAGATGGACTCTTCTAGATGCTATCTTGGCCACAGCTTCCCCTAACAGGTGTTGAACCAGACACTCTATGATCCTCTCCGTCCACAATTTCAATCTTCTCTAACCACTGAGCTCCATTTAATACCAGAGAAACTTATTGATACTAGTAATATTATTATTAATTAATAATTAAGTCCATGTATTAATAACTATAATAGTATAACTTGACTTTGTGTCACACTTTAAATATTTATAGTTACCATTAAGCACATTAGTAAGTCGGAAGGAACTGAGAATATGAGGTAAGAGGGCCTTTTAAAGCCTGGAGTAGCTACGAAACCGACTACAGCTTCCTTAATGCAAGACAAAGGTAGCTGAAATATGGGTAGAATGGTTTGGAGTTCACAGAGAATATAGATGGGCATTGGGTAGTGTGGGTTAGAGCAAACGCGGGTGCGTTCTTGGTGATGAGTATGCAGCATCCAGTATTCAGCCATCCTCAGGAATTCCCAAGATCTCTCTCTCTCTCTCTCTCTCTCTCTGTCTCTAAGAGAAGAACTACGCATGGAATGGACCGGCTTACCAACCTAGCCTTTTGCTCGCTTCATTCGCACAGCATCACTCCTAGATGCTGCCCTACCATTTTACTCAGTGTCTCTCTCTATAAGGAGGTTATTACGCACGGCCAAAAACCCTGTTATCTCTCAGGGCATTCTTCCGTCACCCATTCTCTCCGATTATGTGCTGTATCCGCCATGGAATTCTCCAGCGTCGTCAAAATCTTCATTAATAAAGGCAGCCAGGCTGAAACCTTGTCTGGAACTGGAAAATGGTAAAAATTTCCCGGCAACCCACGACCAAAACCACCAGAAATATTTAAAACAACTATTTCTAAACTTCTAACAACTGGGACAATTTTCAAATTGAATTTTATAATCGCTTAAATTTTTGCGTAAAATTTTGTAACTGTAACAAATATAATATTTTTACTTTAGATGAAAATTAGCTTACCATACCTTAAATGGGTTATCTTAATTTTTAAAGCAGTATTCCGACACCTTTATTTTTGAGTGTCAGTACTGAAAGCTTAAGATGAGCTTGGAGTTTCTTAAGAAGAAGGAGTAGTTTTGTGATTGGAGGGACAGAATTGGGATCAAGTTGGAACCTTATAAAGTACCGGCAGGTCTGGTCTAGTCTGTCCATTGTAGTCTTTAGTTAGAGAGTGATTTTTAGAGCGTATGTACAGAAGACGGTAACGAATTCTGGGTTCCGAGCGTTTGTACCAAATTGCATTCAATATTGCATATATTACCGGATCTCAACAACTCAACTAAGCAGATCTGCCGGTTACAAATTAGACTATTATGTTCAGTAGTATACGGTAGCCACGGTAACCGAGCAGTTAGAGGCGTGACCTGCAAAGCTAATACGTATTGTGGTACTGGGTTCGATTCCCGGTCTCTTAGCCTTGGATTTTATTAAATGGTTAATATGAGAAATTTACAGTAAAGTATGTTAGGCGGTTAAGAGGCTAGACCCGCAATACTAAGATGTATTGTTGGTTTAGTGGGTTCGATTCCCCCGGTCTAGGCCTTGGATTTTATTTAATGGTTAATATGAGAAATTTATAGTAAAGAGTGTTAGGCGGTTAAGATACTAGACCCGCAATGCTAAGATGTATTGTTGGTTTGGTGGGTTCGATTCCCAGTGTTTAGCCCTTGGATTTTATTTAATGATTAATAGGAGAAATTTATAGTAAAGTATGTTTGCTAGTAGCCTCTGTCTACAACACCTAATTGGTAGTTGGACGTAAAGTCTGCCTGAAAAAATAGGCAATTACTTTACTTTACTTGATTACCGGTACACTAATGTGTACTTATCTAAATAAGTTAGCGTATAAAGTTTCTAATCAATGAAGAGAGTAAATTAAATCCGAAAAAAATGAGATACCACAGAGTTGTAGGGAATCATAGGGAATCTCAGAGACTTTGTAGAACCTAGAAACAGAATGTAGAAGACTATGGCTCCAGACAAGTATGTTCTAGGCACTATCAAGTGCGCACAGCCGGCCAGTAAATCACTGGAGGTGGCAAACTCTCCAGTCTGCCGCCTGCCTATAAAAAACAATTATACCACCGCCTCTTTTTTTTTCTTTTTTTTTTTTACCCACTAATGTTTTTTAAAAGTTCATTTAGTGCCTCTAAAAAATCTAAACGGAAAATTGCTTTAAAATTTCCACTACAGATGCTGCACATTATTTTAGGTTAAAGTAGAATTAAGTGCACTTAATCAACAAAGTGTATATTGCAACAGTTTTTTCACCTTTCCAACAATCCTCCTCGTCGCTTGAAGCGGAAGTGGCCTAGAGATCTATTGTCATTAAATAATTGTGAAAGTGTTTCTTTCACCAATGGGTGATCACTCTAACATGTCTTTCAAGTGAACTGAACCAGTAACTATAGATTTACTTGATACAACATTTGTTCTAGTTGTAAATATGGCTAAAAAAGTGAAAGTGAAAAAGTTTACCATCTAACTGCTATAACTTATCAGAGATTATAGTTACCATTAACTCCACTAGTTACGATAATATCTGCAGGATACGTTGATACCTTCACTAACACTAACCCCCAAGAATATCAATTGTCTCTTTTTATGGTTATATAGAATACTTTTCTGTTTTTTTTTTTTTTTTTTTTTTAGCCATGTAAACCTAGCAGGTAAGAGGTAGCAGGTGTTTTACACCGTCTCCAGTGTGTACTTTATTAAGAGGTCGTCCTAAGGTAAAAGGGGTTTTTGCCTCTAAGAAAGGTTACACTGCTGAGGTAGGCGAAAGTGTTAGGTGTTAGGGAGGCCATAATATATACATGTGTATATAGTGTATTAGTTTTGGAGCGTTAGGATGCGGGTGCATTAGATGAATATAACCCTGCTAGTTTGGGTTGGAGGCGTTGAATGTGGGAAGAGAATCTTCTCCTATCAAGCGTCTCCCACCACCACCCATCGTATTTCCCCTTCGAGAACACCCCACTAATACAGGACATGGGGCTTGTGTATAGTATATAAAATGGGAGTGAACTGTTGTACCCATGGGTGTGCTAGCTTCTCATTAGATAAAGGCACACCTTGCCAAAGACCACTCTCTACGATCTTCATCCTCTTCTATATATTGACAGCGGACGCTTTCCGTCTACGGTAATATCACTTTCTCCAAAATGTCTGCTACTAAACTATATATTTCCCCCCCCCTCTCACCCCTTCCAAAATTAGAAAAACCTCTAACGCAACCTACTTAGGTGCCATTTCAAAATAAGATACAGGTTTCCTAGTCTATAGAATATCAGTTAACATTAAAAGCATTGCTACAATTTTTTTGGAATTTGTGGAAAATTGGTTCACTGAAAAAAACTACATTACAAGATGGATTCCTGATTCCTCCCCCACCACAAAAATGGCTCCTTTGGACTCAAGAGAAGGGTTAACCTCAACCATTAAATATACAGCCACTTTTTTTTAAAAAACTGAAACACGCTGACCAATCACAAATCGACGCAATCATCCATAACTTGTACTGCATACATATTGGCTGATTCATTACCCCTACTTCCCCCCCACAATTAAAACATGTTTTTTTTTTTTTTGCTGAGCTCCTCTCACATTATGTTCCTCTAATAAAAATTGTCATTTTTAGACAGTAATTTTTTTTTTTAGAAGTCATCAATTTTTCATTTATTTGTTTGTTTTTTTTTGAATACGTTCTTCAAATTTATTATTTATTAAACAAATTTAAAGCAATAGTTATTTATTTAAGAAGTGTGGAAAGTAGTACTTTTCCTCACGCGAGGCAGGGTTTGCACGCACGAGCGAGCGAAGCGAGGCGAGTGCAAGTGCAAATTGCTGAGTGTGAGGAAAATACTTTACACTCGAGTTAAATATTATATTTTTTCTGCAACCATTAGGGTTATTAACTAAAAAAATTAAAAATTTCATTTTTACAGTCTACAAAAAGTAATTTATTTATTATAAACATTTATTGTTATATTACAATTATTTACATTACTCATTATTACATTTTCTGCTGTTTCTTTTATTGATGGAGTGTTTTCTAAACAGGAATCGCAAGAATCCATTTTAAATTTCTATAAGGTAACACTATAACCTTTTTAACTGTTATAATTAAAAATATCTAATTATTAAAATATTATTTTTATTTCTATATTTCTTTCAATGTTTATTTTATTTTTTAATATTCGTTTTTTAATTATTTAGTTACGTTAAATAAGCTTATTAAAGTTTTACAGAAAATATTTAATAACAAAACTTCTTATATCAAGGTAGCACAATAAAGTTTTTCCACTCACTAGTGAGGAAAGTGACACTAATGGGAATTTTTCCCCACTAGTGTGGGAAGTTGGGCATTACACAGCTGATTTTAATTGAGTAATGAGAACTTCCCTACATGGTTGCAGAAAAATTAAATTTGTTTTTATAATGTATATGGTCTCAAAACTGACGAATCATATGAGAGAGAGGAAATTTTGTAAAAATTTTCTTCGTTTGTCGTAATGAAAATTCTCTTTACTCGGCTGACCAATAGAATCCGTTTTCCCCATTATTTATTTGCTTTTTACTTTCGGTTGGTGGCTAATATAATAAGAAACCTACAGTCATGGATAAATTTATATCACGTATTGCTTTTTAAAAACTTATTCTATTCCAGAAAATACTTTTTACTGGATAATTGGATTATGAACATTTTTGGTTTCCCTTTACAAGAGTTATTTTAGTATAATACACGATCTTGTCGCCTATATAATATTAAGGTGGATTACAGATATTCATATAGAATAGAGTTATAAACAACTTATCCTACACTATGATACTGAAACCTACCTGGACTTACGGGAATGCAACTTTGGGGCTCAGCCAAAGCTTCCAATATCTACGAGAGTCCAAATCCTTCCGGGCAAAAAAACACTCCGTAGAATCGCTAATGCTCCCCCCTTATTTTGTAACAAACTCTTGCACCAAGATTTCCTTGTTCCCATATGTTTCAGAAACTGTAAGATCCCGTTACGTTAAATTCTATACTTCAATTTACCTCACATCCCTAATCCTCTTGTAGTTGAACTTACTACTCTACCAGGAAATCCTACCAGGCGGCTTGAAGCGCAGGTGGGGCCACGCGATGTTCTAACTGAAATAAGTGCCAGCGGAATGATTAGTGAACTATACTTCTTTGGGAGTTTCACCAATGGGTGAATTCTCCCCTCACGTATTTATGTATTTATTCTATGTATCATGTTATATCAGCATCAATTGTTGCAGAATTATACTGCAGCAGTTGAGAAAATTAAGTAAAAAAAAAAGGCAAGAATTTTTCATTTAAAGTAACTCGAAAGATTTTTCTTTTTTTCATTAATGGTACGATTTTACAAACTATAATGTTAGTACGAGATTAAATTATAGTTCGATAACAATCATTTCTTATATTAATTAATATTAATATTATTACTCGTATTATATTAATTTAACTGGGTCAAAATAGACACTTTTCATCACTTTTACTTGAATTTATTTGTAAAAATAATTACGTAATTGTTTTCAACTTCATTAACACCTTTGTAAATCCCAAACATTCAGGAAGTTAGTTGAATAGAAATAGTTTTACGTGCGAGAATGTTGTTAACTAACTGGCAAACACTATAAGATAGTATGAAGATCTTTTAGTTCACACTATTACGTTGACTTATTTTCCTTGTAAGTTTATAGTGACATTTGTTAAAGCTAGCCTCCCCCCCATCTTATTGGTCGTTTGGCTTGGCTCCAACAAGTTACTTACTCTTACTTAGTTACTTACTTTGTTAGTTATTGGCTGTTTCCTTCTAGCCCAGACTACTTACTAGAACTATGTGAATGACTGTTCACTTCATGTGACCTAATTCTTAAAGCATTCCCTCTCTCTTTCTCTTTCTCTCCAGCATTTTTCTGTCTCACTTTAACGTCCTTCCTACACACTCTCTATCGACTATACGTCAAGAGACTGGATATTGAATCACACCAAAAATTTATTACTAACTCAAATAATAATTAAATTTAAACGAATACAGAGAGAAATCTTAGCTTAATTAATACGAGAGTCGTTTGAAAAGTCCGTGCAAAGTCAGAGAGATAGCACCACTGGCGCGTATCGAGGTTATGTTTAGTTAGTAGCATCTCTTGGAAGAACACACACCAAGTTTCAGCCAGATCGGTCTATTTCTTTGTGTTTGGCATTCGTTTGAATCGAGGAAGTCGAGTGATTTTCAAAAAATGGACGAAAAAGAATTTCGTGTGTTGATTAAACACTACTTTATGAAAGGCAAAACGCCTCAGGAGACTAAAGAGAAGCTTGATAAACATTATGGTGACTCTGCACCTTCGATTAGAACAGTTTATAAGTGGTTTCAAAATTTTCGGAGTGGCCATATGGGCACAAGTGACGCTGAACGTTCTGGACGCTCTGTTGAGGTTACTACTCCAGAAATCATTGATAAAATCCATGATATGGTGATGGATGATAGAAGAGTGAAAGGTGCGTGAGATTGCTAGTGCTGTGGGCATCTCGAATGAACGGGTACATAATATTTTGCATCAACATTTGGACCATGACAAAGCTATCCGCAAGATGGGTACCGCGATTGCTCACGCTTGACCAAAAACGAAATCGTGTGAAGTGTTGCAAGGACGGTTTGCAGCTATTCCAGAAGAATCCGCAGGACTTTAAGCATCGTTTCGTCACTGTGGATGAAACATGGATACATCACTACACTCCTGAGACCAAAGAACAATCTAAACAATGGGTTACCAAGGGGGAATCTGCGCCAAAAAAGGCGAAGACCGTTCCTTCGGCCGGAAAGATTATGGCGACTGTCTTTTGGGATTCGCAAGGAATAATCCTCATCGACTATCTGGAAAAGGGTAAAACTATTACAGGTGCATATTATTCATCGTTATTGGACCGTTTGAAAAATCGAGCTGCAAGAAAAACGCCCACGATTGGCCCACAAAAAAGTCCTTTTCCATCACGACAACGCACCAGCTCACACCTCAGCAGTTGTGGTCGCAAAATTAATGGAAATAGGGTTCCAACTCGTTTCACATCCCCCCTATTCTCCAGACTTGGCTCCCTCGGACTACTATGTGTTCCCCAATGGCTGGCGGGAAAAAGATTTTATTCAAACGAGGAGGTGATTGCAGAAACGAATGGCTATTTTTCAGACTTGGACAAATCCTATTATTCGGAAGGGATCAACAAAGTAGAGCAGCGTTGGACCAAGTGTATAAACCTAAAAGGAGACTATGTTGAAAAATAAAAAAGGTTTACCCCAAAAAATTAAGTAGTTTTTATTTTTGCACGGACTTTTCAAACGACCCTCGTATAAAAGAATTTATCATACTAGAACTTGGAACAAAATAAAGTTTTACAAGGACCAAGTTACTCTGGTGACCACCTAACAGACACAGCTATACTGGCACTCCAATCTAAGTATGTAGATATGTATTGTCAATAAATAAATATTATTATTTTTTTTAATAATTTAAGGCGCGTCAACATGTAAGGTTATTGGCGCCCGGAGCTTTTCCCAGTGCTCTCTCGTTACAGACAACACTGTGCCCATCACCGGCAGTGAGCTGTAAGAAGCTCCTAGGAAGAGAAAATCTAAGGGTCAGCTGCTGGATATTACTATTATTATTATTACACGACACGGTAAGTTCCGAAAACATTTTCACAGGGTTTTTAATTAACCTGGAAATGGAAGAAACGTCATCCTAAAGCTTGTTTGATCTCATTGTCAACGCGAGGTGGGAATATTTAGCGATATGGAGATCATTTCGCCCAGAAAAAGAAAAGAAAAAAACCAAAGAACGGAGTAGAAGATTCTGGATACTTTAAAGATGGGTATACCTTGACCTATTAGCAATCTAACAGCATGATAAATATTAGATCTCTTTGAATGCGATGCCTTGGAACTGTGCCGTGATCAAATTTGGCAATTAATGTTACGGAAAACTTTTATTACTTTGCGCATGCCCAAAGAATTTTTGTATTGTTTTGTTTTGAAGCCTTTCTATAGCAAACAATTGGAGCGGCCTAATGCGCATGACTCAAACTGTTAGAAAACATGGATTCGATCGCTAACTGCTCTAACCAATCAAAAATCAATTTGATATTGGTTCTAATTGTAACAGTGCGTCCAATTCGAACACTACGCATACATTATATAGTCACAAACCAATCAGAAATTCTGATAGAAAAGACCCAATAATAATGAATAAACAAATTTAAGAACCTCCATGTGAATAACATATTCTCATTCAGTGGAACAAAAACTCACTTCCTGTGAAAAATCTCAATTATAAATATTTGGATGATCCCTTTTCTCAACTTACGAAAATAATTAAGTCTCTAAGAATCAAAAACAACAAACAAAATACGCAAAGTTTTTGTGACTTATTCAATCAAATTGTCAAATCCAGTGTTAACCTATTAATTGGACTGGCTCCTGGTGGGAAACACACTATCCCCCACAGGTAACCCGCTTAGAACGGCGGAAGTGGGAACTCAGCATAGAGATCCCATTTAAATATTCTATGGACTAATCTTGATAATGGAATGACATCCGGGATTCTGTGGTTTACTATAGACCACAGTATCCTGTTCAATATTTTCACCACCCAGCTTTCATCTACTTCAGGCTTGTTGGTGAAATGTTGCGTATTGGAAAAAGTTAAATCAATTCTAGAAAATATTTGGTCCATAGATGAATTGTAGGCCCCCTTTTATCTAAAAAAGAAAGAACGAATCTCAAAAACTGAAACTTCAGTCTTTAATTTTGGTACTCGCATGGGACTTGATAGTAACTTAGCGAAAACTTTTTTCAACGGAAGTAACACTTGACGGAACTATTTTGTTTTTATTTATTTATGGCGCGTAAACATGTACGGTTATTTCCATCAATTTGTGGCACTGGCCACTTTGTTGTAGCGTGCATTTTACTTCCACAGATCCGGTTTTATAATTATATCTAAACTAGATAAAACGGACTTTGTAAAGCTAGAAACATAGAGGTGTGGCGAGCAAAGCGGCGATAATAGTTGCTTCAAATCAGAGAGAGAGCGACGAGCAACGAGCAAAGCAGTCGCATGCACATAGTGACCGAGTTTAGTAGCGTTTCTCCTTTCGACGAGACAAGATGGAGGAATTATTTCAATTCGAAAATTCTTCCTAGAAAATTTGGTATTTACAGCAGCTTAGAAGCTGGAGCTGCAGTGTTCATGGCATAAACAGGATTAGATATGAACTTGTGAATTCCATCACTTGTACCAACAACTTCGGGAGCATCCTGGCAAGTTTCGTTCGTATTTTCGAATGTCTATTTCAACATTTGGCTACATACTAACCAGTGTTGAAGGCATGTTAATCAAGGAAAAGGACAAATTTCCAATGTTAACCCCATTAATCCAGTCCCATTTCTTATCCAACACAAATCGGTTGTGATGTAGAAGATCCTTTTGGTCCCACAGAGGTTTCTTTAACAAAAACTACACCAATAAATGCAGCAATATCCCATTTTAACCTTTGCAAATTGAGCGCGATGAGAGCGAAGAAATCAAACATGTCATAACGCTTTGCTCCACTCTCTCTTGGTAGCGTTGCTCTATCTTCGCTTTGCTCCCCACTATGCGCGGTCCCATATGCTAACTTGTGTTTGTTTTCGTCGCTTTGCTCTTCGCTATCATCGCCGCTTTGCTCGCCGCCTAACTCTACATTAAACTTTTGGTTTCCCAATAAATTCATCAATAGTATGAAGTAAATAACTAAGTGATTGATAATTTTTATGATTAATAACAAAAAAAAAAAATGAAGGTTATATTAACGGAAAAACAAATACGATAGGAGCTATGCGGATAAAATTGTGGTCACGTGATGTATAAAGTATAACCGACGACAGCCATTTAAAAAAGTCTATATATATGTATATAAAGTTAGACCCGCATTCTTCCATTCCTCTGCATGTATCGTCCCTTAAGTCATGCCGCGCCTTCCTTCTCTATTCCACTCCTTGCATGTCGATTTAAGCCAGAACGCCGGCAGTGGTCTTTTGCGGGGCAGGGCAGGCAGGCAGGCGTGTGGTTCTCTAATGTCTGCTGCGGCGGCCCTGCTGCTCTCCAGGGATATGGGTAAGCTGTGTGTAAGAAGAGAGAGAGAGATAGAGATAGAGATGCGCCCAGATTATGGGAGGAGGACGCGGGCAAAGTACAGCGAGCGGCAGCTTTTCCGCGGGTAACCTCTTCCCACTTCCGGTCACGTCATGACCTCGATTTCCTCTACAATTTCACCATTGCCTCTCTCTCTCTCTCTCACCCTTGGCTCCCCCTCAACCCCACCACAAAACCCAGGAATCCTCTTCTCCTTTTTTTTCGCCCCCTCTCAGAGATCCAAAATAAAGTAAAAAAAAAATATTCCATGTTTATATTACAAATTTTAAACCAACGGAATACAGTTTACATTTTCTATGTATCCGATTTAGTTACCATATATGGAGTAAACATTCCCAAATTCTCGAGATTATAACTTAAGGGGTTATTGGCAGTCAGAAATTTGAAAAAAACGATTTTTTTAAAAAAAATTTATATTAAAGTATAGTATCTCAGGAAGGCGCCACGGTAGCCGAGCGGTTAGAGGCGAGACCTGCGAAGCTAATATGTATTGTGTTACTGGGTTCGATTCCCGGTCTTAGGGCCTTGGATTTTATTTAATGGTTAATAAAAGAAGTTTACGAGTACAGTAAAGTATGTTTGCTAATCGCCTCCGTCCACGACACCTAATTGGTAGTTGGACGTTAAGCCCCGCCTGAAAAAAATAGGCGATTACTTTACTAGTATCTCAGAAATGTTGTCCTAAAATTTCAAGTCGATCCGAGCAAAATTGTAAGAGTGAAAGTGTTTACAAGCCCCGACCGTTCGAATTACCATCGCTGAGCACAGAGCTCAACTTGCTACGCGGGAGGCAAGAATCCTACGCAGACAGCAGAAATCGGAAAACTTACGACATTTTGGAAGACATGGAGGACTTATTTTATGGGCCTGGAATCTATGACACTGTGTAAGTTGAAAAAAAAGATTATCCAGGTTTTATTCACAAACCTTTAACCGGTGAAAACTTTAAACGCGTTTTTCTCAAAACTACGTTTTCAAAGTCGGTGGACACGATATCTCAAAATCTACTGCACCGATCTTTTTGAAATTTTACGTATTTCTTTTACACATATTAAAATCGTACTTGGACGAAGGAATTTTTTTTTTCAATGAATGGAACTTGTTTTACAAACATAAAATGGTCAATTTTTTTTAGTGAAAATCGTGAATCAAACTTAAAAGTTGTCCCAAAAATTCAATTTTTTTTCTAAATCCTTCGGCCAAGTACGAGATAAAGTCATCTACTAACGAAATCTTTTCGAAATTTTGATTTCAGATGACCCAGTCTCAAGATATCATGTCCACGAGAGGGTTGCATTTTTTTGACGTGTTGCATTAAAATATTCGCCATTAGTACAATTATTATTAATTTGTAACGAAAAAATTACAATAAGTTCTTTAAACATGGACTGATATGACGCAAAAGTTCCCGAATAAAAAAGTAAACACGTTTTTCCCCCAAAAAAATTTGAAAAAATGACTTTTTTGGCGCCTCTGACTGCCTATAACCCCTTAAACCATTTTTTTCAAACTTCCAATTTCGAAACTTATTACTTTGAATACACCCTTTTCTCGTAACACCGAAATACCCCTCAGAACCCCCCAAAAATAATTTTTCTTAAAATTTTGATCGTTAATTTTCCGCCAGATCTCTTCGGCTGGAAAGCAATCTGCGATTTTTTTTTTAGTTATCGATATATTTAATTCTCATACCTACAAACTTCCTTCTGCCCACCCCCCCAAAAAAATAATTCTTTTTTTTTTAGCTCCGTAAACTAAAAACCGGATATGTTCGGTCGTGACCGGGGAACATCGGCCAGTTTGGCTAGCTTCCGATTCTCGCGAGTCAGCCTCGCGCCCGCGCTAATTTCCTTCTTCCTATTTCTTTACGCTAACTAAGTTATTATTTTACACCTTCTATCTATCTCAACTTGATGTTTCCGTTTCTAATGCGAAATACGTCACTACCTATAGCTTCTATTTCCTTTCACCGTTGTTTGTATGTCTATATTCTAGACCCTTTGCCCCACTACTTCCTTTTGGACCATGTGGTCACCCTTCCTGTTAAATCAGTTCTCTGCTTCAGACGCTTCACCGATAATCACGCTTTACCGCATCTCAGCCCGCTACGCTTCACTTCCGCTGACACCTAGCAGTTCGCATCATCCGCATCTAAACGCATCTTTACGTTATAGCTTCACGTATATTCATCCGCACCTAGTGCATATATTGCACTATTATCTTTCCATAGATAGATAGATTAAACTAGGGCCTACGCCACTGCGACCCCTTTGGATCTAGTGTTACTTTTCCATCATCCGCATCTAGTCCATTGATTGCACTATTACCCTTCCCTCAACCGCATCCCGCATCTAGTGCACTTATTGCACCATTCCCCTTTGCTCTTCCGCTTACCAGATACGCTTCTCTGAGCCTGAGCCCAAATATTGCCTACCTTTCTCAGAGTTCAACTCACACAAACATATAAACACGTTTCCGCTCCACAGCTTCCTTTCCCTTCTCATCGCTTCTCAGGCGTCTTGTCAACCTACCTCACGCACATCGCTTCTTGCACCAAAGGGTAAGTAACTTCCCCTTTTTCTTCTATACACTTATTCATTTCTTTCATTTTTCTTTGTTCACTATTATTTCTTACAGCGCCCACTTGGGTATTTTACGAGCACCACGCATCTGGGTGTAGGCGTCTTCGCGCGCCTACAGGATACTTTCGGTAATTTAAAATTTAGCTTCATAAGAATATCTTTTTCCCATCAAAGTAAGAGAAAGCCGTCAGTAAAAGCACATCAGATTTTTCTTTTTTTAAATATATTCTAGCAGCGACTGTTTCCTTTAAAAATCTCAGCTAGATCCTCCAGTGCTGGATAATATCTTTTGATTTAATCCTGTTGTAGCATGCATGTTTATTCTATCCCTGATTGGTTCCGAACTTGCATCCATCATCAGAGGTAGAATAATCAGTTTAGTGTTCATGTTCATGTTTCCGTCTCGTACTACACTTGCTGATGATCATCGAAAATCCGAAACCGGATACAGGGATACAATAAACGAAAAAAAAAATTATCAACTATATTTTGACATATTAAATTATAGATGATCGACAATAAATTTGGGGGTTAGAATTTCACGTATAAGTTAACATATGATTTAGAACTGTTTTTGGAAATAAAGCGAGGATATGTGTAGTTTGAATAGGGGATGTAAGCACGAGGATGGTTAGGGATAGGGAACTCAATGATGATGTCTAGTTTAATAGTTGGGAAATTAATGTGTTGGCTTGAAGGGTGTATGGAAGTATAACACAAATACATGTGCGTTCTATGTAATTTATTTATGTAGTAAATACAGGATATTGTATTATATGGGAAGATATAATAGTTTAGGGAAATGGGTGATGTAGAGTTTGAAGTGGGACGTTATGTACAGAAAGCTGATTGAGGAATAGGGTGTATGAAATTGGAGGCAGTAGGAAAGGGAAGATAGACTCTACAACGGAGGCGGCAGCGGGGATGTAGACTGTTCTAGACTGTTAGCAAGGTGTGTAAAGGTAATGGCAACGCACAGTTCCACACACCCCCCAACCAACCAATAGTAACATTAAACAATCGGTTTTGGTCCGGGGGAAACATAATTTATGTTGACAAGTGTGGTTTGCCGAGAGGGAGGAATTACATAGTGTCAATGTTCGTTTTCAGTCCCTAGTACCCATTGTCGAGCGACTAGTCCCCCTCCAACAACCCCTCCTCCTTAAACTAAATAGTTAAACGTCCATATAATAACTAAATTATATATGTAGTACATATAGTGTTTTGTATGCCTGAATGATGTACACAATGTCTAAACAGGTAGAAGTTGAATTTGAATGCGCCTTAGGAATCGCATTTAGTTACAAGTTCTAATCTAAGATCTAGAGTGCCAAGATCACATCGTAGACACGAAAAGTAAACAACAAGAGAGTGTCAAGATCACAGTATAGCACGGTGCCTTTTAACCCTTTTTCAGTGTCCTCCTAAGTCTTTAAAAAAATGAATAAATCATAAAAATTGGTTAACTAACACATAATGACGATTCTCAAAAAAGTCTTTGTGATCTCAAAAGAGTCTTTGGGTCGATCGTGGAAAAAAAAATTGTGCTGCTGGTTAACTCCAGGGCCGCTAATTGTGACCATAGTCAGCTTTTTAGACACGAAAAGTAAGCCAAGATCACATCGTAGATACGGAAAGCAACTACAAGGTAGTACCAAGAGTACATCGTAGACTCATACTACAAGGGAGTGCCAAGATCACATCGTAGATACGAACAGCAACTACAAGATAGTACCAAGAGCACATCGTAGACACGAAAAGCAACTACAAAGTAGAACCAACAGCACATCATAGAGACGAAAAGTATACTACAAGGGAGTGTCAACATCACAAAGTCTTCGTAGCTTGAAATGCACTAAAGGGCCGATCGTGCAAAAAAAATTGTGCTACTGGTTAACTCCAGGGCCGCTATTGTGACCATAGTCAGCTTTTTAGACACGAAAAGTAAACTACAAGAGAATGTTAAGGTCACGAAAAACAACTACAAGAGAGTGTACAACAGCAAATCGGCGCAGATAACAGCTATTATTCCAGTGGCACCAGGACAAGACTCTGCGGAGTGTGGGGGGTTTATGAGAAGAGGTTTAGGCTTGTCAAGGAAGATTGCAAGAAGATTCCTATTCTTCCTGCAAAGCACCTACTAAAAGAGGAGTTACAAGCTAAATGTAAAATAAAATCAACTTGTTACCTCTTACAGCACTGTTCACCTGATTAATTCAACATGTCTCACTGTTCTTACCTGAAAAAAATAAAAGTAAAAATTAATTAACCTGTTTGAGCTCCTATTTAAAATATTTAAAATTAAAATTATTATTCTAAATGACTGATAAAATTTTCAACTTCCGCAATTAACTGTGTTACATGATAACAGAATACCAGGATTGTTGGACAACAGAAGGTGTTATCATAATTATCGTTATCACTTATTATTGGTTAGATAATAATTGGTCGCTAGAGCTATCAATCTCCTTGGAGGATTATCTAGTTTGCAGAAGAAGATGATATTATTGTTTGATTAAGAGATTAGAATGAGCTGCTGTAGTGGAAGGAAATTTAAGAAGAGTTTGACGAAAAGAGATTTTGTGATTGTTATGGCTAGTGTGGTTAGATGCAAATGACAAAACACAAAACGGAGCAATAAGAATTTCCCGTTGAATATTTGCATGCAATGATTGGGAGTTGACTTTGAGTGTTGAAACGTTTAGACGATCCCCATTCTTCGACGTCGTATGAACAAATAGTTCGCAGTAGGTATAAAGAGTCTTTTGTTATGTAGGTTAAGCTTAGATCGTTTGTCCAGTTGTCTGGCGAGAAGTTTTGTAGCGTTTAGTTAGTTTCTTGTCTTTTCCAGTCTAGTCTGGGGGATTCCATGTCAACCGTTTGCTACTAGGTACACTCTAAGGTAGCGTACTGCACACAGATGGAACAGGAGTTTGGTTCAAGAAGATGGGAGGTAGGATTTTTTCGTCTTAGAGTAAATACTATATACTTTGATTTGGGTAACGTTAGTTTTGATTCGCCATTATTTAGACGAATCTTGTAAATGGTTGTAAATGTTTTTTTAAAGCAATTCGACGCTAACATTTACATGATTGTTAAAAATAGCAGCATAAATATTTCTAGCAATATTTTAAAATAGATCCCTAATTATTACAAGGAGAAGAAGAACAACAACAATAAAGCATTTATTGAAAATGCCGTTTTTTACTCATGTTCAGACAACTTTTTTCTCGAAATCAATTAGATCTGGGTTGTTGCAAAAAAAAAAAAAAAAAATTACAGTTATAAAGGAGGATTTTCCCTATAATTTAAAGAAAATTTGGGAATTTTATCTTTTATAGAAGACGAGAAAAAAAAATATCAAAGTTGCGTTGTTTTTCAACGTTACGCTTTTTCTGTGCACTTTTTTGACGATCAATCTTTATACTCAGTTTTAATTATTTTTTTTTTTTTGTATTCTTATGTATTATAATAAAGGAATAAATAAGATGTCAGTAGGTCTAAAGAGAAATCCATAACAATCCGAAGCGAAGGTAGAAAGGAATGAAGAACGGAGCGACAGAATGACAGACAAAGACAGAAGAATGCATAAATTAGATTTCAAAGGGAAAAACTCCATTTTTCCCCCCTTAGCCCCTCTTCACCCCCCGCCCTCCGCGATGATTCTCGTTATATTTATATGAAATAGTGTACGCTTTGCTTTACTTTCTACGCTTTTCTGTATCTTCCTTTTGTTAGAACATACGTAGTTCACTGTGCGCCCACAGTCGCACAGTCAAAAAAAATTGTGGAAGTATTAGATGTCATGGAAAGATGGAAACAGGATATTACGTTCATTGTAAGTTTTCTTCCGGTTACCTGTATTAGACAGGGTTGTTTGTGAAACGTCTAAATTTTCTACTCATATCAAAAGAATTCAAATTGTGATGCTGAAGAAAAGTGGGTACAAACTTTAAAAACCTAAAAGTTTAGTTCAGACATTAGTGGTACGACTGTCGGCGAACATCGCATAATGTATGTGTGTTTGTATGTCTATTTTTCAGTACCACTTTACTCAAACCAAAAAAAAGAACCATTGGGGGCGGTACAAGAGATGTTGGAGGACGAGAAAAGCGAACGACATAAATATATTGAAGAATTTCTCCAATTCAGATGAGCCACAACAGCATCATCCACCGGGCTGACATTGATTTTTCAATTTCAACCAAACCACCACTTCACAATACACAATCATACAGGCATCGCCATGTGAATAACAAACTCTTTTTACAACATGATGATGCCTAACGCATGACAATCCTCTCACTCCACCAACAATGCCAAACAACAACAACAGCAGCAGCAAAAAAAAAAAAACTGACGATGATGTCGTCGCTTTCTAAATCCACCACAGTATGATGATGTACGGGTGGAAGTTTGATTTGAGGTCAACCTATACAAAATTTTTGCAATCATCACACCCAAAATGCTGTTCCCCAAGAAGTTTTACCCCCCCCCCCCCCCAAACCATGGACCACAAACTCCACTTTTCCCACTCTATATCTTCTCAAGTAGAAGAAGGTGTAGATTAATACCTATCGCCCCCCCCCCAAAAAACTCTTTAATAAAGAGTGGTGAAAAAAATTAAATAACGCTGTCAGCAGAGATTATTCTTCCCTAAAACTCAGCAGCATCCTACAATCATTCTAGAGCACAATAGGAACTTATGCATACCATAAAAATGTTTAAACAGGGCATCAAATTATTCCATTTTTAGCTGCAACTGGAAAAATATGGTCTGTGACTAGTTTTAATTCCATTTTAAAAATATGGCAGAAAAAGTCAATGAAATTCTTAGTTTACTACTAGCAAGTATCCTTATCTCACCTAAGAACCGCTCTAAAAGGAGCTCAGTGGTTTTTGCTAATTTTAGATTCCAACGCGGAGGTCATAGGTTCGAATCCAGCTGCTGACCCTTAATTTTTTTTTTCTCTCTCTCTACCTAGGGAGCTTCTTACAGTTCACTGTTTGGTGATGGACAGTGTTGTCAGTAGAGAGAGAGAGCACTGTCCGGAGGCTAGTTGAGCAATGCAATTTATGAATGAATTTACATGTTGATGGGAATAATTAATAATAATATAAATAATAATAATAGTAATAATAATTATAGTAATAGTAAAAATAGTGATCGGTTAAGAGGCTAGACCCGCAATGCTAAGATGTATTGTTGGTTAGTGGGTTCGATTCTCGGTGTCTAGGCCTTGGATTTTATTTAATGGTTAATAAAAGAAATTTACAGTAAAGTACGTTAGACGGTTAAAAGGCTAGACCCGCAATGCTAAGATGTATTGTTGGTTTAGTGGGTTCGATTCCCCACGGTCTAAGCCTTGGATTTTATTTAATGGTTAATAAAAGAAATTTACAGTAAAGTACGTTAGACGGTTAAAAGGCTAGACCCGCAATGCTAAGATGTATTGTTGGTTTAGTGGGTTCGATTCCCCAGGTCTAGGCCTTAGATTTTGGTATGGCCGCGTTAATGTATTAACGGTATGGTTAATGTATTAAATGTATTATAGCGGTAGATAAGGAATTATCACTTTACTGAATACATTATAGTACGTAGTTGGACGTAAAGCCTGCCTGAAAAAATAGGCACTTACTTTACTTTTACTAATAATAATAGTAATAATAATAATAATAATAATAATAATCTTTATTGTACAAAAGTTAAACTTTTTTACAAGAGTTTGTCACTATCATCTAGATTATAATAACATAATGATTTTACACACAACCTTTAAATTGAAATTAAATTTAAGGAGAAACAAAAAAGATTTTACATATCAATTTATGGAAAGGAAATTTACTTTGAAATGAACTTAAAACATACTTGAGATTACAGAAAGTGTAATACTAAAAAGTAAAAAAAAATAATAATATGAAAATAAAAAGTTAATAATATCATGAGGTTGATTATGATAAATTATTACAATATTAATGTTTGCAATGATTTAAATAAATATAATAAATATACATTTAAGTAAAAATAAAAATTATATCACTTCTTTTAGTTACAAAAAACTTATCAAAATTCCTTGGTAAAATAAAAATAAATTATTTAACTTTTCTTTTTGTTACCGTAATGAAATTTGTAGTAATTAAACTTGAACTTGATAATAATAGTAATAATAATAATAATAATAATAGTAATAATAATATTGATGATGATGGTGGAATGTTCCATGATTTCATACATTCTCTTCTCGACTAGGAGTCGATGATGTAAGTGGAGACAAATGGAATCAATTCCCAACGTCTGAGACTCCGCCCAAACTTTGCTGGCTAAGGTTTTTGCTGGACTTTCCACAGGTAAGTAACTGGAATATATGTTCTCATAAACGCGTGCGGAATACGTTCCAAAAAAAAAAAAAAAAAAAAAAAAAAAACAGGTATCAAAGGCTGCTTGCTAATGGACGAAGCAGTCGAAGTAGGAAGGAAAAAATAAAATAAAGAATAATAATATATAATAGTGCGGTACCTGCTACTGAAAAATCTATCCCCTCTTAACTTATAGAAATCTCCTAAATTTATAGATCTGTACGTGTTATACAAAAGAAAATCTATGAGACCATTTTTCATGGAAAAACAAAACAAAAAATTGGAAAAAGGGTGAAAAATATTCTTTTAATAATATAAAATTATACTTTCGGTTGAAGTATGTTTATCGCCATATCACAAAATCAGGTCTATTTGGTGATAACTAAATTGAAATATTGAGTTTCAACTTCTGGTAATTTTTTTAATAAACGGATATTTGCGATAAGAAGACAAGTTTAGAGAAAATTGTAGTATCTTAATACTTTTCCTCAATAGTAGTAAAGTAATCGCCTATTTTTTCAGGCGGGGCTTAACGTCCAACTACCAATTAGGTGTCGTGGACGGAGGCAAACATACTTTACTGTAAATTTCTTTTATTAACCATTAAATAAAATCCAAGGCATAGACCAGGGGAATCGAATCCACTAAACCAACAATACATCTTAACATTGCGGGTCTAGTCTCTTAACCGCCTAACATACTTTACTGTAAATTTCTCATAATTAACCATTAAATAGAATCCAAGGCCTAGTGACCGGGAATTGAGCCCACTAAACCAACAATACATCTTAGCATAGCGGGTCTAGTCTCTTAACTTCTCGGCTACCGTGGCGCCCTTTTCAACAGTAATACGGAAAAAATATAAAATAAAAATTTTAAAAAATTAAGAGAAACAAGACTTTATACTATACATTGAGATTAGTATTTGTGTGTACGAGTTTTCATTATAGTCAGACCTGGTGATGACGTGAGAAAGGAACGAGGAAATTGGGATAGATGATAACATAGAACCACGTTTTGGTGTGTGTGTGCATGTACGTACGTACGTATGTATGTGCAGGCGGATCTGGTGGTGGTGGTGGGGGGGGCGGGTGGGTGGGGGGTGGAAGGTATAGCCGCGCAGTGGAGATGGGAGATTTGAGTGGCTGTGGTTTTCAACGGTAATTAAGTTTAGTAGAGGAAATTGGGCACGGGAGGTTATATTGGGTCCCAGGCAATGAGCACAGCAGCTCTTCTCTTCTGAACTAAAGAGAGCGGCGGTTCCCAGGGATGCTGTGGGTGGCTGGAACAGTAGCTTGTGTGTTTCTGGTGTGGAGAATGGTGGCCTCGTAATATATATATATATGTGTGGCACTGGCAAACGCCATCCCAAGAAATTAATATCGTCACTCACTAATACAGCAATAATATTATGTGTGTATGTAGTGCTAAATATATATATATTTCTAAAAGTGTGTGTGTGTGTGTGTGTCTACGTACTAACATCATTCCCCTTATTCCAGAAATTCCCTATTATATTACACTCGCTCCGACACTATCATCAATAAAAAGAAAGAAAGAGAAAAACGAAGACGAAGCGAAGAACACCAAATATATTGAATTATGTATAGCTAGTCCCAAAGTAACGAGATGTTGCAGAGGGGTGGTTTGGCTGGATAGAGAACAGAAATCGTTCAAGATCCAATCATCACCACATCATATTCAATCCTTTACCACCCCACGCACAGCTTTAGAAAAAAACTTTTATTAATAAAATATTCTATGTATATATACTTGCTCACTACTGTACCAATTTTATACACATCAATAAAAAATATATCTGTCACTAAAAAAAAAAGTTAGATAGTGAAATGTATTTTATTTATTTATTTGGTTTAATTTTATGTTTACTCAATTCTGCGATCGTCAATTGGGCATTAAATTATCCTCAAACACAGAATTTCGAAACGTATTTTCAATATATTAACTGACACTTCCTGTAAAAAGTAAAGAATCGTAACTTGCACTGAAATAGTATTTTAGAGGAATTATAATAAGTAAATTCACTTTTTTCTATTGCATGGCGGGAGACAGTATCTTTCCTATATACACAGTTTCCAGACTCCATTTCAGGTGTTTCTCAGATCGAGGACTGATTGGAGGGTGAACTGGATGAAGCAGTACAGGAAGAGAGGCATTTGGTTTACCGATGGCTCCAAGATGGACTGTGGGACTGGGGCTGAAGTGTATAGGGTTAAACCCGAGGTACTCATTAAAAGATCTCTTGGGAGATACGCCACCGTCTTCCAGGCCGAGGTCTTTGCGATTAAAATATGTGCTGAGGAAAACCTGTGTATGGAACCTAGAAATAGGGAGTTCTGTATCTTTTCGGACAGCCAGGCTGCACTGAAGGCCATTGTTTCCTTCAGAATGACCTTTTCCCTGGTCTGGGAATGCAGAAAAATTCTAGAACTACTGGCTTGGCACAATAAAGTTCGGCTGGAATTGGTGCCGGGTCTTGTGGGGATTAAGGAGAATGAAATAGCTGATCGACTGGCCAGGAATGGAGGGGGGGCACAGAAGTGCTGGGTGATGTGTCCTGGGGTTAAACACAGCAAGAGTAGATCTCGATACCACCTTCTCTTCTTCAATCTCTTTGGAGGATTACCTGATATCGCGGAAGTGGATAGGTGACCAATTAAAGGATTAGAAAGAGCTGATGTAGAGGAAGAAACATTGAAGAACGAGTTTTCGCAAGATCTTTTACAAAAAGGGATTTTGAGGTCATCATGGATGGTGAGGTTTGAAATATAGATCGGAGCTTTAAGAAGTTTTCGAAGTATTTTTGACTGTAATGTCTAGATGCGTAGAGTGGTGGAACGGTTAGTCGATCCCCTATACTTCGATGACGTATGACGCCAAATAGGTCGCAGTAACAGTAGATATAAGAGTCTTTTGTTGTGTAGGTTAAGTTTCGAACGTTTGTCCAGTAGTCTGGCGAGAAGTTTTGTAGCGTTTGGGTAAGTTTCTTGTCTTTTCCAGTCTAGTCTGGCGGGATTCCATGTCAACCGTTTGCTTCTAGGTACAGTCCAAGGTTAGCGTACTTTGTCCACCAGTTGGTCCACCGGAGTTTTGGTCGATGAAGATGGGAGGTAGGATTTTTCGTCTGAGAATAAATACTATATATTTTGATTTGGTTCTGATTTGCCATTACTTAGCTAAGACCAATCCAGCAAGTGGTTGATGTGCGTTTGAAGAGCCTGCTAAAAGCGAAATGAGGAGGTACGATTGCAGGCTCACCAGCAAAGATAGAAAGAATGGTACCTGGATTATTCTTAGAATAGAAATTATTGGATTCATATTTCTGACCTACTAAATAGTATTTTTTCCTGATTTTAAATACAAAAAAAAAATAAATAAATAAAGAACGAATAAATTAATTAATTTTTCATTCAAAAGCGTGAATTAATCTATGCTTTCATTAATTAATTAATAAATATTAAAAAAATGTAATAATCATCTTAAAGGGTCGTGAGGATTTTTTTTTATTACTAACTTTTAAGGTTAAAAGAAGTGAACTTTGCCCTTCTATGAAAAACAGATAATTGAAAAAAAAATCAAGAAAAAAACCTTCCTTAAAAAAAATGTATACATAGTTCTGTATTAAAACTGTCCGGTAGGACAGTTGTATAAGGGTTGATCATCAAAAAGTGCACGAAAAAGTGTAACGTTGAAAAACACCCAACTTTGACAATTTTTTTCTCTTTTTCTATAAAAGATAAAATTCCCAAATTTTCTTCATAATATAGGGCAAATCCTCCTTTATGACTGTAATTTTTTTGCAACAACCTAGATTTGATAGATTTTGAGAAAAAAGATGCTGAAAATGAGCAAAAACGGCATTTTCAAAAATTGTTCTTGTTCTTGTTCTTGTTCTTGTTCTTCTTCTTCTTGTTGTTGTTGTTACCTTTTTTGTAAACAACGTAGCGCCTAAACGCGTGAACCGATTTTCATGAATGAGGTATCATTCGATTCGGAATTTTATGTAGATGTGCCTTTTGGGGGTCTCGACGCTGTACATGGAATGGGAGAGGAGTTAGCCCCTTTTATGTAAGGCCCCCTCCAAAATTATTATCATTAATTACTCTGTAAATCTTAGCCCGATTTTGATAAAATTTGGTAGGATGACAGGGTTAGGGCTCCCCTACGTAACATTAAAACGACGATCTGCTCTTACACTTGTTAAGGGGAAGTATAGCAATCGTTTCAAATTATCGAAACGTGAACCGATTTTCATGAATGAAGTGTCATTCGAATCGAAATTTTGTACAGATTTGCACTTTAAAAGTCTCGACGCTGTGCCTCATAAGGAGGGGAGTTTGCCCCACCCAGGTAAGGCCCTTTCTAAAACTATTATTACCAATATTTCTATAACGCTTAGTCCGATTTTGATAAAATTTAGCATGAAGAAGTGATCAAAGCTCCTCTACGTGGCTGTGAAGTGCCATCATGCTCTTACACGTACTAAGAGGAAGTACTGCAATCGTTAAAATTATCAATGAGTGAACCGATTTACATGAATGAATTGTCGTTCGATTCAAAATCTTTGCCTCTTTGCCTTTTAGAAAGAAGTACTGTAATCGCAGTTTATTTTTCTTACTCCTCTTAAAGGGAAGAACTGAAATCGCAGTTTAATTTTGCTATTTACGTACAAATTACCTTCCTATTTTATTCAAAATGCTTTCTCAAAAAAATTGTTATTGAGGATGGTTTGGGGACCGCAACTATAATCATTCTTTAAAAAGATCTCTCCAGTGGTAGTAACTCCGACTTAACACCTTTTCAGGTTATAATGATACAATTAAAATTTATTATTCCCAATTTTAATAAAATCTGTAAAGCAGATCATACAAAAAGGAAAATCTATCCAAAAGGTACAAAAATCTCTTTAACAAAAACTTACAGTTTAAAATGTTAAGTATAAGGGTTGATTAAACGCCAAAAGGTACACAAATCAGCAAGTACCCAACATTTCATTAATACTTCATTAATATTTAAGTAATTCTACTGCATTAATTTTCATTAATATTTTTTTGAATTTATTAGATGTTTCACAGACCCTTATGCTGGCCAGTTCATTCATTTTCTTTTTCTTTTTTTTATGATTTAAATCGCTTCAACATCTAAGGTTATTGGCGCCCGGAGCTTTTTTCAGTGCACTGCCGGCCTCCGGACAGTGTTCTCTCGTTACAGACAACACTGTCCATCACCCGGACAGTGAGCTGTAAGAAGCTCTTAGAAAGAGAAAATCTAAGGGTCTGCAGCTGGATTCGAACCCGGAACCTCCACGTGGGAATCCAATACGCTAACCGCATAGCTAATCCCTTCCCTTTGTTCATTCATAATATTTTATTTTTTTGTTCTAATTATGATAAAATTTATATTATATCTTCATAATTAAATAGGTACTTTATTTTAGCTTTATTCCAAATTATTCTTCTGATTTATCTTTATTATGCTATTTATTCTGAGTAGTCACATGTATGTACGAGTATGTACATGCACGTTAAAGTAGAAAAAGACTAAGTAGAGTCGGCTACTATTTAAATTTGAATCACGGATTTAAAACAATATTTCAGTCTAGAATTCGTCTTTCCGAAGTATTTGTGAGCACAAATAACGCGTAGGTAATATCAAGTAAATTATTCAACAATAATTATTCATTTCTCAATTGTAATTTAATGTAGTCCCTCTAATTTTACTTATAGTAAAATACTGGAATAATTATGTTAGCTGTCATAAAAATATGCATATCTTATTTATCTTATATTCCAAATATATAATACTGTGGGAAGACCTAGATTGAGAATGTAATTGAAGAAAACTATATTATTTGCGATAAAGCCAGATTAATTATTACCTATTATTACAAACGTTTGACTACAACATAAAATAACAATTACTTTAATCGAAGAATGAACTTAAACCAACGATTTTTATTTAAAAATAAAAATAAATAAATGAAATCATTGATGAATGTTGGTGTAAGCATTTTTTTAAAAAAGTTTTTGAATTTTCTAGCCTCATATTTTTTTTTTATTTTTTTTAATAAAGTTTTTCTTTTTAACCTGTGATTAATAGTTTGTTGATTAGATATTACAGTCAATCTAAGTTAAATGGTGTTCTACTTGAACAAATATTTTGTAGATTAAAATGGCCAGCATAAGGGTCTGTGAAACATCTAATAAATTCAAAAAAATATTAATGAAAATTAATGCAGTAGAATTACTTAAATATTAATGAAGTATTAATGAAATGTTGGGTACTTGCTGATTTGTGTACCTTTTGGCGTTTAATCAACCCTTATACTTAACATTTTAAACTGTAAGTTTTTGTTAAAGAGATATATATATATATACGCTATAAAACTAATTAAAAAGAAGATGAAAGAGTGGAACAGAATCCCGGATTACAACGGGAGAGGGAAGCGGAATGAATCATACTTTTGAAAAACAGATGAGAAAAAAATGAAGAAGTGGAAAACAGACAGAAAAAAAAATATATAGAACGCGGATGACCCCCACACAAAGGGATTTTCTAATCATTAGGAAAATACAGAAATAAATATCGAGGAAAAGGGAAGAAAATTTTATATTAATGCCCCCTCACTACTGATTTGTTTTAAAAAAAATATTCATTTCTAATAACCCACTGAGAAATTAAATGGCAGCCAGATGTTCTGTTTGGCAATTTAATGGGTTAATAATATTTTTGCTCTATTTATTTTTTTCTTTAATTATCTAGACATCCCCAGATGGCATGGAGTGGGAGGCCTGAAAGAAGATGGCTAAGAATGGAAAAGCATTCTTATACTAAAATACATCGCAGGATATACCCACCATTTTGGTTTGGGTCCCCCATAAGATTCTGTGGAAGAAGAAGAGAAAAGTGTGCTTAACCATGGAGGAGGTTAGGATGAAGATGTTCATCATCTGGTACCTTCAAGAAGATGGCGGAGAAGAAATAGCATCCTGAGACTGAGACTTGGAGAAGAAGCAGAAAAAGAGGGTGTCCCCTCGCTTAGAGTCGTAGGCGGGAAGTAGCAACTGTTTACATTCCATGAACGTGGTGGTCTCACGAAAAGGTAGCAAAACAGTTTCTAGTCTGGGATGGTTGCTAATCTTGGGCTAACGTAGCGGAGTTCTGGAGCGTTTTTTTCTTTGGAGGGCTGCAGCATTCTTGTCTGCACATATCCACCAAGCAGCCTTTAGAGTTTTAAACTCAATAGTCTTAAGAATTACTGAGAGCCATCATGCCGACATTGAAGTCCTATTTGCACCAGGCTCTGATGTCTATAGTCGCATCTCCCTTGCTTATTATATCCAGCTAGTAACTAGTCCACGGGTCTTAGACTGATACATGCTGACTTGTCCTAGCCCTAAGCCATTTAGTGCACCAAGGCACAGAAAAACAACTCTCTCTAACCCTAACCGAGAATTTGCCAAGTCTAGATGAACTAGTTCACGGTAGGTGACCTCTAAGTATTTGAAGACTAGAGGCGATAATACGCAAAAAGAATTGGTGGGAAAAACTTTGAATCTCTCCACCCCCCCAAAAAAAGGGCGGTTATTTATTTATTTTGTGTATTTAAGGCCTATCTCTAGAAAAGGTTTTCCTGTTACCAGACAATGAACTCGTACGAAGCTCCTAGGAAGAGAAAAATCTAAGGGACTCAGCAGCTGGACACGAATCTTTTGATTCCCGCTTTGGGATCCAAGAGCTAAACACTCTGCTGAGTGTCACCTACCTTGGTCATGGAATGTAAATAGTAGCTACTTTCTGCCTACGACTTTAATTGTGGAGACTTAGATTAGTATGCTATTTCTTCTCCACCATGGCTTGATGGTTACGCCTAGTCCTGCCTACGACTCTAAGTGTGGAGACTTAGATTAGCATGCTATTTCTTCTCTACCAAGGCTTGGTGGTGCGCCTTAGGGCGATATAATTCCCACTAGAACCACTTAAGGGGAGGAGCGCCTTTTTCCAATTTACCAAATTTCATCTCAAAAACATTTTTTTCCTATAAAAATTGGATTCTATCAACTTCTAAGATAAGAAATCGATCGTAGATTTATCCTAAAATGAGTAAGAGTAAAATATGACCCATAATTTCTGGATTCGAAGAAAAAAAATTTGTGAAAATAGTAAGTAGTAAGAGAAAGGTCCTGTGGATATTCCTACCAGAATTTTTTTGGAACAAGGAAGAATCTCCCAGAAAACTGCTGAAGGCTAAAAATTGTAGCTCTTTCTCCCGCAATTAGCCTTTTTTTATACAATTTATTTTCTAGGGTTACAAAAAAAAAAATAAAAAAAAAAATAAAAAAAAAAAACAGTTCCCGTGTAACGGTGAATAAAGTCCTGAAAAATATTAATTAACTATAACAAGCTAAGGATAATAATTTTAATGATAGAATATTATATATTTTTTTTCTTTAAAAAAAATTTTTTTCTCTTAAACATAATGAAAATGAAAAATTATTTTCTCTTACAGCCTCCGGCTTTTCATAAACAAGAAAAGAATCCCTCTTTATTCCAAGACTCGAAATTTAAAACACAATACAAATAGATAGAAGATGTTTAAAAAATTTAATAAGAATAGAAGGGATAGCATTATTTTTATTATTTATTTATTTATTTTTGATGTCATGTATTTGAAATCGACGTAGCATTCATGACTTTTATTGTGTACATACTTAAAATTAAATAAAAACTAATATTTAATTGAAGTCTGGTCTAATGGGATCATTTAGGCATCAATTAAACTTTAAAAAACCCAGATAAACCTAGGAAATTACGAAATTTGGCCAATATTCCAAATCTAAAATTATGATAACATTCACTTTTAGTATCAGTAGAACATGTTTGTAAAGGAGCTCGTCATGGAATCTACAAGGGAAGGTTATAAATTTATTGGTAGTAAATACCAACCAATCAAAACATCAAATACCTGGAACTTCTCCATTTTGCCCATTTTTCAACTTAGCCAATGCGAAACAGGAATCGTACCGGGCAAAATACTATTACTTCTGATTGGCTGACTGTTTCTTCCAATCTGAATATATCTTTTCACCAAGCACTTGCAGTGAGCTCCTACTGCATTATGTTCCACTGATACAAAATTTGTATTTTTTTTTATCCGTTTTTAGATAGGATTTTTAGATAGGAACTGATATTACATTTTTTTTTTTATGGGTTCTCTGTAGCATTTTAGCAAATGTACTCGCTTCGGCGGTACAATACAATATTTTTTTTTTTTTTTTTAATGATTTAAGACGCGTCAACATCTAAGGTTATTGGCGCCCGGAGCTTTTTTTCAGTGCCGGCCTCCAATTCAAAAATATTAATCTATTTCCGATAAGTAGCGATCGTTGACAAAATTCACCATCTGTAAGCTAAGCTCTCTTTTAAAGAGTAAAATTTTAAAGAGCTCATATTATTAAAAAAAATAAAAAATAAAAAGAAGCAAGGAGACCTCTTTGCCAACAGATATTGCCGGAAGTTGTACTGCACAAATAATTTTAGAACATTTTTTCGTTTTTGTTAAGAAATATTTGACGAGTATGATGAATAACACAGCCCGTTTTTTCATCAACATGTCAGCCATTAATTTTTAGGCGACTTTCGTTCTTTTGTTTCATTTCCGCCTATTTTTTTTGTATTTTCGTATTTGTTTTTTTCATTTTTATTTCTTTTAATAAAGAAAAATATTTACAAATTTTATTTTTTGAACATAAATTTCTTATTATTAAGAAAGACGAACTTTCGTAGTATAATCAAATTAAATTTTTTTGCTTACTATATTGCTGAATTGTTATTACGTATATACGACGTGACTTGAGGATATATGAAACTATGTACTAAGATACTGATACTACTTTCAGTTATTTAATATATGTATAATAGAATGATCCTTGGAGCCAAGTCATGCATGCAGGTCAATAGAGAACCTTCATAAAGTGATGAAGTAACTTAGCCGAGGACAAAACTTTGATATCTCAAGTCTGAGGAGGGATAAGCAAGGACAGACTCATCTTTTTTTTTGTGTGACGCCAAGCAATTGGTGGTTTTTAAAACCACCTTATCAAACGGAGAGGGAAGTCTAATACATCTTTCTAGCTTGTTAAAACTAGATAAGTCTATGAGAATTATGGTCAAATGCACAGGCGAGGGTGAATTGATCCCCTGGACCAAGGTTGAGGAAACGGCCTCCTAAGCTCCTGTTTTAGTTTGTAATTTCTAGGTTGCGGTCCAAAAATATATAGGTATACTTGCAACTTTTTGAAGACCTTAGCAATGTCACCCTACATATACAGAAAACAATACTGAGCCAATAAACAATCCCTGGAACACTCTACATTTTGCCAGAGACGATGATTTGGAAGAGATTTTTAGGTTAAACAGGAATTGACTAAAAAAACACCTTATCTACTTGCGTCTTGCAAAAAAAAAAAAAAAGAAAAAAAGGGCAGTATCTGCATGTGTAAAGGACTGTGTCCATAGGAGCTAAAATTTGCCATTGTGTTCGCTAAGTCCGCGTAGTTTTGCAAATATCCACTTACATGTACTGGCCAAGAAAAGGGAGTGGGGGAAACTGTGGGAGAGATACCAGGCTTCAGAGGGAGTAGAAATGGTAAGTTGATAAGACTTTTCAAGAACAACTCTCACTGGAAAGCCGGAAAAACTGTAAGGGAAACGTGAGACGAACTAGGAAGCGTGGAAAAGCCAGATAAGAGAGTTATGCCCACAAGTTGGAATAAAACTTGACTCCCCACTTTGTCTTTGTGGAAATGGGAAGCCTACTGGTCCACTACAATGCCGACACACCGTTAGAAGGCCCATGAATGTATCTTCAGCTGTCGCTGAATTTAGTTTTGAAGTAGCCCTTATTCCGTCACCCTCGATATTCTCGAACTATTTTGGATGATACCGGAATAGACAAATATATCCCAAGGAACTTTACAACCTCTACATAACTCTGCGTAGAGTTGATTCTATCTAAAAAAAAAATAAAAGCTTCCTCGCAAACCACAAACTTTGGCCATCGCTAAATAGAAAAGGGAGGTTTGTTTCATTCTCCCGGTTCTCCCGGTTCTTCCTTCTTTTTTCCTAAATCTACTTTTCAAACAGCTTCTACCCCGAAAGTGTATTCCCTACCAACCTACTAACACCATCACAATGAACAAGACACAACAAGGGTATGAGTAAAAGCCAGGGCAAATAGGAGGGAGAAGCGAGAAGAGGAATATAGTTGGGGATGGTAAATGAAATAGACATCTCATCAGCGCCTGTATTCAAGACTCTCAATGGCGTCAAGTAATCGAGTTAGAGCAACTAAGTTTGGGAAAGCCTTACACAGGAGAGACCCTCCCCCCGGAGGAGGAGGAAGTCGGTGGAAAAGACGAGAGAGACGACCGAGAAAGCGGATGTCTGGGTTACCGGGCTTGCTTTTGCTCCCCTCTCCACCACCTACTCTACACAAGCTCACTAACACTATGGCCATGATAAACGTAATTTTCATCTCTCAGTTCATCCACACATACCCAAAGACTTGGCAGCTATCTCTCTTTCTCTCGCTAAACCAAGCCTTCAACCCTCTCTTTTCCATCACTCTGATCCTGGAGACGTCCACTCCCTTCCTATTTAACGACAACTTCTTGTTGGTGTGTCCCTCCACCTCGTATATACCACCCTAAAACGGGTGTTTCTTACCATCTTCCATTCCCCCGCTTACTCTTCCACGCCTTACTAAATTCTAATCTAACTAACTCACCTCTTCTTTGTATAAAAGACATCAGGACGTACAGATGCAATTCTCTCATAAAAGAAAATAAAATAAAGTTAGATAATTTAAACTAATTATACAATGAAATTAACGAGGTATTTTTATTTTACTTTAGCATTTTTTTTTAACGAAATTAAAGCAGCTGTGATTTTATTAAGGAGCTTCTGGTGGAAATAGAAAAACAACAAAAATCTCCAGAAAACTCTTTAGAATTCGCCTATTTTTTTTCAGGCGGGGCTTTACGTCCAACTACCAAATTAGGTGTCGCGGACGGAGGCGACTAGCAAACATACTTTACTGTAAATTTCACATATTAGCCATTAAATAAAATCCAAGGCCTAGACACCGGTAATCGAACCCACTAAACCAACAATACATCTTAGCATTGCGGGTCTAGTCTCTTAACCGCCTAACATACTTTACTATAAATTTCTCATATTAACCATTAAATAAAATCCAAGGCCTAGACCGAGTATCGAACCCACTAAACCAACAATACATCTTAGCATTGCGGGTCTAGTCTCTTAACTGCCTAACATACTTTACTATAAATCTCTCTTATTAACCATTAAATAAAATCCAAGGCCTAGACCGAGTATCGAACCCACTAAACCAACAATACATCTTAGCATTGCGGGTCTAGTCTCTTAACTGCCAAACATACTTTACTATAAATTTCTCATATTAACCATTAAATAAAATCCAAGGCCTAGACCGAGTATCGAACCCACTAAACCAACAATACATCTTAGCATTGCGGGTCTAGTCTCTTAACTGCCAAACATACTTTACTATAAATTTCTCATATTAAACCATTAAATAAAATCCAAGGCCTAGACCGAGTATCGAACCCACTAAACCAACAATACATCTTAGCATTGCGGGTCTAGTCTCTTAACTGCCTAACATACTTTACTATAAATCTCTCTTATTAACCATTAAATAAAATCCAAGGCCTAGACACCGGTAATCGAACCCACTAAACCAACAATACATCTTAGCATTGCGGGTCTAGTCTCTTAACCGCCTAACATACTTTACTATAAATTTCTCATATTAACCATTAAATAAAATCCAAGGCCTAGACCGAGTATCGAACCCACTAAACCAACAATACATCTTAGCATTGCGGGTCTAGTCTCTTAACTGCCAAACATACTTTACTATAAATTTCTCATATTAAACCATTAAATAAAATCCAAGGCCTAGACCGAGTATCGAACCCACTAAACCAACAATACATCTTAGCATTGCGGGTCTAGTCTCTTAACTGCCTAACATACTTTACTATAAATCTCTCTTATTAACCATTAAATAAAATCCAAGGCCTAGACACCGGGAATCGAACCCACTAAACCAACAATACATATTAACATTGCAGGTCTAATCTCTTAACCCGCTCGGCTACCGTGGCGCCTCAACTCTTCAGAATTTTTCATACAATTTTTCAATTTTCTTTTCTTTTAATTTTTTTTTTTTAAACAGTATTAGTTCTCGCTAAATGTTTTTACCAAATGTATTTCCGGTAGAACTCTATAATCTTTTTTGAAAAAAAGAAAAACCATTACAAGCTCTCGTGAAGGAATTAAAAGCACTGTTCACCACACAATGAAGTGGCATTCACCAATTATAATGTCAATTAAAGCTAATCACCTTCAGCGTACACACCGCATAGAAGACAATGACTGATATCCTAAGACGTGGAACGTTCTTAAGCACCAAGCACCAAGGTGTGGCTATTAAATAACGAGACTATTGCTGTAAAAAAAACATTTCATTTTAAATTTATACATATTTAGTTATTATCACCTTCAATATACACCCCTCCCCTATCCATTTACCATTGTTCCAAACAGTGCTGGAAGTCTTTTTCTGTGAGCTTTAACAGCTTCAACTAACAGAAATCATGTTCCATTTAATGCAGATTTCACTTTAGGGAACAGATAAAAGTCATAATTCGCCAGGTCAGGCGAATAAGGCGGATGGCCTAAAACTGGAATGTTGTACTTGGCTAGAAACGTTGTCTTGACAGACAATGCAGTGTTGAGCCGGCGCCGGTTGTCTTGATGGAGAGAACCCCGTGACTTGTTCTTTCACAAATCGGGTCGTTTTTTCCTTACTCTTTCACGGAGTTAAGCAAGCTCCTCACGGTAGTAATGTTGATTAATTATAATCAATATTTTCATCTGTTTTTGGATGTGGAAGGGCGAACCCGGGCGGTCATTATCTCCGACGTCTTCTCGGCCATCTTGGAAACCACTTGAACCACTCAAAAACTTGCGCACGTGATAAACATTCATCGCCATAAACTTCTTTTAATATAAGATCAAGTTTCAGTAGCGGTTTTTACCAAGTTTTGATGTGAAATTTCACAACAATTCGTTGCTCTACTACGTTGTGTAGTATCATGTTTTCGGCAAAACGAAACTAACACCTCTTACACAAATGACGGTTCCGGTCAGACAGATTTTGTCTACAAACAAGTGAGACGCTGCAATCGAAAGAGAAGGCTTTACGCTGCACAGCTGTCGGTCGTTAGGATATAGGCGCATGCATAGTTCTTCTGTAGCAGCATCAGTCTCGTTATTTAATAACCACACCTCGTACACAAACAATACCAACCTCTCCAACTGCATCCGTTGGAGATAGACTGATAGATGGAGTATAGAAAGAGATATGTCAGGATTTTTCCCTAATCTGAATATCTACTACAATAAACCATTAGCGTAAATGCTATTCATAAATAATTTTCCATTAAGCAAACCACTAGCAGCTATACGACACGCAGAGAACATAGAACAGTTGTCATCTACACACATCTAAAATACAAACAATCAGATATCAGTAATAATTAGGGCTGTAACACTGCAGCCTCTGAAAATTAACTGCAGATTTTATCCAATTACCGCGAGCTATACACACACGTAAAGGTCGTGTAAATACATATAGATTTGTGTGAGTATGAGTGCACACTTTGTCCTCCTATCCGGTTACATTTGATGGTTCATTTAAACAGTGTAGACCGTATGGGTATAATTAGTTACCATAAATAGGACGTATGTAATCACATTTCTCGTGGTTAATAAGAATTTCTAATTGAATGGGACCCGGTTAACAACAGGCTGAAATTGTTCGCATATTAGTAATAATTTCGCCCCTTTAAAGGTTTCGAGCTTAATTAACAGCTGATTAATTTTGCCTCTGAACCGGAAGGAATAAAGAGAAAAATAGGAAATTCAAAGAAAAAATTAAATTGTTGATGTTATTGCTTACTGGACAGAAAACAGGCTTTCGATCGTGATTGTCATCCTGGATTACTGTTCAAACTAAAAAAGCATCTTCCCTCAACATACTACCTCATTCTGCGCTCCTATCTTTCAGATAGATTCTTTCAAGTCAGTACTGGCTCAGCAATCTCTTCTTTCTCCACAGTGGGGAGCGGGAGTGCCGCAGGGGAGTATACTTGAGCCCGTTCTCAGACATCAGACATACCTGTACAACCCTCTACACTACTCTGTACATATGCACACGACACAGCCATACTAGCTTCAAGTACACATCCTTCATCAGCTTCATACAAGTTACAGGACACACTTACATAAAATAGAATCCTGGGCAAAGAAGTGGCGGATTAAAATGAACTCACAGAAATGCCACGTTTACTTTCCGGCGAGGCTCCTGTCCACCTGTCCACCTTCAACAGCAATCCTCTTCCTTATACAGATCTGGTGCTAGCTACCTTGGGCTCTACATAGACAAGCGACTCACGTGGAACCCACAACACTAGACTTAAAAGACAAGCAATGACAAAACGTGCGAAACTGCTCTACAGGCTACTTGGACAACGCTCCAAATTACCCATTGAACTCAAACGCTTAATATACAGTACTATTCTCAAACCTATGTGGACTTACGGGACTAGAGCTGTTTGGGGTTCAGCCAAACCAACATTTCAGTCAAAACTACTGCCAACAGATAGCTGACGCTACTTTCTACGGTGACTAACCTCACCCTTCACACCGACCTCAACATTCCCTTCATAGACCAACAAGCTAAGACTAAATACCAAAAATTCCATACTGCTCTCTCTACTAACTCAAATCCTCTAGTACAGTCTCTCGCCTCCTCTGACATCCCTAACAATACTCCTCGCCGACTGAATCGCCAGTGGCCCCGCGACTTCCTCGCGGTCTGAAGAACTAAATCTCTTCTCTCTCCTACTCATATTCTCCTCCTCACACTCTCCTCTCTCTAATAGAGAGTGCTACCGCTGGGTAGCTTCTCTCCTCCTGCTCTCCTCCCGCACCAGTTCATCTCATTCACCTCCTATTTACTTATTGTATATATTTATTTATACAGATAGTAAATTACAAAATAAATAAATCAAAATTCAAACAATCTATAAACATTAACGTAAAAGAAAATATTATGTAGTCCAGTACAAACTGAGAGAATATCAGACACAATTAAGCCCTTGTTTGACCTGAAGAAAGGGCAATAACCCAATGAGAAATTAAAGGGGTCAAAGTTGGGCGGCCTATTATTTAGTGCATCTACCACCAATACTGGATCACTTGATTGAAATTGGAAACGTAATTATGCCCAATTAAAAGAATGAATACTAGAGCAAGGTGAAACTTCATGTCGCTGCTCACAGATAGCATTACTTACTTTTAATAAAAATGTTTTACTATTATAACGTGCATGAATTTCATTTATATAGGTCTTTCTTAAATTAAACATCTTACTAGCCGAATTGTGGCAGTATTTTGATTAAATAAATGAACTGGCGTCGTTTTGAACGTGGTTCAACGCCAATGAGCGTTAAGCCAATTGGATTTTATTTAAAGGTTAATAAAAGAAATTTACTGTAAAATATGTTTGCTAGTCGCCTCCGTCCACGATACTTAATTTGTGATAGTTGGACGTAAAGCCGGCCTGAAAAAATAGGCAATTACTTTATTTTCACTTTGTCAATTAAATGCAACCAAAATATTTACAAGCCTAAACCAAACGTGATACCATCAAAAGGCCATTGTAGGTAGAGCCTCCTGGATTGAGCGTCCTAATTCACTCTCCGAGATTTACCAATACCTATTACGTCTACTTTAACAACCTATTTCCTATCCCACTATCTAATCATCACTGGCAGTACACTCTCTCTCTGCGGACGGACCATAGCATGTTCCGTACTAGCCGCAGGCAGAAACGTCAGAGAGATCCTACAGCCCAGGCTAAATGACCTCGTACTCCCCTACTGGGCTTGGTCCAATCATGTAGCGGCCTTTTTAGTTTGCTCCAGAGCCGTCAATACGGTGGCGCTGGTATGGGGTCCTAAATAGGAGCAACCCAATCTTGATATACAGCGCTAAAACACGTAAACCTTTTATTCAAATTAATACTGAGTATTTTTGGCACTTTAATAAAATTTAATTCAAGTTTCTATTTCACAGTTAACTAAATTTTCCGGTTAATTTAATTAAAGATCATTAATTTTTTTTATAATTTTCCTTTCTAATTGCAATTATGATAAATTTTTGTAAATGAATTTTCACTGAAAAATATATTTTCAGCACTGATTGGAAAAACGTACAACTCCCAGCCAGCAAGTCAGTAAGGAGGTGGTACAGAGGATGTAAGATAGATGTCAAATAAATTGTTGCTCTCAAAATAAACCACGCTTATAAAAGGGCAGTTGAGAATTACCTAGCTCCCTAAATAAGAAAAGGGCACTAGGGCAGGCATTTCGGACAGGTCGGGGATTAAATCGCCCAGATTTGAGGAGTATCCTAGAATTATCTTCTTCTACTTTTCTTTTAACTTATTTATTTTCACTACCACGATACATTTCTGCAAAACGAAAAGCTGATAAGCATGAGTAGCATGAGGGGTGAATTCATCCAATGGTGAAGAAACTCTCAAAGACTGTGCACTGGCAAGAAGAAGATCGCAAGGCCATCGACGCTTCAAACTGTCTTGGAGGATTTCCTGTTCATGCTATAGGTAAGTAGGGAAACTAGAGGGTTAGGATGTTTGGAAATTGAAACATGGAACGAAATTCTCCTGAGGAACCATTAATGCTTCAACAATCAAGGTTTCGGAGTGAAATCCGAAAAAGTAGGGATAAGAATTAGGGTTTTTAAAGTAGACGTAATAGGTTTTTTTGACGTGAATACGTCTTTAAATTTGCTATCATATAGAGGCAATCCAAAAAAATCTAATGAACAAAATCGGGGGATTCAGTTTGGCATTATAGTTTCGAATCTATCGTCTACATCCAAAATTAAATTAGACCACTGGATAGCTAAAGGATCAAAGAATTCATTACGATAAGCGGGAACTGTGACACATCGCGCGCGGTGGAGGGGGAAGTGCCGCCATTTTGAGATCATTTTGCTGAGTATCGAGATTTGCAATTAGTATAACTTACATAAGTACAAACAAAAAGAGTGATAAACTGAACAGAAAAAAAACAGGGAATTGAGCATTAACTGTAAGGAAGCTGGGAGAAAAATGGGTATGAGATGCCCAGATAGATCCTATAGAATTACAGAAGACATTTTTGGTAATTCCTATCAAGCATAAATGCTTAAAAATTGAATGAAACTTATTCAAATAGAAATTCAACTAGTTCTAAACACTGTACTTCATTACTTTCACAGTTCATTTTAATCTAGCTTTAAGTTAAAGAAGTTTAAAGTCAAGTACTTAGTTTCAAAAGTTTCGTAAAGTTATTTACGCCCGAACAAAACATAATGATCGAGATGTAATTAAACATGTCTATAGGTATATACTCGTATTATGGCACCCGATGATGAGATGAGATTTCACATTAAACCAGTAAAACTGTAAAGTTCGGAAACTGTTTCTTCTATAGACACAACTGATCATCATCTAAGTCTGTTGGTTGTTACTTAGTAATTAGTAATCAAGTTTTGAAGTGCGTTTTAAGTTTAGTCTTGTGTTAAGGCTGTCTCAACAGAACAGACAGACAGTCAAGTCAGTCCGACAACAATAGGAAAATACGTGCTTTAAGGAAGAACAGGAGAGGGTACCGACCTGTACATTGGTTAGGAGAAATAACAAGCCCGAGAAGTCGAGTGAGTATGAAGTTTGTGGATAGCGGAAACTAAAGGGGAACGGAAGTAGGATTGTATTATCATTACTAACAAGATTGCCGATCCTACCCCGCCCCAAATCCCAACGAGTACCTTCCGCCCTAGGGGTGAAACAGGATGTCTGTCTGTACAGACAGCTAGCTGGGTGACTAACAGGCAAAGGCGGCACAGGCTTAAAGCTAACACCCCTGGAGCACTGGAAGATGAGTGTTTATTAGATATAAGTTTAGTTTTGGGATAACTACTTTAATTATGACGAGGAAAGTTCTAAAGGGAATGGTAGACATTTTTCGAAGAATTGTGAAAAGAGGAAGTCTCGAAGAAGAAGTAAAAGTAAAAAAGTAAAGTAATTGCCTTTACTTTACTTTACTTAGTCATAATTTTTGTATTTTGCCAAGGCTTTTGACCTAGGGACTAAGGTCATCTTAAGGACGGTGGGACATATTTTGTAGTGTAACTAACTAAACAGCTCTACATCCCACAGTGAGCCTTTGTTTCCCCAACAATGCTCCACCAGTCCTCTCTACACAGGGCCTTTCTCTTCCAGATCTCCACATTCAGCACTTTAGGTCCCTTGCAACAACCTGGAGCCAATGTCTTCTCGGTCTCGTTCTCTACTTCCGAACACGTCTACAAATAACATTTACCAAGGCATTCTGTCCTCCGCCATTCTCGCAACATGTCCCTAGCCAATCAATCCTTGCTCACTTTGATAAACTGTACAATATCACAGATCCCTGTGATAACTCATACAGCTCTTTATTATCTCTTCTACTCCAAGCACCCACCATCCAGTACAGGTCCAAATATTCTTCTTAATATTTTTTTACACTCAAACACCTTCAGCGTGTTTGACTGCGCTAGCACATAGGGTTCATGTTTCTGCAGAGTATGTCACTACAGAGGCCTTGTCTAATGTGTAATGTCTTCCGCTCCTTCTTGCTGTCACGCGCAACAAAAGATAGCTCTGTACAAGACATTTTACAGTGTGTTAACAGTTATTATATTATAACAAAATTTGTGTACAGCCCTGAAGATGATCTAGTCCCTTAGGTCGAAAGCCTTAGATTAGATTGTTTCAGACGGGCGACTCCACCAGGAAGGGAAAGGAACGCAGCCAATCCAAAATGCCCATTGTTCCCCGCCCACCCCTCATCTCATGAGAGATACCGGGGCTTTAAAGCAACAAATCCGGGTAAAAGTTGCCAGATGCCAATACAATAAACTGATAAAGTAGTAACAGGACACTAGGGAGCATGGCGACTCAATCGCCCAGTGCACTGAATAAACCTAGAAAGTTCTGGTAAAGATTACCAGATGCCACAATTTCTGGTAGGGAAACATTTAACCTCCCCGAAGACGAGGAATCTAGTTTTCAGAATAAACTGGGACACACCTCTACAAAGTGCCGCACAGTCTCTCATTAGACTCCACCTCAGCCAGCACAATTTGGTCGCATTTGAGAAAAGATGATACGCTAAATTCGCATGTCCACTCAACCAACCTGAACCAAACTGGCCGTGATCCGGGACCTGCTAAAACCAACAATATCCATTTTTGACAGGCCAAGGATTTCTAGGAGAACCTATTAAAAAGGAAGAATAAGGTGTCTAGGGACACTTTTTAGAGGATGAATCACTATATCTTAGGATGGCTGTTAGTGAAGACTAGAGGATGTGAAGTGAGAAAACTAAAAACAGGACTGACTACAGCTGTAGTGCATCGAGTTCTGGAATAATTTAAGGAAGTACAGGTATCGGCTCAGCATTAAGGAAGTGACTGCGTGAATACCAAGAAAGGAAATATTATTTTAGAACAGCGTACATGTACCTTACATGTGTAATACATATATTTGTGTTTACACACGCCTCGAGGAAGGCATAAATATATTTTGAGGAATGTCTTAGCTGGTTGAGAATTTCGGGAAGATAGAGAATCCTTATAAAAAAAAAAGGAGTGTGTGTGTTGCTTCTAAAATTTACATACTAACAGGACTCACAAACTTGTGAGTTTAACATTTCCATGGTATTCTACGAGTATATACTATGTATATACTATGGGTGTTGTTCAAACAATGTGTTCGTTGGTTGCCTGTGTAGAGATAGCAGCAGCAGGATGCTTACTGGTACATGAGGTGAATGGGTAGAGTCTCTTAAAGGGAAATACTGGAGCTCGTACATAGCATTCTCTTAAGCAGTCTTGTGTCAGCTCACCAAGCAATGTGCTTGGTGGAAACACAATTTACACTATATACACAAAGCGTGGTATGTAGTAGTGGTGGTAGCAGCAGCACCGGAAGCTGCTTCTTAAAGCTCAGCCTTTCCTTCCACAAGATTTCCGCTTTAATCACAAACAAGCACAAATCCTCCATCCCTCAAGTAATACCCACATTGTAAGCCCAGAAGTAACTCACATACCCACAGACACATCAACATTCCTTAGACGTCATAGAATTCAAAAACTTGATAATGTTTTATAAAAATAAATTTTTAGTTGAAAAGTTTGTTTTTCTTTTGACGTGAACACGTCTTTAAATTTGCTATCATATGGAGGCAATCCAAAAAAACCTAATGATAACCAAATCGGGTGATACAGTTTGGCATTATAGTTTCGAATCTATCCTCTACATCCAAAATTAAATTAGACCATGGATAGCTAAAGGATCAAAGAATTCATTACGATAAGCGAGGACTGTGACGCATCGCGCGCGGTGGAGGGGGAAGCGCCGCCATTTTGAGATCATTTTGCTGCCTATCGAGATTTGCTATTAGTATAACTTTTGAATCGGAGAAGCTACGATGTACGTTTAAGTTTTAATCGTCGGCTGTCATCACAATCAATCGATTGTATATAAAACATTAGCGTAAAATAGTGACAGTGATATATATAATGTCGGCCTATACGCATCGAAAAAGCCAAAACCAAATACAGAGCTCGGTAAACGGTTGGAAAGGGCTTCTCAAGAACAATCGAATGGTAATAATAAAACATCATATGACCGAGTCTCAAGCTGTGCCGGGAAACGTAAAAGAATGAATGCGGCCGAGCGGATCAACGACGGTGTCTCAGTACATTTGCAGCTGCTGGGGCGATTGAAATTATGCAAGTGGATGATGAAATCGCTTCTACATCGACAACGGACTGTATAGGCATAGATTGTGTTCGATCGTCGATTTGTTTCCTTGATTTCATCCTAAATACATGAAGAAAAATATTTTATATAAAAAATATAACCCGTTACGTAAACGTATTCACGTACACACGGCCGTGTCCATGACACAGCCATATATATATTTTTTTTTTTATGAATGACTTTTAATGGCTTTATGAAAGTAATAAGAGTGTTATTCTTATAATTTATTAATTTACTTTATTTAATTAATTATTTTTTATTAACGCTACTTAATATTTTAATTATTTAAAATTTTCTTTTTCTTTTTTTAAAAAAACGTAGTTACCTGCTGCACTGCTAGGAGCAGTATATGCTAGCAAATAAATAATGATGGCCAGAACATATTTCTTTTTAACTTAATTAACATTAAAAAAAGGTATTTTCTTTTTTTAAACGAAGTTTTCTTTCTTGTGTATATTTACATTTTGTTTAAATCCCTTACAGTTTTATTCTCCAGGCACTTTTCTCTCCTTTCTGACCCGTTTTTTTTCCACTCTGCCAAGGACAACATTAATGACGAATTAGCTAAATTAGGAGGTCATGTTAAGAAGGTAAAAGCAGAGAGAGACGGGGAGAGAAAAATAAAGAAAATAAAGGGAAATTCATGCCTCCTTTTTTTTCCCTTTTGCTCCATGAAAGCCCTCAGGTATTCCTTTAGTTTTCCTTGGGGAATGACTCTCTTACTTTTAAGGGGTCACCGTTTCCACTTTAAATTTACACAAAAATTTAATGTTTAAAAAAATCTTACTAGAGAGAGAATTTCATTTATTTATTTAAATTTTAAAATGTTCGTTTACAGAGCCGGTTTTCTTTTGAAGTTTTAGCGGGGGGAAATTAAAAAAGATATTTTACATTAGATTATATAAATATACGAGGTGTGTTCAAAAAGTAACGGGAATTTTTAAATTTCGCGGGTTTGGAGAGTCTGATTGTAAAATTTTTTTTTTTTATTATGTTGGTACACATGCCCCTGAAGTACGATAAAATTTTCAGTAATATTCATTGTTTACTTCTTAAGTGGCAGCCGTTAAGGTTAGACGTGTTTTTCGAGCTTGGCGATTTTTGTTTGTTAAAAAAAATGGATCAAAGAATTTGTATTAAATTTTGCGTAAAAAATGAAATAAAGTGTGTGAAATGTTAATAAAGGCATATGGTGAGTCTGCTATGAGTAAAACAAGGATTTACGAGTGGTATAAGCGTTTCCAAGATGGCCGCGAAAACGTTGAAGATGACGAACGACCTGGACGGTTCAAGCACATCAACAACCGATGAAAACGTGAAAAAAGTGAAAGAAATGGTTATGAACGATCGCCCGAATCACAATCAGAGAAGTCGCTGATGATGTTGCCATATCAATTGGCTCATGCCATGAAATTTTTTCGGATGTTTTGGGTATGAAACGTGTGGCAGCAAAATTTGTTCCAAAATTGTTGAATTTCGAACAAAAACAGCGGAGAATGGAAGTTGCTCAAGAGTCACTCAATGAAGTCGACAACGATGCGGATCTACTGAAACGTGTTATAACAGGTGACGAAACATGGGTTCACGGATATGATGTCGAAACTAAGGCTCAATCGTCCCAGTGGAGGCATTCTGGATCGCCAAGACCGAAAAAGGCTCGACAAGTGCGGTCGAATGTGAAGGTTATGCTTACTGTGTTCTTCGATTTTAATGGCATAGTGCATCATGAATTCTTGCCACAAGGTCAAACAATCAATAAGGAGTACTACCTAGAAGTTCAACGCCGTTTGCGTGAAGCAATCCGAAAAAAACGCCCGGATTTGTGGCAAAACAATTCATGGATTTTGCACCACGATAATGCACCTGCTCACACTTCATTGCTTGTTCGTGAATTTTTGGCCAAAAACAAAACTTTAACGATGCCCCAGCCTCCATATTCGCCAGACATGGCTCCATGTGACTTTTTTCTATTTCCAAACATAAAGAGAACATTAAAAGGCCGTCGTTTTACAAGCATAGATGACATTAAAAGCGAATCGCTGAAAGAGCTGAAAGCTATCACAAAGATCGAGTTTCAGAAGTGTTTCGAGGATTGGAAAAAGCGCTGGCACAAGTGTATTGTATGCGAAGGGGACTACTTTGAAGGCGACAATATTAATGTAGATGAATAAATAAATATTTTTTTTCAAAAAACGAAAATTCCCGTTACTTTTTGAACACACCTCGTATATATATATATATATATATATATATATATATTAGATTATGTATATATATTATTTATTTATTTCTGTATTTATACAAAGTTGCATGTTACAGAAAGAGTTAGCCTTTTACTGTACTATAAGAATTAAGATTTAAAAATAATTGAAATAGACAAACTTACACAGAACCTAAACGTAATACAACTGCAGGTGAACTTAAAAAGAAAAAATTAACGTGTGGCTGTGTCATGGACACGGCCGTGTGTTGTACGTGAATACGTTTACGTAACGGGTTATATTTTTTATATAAAATATTTTTATTTATGTATTTAGGATGAAATGAAGGAAACAAATCGACGATCGAATACAATCTATGCCTAAACAGTCCGTTGTCGATGTAGAAGCGATTTCATCATCCATTTGTATAATATCAACCGCCCCAGCTGCAGATGTACTGACACCGTCGTTGAACCGCTTGGCCGCATTCATTCTTTTACGTTCCCGGCACAGCTTGTGTTTTATTACCATTCGATTGTTCTTGAGAAGCCCTTTCCAACCGTATACGATCTCTGTATTTGGTTTTGGCTTTTCGTCGCGTATAGGCCGGACATTATATATTTTTGATAATATTTTTTTTATTCTAACACCTTATTATATTCACTGTCACTATTCACTATTTTACACTAATGTTTTATATGCAATCGATAGATTGTGACGACAGCTTTCGATTAAAACTTAAACGAACATCGTAGCTTCTCCGAGTCAAAAGTTATACTCATTGCAAATCTCGATACTCAGCAAAATGAACTCAAAATGGCGGCGCTACCCCCTCCAACGTGCGCGATGCGTCACAGTCCTCGCTTATCGTAATGAATTCTTTGATCCTCTAGCTATACCAGTGGTCTAATTTAATTTTGGAAGTAGACGATAGATTCGAAACTATAATGCCAAACTGTATCCCCCGATTTGGTTATGATTAGGTTTTTTGGATTGCCACCATATGATTCAAATTTAAAGACTTATTCACGTCAAAAGGAAAATGACACTCAATGGTACATAAACTGGTCTTCTCCTTTGCTCATGTATGAAAGGAAACAAACTAAGTGTTAGCTCAGGAAAATAACATCAACATAATAACAGTAAATAGGAATCTAAAAAATCATAAATTAAACCTTCGTATTACTGACTGAAATAACATCATTACACAATAGTTCTAGTGAGCACAGACTGGACATTACTCTTGTAACTAAGTACTACGTAATCTCATTGCTTTAGTAAAAAAGTTATACACGTTAAATAACGTTTTTGTAACTCAACCAACCCGCATAGCCACGCCCTGAAGAGGACAATATATTTGTCGAAACGTTGGCAAAAAAGACGAGTTGTTTTATTTGACCGATTCCTCGCAAATCTTCCATCCTAACGTTAAATAACTTGAACTTTGTTTGTACATAACAAGTATGTTTATTAAACTAAGTATCTGACTGATTATTGCTATATAAACTGTAGTAGGGGCATTTTAAAAATATGTGCTCGAGAGATTCCTCGCAACGCTCTGCATAATCTATAAGTTCCCGATAGTTCTACGCTATAGCTTATCTTTATTTGTATTAATGGTACATTTTTTAACAGCACTAATCCTGAATTGGCTGTACACCCTAACGGCTTCCAAACCAATAATATAGAACAAGTAATAGTTCTCGTATTTTGCGAGCAGGATATCCTTATACAATGTACTATACAGGAGGAAAAATGAGCTCTCTCTAGGTCATTTGCAATAGATTTCTGCCTGCTAGTTATTAAATTTTTTCATTAAATCTGCCCGCTGGCTCTTCCACAGCCTAACTCTATGAAATAGCTTTTTATCAGTGAAACCCAGTTATATTTAAGGACATTACTAGAAGAGCTATCCATATTTAATAATTTATTATAACAGATTTTAGGCAATCTATTGTTGGGCATATCTAACAATTTTATCAGCCAATTCAAAGCTCCTTTTTAAACAAAAAGATATTTTACTAAATAAATAAGGTAAGTTCAAAAAAAAGTTTCAGTTAAGCAGACTTGTTTGTGGATGAATGAAAAGGAAATTTTGGTGCAAAAAAAGGATCTTTTAAATTTTAAGTCCAACTTTGTGTTTAAAGTTGGAGAGAGAGAGAGATAGAATCAAAAAACAAAAAAAGAGAGAAGATAGTCCTTACTTCTTGCTTTTTTTTTTTTACTAAAGATTATTTTTGTTATGTTTGGCGGAAGTACCCAGTTAGAACCATAAATCCTACAGAGTGACAAACAATAACGTTGGACGTATACTGGAGGGTAAACAGCGCAACCGAGCAGACGACAGACGAGAGAATACACGCAGTGAAGGCGGCGTGTGTGGGATTACCGGAGAAGGATAACCTACTAGGAGGCGGGGTACTGGTATCCCAGAACGGGAACCTCCAGTTGGGAATATATATATATATATATATATATATATTCCTGGCTGCTTGCCTGCTTTGGGTTGTGGATATGTATCCCCCATACTCACACAACAACAAACCTGGATCTAACTGCCTGCCTGCTTCCTCACTAAGGTTGGCGGAATAACAGCCCCAAACGGTGGTTCACACAGTACTGTGCTCGCGTACGCCCTCTCGTTCCATAACCTAACCTCTAGGATCGTCCGACCGAGTGTCCTCATCCCCACCGCTTTCTCGTGGTGGCCGCGCTGTGGCCCGTGGCTTTAACAATTCAATTGAAAATCGTCAATCATCCAAACTGTCATCTCACTTGACAATCATTGTTCAGATGATAGGAACGTTTGGTGGTATGGATTGATTATAGATAAAGTAAATGGCGGAAATGATGATGGAATTTGAGTTTTGAGTTGGCAATGGGAATTTTGTAAGATAAAAATTGGATTTTATTTGAATTTTAATATAAAGTCAAATTCATAGAGTTTCATTCCTAATTATTTATTTCCTCTAACTAGTATTTCAATCACGTCAAATTTTCGATTTCCATTTTAGACCGGAAATACTCATATTGACGTTCTCATAGCCAGAAAAATAGAATTACAGAAAATTTTCTGTGTTTGTCTGTCTGGGTCTTTGTAAAAAGAAAAAATAACTAATAAAACAGCTACACATTACAGGAAGTCGTAACTTTAAATTTATATTTGACTTTTCCGGTTAAATTGATTGCAATCTAGAGAGCAATGTCTCTGAACCGGAAGTAACAACTTTCCATTAAAAAATTTTTCACTTTTTTTTTGTGACTTTTTTTCGAAAATAGTTCCATCGATCGTACAATGTACACACATTTGTACTCATAGTGATACAATTTCCCAAGAAAATTCGATTCAGGAGGAGTAGGCTTCCCTCTCACAAAGGAATTAAATAATTTTTTCCAAAAACCTACGTTCACATTTCTGGAGAATAAATCAAAAGAAAAACGTGATGTTACTGTCTTACCAAAAAAAAACTAAATCGTAAATATCTCAGCAATTTTTCAAGATCGATTATATCGAAATAAGAAAGGGTTACGATTGTAAATGACTGTAAGAAGTTAGTAAAATGCTTTGGCTACTCGCCCTTACCAGCTCAAGAAGTGGGGGGATACAAGATCACCTCACTATAGGCGCTAGGACGAGCTTACGGTGGGGCAACACATCAAGATAGTTTACCCAATTACTTTCCACTCTTCTACAATCAATTCATCAATACTCCCATCATGTTGGCTTCTAATTGGTTGATTTTAAAATAAATTTTGTTAAAATAAAACCGAGTGGTTTTATTAACTTAAGTAAATGACTGTTGACGTAGTAACAACTTACGCATGAGTTCACCCATCTGGCAGTCTTTCCAAATCTTGGACTTACCTGAAGCAAAACAGAGAAAATACAAATTATTACAGGATAATTTTTAGAATAATAAATGGATACCGTTAATAATATAATTAAAATAATTGCCTATTTTTTTTCAGGCGGGCTTAACGTCCAGCTACCAAATTAGGTGTCGTGGACGGAGGCGACATACTTTACTACAAATTTCTCATTTTAACCATTAAATAAAATCCAAAGCCCAAGACCGGGAATCGAACCCACTAAACCAACAATACATCTTAGCATTTCGGGTCTAGTCTCCTAACCGCCTAACATACTTTACTATAAATTTCTCATATTAACCATTAAATAAAATCCAAGACCTAGACACCGGGAATCGAACCCACTAAACCAACAATACATCTTAGTATTGCGGGTCTAGTCTCTTAACCGCTCGGCTACTGTGGCGCTTATTATATAGTAATTATGAAGCCTAGTTTTTTTGGCTAATCACTAAATTCGAAACGTTATTAATTAGACCAATCAACTGATGAACTTTTAAGGACAATAATTGGATGTAAAAACTTCCATCTGGCTGACCTTTCTTCTACTGGTCTGTTATTTGTTTCATGAACATAAAGCAATAAGACGTCCATAAGCTGGGAAGAGATATCAGATGTTAATTGTGAAGACATCAGCTATCTCCCTATGTGTATACTCTGTAGGTTGAATGTTTTGTGGTGTTAGAGTGCATATTGTTCATGTTGTTAGGCTGGGATATCCGCAGGGACGCCAAGATCCCTGAAGAAGTGGCTATCCCACTTCCTCCCTACGGGTATTAGTATTAGCACTAATTGAATTTCAAATTTTAAGAAAATAGAGAAATCAAAAGAGTGATGTCACATTAGAACAACTTATTTTCCTGTTTTTTGACGGCGATGTGTATGATCCACTTCCCAATTTGACGGTAGCCCAGCTTGTTGATGGGTAGGCTTAACCTGGCAAGGCTAAAAAGAAAAGCCTAAAGCCGAACCGATACATACAAAATTGAATACGCCCTGCAAAAGCTGATTTCAGTAAAAATGATACTATAAGATGCCATATATTAATAATTGGAATACAGAATGTCGGGTACGTGTACATATTAGTTTTTATTTGAGTTTCTGATCGTGCGGATTAGCCAAGGATAAAAACTATATTTTATAAAATCCATTCTACGAGGGATTTCAATGGTTATCCACTATTTAAAACCTCAAATGCAGAGATAAATCCATAAATTAGTTATAAACTGAACTGGCATTCCAAATTAAATGTATTGTTAGAGGGGAAAAAAACGACGATATTCTAACATGTCAAATCCTTGGATAATATTTGGTAAACTTGGGAATATCCCCAGATATAGATTATTGGGAAAGAAAGAATTCAACAGGGGTAAGGGAAGATTTTTTTTTTTTTTTATCCGATAGTCTGGTTATCGTATGCGTCAGCACGTTTGACACCATTATCCAAAAACGTAAGCGATGACAGCAGGTACAAGTGGAAGATGGCTGTCTGGTTATGGTAGGAGTAAAAAATAGGGTTTCATCCATAACATTAAAGAGAAGTGTTGGGGGTGTAAGAAGAAGAGACAGGGGGCGAAGCAAAATATTGTTAAGAGTCCGCCGCCAAAGAGGTCGGCTACATTCTGGTGTTAGTAGTGTTTGGGGGCGGTCCAAAACACGTCTTTCCTGTCTAGCCGCCTCTTACCTCTCTCTCTCCAACCATATTCCACACCTTCCGGAACTTGTATACCAGTAATGTATACACTAACGTAATGGTCTCTCACCCACCTCTGCTGTTCGGTTGAACCCGTCTATTATATATTTTTTTTTTTACATCAGTGTCTATCATCTAGAGATTTAAGGGCAAATCCATCTTGAAACGGTTACAGGAGAGTTAGAGAGAGAGAGAAAAAAGAAAACAAAAATTTTCGCTATTAATCATGAACTTGAGTTTTAAGATAGTTCATTCAATAATTGTGGAAAAAATTGAGGAAGAGGACAACTCTGGAGCGATGACGTCGGAATTCTGGAGAATTAGCAGAGGAAGTAATGGATAAACTTGATCCTCTACGACTTGAAAGATGTGGACAGGTTGTTGTAGCTATCTACTGGAGACTTAAGCGACTGTTTAGTTTAGATTAGATTAGATTAGACTAGGGCGGCCTCAAGGCCTACGCCACTGCGACCCCTTTGGATCTATTGTGGCTCCCTTCACTAAAAAGCTCGCCCTCCAGACCTGACCTTTTAATCAGACTCTTAATGCTGGAGAGTGACTCTTGAGAGTAAAGCTCACCAGGCCTTGGTTTTTCCTCCCCGAGAAGTAACAATCCTTAGCCACACACGAGCCCCTCACACTGACACAACACGTGCAGTGCCGTTTCCTCCTCTTCCTGACAGAACCTACAGAGGCTATCATCTGCCAGGCCCATGCGATGCATATGTTTTCTGAGCCTGCAGTGGCCACAGTTAATAGGCCTACAATTATCCTTATAGCCCCACGCGGCCTTGACGGATTAATTCTGCAGTCAGCCTCGGCGAATAGCCTTTAATAAACTTCTTCGCCCAAGGACTGTTTAGTTTGTGAGTTCAGTTCAGTTATTAAAAAAAAAAAGCGCATGATAGACTGGACTTTGATAAATTGCGAGAAACTGAACCAAAATAGAAATTCTTGGGCACTTCTAGGCAGATTCTTTTAGACTACTTCATAAATTTCCATAAGGTAGTGAGGGGAGGGGGGGAAATGCGCAGTGAACTCCCTAATTATTATGCTAAAGCTTGCCGATCGTCCAAAATTGTTGGCATAATAGTTTATTAACTAAAGCCACAAACTTCAAGGGTGAAATCTGGGCCAGAATTCTCCAAAGTACTTTGTGGCATGCAACGCGATTCCAGCTAGGAATGTGTCTAATGTTCAATAGGTATTTATATATATATATATATATATACTTAAATGTACGTTAGTGGGTACTTAAATTGTGCCCCAGGGTTCATAGAAGACGGGGTGAGCGGGTGGTACTGAAATAGTTTAATAAAGCTTCTTGTGGAAGGCAGCCAGTTAGGTGTTGGCAGGAGAGGTTGAGTATGGCACGCAGTGTGGGTGTGTGGATGTAAGCAGGACTATCACCAACAATGCTGATAACAGAGATGACGACGGGTGGTGTTTCCCAGTTGAGCATGTGAAGTTTTCTAAGCACCGTAAGAATGATTAAACAATATAGTACAGGAAGTCAGGCGTTGATGATGATCGTATCTTGCAGATAGACAGGGCTGCCACATCCACACTCTTTGTCAATATACGTACCTCGCCCAAGGTTAACAATGACTTCCATCGCCAAGGCAGAGGATGGTGAGAGATGGAGAGAGAGGACAGAGCAATGTCCACGACCTCTAAGGTTAATTAAGTGAACATAGTTTCAAACAGTATGTGTCATAGGACGCTCTCTGGACTGAGTAACTCCACATCCTGCCGTCTCACCTTTAGTTAGGCTTACCTTTCTCTCGCTTCATAGCATACACCTTCCTCTATATATATATCTATATATAATACCCTGTATAATGCTCATCATACAACCAACTTCACCTAGTTATATACATCACTGGCTTAACCTCACTATTGTTTCAACTTTACTCCAGCCATTACCAAAAATAGAGCAAGTATCCCAAATTGAGCATATTAAATATGGCGAGAATTTGATTGACCATCTTCTTACTCGTTCCACATGTTAATAATAATTAACAATTTGATGTGATCAGTTTTATTACCTTTTACTTAATAAAATGCTAGTTCAATTTCTTATTTGAGAGAGTACGTAAAATTAGTTTGAAAGCACAGGATCGATGATGGTGAATTCGGATTGATTATTGTTTTTCTGTCATTTAATAGAGAAAATACGCAAGAATAAACAGAAGTATAAAGGCGAACATCGTCAGGAGCCACAGTAGTCGAGCGGTTAAGAGACTAGACCCGCAATGCTAAGATGTATTGTTGGTTTAGTGGGTTCGATTCCCATGTGTCTAGGCCTTGGATTTTATTTAATGGTTAATATGAGAAATTTATAGTAAAGTATGTTAGGAGGTTAAGAGACTAGATCCGCAATGCTAAGATGTGTTGTTGGTTTAGTGGGTTTGATTCCCCAGCCTGGAAAATTAAGCATTTCTTTACTTTACTTAAGTGCTCATCACAATTGGCCTTCTGGTTCGTTTGTTTTACAATCCTAGACATGCTGAGAACAGAAGAGTAGCAACTAGTAAGGTAACAGCCTGGACTTTGTGAAGAAAGAGATTAGACATTATTTTACTTGTCCGTCAGAGAAATGGTTATTCAGCTACCATGTCTTGGAGATCTAATCGTTCTTCGATGTACCAGGAAAGAAACAGGAAACAGGAGGAAGCAATACTTTTGGGTCAAACTTCATAAAGTAAGCTTTTAACAGTTATCCTGTTTTTAAGATTCCTTGTCTAAGAAACAATCCTAATTTGAATTACGAACCTTAGTATTAGCGTAGCAAAAACATTGATCTGCAACCATTTCTTCTAATGGTTTTTATTTAAGATAAAACTTGTAATAAAATAAACTTTAAGAAAAAAATCTTAAAAATAAATCTGACAATTTATTGTCACAACAATAATGAAATAAAAAGGGGAAATTCCTTTAAAACATACTTTTATTACTTTTACAAGAAAATAAAATTATGAATTAAAAGAAATGATAGAAAATGTAAAAAAAAAATTAAATAAAAAAAAGAAAAATAATAATAAAATGTTGAAGAGGAAAATTATATATATATCAGGCAAATAGATTCACGTAAATCGTAAAAAGCACGTTCTGTATGAAGCACGTCTCAGAAATAAATGATAAGACATTTTTGATGGGAGTAGTAAATTTATGTAGTATATGCTTATAACATCTTCTTTAGGAAGAAATGGATTTTTATATGATCCATTACACAGAATTTTTGATTAATTTTTTTCTTTTTTTTTTTTTTGTAACATTAAAACAACACAATAAGAAGAAGAAAACTGTGAGAAGGCGTTTTGATTTAGATTAATCAAATTTTAATCAAGAAAATTATGTTGGCTATATTTTAGCCTTTTTGTTATTTTTAGGGACAATCGAATTTTAATTGGAGTTTCCATTTTAAATAAATTCTTTTAAAAGTGGATTTTACGATTTCTATACTAATTATTGCTGACGTAAGATCTATAGCCTTTATTTCCTATGTAATAGTTCATTACAGTTCTGATAATAATGGCTATTTTTTTCAGGCATACTTTACGTCCAACTATCACAAATTAGGTGTCGTGGATGGAGGCTACTAACAAATATACTGTAAATTATTTCTCATATTAACCATTAAATAAAATCCAAGGCCTAGACAGGGGGGAATCGAACCCACTAAACCAACAATACATCTAAGCTTTGCGGGTCTAGTCTCATAACCGCCTAACATACTGTACTACTATAAATTTCTCATATTAACCATTAAATAAAATCCAAAGCCTAGACCAGGGGGAATCGAACCCACTAAACCAACAATACAACTTAGCATTGCGGGTCTAGACTCTTAACCGCTCGACTATCTTGGCGTCTTCCACCATTCTTACTGAGGGTTTGGAGTAGGTTTCTCTTTCGCTTGTTGGATACCATTTCATGGAATGTTTAGTTTTATTACGTTTTACGCACCCAGTTTGTACAGTTATTTCCCAGGGGAGCGCCCTTAGGCCTGTACTCTACACTATATTTACGAGTATATAGTCTACCAATACACATTCTACTTAAGCCACGGACAAAATTCTTTCTCTTGACAAAGACGCGAACTTTTCTTGTCGCTCCTCTCAATCCCATATAGAATCCCTTGAGCTTTGGCTGAGGTAATTGGAAATTAAAAGAAATGTAACCACATTGTCCTTAAGGTGAACTATCCTGCCACTCCTTTACTTAAACCACGCTACTCTTCCTACAGCAGATTGGGTTTAAGTACCTAAGACTATTCAAGTTCAGAAATGTGGCTTAGATCCGAAGAGATGATCCAGAAAGATAGTCTTTAAACTGCTAATGACTTTTTTTTTTGACGATTGAACAGTTAATAGTTAGTCTAGCTTAGGACTAAGTGCTAACTTAACACCAGACTTTATAGTCCTTTTATTGACAATTATGATGAAATCAATCATTTTATGGTTTAAAATTCTTAAAAAATAATCTATAATCTTCATGATGCTAAGTAACTCCGACACATGTTACGAACCTAGAATAGTCCGACAATTTTTTAAAAATAAAATTGGGATCTGGGATCAAAAGTGTGGCACATTTTTAATCTACTCAATGAAGATGAAGATCAATCACAGTATACGAGGTGTGTTCAAAAAGTAACGGGAATTTTCGTTTTTTGAAAAAAATATTTATTTATTCATCTACATTAATATTGTCGCCTTCAAAGTAGTCCCCTTCGCATACAATACACTTGTGCCAGCGCTTTTTCCAATCCTCGAAACACTTCTGAAACTCGATCTTTGTGATAGCTTTCAGCTCTTTCAGCGATTCGCTTTTAATGTCATCTATGCTTGTAAAACGACGGCCTTTTAATGTTCTCTTTATGTTTGGAAATAGAAAAAAGTCACATGGAGCCATGTCTGGCGAATATGGAGGCTGGGGCATCGTTAAAGTTTTGTTTTTGGCCAAAAATTCACGAACAAGCAATGAAGTGTGAGCAGGTGCATTATCGTGGTGCAAAATCCATGAATTGTTTTGCCACAAATCCGGGCGTTTTTTTCGGATTGCTTCACGCAAACGGCGTTGAACTTCTAGGTAGTACTCCTTATTGATTGTTTGACCTTGTGGCAAGAATTCATGATGCACTATGCCATTAAAATCGAAGAACACAGTAAGCATAACCTTCACATTCGACCGCACTTGTCGAGCCTTTTTCGGTCTTGGCGATCCAGAATGCCTCCACTGGGACGATTGAGCCTTAGTTTCGACATCATATCCGTAAACCCATGTTTCGTCACCTGTTATAACACGTTTCAGTAGATCCGCATCGTTGTCGACTTCATTGAGTGACTCTTGAGCAACTTCCATTCTCCGCTGTTTTTGTTCGAAATTCAACAATTTTGGAACAAATTTTGCTGCCACACGTTTCATACCCAAAATATCCGAAAAAATTTCATGGCATGAGCCAATTGATATGGCAACATCATCAGCGACTTCTCTGATTGTGATTCGGCGATCGTTCATAACCATTTCTTTCACTTTTTTCACGTTTTCATCGGTTGTTGATGTGCTTGTACGTCCAGGTCGTTCGTCATCTTCAACGTTTTCACGGCCATCTTGGAAACGCTTATACCACTCGTAAATCCTTGTTTTACTCATAGCAGACTCACCATATGCCTTTATTAACATTTCACACACTTTATTTCATTTTTTACGCAAAATTTAATACAAATTCTTTGATCCATTTTTTTTAACAAACAAAAATCGCCAAGCTCGAAAAACACGTCTAACCTTAACGGCTGCCACTTAAGAAGTAAACAATGAATATTACTGAAAATTTTACCGTACTTCAGGGGCATGTGTACCAACATAATAAAAAAAAAAATTTTACAATCAGACTCTCCAAACCCGCGAAATTTAAAAATTCCCGTTACTTTTTGAACACACCTCGTATGTTAAATTGTTTTTCTGCTTGTCAAACAGTTTGATACGGATGTGTGGACTCTTCAGTGGTTCTAGTTCCAACAGGTGATTTAAATCCAGGGAGAAATGCGTTCTTGATCAGTTTAACAAGTAAATAATGAAATAATAACATTGATTTGTAGGATGTTTTGGTTTAATCACTTAATAACTTGGAAGGTCTTCATTTAGGTTGAACTGTAGTTGAGGTTAACTGAGACAGTAAAGAATGAACTGTTAATGAAGAATTTTTTATTCTTTTACTTTTTTTTTAATATTCTATTTTTATTTATTTTTTAAGTAACATTGTTAGTTTTGTCTAGAAGCCGCCAGAGCTTTGTATGTTGGGATGGTTGAATTGCTTATGTTATCAGTGATGTGATGGATGAAGGTAGCCATTGTTTAGTAAACAGCAGGTTGCCACGTGTCTTGTTGCGCTGTTTTGTTGTTGTTCTATTAGGTGATATAGTTTAGGGACTAACTTCCACAACACATAACAACCTCATGGTGGCAGTGAATACAACAGCTGGAAACAGATTCTCTCTGTCTTTGTCTTTTAGATTCCTCTCTCTCGCTCTCTCTCACCCCTCCATTTGCCACTACCTTTCACACCCAACTACAACCAACCACATTAATCTGTGAAAGCACATTATTATAATAGACCCTGCGAGAGGAGAATGGGTTTTGTGTGGGTTTAAATAAAAAGGTTACTACCCAGGTTACTGAAGAGTTCAAGTATTTAATAAATAAGCAGAAAAAGATGCAGCGCTACATCGGAGAGTATCATGTAGCTCTCTAGACTCTGGGGCTCACGAATTTTATCTAAAGTCATTCTCTTTCAGAGTGTCGGTCCCTGAGTATAGAATGTATATATCAATAGGAGGGGGGATCAAAGATCAAAGAAGCCGACCTTGCGTGTGTGTATGTGGAGAGAGAGAGATACAGAGTGAGAAAGAGGTTAATCTCAGATTAACAATGCTATGCCCACACGGGCTTAACAATACGCTAAGCCACTATTATTTCATGAAGAATCTCAAGAATGACAATGATGCCTTTTAAGTGAATCTTACTGTTTTAAATGTTAAACAATTAAACTACAAAAAAAGAACTATTACGCGACTTTATGAAAGTTTACGTATTTACTTAAATTTTCCGTGATGCTGAAAAGTTGACTTCAATTATAATTTGATTGCACGTACCAAAAGGTTCCATCAAAAGAAGGGAACTCAAGGAGAAAAAGACGTACGCTCCTCACCTTGAGATATAGCAGAAACATCCAACCATGACGCTGGATGAGATCGCACGTTGATAAGAGTAGTTAGTAAAAATTCCAAATTAGGAAAATACATTACGAGTTGTGGAAAATGTATGTTGCAAAAAAGTAAAGTAATCGCCAATTTTTTCAGGCGGAGCTTAACGTCCAACTACCAAATTAGGTGTCGTGGACGGAGGCGACTAGCAAACATACTTTACTGTAAATTTCTTTTATTAACTATTAAATAAAATCCAAGGCCTAAACACAGCGAATCAAAACCACTAAACCAACAATACATCTTAGCATTGCGGGTCCTAGTCTCTTAACCGCCTAACATACTTTACTATAAATTTCTCATATTAACAATTAAATAAAATCCAAGGCCTAAGACAGGGGAATCGAACCCACTAAACCAACAATACATTTTAGCATTGCGGGTCTAGTCTCTAACTGCTCGGCTACTGTGGTGCCCCATTGTATTGATGACCCTAATGGACGGAAACTTAAAACTCTGGTATTCATTTGTACTTCTTGGGGAGCAGACTACATAATTCGTAATTATAGTGAACTTCCTTCAATTTTGAATAAAGCTTTTAGTCATTTAGCTAGTTAGAGAAACTATAAAAAAAAAACAAATATTCAAACGAATAAAAAAAAGGGACAAAACATATTTTAGACCAGTTAATTGTAAATTAGAATGGAAAGCGTATTGGTCATACACTACCGCGACTGTCGCACAGTATTCTGGGTAAATACAGCTCCAGAATAGAGCCACACTAAAATTGAAAAGAAAGAAAAGAAAATTAAATTCAGAACAAAAGTGATGTGTGGTGTGTGTACAATTGTGGATAAAAGTTCCAAAAAAATTGTATACATATTATAAGCAGGATATCCTACGAACAAGAAGAAATGACGTGAATGTGCAAGAATTGCACAAAACTGTATAATGTGATTGCAACAAAAGGAGAGCATGAATTAAAGCAATGTATAGATAAGGGATAGAGCTGTGTATATTCCCTTATACCCGCACAGATAATAAAGTCAGCCTCAAACATGAATACTAGACAAAATGGATGGGGGGGTCTTTATTTTCGAGTCATATACACTGCCTGCTATATACATTCGGGCAGTTTAAGTGCAGAGAGAGAGACTAACTAAAATGCAGAATACGAAAGCAAAAGAAAAACAGAAAAAAAACCCTTATCATTGCGACTTTAATAAAAATCATAAAATTTACTCATATAATTTGGTTGGGAAATATTCAACGTCTAAGAGGGTAGCCATTTCAAATATACAACATTATTTATGCTGCTCCTCTCATGAATATTAATGTGTAATTAATTAAAATTTGTGGCCGATTAAATTTTGATTTTATTAACATTAGTTAAGTTAAGGAGGAAGTTGTATGGCGATGTTGAATTCAACACAAGAAGTCTGAAGTTACTTTGGAGTATCTCAAGGATCAGTCCTCGGGCCAGTTCTGTACCATTATCTTTCTGTTCATGATCTGTCTGTAAAAAAAACAAAAAAAAAACTGTGACTGTGTCATGGACCCGGCCGTGTGATGTACATGAATACGTTTGCGTAACAAGTGATATTTTTTATATAAAATATTTTTATTTAGGTATGTATTTAGGATAAAATGAGGGAAACAAATCGACGATCGAACACAATCTATGCCTATACAGTCCGTTGTCGATCTAGAAGCGATTTCATCATCCACTTGCATAATATCAACCGCCCCAGCTGCAGATTGTGCAGACACCGTCGTTGATCCGCTCGGCCGCATTCATTCTTTTACGTTCCCGGCACAGCTTGACTCGGTCATATGGTGTTTCATTATTACCATTCGATTGTTCTTGAGAAGCCCTTTCCAACCGTATACGATCTCTGTATTTGGTTTTGGCTTTTCGTCGCGTATGTATTTTTATTCTAACATCTTATTATATTCACTGTCACTATTTTACACTAATATTTTATATAAAATCGATAGATTTTGACGACAGCTGACGATTAAAACTTAAACGTACATCATAGCTTCTCCAAGTCAAAAGTTATACTAATTGCAAATCTCGAAACGCAGCAAAATGATCTTAAAATGGCGGCGCTTCCCCCCCCCAACGCGTGCTACGTCCTCGCTTGTCGTAATGAATTCTTTGATCCTTTAGCTATCCAGTGGTCTAATTTAATTTTGGATTTAGACGATAGATTCGAAACTATAATGCCAAACTGTATCCCTCGATTTTGTTATTAGGTTTTTTGGATTGCCTCCATATGATAGGAAAATTTAAAGATGTATTCACGTCAAAATTAAATGTACTGTTATCCCTTGTTTGCTGAGAACACGGCACTATATACGTCACCATAGTGACAGTAATTTCGAAACCACTTTCACAAAACTAAAGCAGAATTTTTGAAACACTTCCACAGGAAGTGGGTAAATTGAAATGAATATCTGGAAAAATCTGTTCTCAAAAACGTGATGCAATTTATAAAACCATTTTTTTTTAAGAAAAGGGAACCCAAAACTGGTATTTCCGGTGTAAAAGCGGAAGTCGGAAGTCTACACGAAAACTACTCTCATTATAGCAGAGTGAGGCTGCAAATAGTACATGTTATAGCTCATCTACAAACTCAAAACAAAAAATAAACGCACAACTTCTTTTCAATTTTATTTTTGCGCTCAGTGGAGGCACTTTTTTGGAAGATTTATTAAAATTGAGAACCCCCCACTCCAGGAAAATTTCACATAAAGGAAAAACCTGTTTTATAGATGTGGAACAATAACAGCCCAGATTTTTTATGGTTGTTGTCGTCGTCGGTAGGCCCGCATGTCATATACGGACATAAAGAAGGGAAAGAAAGAACAGAAAAAAACAAACTCTTGCCATTTCTTGCAGTTCCAGAATTGTGGTAAGGATACCAGTTTCCGAGGACTATGAAAAAAAACCCAAGGACTAAAAGAAAGGAGGAGGGAAATGGAAGTGAGTTTTCCCATGCACAGTGTGGTGGGGATGATGCTATTGCCCAAGGGGAGGTGGAATGGTTTTGCACGTGGATATCATGGAATGGCTTTTTCACTCCAGGAGTGTGGTTCTCCCGTACGTAGTAAAAAAAAAAGAAGAAGTCTCATAAAGCACTTGAAACGGAAACTCTACTGCAGCCTAACTCTCCTGGCCATACAATTTCACCCTCTCGCTTACTCGCCGCCCCTGAACGACGACGACTCCTGGAATCCAGGAGACCTGTTTTTGTCAGATACTCGGGAGAGCATAACTTGGCTATATACTAGAAACTGTGTATAGAAGGGTAAGTTTTTTAGTGGTTGAGTGTTAGTGTGGAATTGGAAGGAGTATCCTAGCAAAAGGTTAGAAGGGCAGGAATAATGTTTGCGGCAGTTTGTGGGATAAGGGGATCTGTAGGATGAGTTTTTAAGGGTCACCGGGGTGTGAGGGAATTTAAGGAATGGGGAAATGTAGACTCCTCTTAGACTAAACAAAGTAACTGTGACGTCACGCTGAAAACAAGTTGGGAGAGGGAAGGGTGTTCTTTCTTTCTCACCTTGGTTATGCTTCTGGAAAAGAGTTTTTGTTCTCCAGCTGGAGTCCCGCTGTTTTCTCGGGTAAATCACTATTTAGCACACTTGAAAGAAAAAGAAACAATCTCTTCTATGTGTTTCTTCAGCTGGTGGCTTCTGGCAGAGTCACGTGCTTAGTACAGGACGTAGCAAACTACAGTCAGAGTTGAACTCTACGAAGAGTTGATCCTTTTCGGAGTGGCTGCTAAGTTTCAGGAGTACAAAAAAAGAAGAGGTAAAGCATGGGGCAGGAAAGGAACCTACCAGAGGAATTGGGGAATCAGTAGAGTAAGGGGCTGGAGTTAGCTTACTCCCGTTTTACAAACGCACCATTTCCCCCTGAACACTTTCTGGATATTAGTCTAGTTTTGGGCGGGATGAACCAGTTTATGGTTGTGAGTTTGTGCGTGGATGGGTGCAGCAGATGGGCGGTGGGATTTAGGGAAAGAGAAAGAAGGAAACGAAACAAATTGCAGGACTCTGCCACCCGCTTCACCCATTCAACTTCGTTCATTTCACTTCACCGACCATCATTTTCAATTGAAACACCCCTCAGAGTAACCTCCTTCACCTCCCCTCCAAGAAAAACACTCCTAATACTTTTTAACCCCAGCGATCCCAAGACATTTTTTTCATGACATTTCTTTCTCCCTCATTAAGCGTCCATAAAATTTGTAAATGAAAAAAATCTTCTGTTCACACTCACATAACTTCCTACGCGCACATTGCACTGAAATGTAACCTAACAGGGAGGTTGCCCTAACCCTACCCCGTGAACACCCTTTATCGAAATTCAAAGTTCACCTACGAACCTTTTTTTTTTATTAATGGAAATTCATTGAGTAATCAAATACTTACGATTGACGAATTTTTATACTCAATTTTTAGCAAACAATTTCATTTATGAACAGAAAAACTAGGACTGTAATTTATACAACAAAATTTCTCCAAAAAGTGCCCTCAATCAAATTACTCAAGCAAAAATATTAAAAACAGAAGTTATAGATATACAAAAATATACAAGCAAATAAGGCGCCACGATAGCCGAGCGGTTAAGATACGATACCCACAATTCTAAGATGTATTGTTGGTTTAGTGGGTTCGATTCCCCGGTGTCTAGACCTTGCATTTTATTTAATGGTTAATATGAGAAATTTGTAGTAAAGTAGGTTAGGCGGTTAAAAGACTAGACCCGCAACACTAAGATGTATTGTTGGTTTAGTGGGTTCGATTCCCCCGGTATCTAGGCCTTGCATTTTATTTAATGGTTAATAAAAGGAATTTTAGAGTAAAGAATGTTTGTTAGCCGCCTCCGTACACGACACCTAATTTAGTAGTTGGAAGCAAAGACCGCCTGAAAAAATAGGCAATTACTTTACTTACTTTACAAGGAAATATAAATAAACTCATAGGAGCCATTTTTTTGAAAAAATGTAAAAAGAAAAAAGTAATTAAAACGTTCCAGTAAAGTGCTACTCATTTCTGGTTATCCAAATCATTATTTCAAGTTATAATGCACACACAAATAGACAATATACTTTTACAGACTCTTGGGATCCCCCTCAAGACGGATAATTCTGAAGAAATCTCATAATTGAAAATCTATAGGACTATAATTCTTTTCCTTACTGAAGTAGAGTGAGATAAAGTAACAAAGTTGGAGTAATACAATCAACAGGGCTTTGTCCTGTAAGAGTAAGAGGACCAACCCTTCTTTAAGGATCTTGGAGCTCAGGGTGAGTACCAGTATAATCTGACAAACAATACTCAGTTCTTACACTCTAATAATCAAACTACAGGACCTGCAAAGACAGGCAAGTAGATGTCGTAACTAATTTAGGTTTAGCGTATCCAAAAATGATACCCTAGCTCATCCTAATCCAAGATGTCATGCCCCAAAGTACGGATAAGAATCTACGTTTAAATAGTCCCACCAGATTGTAGAAATCTTGAACAATCTGAATTAGTTTGTAAAAAAGAAAAAAAAACTTGTCTTTCTTTATATAGTGAGGGGAGGGGAAGGTTGTCGCAGTACAACTTAAGAAAATGAGGTCAAGAACTAAAGTTAAGAAGAGGCGTTAAAACTTTGATGTAAACGATGGTAAATATATTCCAAAATATATAAATAGAGAATGAAGAAATGGAAGAAAGAAAGAGCATACGACTTGCCACCTCCAAGTAGCCGCCTCTACCGCCCCTGGCCGACCGATCTCCACCGCCCCCCCCCACAACCGTAACGGTTACTTTCTCTACCATCTACAAACTCTACAAACCCAAAACTAACCCCAGGGAGTCATTACTTATATAAGTTACGATGTACGTACTCTAGAGAGTCTTTAGTTCAACTTGGAATGTAAAATGATAAAGCACTTTCTCACGAAAATATTGTTACAAACCCCCCCTCTATCTCACCCCAGGAAAAGGAAAACACATTTCCTCCATTTTACCATTACATTTCCGTCGAAGTCGTCTGATTGTAATGTTACTTTGCTTATTTATTTTATGTTTACTTTTTTATTTGACCACTCAAAAGAGAATAATCCTAATGATGATAGAAACAAGGAACGGGATTACATCAGTGGTTAGCGCGTACTTTCTTTAGTTTGCTGGGAGCTGAAAAAAAGACAACTCCTTATAGGGCGCCTCATGTTTTTGCCAGGAACTCGAAGCGTATTTGGAACAACTTGAATAGTTTGAAAGAATAATATCCGGGGATAATTTGTTGTGAGTACTCGGACAAAAAATTAGGTTTCCTGAATTTTCTCGAAGGGGAAAAACGTCTCAAATGAAAGAAGGTTAAGTACACTGTAAAGGTAAAGTAATTGCCTCTATTTTTTTCAGGCGAGCTTTACGTCCAACTACCAAATTAGTGGCAAAAACGGTGACGACTAGCTAACATACTTTACCATAAATTTTTCATATTAACCATTAAATAAAATCCAAGGCTTAGACCGAGAATCGAACCCACTAAACCAACAATACGTACATCTTAGCATTGCGGGTCTAGTCTCTTAACCGCTCAGCTACCGTGGCGCCTACGTTAAGTGCACTGAGTTTAAACAAATGGAGTTATTATCAATGGAGAAAATCTGGAAAATCGATACACTAAAGGGGCACTTTTGATTGGCTGATTTTGTCGAAAAAACTTATTGTCGTTTCTAATGATATCAATGAAACCACACTAAGTAGAAATTAAAATTTGAACCTTACTGTAATTATTTTCGTGTTTCGAGCTATATTGTCCACACACTCCTTAAATCCGGTGTGAATTCTCAATCGGAAATAGACCAGATTGCATTTCTTTCTTGCATTAGGAAGTGTAAGTTAAGATTAATTATTTAATGGAGGAGAAACGTATCCTGTAGTATTTCTCCAAGACACTTTCGCTAACAGAGATTGGCACGTCTGATAGTCGAATAGGTTAATTCCAATCCTCTTTCTCCTGGATCCTTCTCTATCCTACTAGAAATTGTTGCGAAATGTTCACCTAATGCCTCAGAAATGCAGGAAGTTAGAAGTAACAAGAGGTAGAAGTTCTATTGGTTGGCCTGGGTGGAAAAATAGAAGTATGTTCCATATTATCAGCTAAACGTTTCAAGCTCCTAAGGTGGTTTCTTTTTTTCTTTTTTTTTGACGTTCTAAGAGATCACCACAAAAAATATCAGCTTTTACCACCAAATAATGTTTCTCATATGTTGTAAGAAGTTAGTTTGGCCTCTAAGGCTTGCGCTAATGGCCGACCTAGACTATTAAAACTGCATTATAGTTCACTTTTTTTTTTAAAGAGTGCGAACTGTTTATTTTAGAAAATAGTTATATATTATATAGCTACCAACAATTTAAGTGAGAGAAAACAGTGAATAAAGTATGAGAAATAAAAAAAAGAAAGAGAAAAGTTTTTCAAACTTTTAAAATGTTAGTTACTGAACAAATTGTAGAATTATAGTGAAAAGTAAAAAGAAAAGTTAGCAACCTACTCACTTGCAGTATAGAAAAATAAAAGTTTTCCACTTTTCTTTTCTTTTTTGCATTAGACGGGCGGAAAAGCTTGTGTGAATACGTTAAGTGGTTCTATATGTATGTAAGTAGTTGGGTAGATAGTTTCTCTGAGAAAGTAAATAGTATCTATAAAATGAGAAGAGCAAGCTTGGGTAAAAAAAAGAAGAGAAATGAGAAAGATTAGTTTCCCAAGAGAGAAAAAGAGAAAAATTAACATACTTTCAACGAGAAATTGTAAGAGAAAAGTTTTTTCACCATCAAATCACATTCTACCTAGATCTTTTCCTTATATATGACGCAATTTGGGGGGAAAAAAAATCAATACCGGTAAATGATTTGGGAGCTTTCTTAATATTCTTAATATTCTTACCAAGGTAGTCAACAAGGTGGATTCGAGGAGGAAATTAGGTAAGGTACAAGTTGCGGATTTAGGGAAAATTTGGATTTGGAATTTGGTATAGCGGGAGACAGATCGGTGTGGATGCTATGGATGCTAACATATAAGGATGCATCAGAAAAGATACGCAGGATTTTTGAGTAAATAACCTGGTTTAACTTTGAACGCTTTGCTCTTCTAATACAGTTCAAAAAAACCTAAGTCTTAGATCGAACGTTGTTACAAGGAATGTGATTCAGGTACCTAGAAGGTAGTGTTTTTCTAGAAATGGTAATAGCAATAAACTAGAAGGGCGTTATTCTGCCCACCAATTTTTTGTCAGAACCAAAAAAAAAAATTCTATTTTTCTCACTTGTGAGTAAATGACAATTTCACACACTTTATGGCACCATATTCACTTAATCTATCAACAGAAGGATGGAGCCATAGTCCAAGACTCAAGAGATGCATTTTGTTATTAATATTAGTTACGACAATTAGTGACGTAATTACCAACAACTAGTACTAGCTACGCCTATAGGGTATGCAGTGTTTGTGTACATTACCAAAGAGCAAACAGTTCTATGTATATAGTAATGGTTAGTAGATAGCAAACCGTTATACAGAGTTAGATGCAACCAGCAGTTATTATAGCAATACGTACTATATATGTGATATGTGAAGCGTACGCAGCAGAACACACTGTACAGAGTATTGTGCAAGCTAAATAGTATGTTGTGCTGGATGCATAATTACATTATGCTATAATTATAATATCCAGCAGGATCCTAGCAACCAAATCACACTCTCTCGTTCGCTTCTTCCCTACTTCACCATTCCACCCTCCTAACTACGACCTCTGCTAACACCTAGTCTCACAGAGAGCGTGAGAGGTATTTTGTGCGTGAGTGTGTGTGAAAGAGGCTGTGAGAGATGTTAACAATACTATAATAACCCAGAGTGATATGTAGGTGAGTAGAAGCGCATGCGAATTGTTACCTAATTATATCAAAATTACGTTAGTATTACTGAATTATTTTGTTACACATTTAGAGCAGTATAGGATTGCTATTTAATTGCAAAAATTGAATGAAACTTGTTTACATATTTTTTGTTATTTGGTTTAAAGAAAGTTAGATTCAATTACAATCGAAAATTACATTAGAAATATTGGGGTGCCACAGTAGCCGAGCGGTTATAGGCTAGACCCGCAATGCTAAGATGTATTGTTGGTTTAGTGGGTTCGATTCCCCAGGTCTAGACCTTGGATTTTATTTAGTGGTTTATATGAGAAATTTATAGTAAAGTATGTTAGGCGGTTAAGAGACTAGACCCGCAATGCTAAGATGTATTGTTGGCTTAGTGGGTTCGATTCCCCAGGTCTAGACCTTGGATTTTATTTAGTGGTTTATATGAGAAATTTATAGTAAAGTATGTTAGGCGGTTAAGAGACTAGACCCGCAATGCTAAGATGTATTGTTGGCTTAGTGGGTTCGATTCCCCAGGTCTAGACCTTGGATTTTATTTAGTGGTTTATATGAGAAATTTATAGTAAAGTATGTTAGGCGGTTAAGAGACTAGACCCGCAATGCTAAGATGTATTGTTGGTTTAGTGGGTTCGATTCCCCAGGTCTAGACCTTGGATTTTATTTAGTGGTTTATATGAGAAATTTATAGTAAAGTATGTTAGGCGGTTAAGAGACTAGACCCGCAATGCTAAGATGTATTGTTGGCTTAGTGGGTTCGATTCCCCAGGTCTAGACCTTGGATTTTATTTAGTGGTTTATATGAGAAATTTATAGTAAAGTATGTTAGGCGGTTAAGAGACTAGACCCGCAATGCTAAGATTTATTGTTGGTTTAGTGGGTTCGATTCCCCAGGTCTAGACCTTGGATTTTATTTAGTGGTTTATATGAGAAATTTATAGTAAAGTATGTTAGGCGGTTAAGAGACTAGACCCGCAATGCTAAGATGTATTGTTGGCTTAGTGGGTTCGATTCCCCAGGTCTAGGCCTTGGATTTTATTTAATGGTTAATATGGGAAATTTACAGTTAAGTATGTTTGCAAGTCGCCTCCGACTACGACACCTAATTGGTAGTTGGACGTTAAGCACCGCCTGAAAAAATAGGCGATTACTTTACTTTACTTTTACATTATAAATATGAGATCAATTTTTTATATTGTAAATTTTCTCGAAACTACTAATGTTATTATTAGAGGTGTGCCCTCAACTAGGTTTCGAGTCTTATACAAATGACCAAGTTGCAGGACACATGTGTGCATCCATCCAAGTCCACAGCAGACTGTTGTTAAGTTTTGGCCGCATGCATTTTTAAGGCATCCCAGGGCGGCATTAATGATGACCAGTGAAAATTATAGACAAAAAGAGAGAGAAAAAAGAACTGACAGAAACAATCTGCACAAAAAAAGGAGAAGTTTTCTATAAGAAACCAAACTTTGGACACAGTAAGCCCTCTTTTAGCTGCAAGGCCTGCAAGGAATAGGGCCCACTACTATAATCTCTGATAAAGGGAGGAATAAAAGCAAAATAAAATAAAGAGTTTGCTCGTGCTAAAAACTGTACATATTGGCTCAAACGAAGATTAAGGTCAACAACGCAATGTGATCGAATTGTAACCTTTTATCAACAGCTATCAATGGTCCGGGAAAAAGTTTGATTGACCATTATAGGAACAAAACCTAGTAGAAGAAAACATAATCAATGGAGAACCTTTTTTAAGTCCTAAAATTTTATTTTATTTAAAAAAAAAATTCTTGCCTGAGAACTCTTGGATGAAAAGCCCTAAAATTGAGCCGAATGGACTTCACACATAGCAATCCCAATTTCTCTTCCACCAAAAACTAACCTGAACTAAATAAAATGCAACAAACACTTGGAGAAGCCTTCTATTATTATTGTACTTATAAATACTTTTAGGATTATATAAGAAAAAAAAAATTGGGCACCAGATGAAAAGCAGGAGAGAGAAAAACCTAGAACGAGAAAACTTAATGTTCAGAAATGTAGCTGTGTTTTCCAGGATTCTTCCTTGTTTTTCTTTTTTCCATTTTTATGTTTCCCACACCCAACCCATCTTCTCTGGAGTTCTTTATTTTCATCGCTCCTTCTTCTCTATTCTTAAGCAAGACAGTCGGAAGAGAACAAATGTTTATTCTCCTGACCTTTATTTCAAGTTGCCCCCTCCCGCTTTAAAATTCTCTCCTTATTCTTTTATAATCCTTCAAAGAGTATTCAAGAAAACATCTGTTAGAGACATATAAAAAGCTAACTAATAAACTTTTTCTATAATTAAATTTTCTTTTAAAGTAAATTTAAACTTTTGAAAATAAATACATGGGGGAGTCCAGAATTAAATATTCAATGAACAGTAGGGAACATTGATCTTTCCAATTCTATGAAATATTATCGTTTTGGGTGTTGTAGAAGAGAAGATATAGCGTTTTGAAATTTAGAGGTTTTGCAAGACACCGAAACTTTAGATATCAATATCTCGTTTTCTGCTCATCAGAAATCTACGGAATTTCATACAATTATAGGGAACATTAGTCTTTCCAATTGTATGAAATATTATCGTTTTGGGTGTTATAGAAGAGAAGATATAGCATTTGAAATTTAGAGGTTTTGCAAGACACCGAAACTATAGATATCAATAGCTCGTTTTCGGCTCATCAGAAATCTACGATATTTCATATAATTATAGGGAACATTGATCTTTACAATTAGATGAAATATTATTATTTTATGTGCTATATTAGGAAATATGTATCGTAGGTGTATTTAAATTGTTGACTTTATTCATAAAAATTCTTTGCTATTAATTAGATTTTTCCGATTGGGATAATTTTATCAAAAGAAAAATGGTTAATATGGTAATTAATAAAGTTAATTATGTAAACAAATACATTTTAGAGTGCATAAGCACTATATACTGTAATAGTACAATCATAATATAGGTCCTGGAGTTGACTAGAGTGGTATGTGTGGGTGAAATGAGTATAAGTGAGTAAGAAAGGGTGAGTAACAGTGAGCAAAAGGGCTGAAGAGGGTGTAGCGAGTATCTGCCACAGTATGAAATCTACTTACAGTTGATTTAGTGAACCTGGTCGTGCAATTAATTGCAGCATTATGCTTTACGCTCGCATGTTATACTCGGCTAACATACCTACGTCACTACTCATGCACAGACCTGTCTACGTATAAAACATTTTAGTAGTAAAGTCATTTCTGAAATTACACCAAAAAAATTAAAGCTGTTACTATGGAAACTGTTAAAAAAATAATAATCAATGGATAGTAACATTATAAAGGACAAAAAAATAGTCAAAATGATGACTTTGTTAATTGGATACACAACTTAGATCTCCCTAAGGATTAAGCCCGTTCGGTAGTAATGCTTTAGAACTGGAATATTTTAGGTCCAGCAGTTAGCAACATAAATATACGTAAATGTGCAATATTTTACATAAATTTGATGGTTTTGTTATCGATCATAATAACTCGATTAAATTTTTTTTGTGAGTTTTGTTGAGCAGTCAATTTCATTAAATTGATTACCATCCACAGCATCCGTACAAAGGAATTAGCATTTGAAATCCTGTCGAAGTACAGGATTGTTTATTGTATCCCTAAACCGATTTTTGATTTTCATCTATGATCAGAGTTTGATTAATCAATTTTTTGTAGAGATTCTGAGTTCATTTAAGTTTAAGCGAGATGGTACGCACTAGACTTGTTAAATGAGGAAGGTTACAAAATGGTTTTGTATGTGAGTTATTCAATATGTTGATGAAAGGTTAAAATATTTTGTAAAAAAATATAGAAAAACAAAAAAATGTGTCTTGTTTTAGTGTTGGGGGTTAGGAGTTGTATTTTTGTAGGAGGGAGGCGCACGAATTTTAGCAGAAAAAAACATGATTGAATAAATTTACTTGTAATCGAACGTAGTATCGATATCGCATGAAACAACAATAGCGACTTCGTGCATGATAATCTAACTAGAAGTTTATTCCACGATTTACGTATCTTCCTAAAGAAATGAATATAAACTGCTCCACAAAAAAAGTGGCGCACTTTGAAAAAAGCGTTTATTTTTTGTTTTATCACATTTTGGGGAAAGATCATTAGTTTTAATTATTTTCATAAACTGTCAGGGAACAATTAATCGAATCAAGGGTCCTAAGTTTCACGTAAATAGAGAAGCAATTCCTCGTTTAATCCCCTTCGGTCTTTTTGGTCTTTAAACAACAACATGAACTTTACCTCAACAGTAAATAAATTTATTGACCTCTACAGTTGCGTTTCGACTTTTTTCATGCTGAAAACATTGCAAATTCTCAGAAAATGGTGATTACTGCAGAGCAAGTGGCCTGTATTTTTGCATTAGTTGAGGATGGACTGATTCAGCGGTACGCAGCACGAACGTTAGGGTTGCCTGAGACCACCGTCCGTAGAGCCATCCATTGTTACCAGGAGACAGGCCTCTGCACTCGCAGACAAGGTTCGGGTCGACCAAGAGCCACAGAAGCACTTGATGACCGATTTATCAGAATTCACACTCTAAGAAATCGTACATCAACTGCTTCTGAAACAGCTCAAACACTGCTTACTGTTCGTGGAGTTTCACTCAGTGCCGAAACCGTACGAAGAAGGCTTGCTGAAATGAATTTTACGCTCTAGGAAGCAAGCCACGGGACCATTGCCCACCGTAGACGATCGGAGAGCCCGTCTAGAGTTCGCTAGGGAACACCGCAACAGGTCTGAGAACAATTGGAGAAACGTTCTCACTTCAGACGAGTCCCGTTTTGCTCTCTATGCACCTGATGGGTTTACCCAGTTTACCGAAGGCCTGGGGATCGCTACGCTCCGTGCAATATTTCTGGTAGACTACCATTCGGAGGTGGTTCAGTGCTGGTGATGGCTGGGATTTCTATGGAGGCTAAGACTGAGCTCCACGTGTTCAACAGGGCAATCTTGAATGCAGATTTGTATGTGAGGGAAATTTTGCAGCAATATGTGCTACCCTATGCATCATTTATTGGGGAGAATTTTATTTTTATGCGAGATAATGCCCGACCACACACTGCCGCCTGTGTTGTTCAATATCTACAGGACACTAGCATTCGTGTTTTGAGGTGGCCAGCACGCAGCCCGGATTTAAATCCAATTGAACATCTTTGGGATGAGCTGGGTAGGCGATTAAGATGGAGTAATAATCCTCCCAGGAACTTAGAAGAGTTGCGAAGTACTCTGGTGGAGATATGGGAGGAATTAACACAAGATTTCGTGAGAAATTTAATAAGGAGTATGCCGAGGAGGTTGGATGCAGTAATGCGAGCAATACACGTCACTAAAATTCTTTTTCTCCTTTTTTAATCGGAAGAAATACATTTTTTTTTAAACTCTTTTTTTGCTGAGTAGTACTTTTTTGTTAAATTAAAGGTTTTCATTTCTTTTAGATCATTTCTTATTTTATTTTAGCCTTCCCGTAACATTATACTTCTTATATTTGCTAACTAAAATAAAATGTAGAACAAAAAAGTTACAGAGAAAAAAAATAACGCATTTTTAAAGTGCGCCACTTTTTTTGTGGAGCAGTGTAATTACTTTGTTGCATTTGTTTGGTTAATATAAGTCAGAATAGAATAGAATAAATCTTTATTACAATAAATATGTAAATAGAAATAAATATAAGAAATATCAATATACAAAATATTGTAACCTTCATAATAAGTGGGGATAACAAGAAAGGTTAAGGTGCAGGATAAGAATGCAGGGAAAAAGGAAGGAAAAACCTGCAGCTAGTGTAGAGAGTTAGAGAAGGATGTGTTTAATTCTTTTGTGCCTGTAGAAGGATAGCAGGATCTGTAGGAGGCTATGTTGCGGCAGAGTGGATTAGGATGGAAAGGAGTTTCATGCAGATACGATTTTGGATTTTAGGAGTGTACAGGGATGGTGGATGCAGTCTCGTGAAGAGTATCAATGGCTAGGTCAATTGTGCCTGTAGAGTATAGAAGGATTAATAGAAGGCTATGTCGCTGCGTAGTGGGTTAAGATGGCAGTATAGGATGGATAGCAATTTTAGCAGACGATTTTGGATATAGGAGTGTATATAGGGGATATTGGATGCAGTCACCGTGAAGTGAGTCAATGGCTAGGTCTTTTGTGCCTACAGGAGGATAGCAGGGTCTATCCAGATCCAGGATCTAACCAGGATCTATTTGTGTCGCGGCAGAGTGGATTAGGATGATAGTCTAGGGAGGAAGAGAGTTTCATGCAGATACGATTCAGGATATAGGAGTGTACGGAGGATATTGGATGCAGTCTCCATTGAAGTGAGTCAGTGGCTAGGTCTTTTAAGTCTACTGGTTATAAAAGGATCTGTAGGTGGCTATGTCGCGGCAGAGTGGATTAGGATGACTATCTAGGAAGGAGTTTTGAGCACACGATTTTGGACTTCACGTAGTGTACGGGGGATGCAGTCTCTGTGGAATGAGTCAATGACTAGGAGAGCACAGTCATTTTGGAGAGAAAGTAAAGTTATTTGATCAGAAAACGTGTAATAAATGTAGAAAAATAAAATTGAAAACACAAATAACCATGGCAACTAATTTTTTAAAGCTTACATCTTTTTTAATCAAAAGATAAATGGAAACAAAGTAATCTGTATTTAAATATGGCGAAGTAATAGGACAAAAGAAGGACAATCTAGATTCATTCAATAAGTGTGGTTAGATCCAAGTCATTGATAAATAATTGGTCATTAGAGCTATCAGCTTTAGAGAGAGAGAGAGAGAGCAAGAAACGGTGAGCCAAGTTACATGGTCTATTTGGGTTTATAAAAGAGAAGACTTGGGAGCTTTTAGACGGATCATTAGCTTTCTTTTCCCGTCTTTTTTATTTGTTTTAGTCTTATTTTATTTTATTACACAATTAGTTGCCCACACGACTGATATGTGAACATATATCAGTTGTGTGGGCAACTAATTGAAAGAAATTAGATTATTATTATTTTTTTTAATATTTATGTTGCCCATTATTTTGAAATCAATTTTCAGTTTGAACGTAGATTTATCTCTTAATTAAATATCCGTTTTTTTGAAATTAAAACGAGAGTCATTCCATGTTTAATGCAGGGAATTTTTACTTTTCTAAGTGTCGGTTGGTAACCTTGCGAAGATATTCAGTCACCTGTTCGATTAATATTTACATAAAGATAACCATTAAGCTCTTAGTTACGATGAAGTGTACGCTCGAAGAAAGTTAATTTTTTTTTTAAGAACAGCGTAATTGGGTGATCCCGATTTTTTTTTTTTACTTTCGGAACCGTTAGAAATATTCACTCGGGTGAACAAACAATATGGCCGTAATTGCTTGAACAAGGCGATGGGAAAGTTTAAAAGTGGTTGCAGAAGCGTAAGCACTTCCGGAGCAGTGCCCATGATCCATGAACGGACTATCAACACTCCGTACTGATGAGGTAATGTCTGAGATGTCAGAAGAAATACTTGCTTCTTCTTAAAAAGTAAAGTAAAGTAACTTGCTACTTTTTCAGCCAGACTTTACGTCCAACTAGGTATCGTGGGATGGAGGCGACTAGCAAACATACTTTACTATTAACTTACTTGTATTAACCATTAAATAAAATCCAAGGCCTAGATCAGGGAATCGAACCCACTAAACCAACAATACATCTTAGCATTGCGGGTCTAGCCTCATAACCGTCTAACATACTTTACTGTAAATTTCTCATATTAATCATTAAATAAAATCCAAGGCCTAGACTAGGGGAATCGAATCCACTAACCAACAATACATCTTAGCATTGCGGGTCTAGCCTCATAACCGTCTAACATACTTTACTGTAAATTTCTCATATTAACCATTAAATAAAATCCAAGGCCTAGACCAGGGGAATCGAATCCACTAACCATCAATACATATTAGCTTTGCTTCTTCTTAAAAAGAAACATTTCGACATCATACGGCATTCCTGACGGTAGAAGCTTTAGAGAAACTAGGGTTCCTGCCTCAACCTCCTAACAGCGCTGACTTTGTCCCGAAAGATTTTTATCAGTTTGGTCCAAATGAAAGAAGCATTGCGTGATATCAAGTTCAACGGCCACGAGGAGGTAAAGGGGAGGAAAAAAAGCACAAAAACTGGCTTCGAGATCTGGGTAAAGATGATGGGAAATGTGCCTAGAAGTTGATGGAGATAAAAAATTTGTTTGTTGACTTAATAAACCATTTTTTATGTACAGCCAGTAATTTGTCTGTTTAATTACTGAATGTCAATTCAAATTAACATTTAACCTACACTAATAATGTTATCTCATCTAGGAACTGCAAATCTAAACTAACGATACCTTAAGTGGTCCTTGTACTCCCAATCCAGATCCCTGGCTTAGCATCCCGCGTTACCGTAACACACACACTGTCAAATTCCTGTCAAATTTGGCTCAATCACAGTTAATCCTGCTAGAACATTGCATTAATTTATGCATTATCCTTCAACCACAGCCATGCACCTCCTATCCTTCCAAAGGATCATAATCTCCACTGTTGACAGAGTTCCCTTTCTTGGACACTATTTAGATAAGCCCACTCATCCGGAGAACCCACACGTAAGACTGAACTAAACAAACATTACAAACTTCTCTCTAGACTACTTGACGACCGACGTTCAAACTCTCAACAGAAAACATAAGACTTACAAGACACAACTCCAAGTCAACTGCAGCCCATAATAACATTTTCTCCCTTTTTTTTACGCCCTCATAATATCCCCCTCCACAAACCTCCCCCCTAAAATGCAAATTAAATAAATCAGTACTAAAATTGAAGTGGACAATAACTATTGAAAAGTGGCAATGAGGGTAGAAAAATCTCTGGAAAATATTTTCCCGCTTAGGATAAACCATTTTTCTTCAACTAAAGTGCAGAAAAAAAAGGGGAAAAGATGATGGCATATCATCAACATATCTAAATGTTGTTATGCATGTGGCCATGCATGTTTTATCCTTGATGGTGCTAATCTATGATGTCGTTAACTTACACTTCCTTCACATCCTTTCGTAAATATTATTATGTATTATTTATTCGATTGCTTTCTGCGTCATCAGGATTAGAATGTATGTGCTAGCTATAAAGGTGCTGACTGTATCATATTTATTCAAAATATAAAACCAATAAAATATTTTATGAAGGTTATTAAATCAATGAATGGAATTTGTTTGTTTAAATAGACGATTACGCTTTACCACAGAATTCGTCAGAAAAGTTGACTTCTTGTGATCCGCTTAGAAGTTGTAGAAACAAAAAAATTATCAAAGTGATGAGTTATGGTCGGACAAATTGTGTTACCATGACCAGACAACAACTAATGGCTGTAAAAGATGACAAAAAACACTGGCTCATGTACAACATGGAGGAAGCATGCAGAAGTATGCAGACAGTACATTATGCTGCATTGTGCTTTCTGTGTCTCTCTAGCCCGCCGGCCGCCGTACCCAAGCACCATTGTTTTGCTCCAGAACTTCCTGTAGCACACTGTCTGTGGGGAGGGGAACATTACTCCCATGTAACCAAAAAAGTGTAAACCACCGGGTCCCGGTTTGGGGAAAACGTGCGTTTCTCGGCTCTAAATTAAACTCATATTGAGAAAAACCCACCCAAGGACTCTTTCCAGGACGGCGGTTACACCCAGTATATATATCTGTCCGGCGAATACCAAAGCAAAAACAAAAGACCAAGTCCCCGGATCGGCGCTGGGTTAGTATTATATACACAGCCTCCACCAGTAGGTGTGGGGACAGGCCGGTTGTGGCGCCATCTAATGAGAGCAGGCTGAATCACAGCGTTTTAACACCCTCGCACGGTCAATATCAGTACAACGGAAAAGAAAAAAAATTAATCTACGAAAACAATACGCTGCACAATTTTATTTAATTATTTTTCTGTCCTTCATGTGCATATTAAAACATAAAATTCTGCAACTTTACACCATGTTACCAAAAATAGTTAACTTCAATATTTAACATTGTTAAAGTAAAAAGTAAAGTTAATTGCATAGTTTTTCAGGCGGGCTTTACATCCAACTACCAATTAGGTGTCATGGACGGAGGAAACTAGCAAACATACTTTACAATAAATTTCTCATATTAACCATTAAATAAAATCTAAGACCTAGACAGCAGGAATCGAAACCACTAAATCAACAATACATCTTAGCATTGCGGGTCTAGTCTCTTAACCGCCTAACATACTTTACTATAAATTTCTCATATTAAACCATTAAATAAAATCCAAGGCCTAGACACCGGGAATCGAACCCACTAAACCAACAATACATCTTAGTATTACATGTCTAGTCTCTTAACCGCTCGGCTACCGTGGCGCTTTACATTATTATATATATATATTTTGGCGCATCAACAGCTGAGGTTATTAGCGCCAGGAGTTTTTTCCAGTGCACTGCCGGCCTCCGGACAGTGTTATCTCGTTACAGACAACACTGTCGATCACCGGATAGTGAGCTGTAAGAAGCTCCTAGGAAGAGAAAATCTAAGGGTCAGCTGTTGCATTCGAACCCGGGACCTCCGCGTGGGAGTCCAGTATGCTAACCTCATAGCTAATCCCTTCCGTATATAATTATGTTATTATCATTTAATCAATCATTTCAGTTGGTAACTTATTAAAAGGGATATGTCGATAACAATTTGCCATTTATTTACAAAAATAATGGTCACACATAGCCAACGAAATAATTTATTTAAATTACGAACACCTTTAGTAAAGATTTAAATACAAAAAAAGAATCTTCAGAGCCCACTCACAAGACTCTTTCTTACAATCATTCTCAAAGTTATAACTCAAAATTTTTTTTCTTTAAATTTAGAAGATTTAAGAATTCAATTAAAATAACTATATAAAAAATAATTAAATTAAATTACTTCGATGGAAAAATCTCCGAAATCTGAAAAAAAAATCATATTACTTCCGGTATGGAATTTTCTTAATACACAAAAGTTGTGGCGACAAATTAATCCCTCATTTATTATATATAAGACAGATATTGTAATAAAATCACTTTTTCGAACTTAGGTAACCCCCCCCCAAAAAAATGGATATTTTTTTTGAAAAAGTAATTTTAAAAATTTATTATAACTGCCAAAGCTTTCTTTACGTTAGAAATTGAAAGCAAATATAGAAATCAAGAAATGAGAGTATACTAGACCAACATTACACTTGTGTTTGCCTGGAATAGTATAACCAAAGTAGTAACGGCTGAGAGGTTATTTTTATCAAAAGAAGTACAGCTCTTTTTATTTAAAGTTTAACCCATTTGCCACAAAATTGGATATTCAGGAGATGAAATCCTAATATTTAAGGTGCAAGTTTAAACTGGCACGAGGAAACACACCAATGATAAATAATCTCACTACAGCGATGTTTATCAGTGCATAGTGATTCGCCACATGTATATTATACTATATGCGTAGTTATGTCCATCATTGCTTCGCACAATCTAATGGTCCAATTTGGCTCGTTACAACAATATAACGCGCCAAAACGAGTGACAGCAAGAAATATAGCGGAATATAGGCAGAATTCAGCCAAGTGAAATGTGATGATTAAGCCTATAATATATAGCCTAAACACGAACGCACAAATGTACTATACGTACAAACATTTTATCACTCATACACACACACACATATATATAAGTCAATTACGCTTCAAGTATTCTCTACCCTTCCCCAATCGTCCCCAAGCTAATCATCAATCATCAATTATGCATGATCTAATGTCAATCATCAATTATGCATGATCTAATGTCTCTGATGTGAACATAAAGAGAAACTGATTGTATCCATCGAGGAAGGCTATCCATATAAATGTATGTGATAAATTAATTGGAATTCAGCTAAATTGCCTACATTATTAAAGACATATTAGTTTCCATTTTAATTCAAAAAGGTGTTACCACTTTCTGGTCAGCTAACTTTTAAAGTGAATTATAGAATATTTTTGTAGCCAGATGCATAAACACAATTTTGTAGCATTCGAAGTGCAACAAGGAAACGGGATGAACTCCTGGATGGAGGTACGCAAGAGGGTTAGCTGAAAACCATTAGAATGATAATTTAGATGGTTTAGAAGATGTGATTCTCAAGAGAGCCAATTCTAACTTGCTTAGTTACTTGGAAGGGTAAAACAACATTAGATATACATAGACTTTACAACAACATCTACTAACGTCTGTTTGATCATTAATGGTAGGGCATAGGAAGGGCGCATTTCCAACCTTTAGCTAAACACTCAGATTTCCTGCAATGGTTGGATGACGCTGTTTGAACCTTATCCTAATTTTCAAAAATTAGAGGGTTGAGGGACTGGACTTGTTGATCTAAACTCTAAACCGGGTGTTCAGAGAAGAAACTATGATGCAGTATGTGCAATGTGGGCTTCAAAGAGGATGTACTTAAGTTTCTGGGTCAGTGTAAAGTATTGGGTTTTTACAATACAATACATCTAGCTTTGCGGGTCTAGTCTCTTAACCGCCTAACATAATTTACTATAAATTTCTCATTTTAACTATTAAATAAAATCCAAGGCCTAAGGCCGGGAATCTAACCCAGTACCACAATGCGTATTAGCTTGCAGGTCTCGCCTCTAACCGCTCGACTACCGTGGCGCCTAAAGTGATAATCAACGACAATTATATCGATTAAACTGAAGGAAGTGTAGAAAAGCTATTTTCACTATTTCCTTTAATGAAAATTTGCTTAGCAACCGGATCAGACCATTAGTACTATATAGGAGACAACCAGTGACGTAGAAACAGTACGAGATTAAGTAGATGTACTCTTGATTGGTTCGTAAGTGTTTGAAGTAGGAGCAATACGTGTTGAAGTGCACAGTGTATTGGATATGAGACACTATGATAGAACACACATATTATCTGTCTGTCCTTCTATCTGTTGGTTGGTTCAATACTGTCACATACTCCAAGAACCTACTTGCGTAAAAGCATTCCCCTCTCTTATAGTGTGTGTGTATGTATTTTGAAAAAGCTTTTAGAAGGCCGACAGACAAACTATCTTTTATCTTTTCGGACATCCGCAAAATAAACATTAGTTTTATATCAACAATAAGTACGTGCCGCTAACAGTCTCAGTCGGATAGTGGGGGGAAAAAACTATTTGGAGCAATTAAATTTAGGGACAAGTGAGAGGAGTTGGACTTTTTTTACACTTGAGAAGTAGATAGCAGGTGGATAACTGGACATCCAACTGTAAACTCGCTGTTCCATCCAACTGTTCGCTGAACTATTCAATAGTATCTTTTCCTTTTTTTGCGATAATAAATGTTCTTGACGTAAAGAGTCCCTGCTGGAAGGTAAGGATAAATTTTGGGATATATTCCTTTCTTATAAAGATCTTGGTGAGCTACCTTGGGCTCTACATAGACAAACGACTCACGTGGAACCCACACATTTAAAAAGACAAGCAATGAGAAAACGTGCGAAACTGCTCTACTGACTACTTGGACGACGCTCCAAATTGCCCTTCGAACTCAAACGCTTAATATACAGTACTATCCTCAAACCTATGTGGACTTACGGACTAGAGCTGTCTGGGGTTCAGCCAAACCTACAAACATACGGACAGTACAGGACATTTCAGTCAACAGATAGTTGACGCTCCTTTCCACGGTGACTAACCTCACCCTTCACAACGACCTCAACATGCCCTTCGTACACCAATTAGCCAAGACTAAATACCAAATATTCCATACTACTCTCTAGACTAGCTCTAATCCTCTAGTACAGTCTCTCGCCTCCTCTGACAATCCTGCTCGCCGACTGAATCGCCATTAGCCCCGCCGCGACTTCCTCGCAGTCTGAAGGCCTAACAATCAAACCCTGTAGAAAATGCTACCGCTGGGCAGTTTCTTTCCTCCTGCCTTTCACGCTTCTATAATTCAATCTCCCTATTTACTTATTGTATAGTGTATTATACAGATTGTAAATAAAGAAATAAATTTAAAAAAAAAAAATGCTCCTGACGTAAAGAGTCCCTGCTGGAAGGTAAGGATAAATTTTGTGATATATTGAATTAACTCGAGTTTTTCGGGCCGATAGTGCAATCTAATCCAATTTAAACTATCTGTGTAAAGCTGATCACATAGACAGACGAAAAACACGCGTTAAATAAATAATTTTTTTTTCGTTCCATAATCAGAATAAGTAAAAATGCCCAATTTGATGAAATTTTATTCCTTCTACTCGTAAAAGAGAGAGAAAATTAGAAAAGAATAAGAAAGTGAGATAAAAAAAAACAAAAAACAAAACTCCGCCTAATAAATAATGCTAATCCGGAAAACATTAAATTAAAAGAAGTCTTTTAAAAAAGAAAGCAAAAAAAAGAAAGTATAAAAGCAAAGGAAGAAAGACGGAAAACAAAACGGAGCTTAAAATAAATTAAAATTAACAATATTTCCTCTTCCAACTCCTCATCATCCTCTTTCTCTCTTTCTCTCTCTGTCAATCCACGAGGATCACTTGCAGTAAAGAACATCCAGTTAAATCTTGTTTCATTTAACAATAATCCAATGGATTTAATCCAAATAAATTATAAAAGGGCTTTTATATGGTGGCCTTTATTTGTGGCTTTAAAAGAGAGATATGGGCTTATTTCTTCTTCATCTTTTTTTTAGATATTATAAAAAAAAAATGTAAAAATGTATTATAAAATTATTAATAATGTAATTAATAATACGTAATAATAATCAAAGCGGTGCAATCGCTGTGCTATAAATAATAACTCTTAAGATAAATTCAATTTGGGTTAAGAAGCATCGTACAATCATTAATCTTAATTTTCTGGCAAGTTTGATGGCTTTACTAAAGCTGTAATTATAATCATCGTTTAGGAATTTAGTTGGATAAACATCATCCGGCTGTTTGCGATATACTGCTGCTGATTGCAGAGCCATCATCAGCTAAAGCAGTCTCCATATCAGGAGGAGGGCCGCCGAAGCTGATGTCTCCTGGATAGCATCCACTCGGAAAAAAAACATGCATCGCATGGGCTAGTAAGATGATTGCCTCTGTAGGTTCTGTCAGGAAGAGGAGGAAACGGCACTGAATGTGTTGGGTCAGAGAGAAGGGCTCGTGTGGCTAAGGATGTTACTTCTAGGGGCGGAAAAAACCAAGGCCTGTAAGAGCTTTACCCAATAGCCGCTCTCCCAGAATTAAGAGTCTGATTAAACGGACAGATCTGGAGGGCGAGCTTTAGAGTGAGGGGAGCCACAATAGATCCAAAGGGGTCGCAGTGGCGTAGGCCTTGAGGCCGCCCTAGTCTAATCTAATCTAATCCACTTTCATTGACGAAGAAGCAATGGTGCTAACACGTTAGTTTTTCAAAATCCCTCTTCCGATGATTGTTTTGAAGCTTTGATTGTTATTGCTCTCTTCAATGTGTACCACTAAAAAAAACACCCTTCCAAAGTCCAAAAAAATTGGGATTATTATTTTAAAAATATTTAGAACGAGTTAAAAGGAATTTTTTTTTTTTTTTTGATAACCGAAAGCCATCAATCCTGACAAACACCAGTTTTGGATCTTCCTAGAAATCTTTTAGAAAACCTTATTCCACTTTGTCTAGGGAGAATCAATTTCAGTATATCTGAGGAGCGTTAGAAGTATCCTGAACTGCCAATATCCCACCCTATTTGGAGCTCCCTTACAGTTCTGCAATTTAAACTTTTCTAATACATTAAACAAGAACGCCATAGGTGGTTAGCTCATGTGAAGCGGATGGATCCAGAGCGCTTGCCCAGAAAGATGCTGTATGGCATTCCATGGGGTCGACGTCATCGAGTTGTGGCCTCGTTTGAGGTGAAGGCAGACCTGAGGAGCATGGGCGTGCAAAGATGGCGATCATCTAGAGCCCACGATCGAGAGGAAAGGAGAAGGCTGGTTGAGGAGGCCCGGGTACTTTCAGGACTGTAGTGCCCCAGAAAGAAGGAATACATTTTAATCCATATTAATAATTATTAGGAGAAGAGTCTAGTCACTATAAGGAAGAGTTCGCCAGATTGGCAAGCTTACGCAGCAACCATCCTAGGAGGTCGGCGTTATATGTTGAGATGATCGCGTGGCCACCGCCGCTTTAATCTGCGAAGTGGATTTGAAGGAAGTGTTTTGTAGTAGACATGTTGTGGATCAGAGGTTTGTAGTGACTGTATAGATTTGAGTGGAGTTTTGTGTAACGAGATTGGGGCTATTTCCAGAAACGAGAGGAATATTTAGATCAGAGTGTATAGTGTGATTGGAGAAGGGACCGTTAACTATTGTTCTTAGGATTTTTGATTGTAAGGTCTGAAGTCGATTGATGTTCGATTTTTTAGCGCTTCCGTACGTCCATATTGGAGCAAGTAGGTCAGTATATAGTGTTTGCTTGTCGAGTAGTCTCGGACTACATCTTGACAAACGACTAACTTGGAACTCCTACACGAGACTCAAACGAACTGACCTCAGTCTGAGGTATAAAATGTTGAAAAGAACACCTAAATCTTAAATAGCATAGTTTAACTTTCTGCGAATTATTATTTTTGAGTTATGATGAGTAAATACTCAAAATACTCAAACACCTACAGACCCAAGTTGTATGAATCAATTTTTTGTTTTTTATTTTTTTTTTACTCACTGGATCTCAAAACAGCTATGTACTTCCGGTGAAGTCGTAAAATCGAAATCGTCTCAGACCCCCGAAATCATACTATTATCGCAATATAACCTCTCATCTGATATAGCAAGGGAAAAATAGAATTGAAAACTTACTAATTAAAGCACAAAAGCAATACGGACAAAGCAGTGACGGAAAATTGAACTTTCCTCACTTGAGTACCAAAACTGGCTCATTATTTAGCGAGAGCGAAACAAAAAATAATAATAAAAATAAATTTACTTGTTTGCGGAGCACTAATTTCATTAAAAAGAAAAAAAGTCAATTTCCCGGATAAGCAAGGTTAAGAATTGGAAGAAAAGTTCTATTTCCAAGAAAAGCATATTAGAAGAGAAAAGCGAAGAAAAATAAGGGAAATGTGCCCAAACAATACATCTCATTTTAATATCATTTTACAGAACATACAGACAGAGTGGAGGATGTAGTTACTGTAGGCTTCCGGTAGTTCATCGAAGGAAATGGAGTTTAGTTCTTATTAGATGGAGCATGTAATGTAAAACCTCTCGTTTTATTTTCTCTCCAGGAAGAGTGGAAAATTGAGATGACCTAATACCTCTCTAGAAGAGGAACACAGGCTAGCAGGCAAGGCTTTACTGGATGTTCCCTCTATTACTACCACACCCACTAGCCCGTGCAATCCAAAAAGGCTTAAACTGAGGTCACACAGCAAGGAGGATATTTCTTGAAGGAGCTAGAAAGGATGGAGGGAAAAACGAGTTTTCTTTTTCTTTCTCGCTCTTTGGGGGGAATGGCGACTCTCTTGAGCAGGAAAAGAAAGAAGTAGTAAGAGGACTACATTAAGAAGAATGTGCCGAAGAAGGAATGTAGACAAGGATGCGGAGGAGCAAGTCATAAGGGACTCGGAGACAGACAGCAAGAAGTAAGGCAGCAATTTGAAAGGCTAGTAATCGAACTGTCCTCCCCCCTCCCATCCTGAAGGGGGCCACGCGGAAAAAAGTCAGAGTGCCCTCACCCTTCACCCTTCATCTTTCCTATTTTCTGCCCTCTATATCTCCTGCCCCCCAATCTCAAGCTGTACTCTCCATTCTGTCCTTCTAGTTCTCTGCAACATCGTCACACTCGCCCTTCTTCAATAATGTCTACCCTTAGGACATCGTTAGATAAGACAACTTCAGTTATTGACCTGTACTTGTACAACCAACCTTCTGTACTTTGTACTTTTCCTTCCATCAATCCTTTATTTTTAGTAACCCTTAAAAAAATCAAGAAATACTGAATAAAAATGAAATTATTATTTTTTTTAAAGTTATGTCTCAGGTTTTATTTATTTATTTATTTATTTTTGCTATAACTATAAAATAATTAAAAAAGTTAAGTCTCAGGTTTTGTTTTTTTGCTATAACTATAAAATAATTTAAAAAGTTAAGTCTCAGGTTTTGTTTTTTTGCTATAACTATAAAATAATTTAAAAAGTTAAGTCTCAGGTTTTGTTTTTTTGCTATAACTATAAAATAATTTAAAAAGTTAAGTCTCAGGTTTTATTTTTTTGCTATAACTATAAAATAATTTAAAAAGTTAAGTCTCAGGTTTTGTTTTTTTGCTATAACTATAAAATAATTTAAAAAGTTAAGTCTCAGGTTTTGTTTTTTTGCTATAACTATAAAATAATTTAAAAAGTTAAGTCTCAGGTTTTGTGTTTTGCTGTAACTATAAAATAATTTAAAAAGTTAAGACTCAGGTTTTGTTTTTTTTGCTATAACTATAAAATAATTTAAAAATTAAGTCTCAGGTTTTGTTTATTTATTTTTTTGCTATAACTATAAAATAATTTAAAAAAATATTATTATTGCTATTTTTTTACTTTATTTATTCACAACTGCTTTCACAACTTTCACACTTTCACAACTGCAGTATATTTCTGCAAAAAGTGAAGCTGATCACAGTATTCACATTCACAGTATAAACATGAGGGAAGAATTCACCCCATTGGTGGAACTCCCAAAGAATAACAGTTCAATATTCTGCACTGGCACTTCAATTAGAAACTTCACGTAGTCCCGACTGCGCTTCAACCGTCTTGGGAGTATTTCCAGGCAATGCAGTAAGTTTGGGATACTAGTGGATTAGGATGTGAGGTGATTGATGTGTGGAATTTAATGTAACGGGACCTTGTAGATTCAGAAATATAAGGGACAAGGAAATCTCGGTGCAAGGTAGAGTTAGGGACATAGTAAGGAGCATTTGCGATTCAAGGGAGTGAATATTATTTAAAAAAGGGGAAAAAAACTGGTCTGAACCCGACATTCCCCTATTAGAAGTTCAAAACTCCTAATTTTCGAAGCATTTAATTATTCCAGACATTATATTATTCTCTTTATTATAAAGAAAATTTGGAAAATATATTTTGCATAGAAAAAGAAAAAAAAAACTTGTCAAAGTTGTCGTGTTTTTCATTTAACGTTTCGCTTTTTCATGCAGTTTTTGACGATCATCCCTCACACAACTGTCATATAGTTTATGGAAGGCATAAACCTTCAGAAGTAAGAATTCCTTCCTTGAAAACCCTTCCTTTTTCCCAGAGCTGCCTTAAAAAATGAATTTTCATAGTTACAGAGCTATGCAACGAGCATAAATTTGTGACGATTCCAATATTCTCAGTTACTATAAATAAAAAGAGTTAAAAAAAATCAATGTATAAAAGAAAATTTAATTGAAAAAGGTAAAGAAAATTATATATACAGGCCAAAAAATATTGCTGCATATATTACACAAACTTTTCCAAACGTATAAGGAGTATGTATTTATTCGTGTGTAAGTTTGTAGGTCTGTACATATATATATTTGTGTGTGTATGCTAAAGTAATAATATCATAAATTACATCTGTCATTTTCACTTAAGTTTTCCAACAAGATTTCCCACACTACTACTATTACCTACAACTTCTTCTTCATAAACAATTTCCACCATTGTGGAAAGTAGGGTGTCGGCTTGCAATCATTCTGTTTCCACTTCATTTTCATTCCAATTGTAAAAATGTACATAAGGAATTGTTTATTTTTGTACTAAGGAAAATATTCTAACATGTCGGAATAATATTTTCCCTTATTCCTGTCAATAAGAAGAAAGCTTTTGATTTTTGAAATTGTATTTCCACCCGGAAATTAGGTTTTTAAAAACTTAAGAAACAGAAGAAATGGTTTTAGAAAATGATTTACGGATTTGTATGTCAGTATGCAGCAAAACAGACTGGAAGCTTTTCCTTTGAGGGCGTCAAACTGATCAACACCATTCTTGGAGAGTCGACTGGGTGGCCAGTAGAGATAAATTAATCATTAGTTAAGGTGAAGTAAAGTAGCGCCTATTTTTTCAGGCAGACTTAACATCCGACTACCAAATCAGGTGTCGTGGACGGAGGCGACTAGCAAACATACTTTACTATAAAGTTCTCACATTAAACCATTAAATAAAATCCAAGGCCTAGACCGGGGGAATCAAACCCACTAAACCAACAATACATCTTAGCATTGCGGGTCTAGTCTTTTAACCGCCTAACATACTTTACTATAAAGTTCTCACATTAAACCATTAAATAAAATCCAAGGCCTAGACCGGGGGAATCGAACCCACTAAACCAACAATACATCTTAGCATTGCGGGTCTAGTCTTTTAACCGCCTAACATACTTTACTGTAAATTTCTCATATTAACCATTAAATAAAATCCAAAGCCTAGACCGGGGGAATCGAACCCACTAAACCAACAATACATCTTAGCATTGCGGGTCTAGTCTTTTAACCGCCTAACATACTTTACTATAAAGTTCTCACATTAAACCATTAAATAAAATCCAAGGCCTAGACCGGGGGAATCGACCAACAATACATCTTAGCTTTGCGGGCTTCTATGCGATCGAAACTATTAAAAAGTTCCACTACAAGAACTTAATATTATCTGAACATGATCATACATCTAACCACAATACGTTATCCTAAAAATTTTATCCTTTAAGCAATCAAAAGCCTATCACATTTTTTACAAACATTTTTTTTTTTAAGAAAATTATGTTTATATATATTTTTTAATTTAAGGCACGCTAACCTCTGAAGTCATTGGCACCCACAGCTTTTTTTTTCAGTGCACTGTTGGCCTTAGGACAGTGATCTCTCGTTAAAGTCACCACTGTCCATCACCCAACAATGAGCTGTAAGAAGCTCCTAAGGAAGAGAAAACCTAAGAGCCAGCAGCTGGATTCGAACCCATGATCTCCGCGTTAGAATCCAGTATTTTCTAACCACTCAGCTAATCCCTTCTCTAAAAATTCCTAATTTTTTAATAATATGTGAAAGTTGTGTAAGAATTTAATTAAGTTCTCTTAACAATTTATTTTTAAAAAAAATCAGTAACAATTACTTTGATTTCTACTTAGAAAATAATAAAGTTTAATTGAGAGATTCGCGAAAATTAATTAATAAAAAAAATCAATCTAGATTAATTTAGATTAATTAAAAGTAATTGAGGCTAATCAAGAGTGGTTAAACACAATAGTTAATACTTATGTACAATTAGGGATGGGGAAATGTATTGGGTCATAAAATAAATTATGGGAAATGATAACATAAAGCTAAAGCTACATTAATAGCATCATTTAATACGACTTTTACACTAATTACATTAACCCATAATAATAAATAACCCCCAATAAAATGAAATATACTTTTTACCTAATAAAAATAAAGATAAAAATGAGTTCATAAATTATCAAGATAATAAATTGAAAGATTTATTTATTGTCTTAATTCGAAATTGTTTTGAACGATTCAAGCAATAAATTTGAGAGAATTTCAATGAAAAAGCTAAGGGAATGCTTTAAAATTTTCAGAGAAGATTAAAAGTCTTCTTAAATTTGAGCCTCTTCTAATTCAATGGATCAAATAATTTAATATTTTTAACAATCAAAAAAAATTTTGGCAAACGATTTATCAAACTCTGCAAATGATTATAATCAATAGATACTGTATATCAACTATAGATACAATCAATACCTATTGCTTGAATAAAGGGTTTCTAAGAAATCTACAGTACACTCTCAACTCTGCCCCAAATCAGAAACTTGGGACTATTCTAAAAAAGATGACAAAGAAAGGTCGACAAATTGAGGACAACCACTTCCTTGGTACAGGACCCAATTTCCGCTAAGTGGAGGATGTATTCCGTTACAATTTTTTGAAGAAATACTGGAAAATCAATGCAGTAACCATGGCTTTTCCCAGTTGATTCATTTTTTCACCCAAAAAAACTTTACAATCAAGACCTGTTTAGATATATAAAAGATTTAAAACTCTTTTTAAATATGTATGACGGTAGCCGAGCGGTTAAGAGACTAGACCCGCAATGCTAAGATGTATTGTTGGTTTAATGGGTTCAATTCCCCCGGTCTAGGCCTTGGATTTTATTTAATGGTTAGTATGAGAAATTTATAGTGAAGTATATTAGGCGGTTAAGAGAATAGACCCGCAATGCTAAGATGTATTGTTGGTTTAGTGGGTTCGATTCCCTCGGTCTAGGCCTTGGATTTTATTTAATGGTTAATATGAGAAATTTATAGTGAAGTATATTAGGCGGTTAAGAGACTAGACCTGCAATGCTAAGATATATTGTTGGTTTAGTGGGTTCGATTCCCCAGGTATAGGCCTTGGATTTTATTTAATGGTTAATAAAAGAAATTTATAGTAAAGTATGTTTGCTAGTCGCCTCCGTCCAAGACACCTAATTTGGTAGTTGGACCTAAAGCTCTCCTAATAAAATTGGCATTAAAAAAAATGTTTCTGTTTAGCATTAGCCATTTTCTTGAGCGTTTGAATTACATATGCAGAATTTTACTTAACTAAAGAGACGTAACATAAAAACATATTTTTTGGTGAAAATCGATTGAAAATCTTCACTATAAAACAAAAATTTATTTAACTAAAAGAATGGGCTATATAAAAGTTATAATCAAACCTGATTTAAATATATTTAAATTGCAACCTGACGGTTCTTCACTATCGATATAAATTTGACTAGAGATAAAACAATTTTGAACAAACCGATTTCCCTATTAATTTATTTGTTCCGCTTTTATTTTACACATTGATAAAAGAAAAAAAAAAAAAAAAAAAAAAAACGAAACGAATGTAATTTAATTGCTCAGGGAATGTGAGGTAGAGAGATTTTTTGGTGCACAACCGAAGTATTTTATTTGCGGTACTTTATTAGGAATTTATAGAAGTACCGATAATAAATAAATAAATGTACATTTGGTATTTTATAAAGTTATTTGATTTTAAATCTATTTTTACCACGTATTTTTCAAATGTATGGAGATAAAAAAAAGAAAAAAAAGATTGTTTAAATTCTTAAGATATAACTATTATTATTTTATTATTACAGATATTTATTTATTTTTTTTAATTAAAAATAATTGCAGTAGAAAGCCACATGTCGAATGTGTATATTGATTCTGTCTCTATATCAGGGACTTTACTCGAGTCATATCAAATGGTTTATTGAGTCTGACCTTTTGTACGCCCCTCTCGTGTCATCGCTCTCTCTCTCACACAAACCCACCTTCTCTCTCATACGTATATACACACTCACACAATATCTTCGTGTACACACAGCTGGTATCGAACATTTGGAAGCCATATATATCACCATCAATGGTTCATTATTATGAATTTATATTCCGTGTTGTAATAATAATTTAATTGAATATATACGTATATACCATTATTCAGGACACCATAAATAATTATTTCAGTTTGCTTAATTATAATAATGAAAATCAAAATTCTGGTGCGTACATGAATTACTTCTTTTACTCAAATTTACTTACTTCACAAACCAACAATGTATCTTAGCATTGCGGGTCTAGTCTCTTAACCGCTTAACATACTTTACTATAAATTTCTCATATTAACCATTAAATAAATTGTAAGGGACTAGTCCGGGAATGGAATCCACTAACCAACAATACATCTTAGCACTACGGGTCTAGTCTCTAACCGTCTATTAGTAAATTTCCCTATGACGTACGTATACTCCATGTTGCTCAAATTTTTGGGTTTTATGCAAGGACTCGAAACATGGTTTCCGGTGAGAATAACTCAATTTTGAGGAACTTATGCCTTGTTAGACGTTTCTGGACTAGGTGGTGTGAGACAAAGTTTAATCTTATCTCAAAAAAAAAAAAAAAAAAAAAAAAAATAGGAACGGAAATATCCATTACATGCTTTAGTTAGTATTTAAAACGTAAGACGGCGTAGCACTCATCGGAAGAGAAAGAGGAATCGAGATTAAAATTCCCTTCCCGCCAGCCTCGGTAACTTCTAACTCCAAGAAGAACATGAAACTAGAAGTCACTTTCTCAAGGGAGAGCTAAAAAACAGAGGAAGAAGTAGACGGGACTTACTGAATATTCAAAGAATTAGATATCCGGTGGATGGATGGAGTGGCTGTGACTCTTTTTTTTTTTTATCATCTTCCGCCATTGTAAGGAAGGTAAAGAAGTGATGAAGAAAAAACAGGGAGCTAATAACCCTTTTTAAACTCAGTGCGGGCAATCGCGAGTCTAGGGATAAGCTCTAAGCACAGATTAGCTTTTCCAAGCTCCTGGGCCACAACAAGGTCCTTTCTTTTCTTCTTATTAATAATTTTCCTTTAAATTTCCCCCTTGGGTGTATGATGAAAGGAGGTGAATGGGGCCAGGACTGTTGAAGAGGAAATGGTTACGAACAAGGGCGGCTAAAAGTGAAAGCGTAACCAACTGGCAAGAATCTGCAGGTTAAAACATGTCCCTATTTAGTAACTTCTTCAACCGCCCACCCACCCCTAAGTTACTTGACATTATGAGGACATAATTATGAGGTAGGAAGAGTATTTAGGGGGAGATGTAAAAGTAAGGGGGGAAAAGTAAATTGGTTGTTGATGATGCTCTTCTGTCCAACAACATAAAAGCAACAAAAAAAAAAAAAATCCGAAAACACCACCCCTGAAGAGGGTGAAGCGCAGTTAATTTCATTATATACCCCAAACCAAGTACATTTAAGGGGAGAGTTATGGCGAAGCCGAGTCCACCATACGTCCTCGCGTCGTAGAAGAGAGTAACAACACCTTTTCTACAAAAAAAAAAAAAGGGAAAATGTTTAAACGGGCAGGAGAGAGAGAGGGAAGAAAAAAAAACCTGTAAAAATAACAAGAAGAAAACTTAGGGCGAATTTTACAACTTATAAACCAGGAAGGCGGAAAGTAAAAGACCTGGAAATGACGGGTTCCGGTGGAGGAAAAAGTACGTAAAGAAAAGTTGGACTTTGCAAGGACTCTTTTTTCAGGACAAGTTTACCTTATTTAGGAACGGCTGATTAAAGAACGAATTTTTCTTAGATATAAGGGGGGGGAGGAAGGAAGTGAAGAAGTAAAACTAAATGAAGCAGTGAAGTTAATGTGGGAGAAGTTACTTCCTTTTGGACTGTAAACTAAAGAAAATGGCTACCTGGATTCCAGGTCCTGGAAGATGTTAATAAAAACTGGTGCAAACAAGGAAAAAAGCTCCGGGTACCAATATGCTCAAGATTTATGTAAATAATGATTTTAATAATTTTATTACTACCGGATACTCCCGGATTAACGTTGTCACGGGAAAAAGGAGGTGCCATCCCAGCACAAAAGGTTTTAAATGACAAGACAGTGCTAAAATAGTTGAACAATACTCTACAATGTAAGAGGTGTGTGTTTTTTTTTAGAGTAATTACTGGATTGGCATTTGACGCATGCGTGCTGTCTATCCAAATCTGTCAGGAAGAAACCTGTCGCTATTACGGAAACATTCGACCTTGTTTACGTTTGTTCGTGAGTTACAAAAAGGCCTCCACCGATGGAGAGAATCCCGTTGACTGTGATTCGTTTTCTTAATGCTAAAGATGTGAAAGCAACTGAAATTCATTGTGAGATCAGTAAAGTTTATTGGAGAAAAAGATTATGAATCGTACAGAAAATGGGTTCGAGCTTTTAAGTGATTGTTCTTGATGTGGAACAAATTGTCGCGACCTTATTTTTTTTTTTTTTTTGTCATTACTAAAGATTTGTGGTACAGAAAGTTTGACGTTGATTGACGTTGACCACCCAGTGACTGTTTCCGCATAGACTTCTAGGGGGATGAGGTTCAAAAAGCTGGGTTCTACGATACGATAAGTGCCTTAATATTAGTGGCAATCATAGAAGAGTAGATTAAGGTACCAGGCTTTCATGTAAAAATAAAATTGTTAAGAAAAGTATACTTGCTTTTCTTTTATTTCAAAACCGTATGAATGTTAAACCATCCAACACTTTCACATGGAAGTGGAACCCACTTTTGATACCCACTACCAGAAAAGCTAAGGAAAAACCCCTGAAAGCAATTATCTAATCTCCTTAAGCTCGAAAACTTGAACAAAATAAAATTAATTATTTCATAAAAAAAAAGGAGAAAATTACGACTGAAATTGGCAATAATCTTTCTTCCTTTTGAATACTAAATTCCTAAACTTCCGGTTCTTTGGCGTAACATAAATAAAACTGTAAACTTAGTCTAAAAATTTTTACGAAAACTATTCGTAGATTCTTACAATCATAGTAAAAGTTAGTGAACCGAGATACATTTATTTATTTATTTACGTATTTATTTACGTATTTTTTCAGCAGAATATGAAACAGAATTAGTTAATTGTTAAATAACCTTATAGATGTCCAATATGTTTTGATAAATTGATAATATAGGTTATAATATAGGATAATAATAGATTATTTATAATATAGTTTAGAGTAAACATAATATCAATAGCAACATACTTCTATGTTGAATGAAATACGACGTACGTTCCTGTTTTGGAAGTTTTAGATAAACAGACCACTCATACAAATCTACTTTATTTTTGTATAAATAAATATACAAGACAATTTTTTTTTTCTTTATTTTGGGTTGCCTCATATATTAGTAAAAAAAAATTAATACAAATCTAGACAGATATAGCAGCATAATATATTAACATTTAATACATAATAACCAGCTTAAAGAAACCAAAAATCTACATCGTATTGGATTAGGCAATAATAGATTCTAGAGAAACAGGACTACCAACCTCAACTCGTTTTTTAAGCTACATAATTTTATTGCTGTCATTTTAAGTATTAATCTTCGCTTAACGGTAAATTTATGTTAAATTTCGTAAAACTTTTTTTTTTAAAATACGATTTTTTTTTGTCGGGTTAACCTTTTTTAACTTTAGATAATAAAAAAAAAAACTTCAGCTCATAATAAAATATTAACAGTTTTTTTTTTTTTAAACTTTCAAAAAAATTTAAGAAATTTTGAGTTCGCAGAGGATTGCAAATTTAGAGGAGCTGAGCCAATGGCAATATCTGTTAATAGTCACTTGACATTCATTTATTGCAATTTAACACACTATACCGCAATACATCTTAGCATTGCGGGTCTAGTCTCTTAACCACCTAACATACTTTACTATAAATTTCTCATATTAACCTTTAAATAAAATCTAAGACTTTGAAAAGGGGAATCGAACCCACTAAACCAACAATACATTTTAGCATTGCGGGTCTAGTCTCTTAACCGCCTAACATACTTTACTATAAATTTCTCATATTAACCTTTAAATAAAATCCAACGCCTGGACCAGGGGAATTGAACCCACTAAACCAACAATACATCTTAGCATTGCGGGTCTAGTCTCTTAACCGCCTAACATACTTTACTATAAATTTCTAATATTAACCTTTAAATAAAATCCAAGGCTTTGAAAAGGGGAATCGAACCCACTAAACCAACAATACATCTTAGCATTGCGGGTCTAGTCTCTTAACCGCCTAACATACTTTACTATAAATTTCTCATATTAACCTTTAAATAAAATCCAAGGCTTTGAAAAGGGGAATCGAACCCACTAAACCATCAATACATCTTAGCATTGCGGGTTTAGTCTCTTAACCGCTCGGCTACCTTGGCGCCTCAATATACAAATTTGCACTGAATCCTGTTTTAATTATAAAAAGCCTTTTTTTAAAAAAATTATAACATTCATTGTTAATTCTATTAAATAAAGAATCAGGTTATGGTTTTAATTTTATTTGTTCCTAATTTTATTTTTATTTATTTATTCATCTTGCTTCTAATTAATAATAGATTCTTTTTCCTTTCTATTGAACAAATGGAAGAAATGGTACCGAAGTGGTAAAGGAAGTTCCTGTTGTGTGAGATGAAGGAAAAGTAGAAGACAACGGAAGTACGGAGGCGGCAGATCTACTGTCTGAGGGGGAGAGTATGACGACAGACCTTGAGGAGGCGGCAAGGAGCGGCAACTCTCTCCTCCTCCTCCTCTTCCTCCTCCACTCATACTCCTAGGTGTTCCCGTCTTGCTGTTTTCCCGTTTGCCAAGTGTAAGGTAACAGTTACCGGAAACGAAATAAATGAAAGACTTTTGTCAATGTACACGAGTTGCTATTTATTTTCTGTTTATTTATACACTCCATTATACTACCACAGGCTTGTTGTAATGTAATTTTAGGATCGTCTGGTTTTTCTCTTCTATTCTGTAATAGAATTTTCAAGTATTTTTAGTTTCTTTTAGTTTTTTTTTTTTTTTTAAATTAAAACTCAATTCTTTGCAATTTAGCGGACGTGTTGAATTAATAAGTATTTTTTATAAAGAAGCTGCGACACCGAAGACATAATTCAAAGAGAACATAATGGTCTGTCTATTCACTTTTGAATTTAAAGACTATTTTTAAAATTCCTATTTTGAGTTTCTATCCTTTTAAGCCAGTAAGGTAATTCTAGCATAAGAATCGTGGTGTCTTTTAAGCAATATGATCAAATAAAAACTAACTGATGAACTTCCGTCTGCAATCGTACAAATAATGATTAGAAACACAACAGACAGATTAAAGCCTGGAATGGGCCAAAAAGTGGCGTATGCGTCAAACGTGACGTATGGTAGATTCCCAATAAAGAACCATTTCTGTAAAATATGATCCTATCTTTGTGAACATTTTGGGTGGATGGGGGTGGGGGTGGGAGTTAAACGTATTGTTAAAAAATCGAGTTTGAAGAAAATTCTTATATCGGAATTACTTCTATATTTAATCGATAATCCACTTTCTCGATAATGACTCCTAAGACTAAACTTGTTATTGGTTGGGTACAGCTTCTCTGTAAGGTTACATTCCGAAGTAATAACTAGTTTTTGCCTGAAATAGTCAGATAAAAAGGGAAAAATAGAAAAATCCTCATTAGTTTTACTGGAAATTCCTTATTTTCTATTTCTAACATACTATTTCAAAGCCAGGCATACATTATACACATTGGGTCGGCTAGTTTTGAATATAGAGTTTCAGAAAAAAGGGAAGAAATGGAAAATGTTCGATAGTTTTATCGGGAATTCCTTATTTTCAGTTTCTAACATTCTATTTCATATTTAGGCTTTCATAATATATAAATTAGGTCGGCTAGTTTTGAATCTAGTTTCAATAGTTTTACAAACTACAATATTGTTTAAAATTAATATGAGTCAAAATATTCCAAGTTTGGCAGTGTTTTATTGAGTTCGAAACCTTGACAATTGTAATTAGAGAAGGTCTAATGATTATTAATGTACTTAAACTAATTTCAGTATTTTATTTAATTGATTTTTCTACGCATAGTTCGAGATCGATATCGATATCGATCAATCCTACTGTCTGTGACAATTTGAACAAAGTATCAGAATTCTAATCGGATACTCATGTCTCCCATTTCTAATACGTCATACCTGTTGTCATGTTAGAAGTTTGGTTTCAACAATAGCACAAATATTCCCTAGGGAATATTGCTAGCAAAACTACTACAAGGTCATAGAATTATTTATCTACTTTTCTTCTTTTTCTTTTCTTTTTAAGACATGTTTTATTTATAGTTTGGCATAATGTCACTTTAAAATTGATGACTAGGAATTCTAGTGTGAACTAAGCCGTATAAATATTCCATTTAGCTTTTCTTTTCTTTTTTTTTATCTTTTTACCACCTTTGCATTTTCTTTTAACCTTCTCTGACTTATCGTACAAATATTTTGAGGTCGCTGAGTCCAAAATAAGTGATTTCCCCCCTCCCACGCGTATTGGTCTGCAAGTTGTCGGTATCTAATGAAAAATCGTTAAAACTTCAACTTTTATATTTAGTTTCGAAATATCTATCGAAATCAGCAGCATACCGGAAGTGCCTCAATATAGGCTACAACTATTTTTTTTTATTGAACTTCCTATACTATTACGCATTAATGGTACAACAACTAGTCAAGAGACTAGGCCCGCAATACTAAGATGTATTGTTGGTTTAGTGGGTTCGATTTCCCCAGTCTAGGCCTTGGATTTTATTTAATGGTTAATATGAGAAATTTATAGTAAAGTTTGTTTGGCGGTTAAGAGACTAGACCCGCAATGCTAAGATGTATTGTTGGTTTAGTGGGTTCGATTTCCCCGGTCTAGGCCTTGGATTTTATTTAATGGTTAATATGAGAAATTTATAGTAAAGTTTGTTTGGCGGTTAAGAGACTAGACCCGCAATGCTAAGATGTATTGTTGGTTTAGTGGGTTCGATTCCTGGTGTCTAGGTCTTGGATTTTATTTAATGGTTAATATGAGAAATTTATAGTAAAGTTTGTTTGGCGGTTAAGAGACTAGACCCGCAATGCTAAGATGTATTGTTGGTTTAGTGGGTTCGATTCCTGGTGTCTAGGTCTTGGATTTTATTTAATGGTTAATATGAGAAATTTATAGTAAAGTTTGTTTGGCGGTTAAGAGACTAGACCCGCAATGCTAAGATGTATTGTTGGTTTAGTGGGTTCGATTCCCCTGGTCTAGGCCTTGGATTTTATTTAATGTTTAATATGAGAAATTTACAGTAAAGTATGTTTGTTATTCTCCTCCGTCCAAGACACCTAATTGGTAGTTGGACGTAAAGCCCCACCTGAAAAAATAGGCAGTTACTTTACTTTATATTTATGGTCCTTAGGCTACAACTTAGCACGAGTGTTGGCAAGCTCACTTCCGGATGAAAACACATAAATTTTCTTATGATTAAGTTTGATTTCTGATTTACCAGATTGGAAAACCGCTAGATCTCCTGCGGGCCAGAAACATTACCCTAACCACCCTCTTCGATAAACTGACCGCTGCACCCTTTACTTTCAAACAGTTCTAAGGTTCAAAAGCATACCAAGAGAGTAATTAATGTCACTACGTCTGCAACTGGCACATGGCTAAGAGGTTATATAAAGGGTTATTAAGCAAAGCAAATGATATCATCTATCTTCTAGAATCTAGGCAGAAGTTGTGTGTGCACTGTGTCATTGGCACTACAGAGAAGTCGCTGTACGGACGGTGAGATAACGTAAGTTCTAAAGCAAAGTGCTGGAAAGATTAGAAAACCTGGACTGGACGAAATGAAGGTAAGGACGGATAATTGTTTAGCAGCAATACGAAGGATTATCGCTTATCATCAAAGCACTTCAAGACACAATGTAACTTTAATTCAAAAGTACTTTAATATGGATTTTAGTATAGATAAAGTTATGATCTTTAGTATTGTAATACTAAAATTAAACTTTAATGTTAATTTGTTTGTTAAAGAGGACGGGTGTGTTGGTGAAGATGATATGAAGCGTTGATTTATAAGTGGGAGATCCCAAGTTCGAATTCCAGGTTATTCGTTAGTAAATATTTTTTTCCGACGCATCGACAGCTTGGTCATTAGCGCCGTCTTTTGCTCAGGTGGCACCTCCTTCTCTCCCCCGGTACATCCTTTACAGCTTCCATCGGGAAGCAGTACGGAGCCGAGGGACACTGGAGCATATCTTCCCACTTCAACCCTTAAACCATCGGCTTCAGTCGACGAAGGGGAGAGATGTTTGTAAAAATGCTAATAGTAAAGTATGTGCTTCTATAACACCTAATTGGTAGTGGAACCTTTAAGGCCCACCTCTAAAATTAGGCGATTACTTTACAGTTTATGTTAAAGTAATGAATTAGGTAAGAGGTTATGGCGTACTGGATTCCTGCTCGGAGAATTCTGGGCTCAAATCCAGCTGGCGACCCTTAAATTTTTTTTTTTCTTGCTAGAAGCTTCTCACAGCTCATTGTCCGGTGATAATAATCAGTGAACAAGGGACAGCACTGTCTAGGAGAGTCCTCTCCGTGTGTCCCACGGTATCCCCTGCCTGTCGTAAGGGGCGACTAATAGGGGAACGTGTACGGAAAACCGCCTCACCTGGAATGGTGTAGTAAGACCAAGCGGACACCAGGAGGGTGTAGAGAAACTGTAAGTCATGAGCTGGGCATGTCCTGGGCCAGTGTGACCATTCTAGGCCTTAAAATAGGAGACAGAGTCTCGATGAAATGGTACCACAGGCCCGCTGGAGTTCTGTGCTTCCAGGCTCCAGGAGTTGAGGAAAGGTTTCATGGTGGTCGCGGTAATGCAGGGACGATGGTAGAGTCCCCCTTGGTCTATTGTGTGGGAGGGGGGGAGGATGGTCGTTTAGCCTTCGGGAATAGATGCGCCACCTTCTCATTCATCGCGAGAACATGTCCTGAAATAGCTACGGATTACAATGATCTTAGGATGTTGGACGTAACTTAAAAAAAATCATTGACGCCGATCTCAAGTGCAAGGCTCGAACAAAACTTTTCCCTGTGCTCTACTGTATTATGTGTGCTTTTAATGACGAAAACATTAAACATAAAACAAGGGATTATTGCAGAGTTAAAACTGTTACAAACATTCACAGATAATTAAAAACCCTGACATGTCAGAAATTGTAACCAAACGTAATCGTCCATGGAATCTAACAGCCTTTTATGTAATAATCTGAACTAAAAACTAGGCTTTTACCCCCACCATCGAGCTAATGTAATTGCATGCCGAATTGAAATACAAGGACCTGAATTTGCACTAGATTAATCTCTGTTTTTTCATCCACTGCTAGGGTTTACATGTAGTATACATTGTGTGTAATATCCTAAATAGATCTTTCTTAATGAAATGAATGACCTAACATACTCGTATAGACGTTTAATGTAAACATAAAATATACATAAACATAGTTATTTAAAAAACACAGTTCATTAGCCTTATTTCTTTATTTTCTACGTCTGGAAGAAGTGGAAATCTTTTCACTAACTTAACTAACTGATCGAGTAGTTTAGAAAGTTAGTAATTAGGAAAGTTATTGTTTAGTTAGACTGACAATAGAAACTAGTATTCACACTATATTTGTATGCTAGATTGGTAAATACAAATACAATGCAATAGATAAAACAAGTGTACTTAGTACTCGCAATAATATAAATTCTACTTTTTTTTTTTTTTTACAATCTCCTACTGTGTTCTTTAAAGACCTGTGTTTCTATGGAAACTTAGAAAAAAAAAATCTATGTTTTCACTAGAAATATTCTGAGTTAACAATAGTTTTTCTGAGGAAGGTTTAATCTTCGATATATGAGCCGTTGATTGAACAGCTTGATTTAACTCCACTACAGGACAACGCAAAACAAATTTCTGAGACTCGCAAAAGACTCTCCACGACGTACTAGAATTGACTCACTGCACTGAGACTGCGTCCATTATCCCCCGGTACACTCCTACGATCCAAAATCGTCTGCTCAAACACCTTTCCATCATAGACTGTCATCGTAATCCACTTTGCCGCGACATAGCCTCCTACAGATCCTTCTATCCCCCTAAAGACGCAAAAGACCTAGCCATTGAGGCTCACTCCACAGAGGCTGCGTCCATTATCCCCCGGTACACTCCTACGATCCAAAATCGTCTGCTTAAACTACTTTCCATCATAGACTGTCATCGTAATCCACTTTGCCGCGACACAGCCTCCTACAGATCCTTCAATCCCCCTAAAGACGCAAAAGACCTAGCCACTTGAGACTCACTCCACAGAGGCTGCGTCCATTATCCCCCGGTACACTCCTACGATCCAAAATCGTCTGCTTAAACTACTTTCCATCCTAGACTGTCATCGTAATCCACTTTGCCGCGACATAGCCTCCTACAGATCCTTCTATCCCCCTAAAGACGCAAAAGACCTAGCCATTGAGACTCACTCCACAGAGGCTGCGTCCATTATCCCCCGGTACACTCCTACGATCCAAAATCGTCTGCTTAAACTACTTTCCATCCTAGACTGTCATCGTAATCCACTTTGCCGCGACATAGCCTCCTACAGATCCTTCTATCCCCCTAAAGACGCAAAAGACCTAGCCATTGAGACTCACTCCACAGAGGCTGCGTCCATTATCTCCCGGTACACTCCTACGATCCAAAATCGTCTGCTAAAACTCCTTTCCATCCTAGACTGTCATTCACTCTGCTGCGACATAGCCTACAGGCACAAAAGAATTAAACACATACTTCTCTAACTCTCTACACTAGCTGCAGGTGCATTTTCCCTGCATTCCTACCCTATAATCATCGAACCTTTCTCGTTCCTCACTTGATAAGAAGGTTGATATGTGTTATACATTATACTTCTGTATTTATTTTATGTATATTATATTTATAGAAATAAATATTTATTCATTCATTCATTCATTCGATTTAACTCCATAAAACGGAAGAAGTGTAGAAATGCGATGAAATAATGTACGTTGTTTTTTTTTTTTTTTTAATTCCTGTTTACTCGTATAATATAAATTCAAATAAATTTACCCGTTATTGTTCAGCGCCTGCTCCAGAATTTGAGTTGAATTATTGCATCGATTTATTGAATATTAGAGAACTGGAGTTAATCAAAATGGCTGCTGAAATAAATTACTTATTATTTTAAAGGCCCAAAAAAATTGTGTCGTTTAACGATGTTAAATCTTTATTAATTGGGAAAATGTATTATAAATACAAAAAGCTATAATTGAACTAAGAGCTTTGACATTTAAATTTGGGTTTTTTTTTAAATGTCGTGTTATTAATCGATTTGTACATTGAACGGCTCAATTATCTCTATCTCTTTTTTTTCTGTGCATGTGTTAGTGTAGGTAAACAAATGATTTGTAGAAAAATGATTTGTTCCCATAGGATATATCTATCGTAACATAACGATTCCTAAACTGGAAATACCTTACTGAGAAACGGTTAGCCAGGAGGTTATCAACTGCTCTCTCTGTATCTGAGGAGGTACCTTTGAAAAGTAACGTGCTGCACAAGTGCCATTATTTGATAAATTAAGGAATAAGTTCGATCCACCACCTACTTCCCCATCCTCTGGAAATTCTCTTCAGTGAGAATGATACACAAGCCCAAAAAACCTACACACCTCCCCACCTCATATCGGCCAATAAGTCTTCTGCCCTTATTAGGGAAAATCCTTGAAAAGCTCCTCTTAATCCGTCTCCAAAATGAAATAGCAGCCCTAAATGTCATTCCTGATCACCAGTTCGGCTTTCGGAGTTGCCATTCGACTGTACACCAGACGCATCGCGTTGTGGATGTCATCGCTACCTCCCTTGAGCTGAAGCAGTACTGCCCGGGTGTTTTCCTGGACATATCGCAAGCCTTCGACAGGGTATGGCACCTAGGGCTGCTGTATAAGCTCAAGGGCGTCCTACCTGCAACCTATTATCTTGTCCTCAAGTCCTACCTGACCGACCGTTTCTTCCAAGTAGTCCAAGGTGCCTCATCCTCTCCTATTTATCCCATTCTTGCAGGAGTTCCTCAGGGAAGCATTCTTGCTCCCCTCCTCTACACACTATTTACGGCTGACCTACCAACTCACCCAAACACTATCACCCTTACATATGCCGATGACACGGCAATCCTTTCTCCAAACATAGATCCTATCGTGGCAACACGAATTCTGCAATCCCATCTTCACATCCTCGAACCCTGGCTTCGGCAATGGAGGATTAAGGTAAATGAACCCAAATCTAAACATGTAGTCTTCACCCTAAACAAAAAAACACTCCCTTCTCTTTACCTGAATAACATTCCTATCCCCCCTGCGAACCAAGTACGATACCTTGGCCTACATCTAGACAAACGACTAACGTGGAACCCTCATACTAGACTCAAACGAACTGACTGCAACTTCAGGTACAAAATGTTGAAACGACTACTTGACAAACGCTCTAAACTTACTTTACTGAACAAAAAGAGACTCTACACTGCCCTGATAGCCCCAATATGGACATACGGAATTGAACTTTACGGTACTGCTAAACGATCCAACCTTAACCGTCTTCAAACCCTACAATCCAAAATCCTGAGAACCATCCTCAATGCTCCTTTCTATGTCTCCAACCATACTATCCATTCCGATTTAAACATACCATTTGTCTCTGACCTAGCCCAATCCCGCTACACAAAATTTCATTCCAAACTATCCTTCCATTTTAATCCCCTAATCCGTGACCTATCCTCAAGAACACTTCCTTCAAATCCTCATCGAAGACTAAAGCGGAGGTGGCCGCGCGATCATTTAAGTGCAGAACGGCGGCCTCCTAGGATGGCTGCTGTGTAAGATTGCCTTCTTGGCGAACTAGCGGCTCCCATCACTGGATGGTCGCCGTTCACATCGCTCATGCCAATTTGTATATATATTTATTTATATGTACATTATTCACACATCAATTTTGCTTGTTGTATATATGTACAGTTGCAGAAATTAAGAAAAAAAAAAAAAAAAAAAAAAAAAAAAAAAAAAAAAAAAGTTTGATCCTTTACGTGAAAGATATTGATCACTTAAATATGTGGCAGGAGGTTTCCAATTTTTTTTGGGTAATTAAACGCAACTCTCCCAAAATTACCAAATAATTATTAAACCTTCTTGTTTTTAACAGATGTAAAATTAATTTTTACCCATTTTGTGTATGCTTGAAAACATCTAAAGCTCTTAACATTTGATTATTGCTTAGAAAAATCACTAGGAAAACTACTTATTTCCTAATATTAAGAAAAATACTAGCTTTACTGCCTTGGCAATATTTTCAGTAGAAAGGGGATGAAAAATTCAAAAAAATGACCTATCGCGCAGCTCTTCTTTCTCTTTGATAACAAGTTAAAAAAATTGAAATATGATTAATAAATATCCAGATTTTGAAATGGCCCTAGCACCTTTAATTTTAAAGATATAGAATTGCGGTTTCCGGTTTCTTTCATTAATTTTTATGCTCTTTAAAAGTGTGTATATGAAAATGGGGGTCATCTGCGTTCCTTTACTTTTGGACACGCTTCTGCCGTGTATGCGGGCAGGAATCTAAAATCAAGTCATATATTCTGAAACTAGAGGCGACGGGCAACAAATTTTTCCTCTACCATTTTTCGCTTAGATTAACCGTTTAAGCATGAAATGCATTTGAGCCTTCTTAAAATGAACACCTTGTATAATTATGCATGGCGTAAAGATTGCCTTTATTTGAGAAACAAAAAAATGATAACGGAAGTGTGCGAAACACATCGTGTCTCAAAGGAACTCGAGTTATTTTATAGCTAAAAGCAATAAGATGCATCGTTAAATTTTATTACAGTTGAATAAATGATCCCGTTTATATTAATTCAGGACGATTAACAACAGACTTCTAGTATTTTAAACAAAGGGAACAACAATGGAAGATTGTTTTTAGTAAAGGATAGCTTGGAGAAATAGTCGTTATTGAGTGAGTGAGAGAGAGAGAGAGAGCTACAGTTATTTCTTGGGAAGCTGTAATCTTTCCAGAAGTGTAATTCAATTAGTAGCTTTTGTGAAATGGCGTCATTTTTTTATCGTTGGCAATTCTTCGCAATTGCCGAGAAATGGAAGAACAGTTTAAGCAAAGTGTAGGCGAGCATATAAACAGCTTTTCTTTTCTTTTTTTTGGAAGCGGTTTCCCTTTTTTACGGCCAAAGGGAACTGGTAGGATTGTAGACAAACTCGCTCTTGAGGAAGTGCCAGTAGCATCTCTTTACTGTACACAGAGAGATAGAGATACGAGTGTATCTGTGTCGGACTTACATACACAGACATAGCCAACAAAACAGGAAGTAACGATAAGATGGTAAAACTCGATATAACTACCGAGTAAAGTGGGCGGAACGGAATGTAGAGAAGTAAATGTTGAAGCAGGGTGACTATATCGTTCTACAATGTTTTGGCTTGTACGAGGAAATCTTACTTACAGCTAGCAAATAGCAATTCCAAGGCTTACTTCCGTTTTTAGAAGAGCCCAGAGGGGAGAGAGGTTTAACAAGGTTCCAGTCTGGTTTCTCCATAGTAAACCCCCTCCAGAACATCCACTTCCTTACTACTTTAACTTACTGGTGCTGGGATGGGTATCCAGAATGTAGCATTATTACTGCAACAGACTAGTCCCGTTCCAGCAGCAGCAGTAGTACGCTATTTCTGGGTTCGGGAATCGGTCAAACTAAATTCTAACATAGCTTGTCTTGCCACCTCTATTAAACCATCTAAAAACAACTCTTGTAGCACGAGATGAAACTTAAATTTTTTTTTTAAATTTAAGAAGCATCAACATGAGAGGTCATTGGCGCCAGAGCTTTTTCCTGTGCACTCCCAGCCACTAGAGAGTGTTCTCTCTTAACAAACAACACTTCATATAAACAGACAGATGCAAGAAGCTCCTAAGAAGAGAAGAGGAAATCTAAAGGCTAACTGTTGGATTCAAACCTAGGATATGCGCGTCTAAAAGAGCCCAAAAAACTCCTCCTTTACAAAGTAGTCATTAGGCCGATGTTGCTCTACGCCTGCTCTGTCTGGAAACTGACTTGTGGTAAGTAATATCAAGAAACTTCAGGAAAACACAGAACAAATTTCTGAGAATTTCTCAACCGACTCTTCACGACGCACTAGTCATTGACTCACTACACAGAGACTGCATCCCCCCTACACTACGTAAAGTCCAAAATTGTCTGCTCAAAACTCCTTCCTAGGCTGTCAATCCTAATCCACTCTGAAGCGACATAGTCTCCTACAGATCCTTTTATAACCAATATACTCAAAAGACCTAGCCACTGACTCACTTCAATGGAGACTGCATCCATTATCCCCCTTACACTCCTATGATCCAAAATCATCTGCTAAAATTGCAGTCCATCTTATACTGCCATCTTAATCCACTAGGCGGCAACATAGCCTCCTACTAATCCTTCTATACTCTACAGGCACAAAAGACCTAGCCATTGACACTCTTCACGAGACAGCATCCAGCATCCCCGAACACTCCTATATCCAAAATCGTCTGCTCAAAACTTTTTTTCCAATCTAGACTGTCATCCTAATCCACTCTACAGCGACATAGCCTCCTACAGATCCTGCTATCCTTCTACAGGCACAAAAGAATTAAACACATACTTCTCTAACTTTCTACACTAGCTGCAGGTTTTTCCTTTCTTTTTCTCTGTATTCTGAATCCTTCAAATCTTAAGCTTTCCAGCTTACCATTGTTATGAAGGTTACAATATATTGTACATTTGCACTTCATGTCTGTAAAGTAAAATAAAGTAATCGCCTATTTTTTCAGGCAAGCTTTACGTCCAACTACCAATTAGGGGTGTCGTGGACGGAGGCGACTAGCAAACGTACTTTACTACTTCATGTCTGTATTTAATGTACATATTTATAATAAAGATTTATTTAACTATCTATCTATCTCTTCCTAGGAGGTTGTTACAGTGACATTGTTGATGGGTGACGGTCTGTGACTAGAGAAGACTGCCTGTAGATGAGTCTGTGAGCAGAGAATTGGGAAAAGCTACGGGCGCCATTGACCCCAAGATATTATTGACGCGTCATAAATTTAAAAAAAAATATGGGGTATCAAAGCATGTCTTAAATATGCCATTAATGATAAAGTGTATCAGGTCAGGTAAAGTAGGAAACAGGACGTCCCCAGAAATGAAGAAAAAGATGAAGCCAAAGGTTAATTTTCAGCAGCTGTCCAACACAATCAATCAACTGAAATCTCCCTCGCTGAAAAACTCAAGAAGTAAAGAGAAGTACGAGCGTAAAATGGCTGAAAAAAGTTAAAGTAGTCAAATATGTGAAAAAAACAAAAAAAATAGACTTTAATAAAAGTCAGCAAAGTCAGCGGCGGGTGAATAAAAAAAAAAAAGGTGAAGAGGGGACCCGCTCCTGCAAATTCACCTCATTTCTCTTCTACGAGTAGTTTCAGCACATTAATTCATCATATAGACATCATCATTACGCATGACTACCAACTGTTAAAATATACTTTTATTCTTTTACGCATGAGTTGATTATTTTCAGTCCCTCTCTCTCCCACTGTCTCTCTGTCTCTCTCTCTCTCAGCGACATGTGGAGGGGGAGGGTTAAGCGAAATTCTATTACCTGTTGCTCCAGATATACTAATTCTTCCGCTCTCCCCTCCTGCCGGCCGCCCTTCTTAAACTACATAATAAAACGTTCTATTTTCGTAAAAGTGATCTTTTAAAATTTTATTCCTTTTTATCATTCTTATTTTTCCAAGAAAATTTCCATAATTACGTGAAATCATTCTCGCTATTATCTTGATGATCATAGAATTTTCTTATGAATACAAAAATTAAAATAGAAAAAGCCTGCAGGGAAATTCAAGATAGAAGCCCATGTAATTGAGAAGGGGAAAATTATACTGAAGCTTTTCATTGTAGTATTTTTTTTCCCACACTTAGCCAATAAAAACCGGGATTAAATCTTTTCTAAATATTAAAGGCAGAGAGAAAAAATCAAAACGGCAAGTTTCCCATTAATGGAGGAGGGATATCCCCCTAAAATGGTTATTAAAATAATTATAGGGATATTTTTTATTGGATACCATTTAGAGTACTTTCTTTAGATCAACGGAGAAGAATTTAACTAGGCTGTTATCCTTTTTAAGGTTATTGTAAGTTTATTATGTATTGTTCCCTAGATTTGGACAGTTGTAAATCATAAATGATTTAAGTCCAGGACTTGAATAATGTTCTAGGCAAAGTTTTGGTGGTATTTTTATTCGGCATGGTTTATTGGTTTGGCATTTAGTTAAAAAGAAAAAGAAAAAAATATTCTAAGAAATAGCAAATAATCAAGATACCAAATATAAGGTCAAATTTATTTTTAGGAAATTTGAAAATAAAAGGACAAAAAGTGAAATAAGCATCCTTCCTCTTTGTAGTATACAATTGTGGTGGCTTCCGGCACTAACTTTTATTTCTTGGCGAATATATTCTCCCAGAAGTGCTTTATGCTTTAAACCCTCTGGAGATTTGCCTCCTGCCAGGAACGCAAACTCTTCCAGCTATCATGGATACTGGAGTTAACAGCTCTGTAAGAAGATTGAGGCAAGACTAAGACCAGGGAACCCTCGCCGTTTTCCATTTCTAGTTCGTGAATTTCCATATAATGGAGGTAGATTATTTTAAAAGATAAATTAAGTTTCCTTCATCTAAGACAGAATGTAAAGAAAGGGGAGGTTAAAGAGAGAAAGAGAGAGAGAAAATGTAATAAAAGAAAAACTTGAAGACAAAAGGTGTTTTTCTCCAGAATAGAGTGAGTGTCAAGGGCGAAGAGCATGTTTGAACAAGCACAAAAAATAAAAGAGTGAGAAAGAGTAAGGATTAAAAGGAGAGGGAAATATTAGAAAGGAGGATGCAAAGATGAAATTACCCTGTGACACGCGCCATTGTTTGTATTACCTGCTGACAAAATAAATAAAAAAAAAAAACCTTCCTCAGTCGTCGGTGCCAACAGCTGTAACGATAGCACCATAGCCTTCTGAATATTTAAGTAACACAGGTTTTATCATGAATACCCTACCTACTCCACCATCATCAGCCAATCATGTTTTCTAAACCAAAGGATCTGCATAACATTATTAGAGTGCCCAAACTGGATATTTTTAGAAATGCATAATTTTTAAAATAAATTGCAGACCGTACGCTATTTAGCGTTGTCCCTGAAAACCAGTCTTAACTTAGGTCGCAAGAAAAAGGGTCTGATTTGGTACTCAAGTTTGTTGGCCTTTTTCAATGTTTTTTAGTCAATTTCTAAATTAACTTTTGATAATACCAAAAAAGGTGACAAATAACGATCCAGCTGTGAAACTTTTACCATCTTCCAGTAAAATCAAAATCAGAGCTGCAGAAAACAATCTTTAAATTTTTCCATATTTAAATTTTGGAGTTTGTCAGTGACTGTGCAGGTGTACACTTCGTCTCTGTAATTTTCTTGTTTTTTCTATGGTTTATGGTGAGTGACATTTGTGAAAATTAGCAGAAATTGAGATTATTGTGTGGGTAATAGTTTTGTGAATTTTCAGAACAATTTACCGAGTAATTTTCTAATTATTTTAGTGTAAAATAACTTAGAATATAGAGAAAGAGTGCTTTATTTCAAATTAGTCGGATTGTTGAACTCTTGTCTGTTTGTATATTTATCAAGATGCCGAATACAAACGAAAACATAGAGTCAGGTGGGAGTAGCTCCAGTGTGCCTAAAATAAGTAGTGGGGATTACAATGATAATCTTCTAACTAGCATGTTTGATATGATGCAAAATATTACTGCTGAAATTAAAACAATGAGAAAAGATTTGGAAGCACTAAGAGAAGATAACAAACGTATTTCTCTTTCTATTTCGTCTCAGGAAAAGTACTTTAAGAAAAATTGTAGAGAACTGAAAAATGAAATATTTAATTTGAGGCAAGAAATGATTAATGATAAAAATGAAATTTTGGCCCTAAAGCAGACAACCAAACAAAATTTAATAAAAATTTCAAATTTTCCTGTTAGTGTAAATGAAGATCCTTTTACTATTTTTGAGAAAGTTTGTAAATACATTAAGTTTAGCGTAAATGTAGTGTTCATAGAAGATTGTTACAGACTGAGTTCTAAGAATAGTGTGTACACCCCTTTAATTATAGTGAAATTCCTTAGAAATAAAGATAAAATGTCTTTTCTAAAGATTCTAAGAGAGAATAAAGTAAGGTTAACTTCTCAAATGATTGAAGAAACTTTACCGAACACACAAATCTACATATCGGAATATTTAATACCGGAAATGGCAGCTATCTTCAGAGAGGCTCGAAACATGAAGAAGAGCAATCTGCTAAAATTTGTTTGGGTAAGGAATGGCAAAATATTTGTTAAAATATCTGAATCATCTCGCCCATTGCTGATAACAAGTAAAGAGGATTTAAGTAATATTACCAAGCCTAAAAGAGACGTACGAGGATTATTAGGGGATGAAGCAGAGTTAGATGAATCCGATGCGACTGATATCTCCGAAAGCAGTACACAAAGTAAGAGGAAGAGGACTCAGAAGATTCCAAGAACTTCAAAAATTGGCGAATTTTTTCGCCCCCACAAAAAAGCAGAGAAGTAGTTCTATACTTAATCAAAATTTTTCTTATTGTGAAATTAATACTAACAATAATGTCCACAATTTAGATATTAGCTACAATTATGAAAAATTAAATGTCGTTTTTCAGAATGTTCGCGGTTTTTCTTCATTATTTGATTTAGATAAAAATTCACAAGCTTGTATTTCTCAAATAGATATCCTCTGTTTAACTGAAACTTGGCTCATATCTAGTAAATTCAAATTGCCCAGTTTTTTGGAAAATTTTGAATGCTATCTCTCAGAGGCAGTGAAAGAAAAGGCATTAGGACGCCCTAGTGGCGGACTAATGATTCTGATTAATAAACATTGCAGTTATGTTACGGGCTTAATATATAAAGATAACACTATTATTGTTCTTAGTATTAAAACTCCAGATTGTAGCATTATATTAGGGTTGATTTATTGGAGGCCTTCTATTCAGTTTGACTGTTATCACTCTACTCTGTCGGAAATTATTGAAGACAATAGTCAGATTTTCTGAACTGCCAATTATATTGGGGGGTGATTACAACTCCAGAATTGGGACATTAAATAACCTAGATGCTGATATTTTTCAAAACGTACCTCTATTGCCAACCCGTGATTCCTTGGACTCAACTGTGAATAATCGAGGAAAATTGTTGGTGGAGTTAATGGAGGAAAATGGAATGTTTGTCCTGAATGGGCGTCTGCCGACAGATTTTCCTGCACAATTCACTTTCCTCTCTAAACAGGGTTCAAGTATCATCGACTTGATATGGTGCAATCTTAATTCAGTTAATATTATCTCAAGCTTTGAAGTAAAAAATTTAAACCTTTTAAGCGATCATTTCGCATGTTCACTGAAATTAAATGTACTTCACAAACTAAGTCCTCAAACAAGATGTACTCCATTGGTGTATCAAACAAAATTCATTTGGAATGACAATTTAAAAGAGGAATTCACTAATACAATTGTAAGCTCCACTCATTTGTATTTTAATAGTAATAACTGTGAAGAACTATATCAGAACCTGAACTCTGCTATTGTGGAAACTGCCTTATCTTTAAAAATGATTAGATTTCAAAAAACTAATAAAACTATAAATGTTAATTATAAAGAAAATAAATGGTTTGACGGTGAATGCTATGAAGCTAAACGCGCTTTCAATTATTATTATAGGGCATGGCGCAAAAATAGAACTAACAGGAGTGCTCTAGAGTTATTCCTTGTCCAAAGAAATGTGTACAGAAATTTAATTAACAATAAGAAAAGGCAGTTCAAGAAGTCATATATAGATAGTCTGACGGCAGCGCGAAACTCAAAAGAGTTTTGGTCAATTATTAAATGTTTAGCACCTTTCAGGAACGCAACTCCGGTCCTACAACTTGAAAAATGGCATGAATTTTATTCTGATTTTTATCGGCCAAGAGAAATCACGGGGAACTTAGAGTTATGTTGCAGTAACAGTGAACTAGAGCAGGAAATAACTTTGGGTGAACTTCAACGGGTTCTGTCCCGCTGTAAGGCTAACAAAGCTCCCGGCAGGGACTTGATTCCTTACAAATTTTATGGCAATCTCCCTCCTGCTTGGCAACATTATGTTCTGAATATGTTCAATTTGATAATAAGAACTCAGAAAATACCAGAGAGTTGGGCTCAAATTGATTTGAAAATGTTGTACAAGAAGGGCGACGCCTCTGATCCTCGCAATTATAGGGGGATAGCATTATTAAACAGTCTTCCAAAGTTGTTTACCTCAATATTGCAAAACAGATTGAATACCTGGATTGAATACAACTCAATATTAGGCGAGGAACAGAATGGTTTCCGACCAAAAAGAGGTTGCATCGACAATTTGTTTGTTCTCACTTCAATTACTTCTCTCAGACTAATAAATAATAAACCGTTTTTTGCAATATTTGTAGATTTCCGGAAGGCTTTTGACCTAATATCTCATAAAACCTTATGGCTTAAATTAATAAAATTGGGAATTGGTTCAAATACAACTAAAATTATTAAGAGTTTATACGATAATGCTAAACTTTGCGTAGCCACCAATCTTGGAAGTACGGCTGATTTTGATGTAACTTCTGGTGTCCTTCAGGGAGAACCACTATCACCGTTATTATTCAATTTATTCATTAGTGATTTTGTTCAGTTTTTTGAATCTCATGATGCCTCTTTTTTCCCAATTAATAAAAATAATCGCTTGCTCCTTCTGTCTTATGCGGACGATATCGTGTTATTCGCGAGTGCCTTACCAGATGTAATTGAAAAACTCTCAATTCTAGAAAAATATTGTAATGAAAATTCCCTTTATGTTAATTCTTCTAAAACTAAAATTGTCTATTTCTCTAAAAGTACCCGCCCGAAGAAGTTTCGGGGAGTGTTTCTCGCTGGTGAACCGATAGAGATAGTAAATTCAGTGAATTACTTGGGATTGCCATTAAGTGCAACGGGTAAGTTTTTTCAAGCTTGTAAGTATTTCACCGCAAAAGGTAACTTGGCAATAACCCGTGTACACAAACTTTTGATAAAATCCCGTACCCCAGACACAAAAGTTAGAGATAAATTATTGCACGCTTTAATTAGGTCTACTTTGTTATATGCCGGAGAATTGTGGGCATTTAACTACTTTGATGAAATTGAGAAAGTACAGCTGAAATTTATTAAACAAATTTATAATGTCAGTAAATTTACGCCAAATAGTATTGTGCGTCTGGAATATGGACTTGTCCCTTTAAAAGTTAGAATATTTAAAAGTATGGTTACCCTTGCAGTAAATATACTTGGGATGCCCCCAACACGATTGCCTCGTATCTGCTTTGACGCTCTTCTCGCTAGGGAAACTCTTCCGTTTAATAAAATTCAATACAACTGGGTCACCCAGTTTAAATCAATTTTAAGTTCCATAGGGGCTTTAGATTTCATGCAGGGAGATCCCGTTATTCTTAAATCTCAAATTAAAAATTTAGAAAAACAACTTTGGAATGACTGTTTAAGTAGAGATATCGCCTATGTAATTGACCGGTGTAAGTATAACATTTTGTACCGTCACATAAGTAGTCTGGGCAGCAATGAACTGCATCTATCTTGGCTTATTTCCATCAAAAAAATTCGCTTATTATCCCAGCTTAGATTAGCTAACCTCAATAAAACAAAAATCTATTTCAACTCTTGTACTTATGTCTTTGATAGCTCCAATATATGTACTCTATGTAAAAATAACGTTTCAGACACCTTGCTCCACTTCCTTTTCTCCTGCCAGGTCTTTCAGTCATTCCGAACACATAAATTAAATAACTATATTGCAACAGCTTTACCTGAACCAGAAAACTATGTAAACCTATTTTCCATTAACTCTGTAAATCAAATCAATGCTATATGTGATTACGTTAAATTATCTTTACAAATAAGAAGCTTTTTACTTAATGAGTGGTAACTTCTTAAAAAGCTAAGAAAGCTATTGAAAGTTAAGGTCTGATTTAAGACAGAAAGGAAAAGAAAAGCTCTTGGGATGTTCATATAATTTTGTTTTTACGAATTTAAATTTATTTTTTTGCGTATTTATATCTACCATTTATGTATCATTGTATCGATTTATTGTATTTATGTATCAATGTCAAACTCCATGCTAAGGGGATAAGCCCCAAAAGCAGTATGAAATAAATAAAATAAAATAAAATAAATAAAATATTTAAATTTTGAATTTATAGTATTTACTTCCATCTTGAACCAAGTTCCTATACCAACTGTGGACAAAGTACGCTACCGTGGGCTGTACCTAGACAAACGGTTGACATTGAATCCCCATACTAGACTGAAAAAGACAAGAAACGCTACAAACTTCTCGCCAGACTACTTGGACAAACGATCTAAACTCAACCTTACAAAACAAAAGACTCTTATACCTGGCTGTTACTGCGACCTATTTGCATCGAAGTATGGGGATCGAATAAACGTTCCAATTCTTTACGCCTCCAGAACATTACAGTCCAAAAATACTACGAAAACTACTTAACGCTCCATTCTACATTTCTAACCTCACCATTCATATTGATCTCAAAATCCCTTTCATTAACGGACCTTACTAAAACTCGTTTCTTCAAAATTTCATTCCTTTACAGCAGCTCATCCTAATTCCCCTAATTGAACACACCTATCTTCTTCCACATTACCAGGTAATCCTCCAAGGAGATTGAAGAGAAGATGGCCCCGCGACCAACTCTCCTCATAACAGTATAGCGATCTGATCACGTTAATGGAGTGTCGCCATTGGGCGCCTTCTCCAATCTTCAATCAAGACCTCTATATTACATCACATTTGCTTGTTGCAACAAGCAAATTTTGGTAAAAAATTAAAAAAAAAAAATTATGAATGTATTTGTTAGATTTTATTAATTAATGAAAATTTGTTATTATTACTTGCCAAACCATGATACGTCATGGTTTCAATGGCTGCACAAGGTGTGGATCAAACTTTTACGTCACAACAATGCAAATGAAGTCATCCATGCCCAAACTTTTCGCAGTTATATACAATAAAAAGAAGTGGTGAAAAAGATTAAATAACGTTTTTCTTTATATCCTAAAGTAAAACCATGAGAATATTAGAATAATAACGATCTCGAACAAACATCTGGGTTGTGAACAATAGCAGAGTTGTGATTGGGTAAAAAAAAAGGAGAAGGTAATAGACTTTTAATAGTTTTTCTAAATATGCCAATAATACTAGCTTTCTATTTTTTTTTTTTTATCTCTTTCATTCAATAGATAGTCTACAAAACTAAAGCCTTTACTGGAGCTATCCTCTATAATACAGATAGTTTCTGGATAGAGATAGTAGTTGAAGGGGGGGGGGAGGAGAAACATATAAAAAATGAATATCTAAGCAGTTTGCAAAACCTAGGATAAAGAGAAAATGGAGGAGAAAACTAAGATAGAAAATCTTTTTATCTTAGAAGAAGATAGAAATGGGAAAGTAGAAGTTGAGAACAGCTGATACGCTCAATCCTTTCCACGCTTGCGCACATACTTTGGTGTCAAGACGGCCAGCAGATTTTTTTTTTTTCTCTGACGGTGGCAGTAGTAGTGGGTGGCATGGGTTTAAGATTTAATAGTAATAAATCAAACTTTCTCATTCTGTGCACAAGAACCCAGTTACCGTCTGCTATTATCACCGCTAGACTCAAGGCTCAAGTGAATGGAAGCTGGAGGAAGAAGGGGTTTCTTTACCCCCCCCCCCACGCAAACACACAGTAGAAATTATGGTGAGATAGTGTATAAGTTTTGCTAGTGGAAAGCGGGAGGGGTGTTCCAGAAATGTAAATTGGATAAGAAGATAGTCCCTAAGATCGGGCAATACCCAACCAATTTTAGCCCTTAAAAGAAAGCTGTAAACGTTTTTACAAATATGGGACAACCAAACTGCTGCACTTAATTTAGCAGTTCTGGTTTCTGAATGGAAAAAAGGCAATCCACTAAAATGTATTAAAATAAGAAAATCTGGTGCAGAGAACACCAGAATACCAAGGTTTCATCCAAAAAAAGAAAGAATGGATTTGCAGTGGAAGAAGATTAAATGGTTGTTTATAACTGCAACCTATAAAACGAGGATGAAATAGGTATTTTAAGTTTAAAACAGCTTATTGGTTTTGATTTACCAAACTCGGATTGGCCCTACTCTCTTTGTACGCTAGAAAGTACGACCCCTCTTACTCAAGGCTATTTTCCTAAAACTTACAATCTGTAGAAAGCTTTAGCCAATTAAAAACCCAATTTTATGCAAATACATACCGGCGCCCTAGTATAGCCGAGCAGTTAAGAGACTAGACCCGCAATGCTAAGATGTATTGATGGTTTAGTGGGTTCGATTCCCGGTGTATAGGCCTTGGACTTTGTTTAATGGTTATTGTGGGAAATTTATTTATATAAGTTAATAAGTATGAATCTAAGAAGTGTTTTCGTTATTGAGGGTGATTGCCAGATTGGATTTCAGGTTCGTCAGTAAAAATATCAATTAACGTACAAAGAAGACGTGAGGATATCTCAGCTATGGATAGAATGTTGGTAGTTAAGGACACCGGAGATAGAAGAAATTGCCGAACCTAACATTCCAGATAGCTATGAATTTAGAATGAAACTGTAGCTGCTACATTTGAAGTATTGTTCTAAATACTCTTTTATCTTACTATAAATTCTTATATTAACCATTAAAAAAAGGCATATACCAGGGGAATCGAATCCACTAAACCAACAATACATCTTAGCATTGCGGGTCTAGCCTCTATCCGCCTAACATACTTTACTGTAAATTTCTCATATAAACCACTAAATAAAATCCAAGGTCTAGACCTGGGGAATCGAATCCACTAAACCAACAATACATCTTAGCATTGCGGGTCTAGCCTCTAACCGCCTAGCATACTTTACTGTAAATTTCTCATATCAACCATTAAATAAAATCCAAAACCTACACCGTGGAATCGAACCCACTAAACCAACAATACATCTTAGCATTGCGGGTCTAGTCTCTTAACTGCCAAACATACTTTACTATAAATTTCTCATATTAACCATTAAATAAAATCCAAAACCTACACCGTGGAATCGAACCCACTAAACCAACAATACATCTTAGCATTGCGGGTCTAGTCTCTTAACTGCCAAACATACTTTACTATAAATTTCTCATATTAACCATTAAATAAAATCCAAAACCTACACCGTGGAATCGAACCCACTAAACCAACAATACATCTTAGCATTGCGGGTCTAGTCTCTTAACCGCTCAGCTATCGTGGCGCATGTATGTACGTATATGCATGAAATTGGATTTAATAAAAACCTTAGTAGGTAAATAATAGAATTTATTTGACCAAAATCAGAATAAAAATAACTTTCACGAATAACTTAAATGAGATGAACGGACAGACAAGATAGTAATGCGACGAGATACTGGCTGTAAAGTCTAGGTTTGTGAGTTAACTGTGTAATATAGTGTAAAAGCCTAGGTGCAGTTTATATTATTATATCAGTCCGACCGTATTCAATTGTATAACAAACGGGCTACCCTCTCTCTCTTTTCGCACCCAAACGCGCATCTCACCAACACACATAATGTGCATACCATAACGCATACACATGGAATTGTTGTGAGCGTGTGTTTGCAAGTCAAGATATGTATATACTTACATATATATGGGAGTTTGGTGATGGCGAACAACACACATTGTGTCGGTCAGCGAGGTGGTGTTTTTGTGTTAGTAAAGTTAGTGTTAGTGTCAGTGGAGATTGCACACGCACACCCAGACACTGAGATCTACAGAGAACTCTCTAACCAAGCTAGGCGCTCAAACTGAATGCCGGTGGCGTCACACTAAAGGAATGTACAGTCATTGCCGCAGGCAAATGGACCCTTTTACACAATGAGAACTTGCTCCAACTTACTACTGCTAATAACTACCTCATCATCATCATCAGCAAGCAACACATCATCAACAACAACACGAATATCTATTTGACATGTTTGCCATGGATAGAATGATTATTATCTGGTTTAATCTTTTGTCTAAGTTTAGTGCTGAGAGGAACCATTCTTTTAAAAGAAAGAGGCAACTACAAAGATCTGTAGCGAACATTTACTCACACTAGAATACGCAAGGTTTTTCTTTTTTGAGGAATACTGGACTTTAACCAATTCCCTCATAAAAAAAATAAATTTTCACGAAGAGAATTCGAAAAAAAAAGAAAGAAAAAAGTGATTGGGTTTTATTAGAAGATTTTTTAAAGTCTTTCAAGAGATTTATACTTTCAAGCTATTATTCTTCAAAAATTCAAAATTGTAACAAGATTTTGAACGTATTTACTAGCGAAGTAAGTAAAAGAAAATTGTGGGTTAAATTTTAATGTTCACCGCCATATTGTGTGTTTATTTGCTAAGGGCTGATATTTAACTATTTTTTAAAAATTTAGTTTTAAATACCTCTTATAACAATCAATCTAAATTTGTCACAAATATTTTTTCAGGCGGGTTTTATGTCCAATTAGGTGTCGTGGACGGAGGCGACTAAGCAAACATACTTTACTGTAAATTTCTTTTATTAACCAATTAATAAAATCGAAGGCTTAGACGGGGGGAATCGAACCCACTAAACCAACAATACATCTCAGCATTGCGGGTCTAGTCTCTTAACCGCCTAACATACTTTACTGTAAATTTCTTTTATTAACCATTAAATAAAATCCAAGGCTTAGACGGGGGGAATCGAACCCACTAAACCAACAATACATCTTAGCATTGCGGGTCTAGTCTCTTAACCGCCTAACATACTTTACTGTAAATTTCTTTTATTAACCATTAAATAAAATCCAAGGCCTAAAGACCGGGAATCGAACCCAGTACCACAATACATATTAGCTTTGCAGGTCTCGCCTCCTAACCGCTCGGCTACCGTGGCGTCACCGTACAATTACATGGCACATTGGAGCAGACTATTTATGATACAAATACCCGAAAATTATTCATAATAGGTCTTCTTTTCTTTTTTTTTCTTTTCTTTAAATTAAATTCAATAAAGGAAGTTCTTATTCACAACTCCTTTCTAAAAAGGCGGAACTTTATGCAAAGCTTACCAACGTAACAAAAAAGTGCTGCCCTAACCCTAATCCAGCTAATCCAAACACATAGCAGCCGCAGACAAAAACTGTGGTTTGCGGAATACAAAAACCGTTTAATATAGATATATGTATACTAGTTTCCGCTAACTTATATTTTTTGGTTATACTTTTAATTTTTTGCACTTTATTTACGCATATTTACCGAAAGAATGTGCAAGCATGGCATTTAATTCAAATGCTTAGTTATTGAATAAAATATCTTACGTATTTTCTTGCGAAGTATGTAAAAGAAAATTGTGGGTTATACATTCAATGTTCACCGCCATATTGTGTGTTTATTTGCTTAGGGCTGTTTATTTAACGATTTTTTTTTAAAAAGATTTAGCGATAAATACCTCTAATAACAATCAATCTAAATTAAATGGGTCCTAAGCTTTACTGAACAAATATTTTGTATATGAAAATGGCCAGCATAAGTGTGTGACATTAATAATTCTAAGCAATATTAATTATTAATATTGTTAATTTAATAAACAATATTAATTAAATTAACAATATCAAGAAAATTGAATGTAGTAAAATTACTTAAATGATATAAAATTTGAATAAAGCATACAAGCTTTTTCGTAAGTTTCTGAATCCAAACTGAAATTATGAGCTAAGGATTCAAGATTGGCGAGGAATCGGTCAAATAAAAAACAACTCGTCTTTTTGCCAACATTTCGACAAATATATTGTCTTCTTCAGGGCGTGGCTATACAGGATGGTTGAGTTACAGAAAACTAAGCTGAAATTATAAGCTGAAGTATGAATGAAATATGTTAGGCACTTGCTGGATTTCTGTACCTTTTGTCGTTCACAACTTAACTTCTCAAAAACTTTTTTATGTGAAGGAGATAATAAGCATTTTAGGCAATTTGTAGAATTTTATAAAGTAACTAGCCATTTGATAAATTGGCAGGATTTCCTTCTCTGCAGGAAACAGTAAAAGTAAAGTAAATCGCCTATTTTTTGTTTTTTGTAGGCGGGGCTTAACGTCCAACTACTTGATTAGGTGACGTTGACGGGGGCGGAAGCTTGCACTTTACTGTAAACAATTTTTTTTTTTTCTGGCAAATAAAAAAGTTGCTACACGTGGGATTCGAACTGGCGATCTTCCACGCTTCATAACTACTAAATCAACGACCCCAACGGCGGCTAAAGAAACCAAGGAGGTTCCGAATTGTAGAGAGACAGTAATTATGGACATTTTGACTGTCAACGATAAGCAAAGAGCTTTACATTAAAGTGAAAGTAACTGGAAGAGAAAGAAAAGGCATTAGGAAAGGAAGAAAGGAGATTCAAGGAAGAATGAAGAAAATAAGTAGAAGACCTTTGCTCAGAAGGTAGAAGTAAAAATTCAAGATTTTTTTTTTTTTTTTTTAGGCTGTGTTTAACTTATCAATAAATGACGTTAATGCTATTAAAGGCCATCATCCTAACCACGAGAGATGGGCAAAAGCAGGGAGTTTACTGGCGGGAGAGGGGGCTAGTGGGAGTTTGTGAGCTAGGTAAAAGATGACTTAATGGTTGGAAAGGTCACAAAAGAGCTTAGCGTACTCTGTTCGGGAATACAGAGATATCCCGACTACAATGGGGAAGTTAGGAGAAGGGAGAATTTTTAAAAGGAAGACCCTACTTAGAAGCGGAGGTTTATATATATATATATATATATATATATATATATATATATATATTTATATAAAAGGAAAGATAAAAGAAAACTAAGTGGAAAGAGCGTCCTCAATGGGAGAGAGAGAGAGAGAGAGAGAGGAGGAGGAGCACTAAGAAGATGTAGAGAAAGAAACGAACTTACATTTGAGTAACGACGTCTTTGGATATGCCAGAACTCCTCAACTAACCCATCAACCTCTATATAGTAAGACGGACAACACTTCTTCTACTCCAGCTTGTTCTCCCCCGCCAGCTGCCACCTCTAACACACAAACCAGCCCAAACAAGAAGACAGAAAAGTGGCCAAATAAATCACGGCTCCAAGAAGTGGAGGCATTATCCCATGGAATAACATATTACCTCCATCCAACCACCCACCCTAGCCCACGGGATCTCGTTCTCTTCTTGAAAATGTGTCCTCTATTTTTTTTGTTTTTTTTTTTTGTGTCCCAGAAAAGACGGAAGTGGCTCTTCCTCACGCTTCTGGCTCTAGGATAACGTTTCTCTCTGATTTCTTTATCAGAAAGTGGGTGACGTCTTAAAGAAAAAGGGAAATGAAGGAGGACCAGATTCTAGATCCAATTCGTGCAATATGTCTTACATCCCGAAGAAAATGACATTATGGTAGTTTCTTTTACAAAAAGAAATTTAGTTTTACTATCACTTCGAATGATTCTTCAATCTTCAGTTATTGTTTCAGTAATAGTTAGTAGGACTCAATAAATTAGAAAGATTATTTAAGCTAAATATAAAGTCTAAACTAACTGTAATAACTTGCGCTCGTTAAAAAGAAGTCTTTCAAGAGATGGTCTCAAATAGATATCGTTAGGGTTAGAAGACACGCGGATATATGTGCCCACGAAGAGAGGTAGACCAATTTGGCCAAGTGGGAGCTCTTTTAGAAGGAGAACCAAAGAACATCTTGTCTTCCCTTGATTTGGGGGAAAAAACTGATTTACAAAAAAATGGAATACTTAAAATCAGCTGACATTAAAGGGGAAAATACAATATTATATCTCCCTATCTATTCCGATGGCTCCCACTGGTTCTCAACTCCGGTTGCCTCAAGACATTTTGTGTCGACAATTGCCTATTTTATCAGGCAGGTTTTTTACGTCCAACTACCAAAATTAGGTGTCGTGTACGGAGGCGATTAACAAACATACTTTATTAAAACGTTCTCATAATAAAATATTAAATAAAATCCAAAGCCTAGAGCTGGAATCGAACCCACTAAACCAACAATACATCTTAGCTTTGCGGGTGTAGTCTCTTAACCGCCAAACACATTACTATAAACTCACAATAACGATTAAATAAAAACCAAAACCAAGAGACCGGGAATCGAACCCACTAAATCAACAGTACATCTTAGCATTGCGGTTCTAGTCCCTAACCGCCTAACATACTTTACTATAAATTTCTCATATTAAACCATTAAATAAAATCCAAGGAATAGACCGGGGGAATCGAACCCACTAAACCAACAATACATCTTAGCTTTGCGGGTTTAGTCTCTTAACCGCCAAACACACTTTACTATAAATTTCTCATATTAACCATTAAATAAAATCCAAGGTCTAGGCCGTGGGAATCGAACCCACTAAACCAACAATACATCTTTGCGGGTCTAGTCTTTTAACCGCTCGGCTATCGTGGCGTCTCTCCACCACATCTTTAAAGAACAGTCCTAGCTGAGACTATATCCTCATTCTTCTCATGCTAAAGCTTTCTAGGACAATATTCAAGTTTTGATAGTGAGTCCTATAAAAAGTTCATTCAAAAGCCCAACAAACAATCTTAGAGAAACTTTAAAAAGTAACTGTTGAACCAAAGAGTAGAGCATATATATATATATATATACACATGGAAAATCTCCCTAGGGACTCTCAATGAATAGAAACCAAAAAGAGAAGAAGAAGAAGAAGAAGACAAGACCAGGAAGTAGTGAACAATCCCTGGAGCAGGAGGAAAAGAGTTGTGAAACAAGAGCTCTCTTCAACCCCAGGGATACCAAACGTTCTGCCCAATTCCCCCCACCATTCCTCTATTACCCCTTTATAAGTTTTCTACTTCATATTTAAATCCCAAGGGTGATAATTAGAAAGTAACAGTGCGTGGTTTGAGTTATGTTTAATTCTTAGTACTTATAGAAGGAATCTATCGATTCCCTCAGTTCGAGAAGTTCCCCTATTTAATCGAATGTTTACGACAAAATGTTTCCACTATAAGTAGTAGATTAATTGTTGTTCATTATTTTTGTTGACTGATTCATAGTTTCAATAGGATGAAAAAATAATTGCCATTTCAAGTCGTGATACATTTATTCTGCCTAGCTTTCGACCTAGGGACTAGGGTCATCTTCAGGGCTAGTTTACAAAGTAATATTTTTACATTACAGGGTTGATGGGCCTTATGTCTTGTCTGTTCATGGACTGAGTGTGTCACACTATATAATAATTTGATTTAAGATAACGTTGTAGTAAAGGAAATAATTTTCAAAATTAAAAAATAACCTAAAAGAGATAGAAAATATATAAAGCCCCCCAAAAAAACCCATCCCTGTTTTTCATTATGACATGGCCAAAATTTAATATTCAATATTATCCTTGTAGGTAGGTGGTTGTAATCTAATTTTAAATTATCCTTCGGATATAACCCTGTTAATATCATCCCGAAGCAATAACCGACCACCAATGAGATGAAAACCGGGGCAGGAAAATCATTTCCCCAAAGGAAAACATCTTGACTTCCAATTTCCCTTTAAACAGGAAGTACTGCCAGCAATAGGGATTATGAGGAGTGATGAGGGGGAGTTTAGGAGTGATGAGGAGGAGTTGAGGAGTGCTAAGCTACTAATCAACATTAAGCTTCTTCCCCTCCTCTATATCACTCTCTCTCTGTCTATACCGTCCATCGCTCTTTGTTTCTCCAAACCTTAAACTACGATGTTCTCCCATAGGTAAACAACTAGCGGACTTCCAATCTTATACTCTCCACTTCCATCTAGGCTCCCTAGAAAGTGATCTAGTAACTCTTTACCCAGAATACGACCTTATAGATTTCATTAATAATTAAAAGCTATTTTAATCAAAATTTATTGTTAATACTTCTATCTTCGTAAAAATGTTAGTACAGGAAGTTACCCGAGCTAGCTTAGCGCTAATAAGCGCAAGGTAAGTGATGTGAGAAACCAGCTAAAGCTAGTTGCAGGTAGAGGTTATAGGATCGCTCTTGTATTGGAATTCTATGGATAAAAAATTTGGACGCGAGAAACCAACGTTTTAATAAAAGAAAAATTAAGAATATTGGGCATTGTCAAGAAGAGCTAAGTATGCTGTACCCGTTTCGATTTTAAATCGGTCACCATTAATAATTTACTTTGAAGAGAGTATAACAAAAAGTGTATGGAGAGAATTTATGGGCAAATGGCAGATCTAAAAGTAAAATAAAGTAATCGCGTTTCTTTTCAGGTAGGCTTAACGTCCAACTACCAATTAGGTGTCGTGGACGGAGGCGACTAGCAAACATACTTTACTGTAAATTTCTTTTACTAACCATTAAACAAAATCCAAGGCCTAAAACAGGGGAATCGAACCCACTAAACCAACGATACATCTTAGCTTTGCGGGTCTAGTCTCTTAACCGCCTAACCTACTTTACTATAAATTTCTCATATTAACCATTAAATAAAATCAAAGGCCTAAAACAGGGGAATCGAACCCACTAAACCAACAATACATCTTAACATTGCGGGTCTAGTCTCTTAACCGCCTAACCTACTTTACTACAAATTTCTCATATTAACCATTAAATAAAATCCAAAGCCTAAAATAGGGGAATCGAACCCACTAAACCAACAATACATCTTAGCATTACGGGTCTAGTCTCTTAACCGCCTAACCTACTTTACTACAAATTTCTCATATTAACCATTAAATAAAATCCAAAGCCTAGACCGGGGGAAACGAACCAACTAAACCAACAATACATCTTAGCATTGCGGGCCTAGTCTCTTAACCGCCTAACATACTTGACTATAAATTTCTCATATTAACCATTAAATAAAATCCAAGGCCTAAAACAGGGGAATCGAACCCAGTACCACAACATATATTAGCTTTACTCGTCTCGCGGCGTCCATGAACAGACAAGACAGAAGACCCACCAACCCTCGAATGATGTAAAAAACAGTATATTTTAAATTAGCCCCTGAAGATGACCTTTTTTTAATATTTTATTAGCTGCCAATTCCAAACAATACGCTAAAGCGGCGGCACCTTAGCGGAAAGCCCATCCCCACCCCTTGAATCCGGAAGTGTCCTCAATCGAATGTAGCGGCGGAATGTAGATTGTAGCGGCCATTTTCTTTTCCGGACCTCAAGATATCTCAAAAACTTATACTTATTTCCTGGTTAAAACATTAAAAATTGAAAATCTTCTCGAATATAATACTTACTGTGGGGCAATGAGAAATTGTAAAAATAGTATTGTGTAACATGTTCATACTTTTCTCAATCAATAATTATTTTCAAGTGAAAAATAAAAGAAAGAAATAAAAGACGCAGAACTGGAGAAAGAGTCAATAGAGAAGTGAAATTAGCTTTAAAAGAAATAAGAAGAAAAAGGAATAATGATGGGTTCAAAGAGGTCCATTAGTGCTCAAAGAAAGCAAAAAAGAAATTGCAAGCAAGTGAAGATGTTCCCCAAAGCGGAGGACATAGAAATGTAGACCAATTGGTAATAATGGAGAAATGGAATAAATTAGATGGAGAGAGAGAGATGACGAGAACGAAATAGAAGTTAAATGTAAGAGGGGCAAACAGAGATACAGAGAGACAGAAAAATGAACTGAAATGATGCTACTTGGAGTAAGTGGAGAGTGGGATAGGCTCTTCCAGTTTAACATTCATTGGCAGTTTCATCGTCCAATTTAGGGAGATGGCCATCTCTGCAGCATCTCACTCCTCACTGCCTCCGCAAGGACCCAACGTCCATTACCCCCACAGAAGCTACTCCCACCACATAAATTTAGAAAGAAAAAAAAACGGGAAAAGGAAAAAAAGAAAAGCTATTACCACAGTCCAATCGTAGCACAGCCTAACTGCTGTGAACACTCGCTGGACTTTTATTTTACCGATTCCCCCGAGTTGTTGACTTTCAGCAAACGTTTGAGCACACCATAATAAATCGCCCAAATTCAACTCAAATTCAGTAGCTGCTCGCTAATTGATCCCGGTAAATTTATTTGAATTTACCAATCAACCGCAGTACCAATTGTGGACAAAGTACGCTACCCTTGGACTGTAACTAGAAGCAAACGGTTCACATGAAATCTCCCAGACTAGACAGGAAAAGACAAGAAACTAACCAACGCTACAAAACTTCTTGCCAAAATACTTGACAAACGTTCGAAACTTTACCTACATAACAAAAGACTCTTATATCTACTGTTACTGCGACCTATTTGGTCATACGGCCATCGAAGTATGGGGATCGACTAAGCGTTCCAATTCACTACGCCTCCAGGCATTACAGTCAAAAATACGTACTTCGAAAACTTCTAAACGCTCCGTTCTATGTATATCTAACCTCACTATTCATAATGACCTCAAAATCCCTTTCATTACAGGATCTTGCTAACACGCGTTTCTTTAAATTTCATTCCACTCTACAGCAGCTCATCCTAACCCTCTCTCATAGAACACCTATCTTCCTCCACATTACCAGGTAATCCTCTAAGGAGATTGAAGAGAAGCTTCTCTTATCGTGAGAGCAAAGCACGTTACTGGAGTGACACCACTGGGTGCCTTCTCCACTCATGATTTTCTTTTATTTCTTTTTTCTTTTACCATATTTGCTTGTTGCAACAACTGTTGCCGTGGTAAATAACAATGGTGAACTAGAAAGAAATTAGTGAAAACCCATTACAATACAGTATACCCATTAGTCACCCAGTTGGTCACGGGGCCAATGGCGCCTCAGCCGTCTTCGAGGAGGATTGGAGGGTAGCATAGTTGAAGATAAGTTTGCTGCTAAAGGGCTGGGATGATATGAGAGTTTTTGATGTAAAATTTTTATATCGAAATTTTGGCAAGTTCGGAGATGAGTGGAATTTGGAGATCTGTATGGATTGTGTGGTTACTAACATAGAATGGAGCGTCTACTATGCGGCGGAGTATTTTGGATTGGAGTTGTTTGCAGTGTCTACTGATGTTGGATTTTTTTTTAGCTGTTCCGTAAAGTTCGAGTCCGTAAGTCCATAATGGTGGTGGAGAAGAGCTGTATAGAGTCGTCGTTTGTTCTGTAGTGAGAGTTTTGAGCGTTTTTTCAAGTAGTCAGGGCTAGAAGTTTGTATCGTTTGTTTAGTTCGGTAAATTGAATAAAACATTTAAAAAATAAGAATTTTTATTACAATTCCTATAAAAGTAGAAGTGTCTAGCACAATAAAATGCTTTGCGCATGTGTACAAACATAAAGCACATATGTTTGAACATACGTAGTATTGTGATGATGATGTTCATATTTTTAGACTAGCAAGCCTTTCATCTAGGAAAGCCATATGCTATAATCGGGGCTGAAAAAAAGAACAGTTTGTACGTTCCAGTACGTTCCAAGTATTGAAATAAAATATCTAATAAAACAGCGGAAGGAAGTATTTCGAATAGAGAGCAATCTTAGATAAGTAATTAAAAGCCAATGAACTCATCAAATGTAGCTCCAATCCAATCATCCGCTCCATTCTTAACCCCCCCAAACAGATCTACTATTATCATCATCATCCCAAGTTGTTATTAATTATACTGGTGAAGTACTCCACGCAGATCATTACAACGAGGGTTTGGCGAACTTATGACGAATCCATAGTTTGTGACAATAAACTATTCAAAAAAATTGATAAATTAATGCAATGCATATTATTTTTGTTAATTTATTTTTATTACTGCCTCTAAACTTAAGGACTTTACTGACAGAGAAAAGGAAAGCTAGAGCAAGATGGCAACGGACCCGATATCCATCCGAACATAGACGACTAAATCAACTAACGAGACTTCTCAAACGGGAACTGTACAAACTTAAGTCAGACATTTACAGTCAATACACATCATCCTTAACAACATCAGACAAATCTTTTTGGTTCTGTACTCGCAAAATTCTGACATACAAAGACTGTTCTCCTCCTCTACAGCATGACAACTCCAACTGGGCGAAAACAGACCAAGACAAAGCTAATCTCTTTGCCACTCACCTATCTAATGTATTTATTCCACATCCAGACATGAACGATCAGCTGCACGAACTCAACATTGAAGACTTAGACTTAGGACTTAGACTCACCCCTACAACTCACTCTACCTCCTAAAGCCTTTAATCCCTCAGACGTAAAGTACATTATTAAGCAACTACCGACTAAAAAATCTCCTGGCTATGATCTCATAACTAGTAACATTTTACGCAACTTACCAAAAAGTGGTATTCTCTTTCTAACTTACATCTACAACGCAGTTTTACGAACGACTTACTTTCCAATGCTCTGGAAATACTCCATAATGAAAATGATACTGAAACCCAATAAACCTTCACAGCAACCTAGCTTCTATCGTCCAATAAGCCTTTTACCTGTTTTAGGGAAAATACTGGAGAAGCTTCTGCTAAGGCGTCTAATCCCTATAATAGAGGAATTGCTGCCTGAACATCAATTTGGTTTCCGCGCATTTCATTCAACAACTCAACAGCTGCACCGTGTGGTAGATACCATATCCTCTTCCTTGGAGCGTAAACAGTACTGTTCGGGTGTCTTTCTCGATGTGGCTCAGGCCTTTGACCGAGTCTGGCACTCGGGCTTACTGCACAAACTTAAAAATCATCTTCCTTTCACCTACTACTTGATCTTAAAATCTTATTTAACCGATCGCTACTGCCGCGTTCGTCAAGGGCAGGCCCTCTCATCCTTTATACGCATAAAAGCTGGAGTCCCTCAAGGAAGCGTTCTAGGCCCTTTTCTTTTTCTAATATACACTGCTGACTTACCTCTATCTCAAAATACAATAGTTTCAACATTCGCTGACGATACTGCCATACTTTCTTCCCACTCCGATCCGATACAAGCCAGTCAGAACAGTCAAATCCATTTAAATCTTCTTGAAACCTGGTTCCGAAAATGGAAAATAAAAATTAATGAACAAAAATCAGTGCACATTACTTTTACATTACGAAAATCTGCAAGTCCACCAGTTCTACTGAACGGTGTAACGATTCCTCCAGCTGACGTAGTACGATACTTAGGACTGTACATTGACAAGAGACTCACCTGGAACCCACATACTCGACTGAAACGACAAGACGTGAACAGACGCTACAAGCTACTTACTAGACTACTTGACCGCAGATCCAAACTCGACTTGAACCACAAACTGACAATTTACAAAACACTGTTAAGACCCATATGGACATACGGAGCTGAAGTGTGGGGCTCAACCAAACCTTCTAACTCCAAACGCCTGCAGACACTACAGTCAAAAATCCTACGGAAAATCCTGAATGCTCCTTACTACATTTCTAACCTTACAATACACACCGACCTTCACATCCCTTTCGTCACTGACCTAATAAAGTCTCGCTACCGTAAATTTCACAGCCTCCTAGCTCTCCATCCTAATCCTCTTGTCCAACAACTCTCCTCTCTAAACCTTCCAGACAATCCTCCTCGTCGACTGAAGCGAAAATGGCCTAGAGATCTGTTGTGATTAAATCATTGTGAAGGAGTTTCGCCAGTGGGTGATTGCTCCAACCATGACTTTTCAAGTGAACTGAACCAATAAGATCAGATTTACTTGGTGCAACAATTGTTGCAGTTGTAAATATAAAAATAAAGTGAAAAAAAAAAAAAATAAATAAATTTTTATTTAGTAAATCTATTTAATTCAAAATCCGAAATACGAGTATCTCGGCTTAACTTTCGACCAACAAACTTTGACCTTCTCTAGTCACGTTTAGGACAAGATCAATTCTGACTAAACTGAAACTACCAGACAATTTTGGTATTCTTTTCTATCCGTAGGACTCGACGATAAACTGTACAGAACTAACTCCCTTCTCAACTGGCCGCTGTTGCTCTACGCCTGTCTTCCTGGACCGGGCAGTAAGTAACATCATCCAAAGGAGCACAAAGCAAATTTCTGAGACTTCCGACAGACTCTTCTCGGCTTACTAGAATCAATCCACACCATAAAATTAGGTTCCTGCAAAAACCGTCTGCTGAAACTCCACTCTTCACTCCAGATTGTTGTCACGAAATCCTTTCATTCCCGGTACAGGACCACAAAAGAAACATATCCTTCTAATAACTTTCTTTCTCCTTCAAGCTGGTAATTTTTCTACCCAATTTTACGGGGGGAAATTATATATCCCTTGTCCCATCTTAAGCGTCTCCTAAACTCTATGTATCCAGGCCTCTGCTGGTCTTTGGACAGTGTTCATTCATTATAGACAACTTTGTAAATGGGTTGTTATGACAATAAGCAGGCTGAGAGCGAACCACGCTGTGTGCGGATCGTATCTTCACAGGATCAACAAAAGGTCCTCTCCTCTTTGCGTAGATTGCAATGAGGAGGAGGATTTCAAACATATAATAATGATATGTCCACGTTATGTAGTAGAAAGGAAACGAATGTTTGACGACATATACAGGTATTTAGATGCACCATTTCGCTACGAAGACATAATATTCTCCACCAACATCTGTATGCTTAAATCTATAGCAGTACTAGCAATGAAATGTGAGTGTATTCAAAAGTTATAGCCGATTAGAATGAATGGAAGAAAAATGATTAAAGAAGGATTACGTGATTTTAATTTAGGTTAAGCTATAAGGATGGCAGGAGCACAGAGTGCTGCTCCATCCATTAGCAGTAGTTTATGTGAATATCAGTATATAGTAGAATGATGAATGTGTGAAGGGAATGTATTTGTAGGTAAGAATGGAGAGTGAGTGATATTCTAGTGATAAGCACCTAGACGATGCTGGCTGTATAGCGGAAGCCAATGCCAAAAAAAAGCCCCCAAAAAAAACTCTGTCTATCAGCTGAGATTCGAACATGGGTTCTCCGTTAATCACTTAGCTCAGGGGTGGCCCTACTTTTCTGTATATAAGATCTACTTTTTATCTTAAAATTGTGTCGCGATCGACTTGTTGTCATAGGAGTAGTCTTAGGGGTTGAGAAGGGGTGTGAAATGCATACTATGTTTATAGACTGTATTTCAGTATAAGGTGCATTCCAGCGAGAGGTATGGGTAGATAGGTAAAATATAAATAATTTTTTAAATCACTTATTAAGTTTTCGAGATATAGGCTCATGAAGAAAATAAATTTCCAGACCCAACTTTTGATAGCAGCATTCCCGTACATGCGGGACCTCAAAAAAATTCATTTTCCGACACATTTTCAAGATAGATTTTTACCAACTTAAAATGCAATTTAATTTTTTTATCAACTGCAATTTATAAGTGTCTGGCAAATTCCCAGAATGCATTAAACTATTGCTAGAAAGTTTTGTCTTCTACAATCGCTTCATGGTCCATGGTACTCCGGAATTCCACCCCCAGACATGGCGAGCGTTCGACTTTTCGACCAAAATTGGCCTCGCGATCGACTTGTTGGCCACCGCCTGACTTAGCTAAATCATCTTCTTTTGTTCTTTCTCTATCTTTTTGCTTGTTTTCTGAATAGAATAAATGAAATTAGGGTAAGGTTGCTCAAGTCCTACTGCTTAAGTCGTACTTCAAGTTAAAATAAAATAAATATGTATATGTTTTAAAAATTTAGAGTTTAAAACAAAAAATGTAAAAAGTTAGAACTTTTAGAATCGTAATAAGAGAAAGATATCGAGTGAATTATTATTGCATTAGAAAAATAAGTTTTAAAGATTTCACAAGTTTTCGGTTTCCATCAAAACAGAAAAAGCGAAGAACTGGGAGAACGAAGAAGCGATGAGAATGGGATGAAGGAAAAAAACCACAAAACGAAATTCTTCAAACTCTTGTTAACTACATTAGTTCCTCTGCCCGCAAGAGAAAGTAAGCAAACAACAAAAAGCTTGAAAAACTTTCATCTACTCCCACTAACTCCTCTTCCGTCAAAGCTCTTTTCTCTTCTTCCTATTTTCTCATGATCAATGTTTTCTAAAAGTTTTTCTCGTACAGAGAGAGAGAGAGAGAGAGCTTTTAGTGGTAAAAAGTACAAAAAGCCCGGGTGGCATTGTAATTGTAAGGAATCTTTACCTCTTTTCAAGTAGGTAAGAACGCTCTAACTACAAAGAACTAATAATACAAAGGGTAAACATACAAGAAAGAACAAAAAATTTAACAATTTTTTGTCTTATGTATGTGTATATAAATAAATAAATAAAAATAATAAATTAAAACTCTGATAGATTTTTTTGGGAACTCCAAAATTTCAAACATATTTAAATCATTCATTCTCAAAGTGCTCAAAAAATGAATGTTCTTAGAAAATAATTTAAATATCTACTTGCGTATTAGTACACATACAAAGTATAGAGAAAAACGAAGTTTAGGCATCGTACGAGAAAAAGTCCTTTAAAAAAGTGAAAGAGCCCCAACTAGTAAAAATGCTGCTTAATGTCCAAGAATTTTTTTTTTTTTTAATTGTATTCATATTTAAACAGTAGGCGCCACGGTAGCCGAGCAGGTAAGAGACTAGACCCGCAATGCTAAGATGTGTTGTTGGTTTAGTGGGTTCGAATACCGGTCTTAGGCCTTGGATTTTATTTAATGGTTAATATAAGAAATTTATAGTAAAGTATGTTAGGCGGTTAAGAGACTAGACCCGCAATGCTAAGATGTATTGTTGGTTTAGTGGGTTCAATTACCGGTCTTAGGCCTTGGATTTTATTTAATGGTTAATATGAGAAATTTATAGTAAAGTATGTTAGGCGGTTAAGAGACTAGACCCGCAATGCTAAGATGTATTGTTGGTTAGTGGGTTCGATTCCCGGTATCTAGGCCTTGGATTTTATTTAATGGTTAATATGAAAACATACTCTAATCTACTCATAATCATTTCCTCCATGAAAACATACTCTTTCGACTCTTGCAGTGAAAAGCACCCACTTCCATACTTATCACATGTCCCGCCACAGTTTTTTTTTTTTTTATCAAAGATTAACAAATTTTCTTCATTAAATGGGAAATTATTTAAATTAAAACAATCAACATTTTCAATGTTTCAAATAAAATCGTTGAAAACCATTTCTCAGAAAATTAAACAGAGGAAAAATCCAATCATTTAAGTAGTACATCCGGTTATAGGATTTCCTAAAAACTCTCGAGTTTTGCCAATCAATTTAACCTTAATTATTTTCAATTAACTTAACTTTCCTTTCAACACGTAAAAGTACATGACTGGACTTTATGTGGAAATTGGTAGCTTTTTAATCGAATTTCCCTAGAAATACTGTTTCAGTAAAAAACGTTGTAGATCGTAATAAGAAAAATTTTGACAAGAAAATCATCATTGGAGCAAAATCTATATGAAATTTTGATCGATAAGTTACAATCGAATCTCCTGGTGAGAATCAATCGAAATATAATGTGCTATGCTTTTTGCACAGATTTTAAGTGTTCCAGATTCTTTGATCCTCACATAAATTAGTTTTTTTCTTAAAAGGTGTACAAAAAACTATTTTTTCAAACGGGCTTTACGTTCAACTATCACAAATTATGTGTCGTGGACGGAGGCGACTAGCAAACATACTTTACTATAAATTTCTCATATTAACCATTAAATAAAATCCAAGGCCTAGACACCGGGGAATCGAACCCACTAAACCAACAATACATCTGAGCATTGCGGGTCTCGTCTCTTAACCGCTCGGCTATCGTGGCGCCTACCACAAAAGGTATATTTCCGGTGAATAACTAGAAATCAGAAAAAAATTAGACAAGATTCTAATTGCTTATCTAGTATGAGATTGATAGGAGACGAATTTTCAGGAGAAAAATTAATAATTTTCTTCAGCAAAATTGATGTAAATTTAATTTTTAAAAAAACTGTTGACATGAATTCCATTATGAGCATTTTCCCTCAAGGTAAGAGAAATGGAAAACACTTAAAAAAAAAAAAAGTGAAGAAGGAGAAGAAAATTTTCATAACACGCCATTTATCTAAAAGGAATGCAAACCGGAAGCCCTGCCTAAGTATAAAGCGGGTATTTACCATTATCTTTCCATCATCAACCAAAATCCATGGCAGCTTTTTTCCCTACCCTCTACCTTTTCCTATGTGAAAGGTTACCACCTCGCCCGTTCTGCATATTTCCGCTAAGCCTCTCTCATCCTCTGGACCGGGTCTTGGACCAGTAGTGGTGCACTGGTTCTCCAACTTCTTGTACTTCATTTTAAAAAGAAAAAAAAAAAAACTCGTGTACACCAATTCTCTGGGACTACTAAAATACGAAGCGGCGACGTTCTTTAAGCCAAAAGTTTTTGTCTTATTCTAATACTAGTAACAGGAGGTGCTGTTCTTTAATAATGTTTCATACAGACGGAAGTAGAGAGAAGTGAGGGCTTAGAGAGAGGGAAAGAGAGAGAGAGAGGGAAAGAGAGAGAGAGAGAGAGAGTTGAAAGCAAGGCGGGAAAGGAGAGGACGTTATCAACGTTATTAAGAAAACGTTTTATAAACATAAATCCCTGGAAAAACCCTTTTCCCGGCTGTGCACCCGCTCCCCGTTTTGGGTTCCTCCAAAGCCTCCTTTTCTGGTCCATCCTTACGTCCAAAGCATATTCGCCTCCAAATTTCCATCCACTCTTTTGCTCTACACACACAAACACACAGTACACCGGTAAAAAGCAAGATTTCTCCACAACTGGAGACTACAACGTCTCCAGTACAGCCAACATTACTACTACCGGAAAATCAAGATGGAAGAACAGATTTAATTAAATAGAAGCAGAGAAAGAGATAGAAGAACCGTCACTATCCGTTGCTGGAGATATTTTTTTTTTTTTTTTTGTGCATTTATCCCTCTTTTCCCTTTACTATTTCATTCTTCGTTCCTTTCTATTCAATCGATTAAGAATTTCAACAGAATGAAATTAATAACAGCTTTTAGACGTTTTAAAATTACACGCCTGAAACTTTCACAATTGATTTTCATTCATCTAAGTAGTAAATGAACGAGGGGTTGTGGGGCAAAAAAGAGGGAGAGGTCCAGCTCAGTGGTTAGTGTACTGGATTCCCGCTCGGAATTTCCCTGGTTCGAGTCCAGCTGTCGTCTTAATTACGAGGTGTGGCTATTAAATAACGAGACTGATGCTGCTACAGATAAAACTATGCATGCGCCAAATCCTAACGACCGAGACAGCTGTGCAGCGTAAAGCTTTCTCTTTCGATTGCAGCGTCTCACGTGTTTGTAGACAAAATCTGTCTGACCGGAACCGTCGTTTGTGTAGGAGTTGTTAGTTTCGTTTTGCCAAAAACATGATACTACACAACGTAGTAGAGCAACGAATTGTCGTGAAATTTCACATCAAAACTTTGATAAAACCGCTACTGAAACTTATCTTTTATTAAAAGAAGTTTATGGCGATGAATGTTTATAAACGTGCGCAAGTTTTTGAGTGGTTCAAGTGGTTTCCAAGATGGCCGAGAAGACGTCGGAGATGATGATCGCCCGGATCGCCCTTCCACGTCCAAAAAAAGGATGAAAATATCGATTATAATTAATCAACATTACTACCGTGAGGTGCTTGCTCAACTCCGTGAAAGAGTAAGGGAAAAAAAACGACCCGATTTTTAGGAAGAACAAGTCACGGGGTTCTCTCCATCAAGACAAAGCGCCGGCTTATACTGCGTCTGTAGCCAAGTTACATACAACATCCCAGTTTTAGGCCATCCGCCTTATTCGCCTGACCTGACCCCTATATGACTTTTGCCTGTCCCCCAAAGTCAAATCAGCATGAAAAGGAACACGATTTCAGTCCGCTGTGAAGCTGTGAAAGAAAAAGCGGCACGCGTCATGCAGGAGCACACAGAAAAAGACTTCCAGCACTGTTTTGGAACAATGGTAAATTTGCATGGAGCGCTGTAGGGATGGGGGAGGGGTGTATATTGGAGGTGATAATAACTAAATATGTATAAATTTAAAATTAAATGTTTTACAGCATCAGTCTCGTTATTTAATAGCCACACCTCGTATCCAAAACAATGAAAGTTTACGTTAAATGTATTGCAAACTATATTTTGTATGGAGGAGTATCCAAATAAATAAATAAATCCAATCTAATCAATGGACCTACTTAGAACGGTGGCTGTTCATCAATACTTTTTAGTCTGTTCAGAGATAGTTCGCAACTATTTAAAGGGCAAAAATAATTAGTATCCATATTAAACAATAAACAGAATAATTTTCTTATTAAAAGTGAAAAGCCTAAAGAAAAAGGAGAAAATTTAATTAAAAATGTAAGAATCATTTCCCAACAATTATCATTACAACGACGGTCACACCAGACAAAGGAGTTCGTCGTCTTCAGCAACAAATTTTCCCAACACCCACACCACTTACAACTCTTACAACTTGTTTTAAAAGGAAAAAGGGCTGAAAAAAGGAAAATGTGAAAAAGGAAAAAACCAGAAGTGGAATGTTAAAAAGGAAAAGTTATTTCCACCTTTTTTGTTTTGTTTTTCACAACTTATATAATTACTTAATTTGTTTCTTCAAATTTATGCTTTTACAACACTTCTGTATTATTTCTCTCTACCACAAAGCTCTTGATGTCCAGTTCAATCAGCGAACTCTGGGAGAAAAGAGGGAATTAGCAAAAATTTTGGCTGGATGAGTTTTGAGAGAGAGTGGAACCGAGAAGATGTAATTATTGTTCTCATGCACGAGTATATTCTGGTTGTTTCTTTCTTCTAGCTTCCTTTTTCTTTTCATTTTTCGCTTTTTGCTCAACGAATTTCGTCTCTGAATCCCAAGATTATTATTTAATTATTAAGCTACGGTTTTTATTTTTTTTAACTTTTCATTTCTTTGACGATTTAACCCTTTCTTTTCCAATCATCACTTTCTTAACTAGAAATTGGCACACCCGCAGCCAAAGATAGTCTTCGACATGGCCGCTAAGGATGTCCAATGCGACCACCAAGATGAAACTAAACCGGTCGCAATGGACACCCTTTATACTATTTCGTTTTATCAAAATCCTACCATAACATCATTCCTAAAGGAGGAAAACTCTCCCTAAACAGTTAAGCGTGGAATTTAGTATTAGTATTCTATAACCTATAATACCTCTACCAGTAGTGAACGTTGCCCGCTACCTTGGGCTTTACTTAGACAGAAGACTTTCTTAGAACCCCCACACTAGGCTTAAAAGAACAGAACTGAACATACACTATCGACTACGAGTACTTAAAAGACTCTTAGACGACAGATCAAAACTCTCTCTGGACAACAAAAGACTGATTTATACTTCTATTTTGAAACCCATCTGGGCGTATGGAATAGAGCTGTGGGGTTCAACCAAACGCTCCAATCTCCAAAGGATTCAATCTCTACAATCTAAAATACTACGAACTATTGTATGTGCTCCTTTTTACGAGTATTTCTCCAACCTGGACTATACACACTGACCTTAACATTCCTTTTATCACACAAGTTGCTAAAACACGATACAGAAAACCACTTCAACCTGCAATCTCATATAAATCCTCTAGCAAAAAATCTTTCTTCTAGAACTCTTCCTGACCACCCGGCAAGACGTCTTAAACGACAGTGGCCTCGTGATCTCCTCTCCAGTGAAGAGAGTGACTAACCATATAATGTTTTGGAGTGTTACCACTGGGTAACTTCTCCACTCATTTACTTCGACTGTTCACTGTTATCATTGTTACTTATAGCGCTAATGCGCTGATTGTAGCACAATAAAAGAAATAAAAAAAAAGTATTAAAAAACCCCCACAATGTGCGAAATTAAAATCAATGACGTGTACACTCGTGTCGAACGCAGGCAGGGCAAAACAACCAAACGTTTACAACGTCTCGTAATAGTCACTGCAAGCGACTTTTTTCAGTAATCTCTCTGGGGGCTTGAGATTACCAGAGCATTCTGTGCTCATTCAAAATTCTTGCACCGCTTCACGTATGCATTGCTCTAGTTAACTAGAGACGCAAGAGCTTTTTTACAAGGAAGAAAAGAGAGCTTTGAATTCTGTGCAAAATGAAATCATGCTCGTACTGAGGTCTGAATCTCTATCTAAGGTACAAAAACGGTCATTGCACAAGGGTTGAGAGCTTCTATTTGTGTGCGTAATTCCCCAATCTCTAATGCGGAGACCAAACATGTACCAACCACTTATCATTTGGCTAACTCCCACCGCAGTTCTATTGGTAAGATAAAGGAAACATCCCACCAAATAATATTCTTATTGTATTTTACTAAAATTTCGAGTTTTTATCGTTAATGGCAATTTTATATTTTTCACAACGAGTATACACGTCGAACGCACCGAAACAGAGATTTGGTTTGACGTGTCGTACACGTCAAACACGCTTAACTGGTTAAACTCATTTTACCGAAGGCGAAAACCTTCCGGGATGAATATTTTTCCCCGTTGGGCGTCCCGTAAATCCATTATTATCACAAATCATAAGTGATGTACCCTTTCAATGTCTTCAGTATATTATAGAATTACAAATCGTTAGGGTGTGTTTGGCTAAGCTAGTCTAGATAGAAATAGAAGGGGTAAAAGAAGCAAACGTAAAGGAAAGCATGTTAGTTAGGTAAATAATGTAACATGAATAAGAGTTGAGACGATATTTGTAAGGATAAAAAAGGGATGCGGAAAAAAAAAGGTAAAAAAAGGAGGATTTGGGAAATTTTCTTCTGTAAATAGCAAAGAATAGTGCTAAGTGAAAGAGGGTTAGTTTCAGTTTTCCATGATTGTACTAGAGCACCGGGTACGGGGAAATGGACTGTCACTTCTTCACGAATCTTGGCGTCCCTAAGCGAGATTCCCAAGCGTGGAAAAGAAAGAGGAACCACTCTTACTGGGACAATCCCATCAATTTTGGGTTCAGCTGCCTCGCAGACAAATTCTACCTTCAACATCATATCCTCAAATTCACAGATGCATTCGACAAACCTGTATATCCAAATAAATATGCATCATACAGAGTGGAGGATTCATTAGAGCTTTGTCATTCCCCAATAATTATTTAAATAACTATCAAAACCAACTTTACAAAATCAAAGTTTATAGTATTTACTCTCAGACGGAAAATCCTACCTCCTGTCATCCTGAACCAAAAACTCCTATACCAACTGTGGACAAAGTACGCTACCCTTGGACTGTAACTAGAAGCAAACGGTTCACATGGAATCCCCCAGAGTAGACAGGAAAAGACAAGAAACTAACCAACGCTACAAAACTTCTTGCCAAAATACTTGACAAACGTTCGAAACTTTACCTACATAACAAAAGACTCCTATATCTACTGTTACTGCGATCTATTTGGCGTCATACGGCCATCGATGTATGGGGATCGACTAAACGTTCCAACTCACTACGCCTCCAGACATTAAAGTCCAAAAAAATACTTCGAAAACTTCTTAACGCTCCGTTCTATGTTATCTAACCTCACTATATCCATAATAACCACAAAATCCCTTTCATTACAGGATCTTGCTAACACGCGTTTCTTTAAATTTCATTCCACTCTACAGCAGCTCATCCTAACCCTCTCTCATAGAACACCTATCTTCTTCCACATTACCAAGTAATCCTCTAAGGAGCTTGAAGAGAAGATGGCCCTCGCGATCTACTCTTATCATGAGAGCAAAGCACGTTACTGGAGTGACACCATTGGGTGCCTTCTCCACTCATGATTTTCTTTTATTTCTTTTTTCTTTTACCATATTTGCTTGTTGCAACAACTGTTGCAGTGGTAAATAACAATGGTGAACTAGAAAGAAATTAGTGAAAACCCATTACAATACAGTTTATCCCTTGGTACCTGAATGGTAAAAAAAGATCGATATAGAGTAGACTGGAGTGAACAACAACAGCCTAGACTGGTGGTAAAGAAAGGCTCTCAAGGGAGTAGTAGTGTGCAAGACGAAGTTATGGAATGGAGGCTTAAAGGAAGAAGAATGGATAACAAGGAAACAAGGAAGAGATGGACTATGAAAAGGAGAAAACAGAAAAAGTTAGAGGAAGAGAAAAAGAAAGCCATAATATGAGAGAGGGACAGAAAGAGAAAACTACTTCTTATTCAGGGAAATGAGTAGCGAAAGAACGTCAAAAAGCCACGACCAAAAACAAACGGAAAAAGGGCTACTTGAATATTGCACTCAGAATCGTGATGTCACTCAGCTAGACTGAAAGACCACGTCACTGTTGGTGCGTGTGAACACGTGAGGTGGACAGAAATACACCAAACAGCGTAATAGGAAGGGGATTTACGTCGCTTTTTTTTTTTGGAAGAGACCTGTGCACGTGGCCTTAGATAACAATTTGCCAGCCAGTAGCCCCAAAAACAGGAGAGCCCTTCCTTCGTTTCCCACTTTCTTAACCCAACGAAGACCAACATCCGTCCCCTTCCCTCCACAACTACCTACTAAATTCAGAGACCCCCCCCCCACTCCTTTTGCAACAACAAAAGTTCTTCCGGAGGACTTAATTATTCAAGAAAACGTCATCCTGAACGACGCCGACAACAACAGTTTACTATTTCTTTTTTTGGTGCCCTTTGTTTAGTTCACTAACCTGATGGACGGAAACTAAAGGACATCAGGTAGTCATAAGAAAATTCAAAGGAAGATGCCCTTATAACTCTAGAAAATTCTGCCCCTTGACTAGGAAAAGAAATTCAAAGAAAATAGAGGAAATCCTTTTTAAGACTTTATAGCTAAAACTGAAAGAATTTTTTAGAGAGATACTTAAGATGAAGTCCGATTTCTTGAGAACGATAATCGAATTAATGTCCTTAATACGATTGTGGAGAGTAGACAAGAATGTCTTAAAATAGAGTTAAGACTTCTAAAAATGAGCACCTGAATCTTGATGTGCTTCAAAGTAAGCTGCCGTATTCATGACAATTATTCCCGACTTTAACTAAGTGATTAGAATGAAATTTTAAATTTAAATAAAAGTAAAAATGAATAAAACTATTATTAAGGGCTACAACTTACGTAATGTGCAAGTAATTCACAAAAGTTCCAAATATTTATTGAGCTTACCTGAAACAAAGAGAAAATAACATTATTTATGGATATTTTAATTAAGATATTTGGTGGTTGTTACAATTATAAATAATACAGCTGATTCAAAATACTTCTCCCAAAGGAACAGGTAAGGATCATCCAAAGAAATTATCCTTATTATCCTTCAATCTCAAAAAAAAAAAAAAAGAAACCAAACTTAAAATGTACAAATCGCTGATTAGGCCGATAGTGTGCAATGGAGCTGAAACATGGACCCTGAAAGTTGCAGAACAGTTGGCCGCCCTAAGGGTCTTTGAAAGAAAGATAATCAGACACATATTTGGCCCAGTTTGTGTATACGGCACATGGCGAATTAGGAAGAATAGAGAACTTGATGAACTCATGGGGCATGAGAATATAGTATAGTTAGGTTTTGTCAAGTCGAGAAGAATAAGTTGGCTTGGGGCATATAGAGGAGATTACCAAAGGGATTGATGACCAGAAAAATAATGAAGCAGGAGTTTGATGGAAAAAGAAGAAGAGGGCGTCCCAGAACGAGCTGGTTGAGAGACGTGGAGCAGGACTTAGACTTGGAGGACGAAGGCGTTAGATCGGGATACCTGGAACAGGATTGTACGGGAGGCCAAAGTTCATGTCAAACTGTAGCGCCGAATAAGTAAGTATCTACAAAAAAATAAAGAAAAGAAAAAGTAATATATATATTTTTTTATACATATATATATGTTTTTTTTTCCAGTATACCTACTGTTCTCTGGACAGTTAGAGACAACAGTAAGTTCTCCATCACCAGACCTGTAAGATGTAAGAAGATCCCTAAGAAGAAAAAAAAACCTAAGCGCCAGCTGGTGGATTTCAACGCGGAAATCTTGGGTTGAAAATCAGTATATACTGTAAACCCACTGCCTTTTGTAAGTAAAAAAGCAAAGTAGAGTAATCGCCTATTTTTTCAGAAGGGGCTTAACGTCCAACTAATACCAATTAGGTGTCGTGGACGGAGGCGACTAGCAGACTTACTTTACTATAAATTTCTCATATTAACTATTACATAAAATCCAAGCCCTAGACACCAGGAATCGAACCCACCAAACCAACAATACATCTTAACATTGCGGGTCTAGTCTCTTAACCGCCTAACATACTTTACTATAAATTTCTCATATAAACCATTAAATAAATTCCAAGGCCTAAGACCTGGGGAATCGAACCCACTAAACCAACAATACATCTTAGTATTGCGGGTCTAGTCTCTTAACCGCTCGGCTACCGGGGCGCCTCACTGTCTTTTGTATTTATATACTTTTTTTTGAACAAATTTTTTCTAAAAAACCTTAATCAAGTATTTGACTTTCAGCCTCCCCTCTGCTTAGCCCATAACTTGCTAAGTTCATGTTTAATCCACACATATTATACAAATACACACGGACATGTTTGTTGACACAATAGTTCTTATCATAATCACTGCAGTTATTAAAATAACGATAAATTAACTGATAACACAATATGGTGGAGGGGGAGAGAATAATTGTTCATAAATAGCTTATAGCGTGCTTAGTATTAATTTGTATAAATGGTCTTATCATTTACATATAATCAAAAGTTTTACGAAAGAGAAACAAGTTTAAATTAATATGTATATATAACTTAAAATAACTTTAAAAAAAACATAAAATAACTCAATGGGAAACATAACTCAATTATAAGCTAATATTTTGATAACTTATTTTAAAATTATGTTAGAAAACCAACAGACAAGCACCTGTTTCAGACAGATTTATGGACTTCCTCGTTGTTAATCCATAAAAAACGGAAGTTTGCTAACAAAACTTATTAATGATGAAGATCTTTAGTTTTAGACGTATTCATTTATCGCTACCGATGTCTAGGATACTTTTGGTTTCTGGGTGTTGTTCAAGACACTAAGTATTATGAAGTAAGTGTACAAGGGAGAGAGAGGCGGCTTGATTTAGATCAATTTTTTGGTGTCCCAGAATTTGGAAATTCAGAAAAAAATGTTCAAGATTTTGAGTCACACTCTGGAAACTGTGTAGACGCCGACAGTTAACTTTTCTAGTTCACTAGTAAATGGATTGTTACGACAATAAGCAGGCTGAGAGCGAACCAAGCGGTATGCGGATCGTATCTTCACAGGATCAACAAAAGGTCCTCCTCTCATATTTGCGTAGTTTGAAGAGGAGGATTTCAAACATATATTAATAATATGTCCATGTTATGGGGTAGAAAGGAAACGAATGTTTGACGACATATATAGGTATTTAGATGCACCATTTCGCTACGAACACATAATATTCTCCACCAACATCTATGTACTTAAATCTATAGCAGAGCTAACAATGAAATATGAATGTATTCAAAAGTTATAGCCGATTAGAATGAATGCAAGAAAATGATTAGAGAAGGATTACGGTGATTTTAATTTCGGTTAAGCTATAAGGATGGCAGGAATATAGGAGTACTGATCCATCCATTAGCTGTAAGTTTGTATGTAAATAGTTGTATATAGTAGAGGGATGAATGTGTGAAGCGAATGTATCTATAAGTAAGAATGGAGAGTGAGTGATACTCTAGTGATAAGCACCTGATGCTGGCTGTATGGCGAAAGCCAATGCCAAAAAAATAACCCAAAAAAAAAAAGAACTTTTCTAAAGAGATTTAAAAAAAAGGATAATAGCGGTTAACAGGAATTTAAGAAAATCTCTTTCAAAAAACTGAAAAATAAATATGATTTTGTAAAATGAAACTTTGGTTTGTCTAAAAGCTAATAAGCTATCGTCTTTAAGTTCGCAGTCTGTAAATAAACTAAATACGAAACAGAGACACAAAACACAAAATTGAGATTTGTAAATATATTATTTTTAAAAATTAATTTAGAAGAATAAGAAAAATAATAGAGAAAGGAAACTAGAGAAATGAGCAAGGAAGGAGGATTGTCTATCCTAGAAAATAGAAGAACGTAGGCTAGATGGAGCTGGTGGACTGGGTGTGCGATAAAATCATGCCTAAGACAGGAAGGAAGCTAGTGAAAAATGAATTTGAGGAATATCCCAGAGAAAGTGGTGGTGGTTTTCTACTAGAGATGGTTTTGCGGTAGAGAGAAAAAAATCCGGTGGTAAGAACCAATCCCTACCACTAACCACTTCCTTTTAGTTCTTCTACAATCACGACAACGTCAAGTTTTGTTCCACCACTGCGTGTACGTACCACCAACCGACCGGGCCAACATGGATTTTATATAAGAAAGAGAGAGAGGAGCAGAGGAAGAGAGACAGAGAGAGAGAAATTGTTTACAATATGAGACTAATGAAAGCGTTGCTACTACGTGAGCGACAACTGGTCGCCCTTTTTGCGCGTAGTCGTGTGTATAAGGTTTTTGCAAGAAAAAGGGCATCTCTGCCTTGTAGAAGTCCAGCTGCAGGAGGATGAGAGGATGAAACAGCAGGGCTCAAGTGAGAGAGATAGAGAGAGGGTAGAAGTCGCTTCTGCTCTCTCTCTTATACAGCCTAGCTGGAGGATAACTAAAAATTGCAGGTAGACTTTCCTGAATAACAGTAACCTCCCTCCCGCCTTCTCCCAGCTGAAAACACGTGTTTACGAAGTAAAACTGTGTTGGTAGTAGTTTTTACGAAACACTGCCAGCCGTTGGGGGTTCCATTAAAAGTAAAGCTTCGCCCAACAATTTTCCTCTCTTTTTCTTAAACGCTTTCCATTCTCCTACTCTCGTCAGCTTGGAAGAAGAAAAGCTTCCAAGTTCCAAATAACCCACCCGACCCCCCTAGCCAACCACCTCCCCATCTTCATCTGAAAAGGGAAGACAGACTGGTCTGTCGCACAACTTTACCGCCTCAGAGATCTAAACTGAGTTTTCAAGGGTCCGTCCGTCCACATGACGGCGGAAAACTTATGTCATTATCGTCTCTCAGGAAGTCTAGTCCTGAAACATCACACTGTCCACCCCCTCTTGCACTGAGTACAACTATTTCTTCATCCTCTTTTAGCCAATTAACAACTAATGTTTGATAAATAACTTGGGACCATACGTGACTACTAATACACACTAAAAGATATATTAGGCTTCCCTTACTAAAGCAAAATCATTTAAGAGGCAGTAACAAAACTACTAGATGGTGATGTAATGATGACAAGAATTGAGCAGCTAAATAAAAAAATTACAAAATTCTTTAAACTATCAAGAAATCCTAAGAGTTAGTTATTAAATATAGGAAATCCAACTCCGCACAATTGTTTCTAGAAGCAGGATAACAGAGACGGTGTTATATTCCATATCCAGGATGAAGGTGATCTTCATGCTCTTGCTGGGAGATGGACAAAAAGGAATTGTCTTAAAAAAAAAAAATCTCCAGACAAAGGTAATCCTCAGATTCAAATCTATCTGTGAAAAATTGGATAAAATGACTCATCCTCAGACTTTTTGCAAAGGATTGCCCCAAATATCCTCACCCACATCTTTTCCACGAGACGAGTCTTTTCTATCAAACTGTCAGGGGAAAAAAATAGGCGAGTTTTATGATATTGAGGATTACCACCAATTTAGGGCTATGAAACAAGTTCTCAAATCTAGCAGGAAGATATACTCCATGCGAAAAATGATTAGCACAAAGGATGACGTTGCTTTCAAGCCCCATGGAATGTAGTAGCTTTTCCAAGCTTTGGGCTTGAGATGGCGTTTAAGCTCTTCATAAAGCCATCGTAATGGTAATGGAGGAGGATATACCCTTTTTTGACATACCTTTTCCTAAATTGTCTAGGTTGGTTTCACCAGGAGTACACTGTTTCGGATATATACATCCTACCAGAACAGGACTAAAGGACAAATGTCCTTCATTACGCGTGGGTGTTTGTTGGTGGGGGGCCACAGTGATGTGAGAAATAATTTATCTTAGAAAATACCATAAATAAATTTGTTGTTTTTAAATAATTCTCAAATAAAGTACCTTGATTAATAAAAGGAAAACACTTTGGATGAAATTTTTGATCTAACAGCATCATCAGAGTCAAAGGCAAAGTACACTACCATTATCTTCTGTAGAAATTCTATTTGCATTTAGTAACATACATGAAATTCTCTTTGAGCAAAACATCTCTATAGATTAAATATGCAAAAGAAATATGGCTAGACGGTAGAAGAACTTTTGGAATACTTTTACAGGAACTTTGTGAACTTGTCTCTGTGCTTAAATTCAAATTAACTTAAATTCACAATGTTATGAATCAAAGTGAAATTTAAAACACTCTGATTCATTGAGCACTACTGGAACAGATTAACTATAAATTATGAATAGTTTGTTTATGAATTAATCTCGTAATTCAATAATTTCTGTTCCAATTCGCTTGCGCCTCCAAGTATTTAAATAGAATACTTTAACTTCAAAGTTCTAAAAACATTATCGATGCTCTAATTATGTAATCTAACCTCCTTCACACTCAGTCGACAAGTGTAGTGCGAGACGATAGCGTAAGTGAAAGTCGAATTATCTACACTAAACTGATAAATCTACCTCTCATGAAAGTAGGAAACAGGTTAGGGATACAGTGTACATACGAACAACGATATACTTTAATGAATGCAGCAGGTACAATAGATTGATCGATTATTTAGCTATTCGATATAAATAAATAATTGTAACCAAAATTAAAAGTCTCTAGTAAAGTCAGTCACAACAATTAATGCGCTGGTATATAATTAAAAATAATTAACATAAACGTAATTAGTACACATATGTGGTGGTAACATATACTACGTACATTGGTGGTAACAAAACATACTATTCCCACGTTATTTATCGAACAGAAAAAATAAATAAAAAACTAGAGATAACACGTCATTAACTTCATCTTTATTTAGACTTAACTTGAATGACGTAGTTCCCAGTGTTTCTTTTCTCATACGCTAACCATTTATTAAGGATAAAAGTAATAATTTATTCATATTTTAGTCATAGATTTGTATATAAAAAAAGGTACAATTAAAGAGATCTATACGTCAGGAAATACCTAATGTACAAATGGAATTAAATGATTGGTTAAACTAGAAATAAAAAAAGTTATCAGTCACTTTTACGAGACCATTCACTTCAATTCTACGTAAACAAGCTTTATGCATTAAGGAAGGAAGTCTGGGCATTTAAAAATAAACAAACTAACAAACAAATGACGAGGGAAAAATATATATAAAACTAAAAAAGGGAACATATGTTTGTGACACGTCTAATAAGTTACATTGTTGCTTCTTCTAGTTAGAAAATATATATATACTATATAGGTATATATTTTTTTTTTACTCATTTCACGTGTAAAGCACTTTGGTTCGAGACAAAATTCTCCACATTAAATTTTTTCAAAATATATCTTGAGGTACCCAACTTTTGAAAAAGTATGTTTGTTTTTGTACGCAGGATGTAGAGTTTGTTTTGTTTATGCTCGATAGGTAAGTACACAAAAGAGGTGTACGGAAAAAGAATACTTTATTAAAATAAAACCAAATCCATCTATCGGAAGGAGAAACAAAATAAACGATTCTCTTCTAGGAAAACCAAATTACAAAATTTACGAACACCAAAAAAATATTTGGGTAAACAAAGAATGTTTTAAAATTATAGTCGATAAAAAAAAAAAAATTAAAGAATACACCAAAAAGGTTAGAGAAATCAATTCCAAAAAACTATTTGGGGAAACAAAGAATGTTTTAAAATTGTAGTCGATTAAAAGAAAAGATTAAAGAATACACCAAAAAAATTTAGAAATCTATTCCTTAAAAATATTTTGTGAAACAGTGAATGATAGTTTTTAAACTATAAATAATCGATAAAAGAAAAGATTAAAGAATGTACAAAAAAAGTTTTAAAATCAATTCCAAAAAACTATTTGGGGAAACAAAGAATGTTTTGAAATTATAGTCGATTAAAAGAAAAGATTAAGGAATACACTAAAAAGGTTTTAAAATCAATTCCAAAAAACTATTGGGAAACAAAGAATGTTTTGAAATTATAGTCGATTAAAAGAAAAGATTAAGGAATACACTAAAAAGGTTTTAAAATCAATTCCAAAAAACTATTTGGGGAAACAAAGAATGTTTTGAAATTATAGTCGATTAAAAGAAAAGATTAAGGAATACACTAAAAAGGTTTTAAAATCAATTCCAAAAAACTATTTGGGGAAACAAAGAATGTTTTGAAATTATAGTCGATTAAAAGAAAAGATTAAGGAATACACTAAAAAGGTTTTAAAATCAATTCCAAAAAACTATTTGGGGAAACAAAGAATGTTTTGAAATTATAGTCGATTAAAAGAAAAGATTAAGGAATACACCAAAAAGGTTTTAAAATCAATTCCAAAAAACTATTTGGGGAAACAAAGAATGTTTTGAAATTATAGTCGATTAAAAGAAAAGATTAAGGAATACACCAAAAACGTTTTAAAATCAATTCCAAAAAACTATTTGGGGAAACAAAGAATGTTTTGAAATTATAGTCGATTAAAAGAAAAGATTAAGGAATACACCAAAAAGGTTTTAAAATCAATTCCAAAAAACTATTTGGGGAAACAAAGAATGTTTTGAAATTATAGTCGATTAAAAGAAAAGATTAAGGAATACACCAAAAAGGTTTTAAAATCAATTCCAAAAAACTATTTGGGGAAACAAAGAATGTTTTGAAATTATAGTCGATTAAAAGAAAAGATTAAGGAATACACCAAAAAGGTTTTAAAATCAATTCCAAAAAACTATTTGGGGAAACAAAGAATGTTTTGAAATTGTAGTCGATTAAAAGAAAAGATTAAGGAATACACAAAAAAAGATTTGAAACTCCATTTAAATACTTTTTGTAGTATTGAAATAAAGAATTAAACAAACCTGAATCTAGTTAAACGTAAGAGCACTAATATTAATTTGTAAGAAATCATTTGATGATAACATGCTATTTTCATGCAAGAATAATAAAAATATAATTGAAATTTAGAATAAGTATTAGATAATGAAGTCTTACCTTGTATTAAAGAATATCCAAGTTCATCAGCATCTCAGTAGATCACCAGTAGCACTTGACACTTGACACAATTTAAAATAATTCACAACACTATTTACACTATAACTTGTATATCACGCACTAAGTATAACTTAAACACAATTTATAAAACTGAACTTCACTTTAACACTCACTAATATTCACTTAAAAAATCACGTTAATAGAGAGACACGACTAACGAGTTAAAGATGGCCGCCGGTAACTGGCCAGGCCGATCAGCTGGTAAAGGGAGGTTATCTAAGCAGTGTGACCAACTTTATTTTGTTTTAATTTATTAGCTATTCACAATCTATAATAATAAAGTGAAATGTAAGAGAAAATAAAATATGAAAATAAGTAAAATTAATTAAACCGAGCTATATGAACCAATTGTCAGTTACCAATTTTAATTAAATTAACTGTCCAATTAATTAACAATTAACCGATGGATGGCAGTTCAAAATCAAGCGTGCCAGGATAAAAAAAATAAATAATAAAACCCTTGCTACATAGTTTTGTAATTACAATTCTTGCGAAAAGTAATTTAAAAAAAATTTTCATGAAAAGTCACACGACAAGAACGTTTTTTTCAGTTTTTAAATTTTATGCTAAAAAGTTAGTTGACGTAAATATTATACAAATTCGGTGCAATAAAATGATACTTGTGACGTCAGTGCTCCCCCCAAAATCTATTAAAAATCAATATTCCCTAAGAAGAAGAAGAAAAAGGAAAGATAGAAAGGCGGTGACTTACAGCTGTTTTTTGAGTAAATTCTAGCCTGATATTAACCAAACTTGTTAAAAATCATCAGATTCATTCCTTAACATTAGATTAGTTTTAAAATTTAAATTGAAATGTTTGTTTTAATTTGAATAGAAGTTTTTCTAAATATTATTTATAAAGTTACATTTTATTGCTCTCAATAGAACAGCATCATTTAAAAGTGTAAGTTCGAACTCAGAAGCAGGATAAGACTCATACGGCAAGCAATAATTAAAACTTCTTAAGAAGTACAAATGAATACCAGAGTTTCAAGTTTCCGTCCATTAAGGTCGTCAATATAAAACAGGGAGACCTGCGAAGCTAAGATGTATTGTTGGTTTAGTTGATTCATTCGCGGTGTCAAAGGCCTTGGATTTTATTTAATGATTAATATGAGAAATTTATAGTAAAGTATGTTAGGCGGTTAAGAGACTAGACCAGCAATGCTAAGATGTATTGTTGGTTTAGTGGGTTCTATTTCCGGCGTCTATGCCTGTGATTTTATTTAATGGTTAATATGAGAAATTTATAGTGAAATATGTTAGGCGGTTAAGAGGCTAGACCTGCAATGCTAAGGTGTATTGTTGGTTTAGTTGATTCATTCGCGGTGTCTAGGCCTTTGGATTTTATTTAATGATTAATATGAGAAATTTATAGTAAAGTATGTTAGGCGGTTAAGAGACTAGACCAGCAATGCTAAGATGTATTGTTGGTTTAGTGGGTTCTATTTCCGGCGTCTATGCCTTTGATTTTATTTAATGGTTAATATGAGAAATTTATAGTGAAGTATGTTAGACGGTTATGAGGCTAGACCAGCAATGCTAAGATGTATTGTTGGTTTAGTGGGTTCTATTTCCGGCGTCTATGCCTTTGATTTTATTTAATGGTTAATATGAGAAATTTATAGTGAAGTATGTTAGACGGTTATGAGGCTAGACCTGCAATGTTAAGGTGTATTGCTGGTTTAGTGGGTTCGATTCCCCCAGTCTTAGGCCTTGGATTTTATTTAACGTTTAATATGAGAAATTTATAGTACAGTATGTCGCCTCCGTCCACGTCACCTAATTGGTAGTTGGACGTTAAGCCTCGCCTGAAAAAATAGGCGATTGCTTTACTTTTTTTACTTTAATTAAAACTGTCCGGTAGGACAGTTGTATAAGGGTTGATCGTCAAAAAGTGCTCGAAAAAGCTGTAACGTAGAAAAACACTCAACTTTAACAATTTTTTTTCTCTTTTTCTGTAAAAGATAAAATTCCCAATTTTTTTTTAAAATATAGGGCAAATCCTCCTTTATAACTGTAGTTTTGCAGCAACAATATAGATCTGATAGATTTCCGGGAAAAAAAGTTCCTGAAAATGGGCAAAAACGGCTTTTTCAGAAATTGTTCTTGTTCTTGTTGTTGTTACCTTTTTTTGTAAACAACGTAGCGCCTAAACGCGTGAACTGATTTTCATGAATTTAAATTAAAGTAATGATTGTGATTGTGATTTTTAAGATGTGGTAAAGTGAAAAAATTGTGGGGGGCCGCTAGGAAATAATTGATTCTCAAAGTGGGGGCGGTAGAGGAAATAAGTTTTGAGACCCACAGCTGTAGTCGACTTATAAATACAGATCAAACAGAAATGTGTTTTAATCTTGTTAAAGAGACTGGACCATTAGAAAGAGAGGGAAGAAGGGATTGTGGGTGCAATAAAGTGGCGGGAAAACAATTCGAAGTTAAAACCATTAAGAGGAAGAGAGAGGGGATGAGACTGGAGTGTGGAAGGGATAGATAGAATTGCAATCAAAAGTGGTACAGTCTGGCTAAACAAGGGGAGTCGGTAGGTGGTTTCAGGGAGCAGAAGGGTTTTGTTGCTAGCCAATTTCAAATCTTTCCAACCGCATTTCGGTTCACAAATACACTCTGGCTGGCTCCCACACCGGCGTTTACAGTTTCTATCTTCTAAACTCACCCCCAAATAGCGTAGAGTACTGTGTCAGTTCAATACTACACACGGTACGGTAAAACTATTAGTTAGCCGATCTGCAGGGGAAGCCAGCAGCAGGAAGGGAAGAACGGGAAAGAAAGAACCTTGTTTCCGCCCTCATACACGCACACCAAGCTGCAATAACTACTAACTACAAAGTGAGTATTAGTGCCAAATGTTGCTTTTAATAAGAAACTCCTTCAACTATATTGGTACTAACCGCCCGCTCCGCCCCCAAAAGCTCTCCTCCAATAAAAACCTCCGGTGGCTAGAAAAACCTCTATTCCTCTCAAACACACTGACATTCTCTTTGGCTTTTACTTGCTTCTTACTTCGTCTCTCTTTCTCTCCCCACCTAGCTTTCAAAAAGCTTCATTCTAAACCAAGTCTAAAGCAACAAAGCAACTTCTTTCAGCTGCTATCCAATAAAAAGAAACAAACAAAAAAAAAGAAAGCAAGTGGGGAAAATAAAGAAAACGGTAGAAAAAGTATTTTCACGGTGAGAGATGGCAGCGACTATATCCAAAAATACTTTATTACTACTGGAAGTGGGAGCGAGTGTTGGTCTAGTGGTCACGATAGTGGCTTTGTGTGCGGAAGATCCCCAGTTCGAATCCCGCGTATGACTACTTTTTATTTGGTAGAAAAAATTTGTTTTAATTAAAGTGTGAGCTTCCAACCCCGTCCACGACACCCTAATTGGGTAGTTGGAAGTTAAGCCCCGCTTGGAAAAAAATAGGCATTACTTTACTTTTACTACTTACTTCAATAGTATGGGGAGCAGCAAGCTCTGCTAAGTTACCGACCTCATCATCAGTAGAAGTACTTACTAAATCGTGTGAATGGTTGAATAAATACTTATTTCAATAAATATATACTTAAAATAAATCATGAAGTATGATGTTCAATACATTTTAATCTTCATAACAAGTGAGAAACGAGAAAGGTTAAGTGAGCAGGATAGGAATGCAGGGGGGAAAAAAGGAGAAGCTAGTGTAGAGAGTTAGAGGAGTATTTGTTTTATTCTTGTGTGTCTGTAGGAGGATAGCAGGATCTGTAGGAGGCTATGTCGCGGCAGAGTGGATTAGGTTGATAGTTTAGGATGGGAAAGGAGTTTTGAGCAGACGATTTTGGATATAGGAGTATAGTGCGGGGGATAATGGATGCAGTCTCTGTGGAGTGTCTCAATGGCTAGGTCTTTTGTGTCTGTAAGTGGATAGCAGGATCTGTAGGAGGCTATGAGGCGTCAGAGTGGATTACGATGGCAGTCTAGGATGGAAAGGAGTTTTAGCAGACGAGTTTGGATCATAGGAGTGTACGGGGGATGTAGTCTTGTGAAGTTAGTCAATGGCTAGGTCTTTTGTGCCTATTTATAGATAGAAAGATCTGTAGGAGGCTATGTCGCGTCAGAGTGGATTAGGATTGACAGTCTAGGATAGAAAGGAGTTATAGCAGACGATTTTGGATATAGGAGTGTACCAGCGATAATGGATGTAGTCTTGTGAAGTGAGTCAATTCTAGTGCGTCGTAGTGAGTCTGTTGCAAAATTCTCAGAAATTTGTTTTGCGTTGTCTGAATGACTGCTTTGTAGAAGAGGAGTTTGTTGGCCACCAGTCATTTTGGAGTCACGTGTACCACTATCGTGCAAAAAAGGCGCGAAATTAACTACTCAGCCTTGCACCAAAGATGGCGTTGCTAAGAAAGTCATAACCAAATTTTTTTTTTTTTTTTTTTTTTTGGATACGATGGACTTAAAAGCACTGCTACTACAACTTCCACAAAATAATGCTGCTAAAAGTGACTAACTAAATCTTTGGTTAAACATTTTGGCCATATCCACAATATTGATCCGCATTTCCGCTTACGTCAGAATCATTTAATAAAATATTAAGTGTAAAAAAAAAGTGATAAAATTTTACTCCCACAAATATCGATTTCAAATTGTTTCACACATATAATTTTATTGCTTCGTTCAAATGTGGTGGTACTAACAGAGAGTTACTCCTACTAGGGTTCTGTTATCAGTCTGGACCACAATATCAAATACATTCTCACTTACATCATCAACCCTCATCTGCGCTGCTGTGTGTGCACGGCTGGAGGTGGGTTTATATGCAATGACCCACAACCCATGGGCACACTGCTGTTACAGACAGTCAGTCCTGGTGTTGATAGTAAACAGCTCGTCTCTATCTATTTTATACTATTTTAGTTATGTTTATCTCTACTTTGCTAACAACTTTTACTACAAACACACGATCTGTTTGTCCGTCCGTCCACCCTTCTGGGTCTTTTCTGAGTCTGGGGTGTCTGCTATGCACATGTAATGTCTCAGTTTGAAACAGAGCCTTTTGTGCATCCATTTCCAACACTATTTTCATAGTGATTTAATTCTACTTTCTCATGATATCTTTCTCTATCGTTCGCTCTTTGTTGAGTTTTTCGTTCAATAACATTGCAGTTAAAAGCACATCAAAACCAAATAACAGTAATCGATTGAACAGTTTTGCGATTAGCGTAGATAAAATTGCATAATAAAACAAATTATTCAGATACGAGGGTCGTTTGAAAAGTCCGTGCAAAGTCTGAGAGATAGCACCACTGGCGCGTATCGAGGTTATGTTTAGTTAGTAGCATCTCTTGGAAGAACACACACCAAGTTTCAGCCAGATCGGTCTATTTCTTTGTGTTTGCCATTCGTTTGAATCGAGAAAGTCGAGTGATTTTCAAAAAATGGACGAAAAAGAATTTCGTGTGTTGATTAAACACTACTTTATGAAAGGCAAAACGCCTTAGGAGACTAAAGAGAAGCTTGATAAACATTATGGTGACTCTGCACCTTCGATTAGAACAGTTTATAAGTGGTTTCAAAATTTTCGGAGTGGCCATATGGGCACAAGTGACGCTGAGAACGTTCTGGACGCCCTGTTGAGGTTACTACTCCAGAAATCATTGATAAAATCCATGTTATGGTGATGGATGATAGAAGAGTGAAGGTGCGTGAGATTGCTAGTGCTGTGGGCATCTCGAATGAACGGGTACATAATATTTTGCATCAACATTTGGACATGACAAAGCTATCCGCAAGATGGGTGCCGCGATTGCTCACGCTTGACCAAAAACGAAATCGTGTGAAGTGTTGCAAGGACGGTTTGCATCTGTTCCAGAAGAATCCGCAGGACTTTGAGCGTCGTTTCGTCACTGTGGATGAAACATGGATACATCACTACACTCCTGAGACCAAAGAACAATCTAAACAATGGGTTACCAAGGGGGAATCTGCGCCAAAAAAGGCGAAGACCGTTCCTTCGGCCGGAAAGATTATGGCGACTGTCTTTTGGGATTCGCAAGGAATAATCCTCATTGACTATCTGGAAAAGGGTAAAACTATTACAGGTGCATATTATTCATCGTTATTGGACCGTTTGAAAACCGAGCTGCAAGAAAAACGCCCACGATTGGCCCACAAAAAAGTCCTTTTCCATCACGACAACGCACCAGCTCACACCTCAGCAGTTGTGGTCGCAAAATTAATGGAAATAGGGTTCCAACTCGTTTCACATCCCCCCTATTCTCCAGACTTGGCTCCCTCGGACTACTATGTGTTCCCCAATGGCTGGCGGGAAAAAGATTTTATTCAAACGAGGAGGTGATTGCAGAAACGAATGGCTATTTTTCAGACTTGGACAAATCCTATTATTCGGAAGGGATCAACAAACTAGAGCAGCGTTGGACGAAGTGTATAAGCCTAAAAGGAGACTATGTTGAAAAATAAAAAAGGTTTACCCCAAAAAATTAAGTAGTTTTTATTTTTGCACGGACTTTTCATACGACCCTCTTATATCAGATTTTTTGAATGAAAAGGTAATATGTTGTTTCAATATCCCTTTCTCTCTCTTTCCGTGTGCGCTTGCGTAGTAAGTGTTCGCGTGTGTTTGTGAACAAAATCACTTAAAAGTTGAAAAATTGCAAGAAGTTGTAAACATTATATTCAAATTATACCCTACTAAGCAAGGATTTGACTGTAAACTAATAGCTATCAACATTCCACGAACGGAAGTACCTCTACACAGAATGGATTTTCCAAATTTTGGGTGCAGGGGAAACTATCATGAAAATTGCCTTTAACGATTTTCTTAAAAAAAAACTTTTCATCCTCATTCCCTAGTGTTTATTATTTTTTTGGGGGGGGATAATTTTCCAGGATAATTCGATTCAAGGGACTGTTCTGAGGGAGGAGTATTCATCCCTCTAATGTTCTACTTCAGTACAATGTACAACTCACTGAAATTAAATTCCCAATTAGTAGAGAAATTCCAAAATTATCAGAATTACTGGAGAGGATTTTTCACTTTTCTTAGATTTTTATTTTATTTTTTTTTTTTTTTACGAAAATACCGTCTAAATTTTCACTAATCATTGTATTTAGATCAATTTATTTAAATTTTTAACTGAATAAATTTTGAGAAATCTATTTTGGGCATTTGGAGGTGTGTTTAAAATGCTTCAATAAGTCAAAAACTTAATAATTGTTGCTATGGTCTTTCATTAGAACGTATAAATTTTTTTTTAACTGATTTTTTTCGTTTCTTTATGAACTACTTTGATGAAGTCTCTCTAAAAAAAAGGGAAACTTTAAGGAAATCATAAGTGAATCTAGAAATAAATAAGTAAAGCGTATGAAAGTTACAATCAAGGAGTAAGTAAAAAGTAAAGTAATTGCCTATTTTTTTCTAGCTACCAAACTAGGTGCCGTGGACGGAGGCGACCAGCAAACATGCTTTACTACAAAATTTCTCATATTAACCATTAAATAAAATCCAAGGCCTAGACACCGAGAATCGAACCCACTAAACCAGCAATACATCTTAGCATTGCGGGTCTAGCCTCTTAACCGCTCGGCTATCGTGGCGCCTTAAGGAGTAAATACTCTTTATTTGAGAAAGTACTTTTGAAATCAAGTATCAAACATGAAATCGTTAGAAGTACATAAATGGTAATTCAAAAGGAGAAATGGTATTATATAAAATAAATAAGGTATATGGTAAAGTTGAACGACATTATTAATTCATGTCTGTGCATGCTTTACCAAAATAGTACCACATATTACTGTTGGGGAACTATTAAATTGGTACTTAAAGACTCTCTTTCTCTCTCTCACCCCCACTCTCTCTCCCCATATCACTCCTCTGAAGTTAATGCGCTCTGATTCGTTATTGCTTATATTTTAGTGGAGAGTAGGTCTTTCAAAGGAGAGTACTTGGATTTCAGGCATCATTCAATAGATATACTTTAACAAGCTCCCAGCGGCCAAACTAATTAGGTATTGGAGTTTTATTACAGAAGCTTTAGCCAATCAAAAGCCAAGTGAAAGTTAGGGTTTTTAATTGCTCTCTCTGATTGATTGATTTTGTTTTTTTTATATATATAATATATATAAAGCTCATAAAGTTAATTCCATTCATAATACTTTTATAATTAAACTTATTCACTCTTTTTAATTGAATTGCTGTGAATGAAAGCTGTGCTTTGGTGACTAATGTTCGATATTGGATTAGAGTATTCGCAATGAAATCGCACATTGATGTCTTCTGTGTTCGAAAAAAGTAGATTACACTGAGTGTACGTTAATTGCGTTCAACGAAAAATCACTAAAAGATAAAAAAAAAATGGCTGCTAAGGTCTTCTTTAACAATTATGCACTCTGAATGCATTTGATCAGGCCGTGTCATGAATGTCAACATTATCGCCCTCTTTTTCTCTTTCCAGGGATGGCTTTCTGGAAAGCTTTCTTGAGCCTTTCTTATGTCTGGCAACCTTTCTAGATGTCCCTAACCAGCTGATAATCTTCTGGATCTAATAAACCTAACAATATCTTCATGTAGTGCAAGGTCATCTAATTCTTGGTCGGTCCTGATGCACCTTGCTCTTTGAGCGTACACAAGGCCGAAGATACGTCTCAATATCTTCCTTTCGAAGATCCTTAGAGCTTGCTGGTCATGACAGAGCTGATAAGAGAGCTGTACAGCTTGAGTTTGGTCCCTTTTAGATAGCAGGGTGACTTCGTCTACTTCATGAGGCCGTAGTAAGCCTCTGTAGCCACTCATTCTTCTTCTTCTTCTGACTTCGTCACTTCGAAACGGTGAACAGCTTCAAAAGTATGACGGTCAAGAGACCATTTACGCTGCCTTCTTCTTATTTCAGAGTTCGAAGATACCATGTACGTACTTTTTTAGCTTTATTAATTCATCAAGACCTACTATTTTACATTCTTCAATGTAGCTTGGTTCAAAAAAAAAATGCCTTCTAATATTTTCTCATTTCTTGTCTTCAGGACCACAATATCATCGGCATACCCAAAGAATTTGTTAGATTCGACTTGCCGGTGTGCCATCAGGCTATACATTCTGATAAGACAGAATTCTGGTGATAGGCAGTGTTGTTTGTAATGAGAGAACACTGCCCAGGGGCAGGAAATGCACGGCAAAAGTTCTTTTCTATCTTCGGACTTTTGCACACGCGAGCTGCATCTCATATGAAATGAGAAAAAGAGAATGAAAAAGAAGTAGTTATTATTGCACCTCTCTTTTTGTCAATCTCAACTCTTTCAATAATTTTTAATGAATTCATTAAACAGAACTTTAGCAGCAGCTCCTTCCTATTCCTGGCCGTACTTTCTAGAATATATTAACCTTCAACTCCTCCTTAACCGGCCCATCTTACCTGAAGTGTTAACATATTTTACCTGTCCAGTAACAACCAAACTACCTTTTTTAAAAAAAAAAACACGCTCAGATATATTTAGATAAATATTTCTCTCAAACGGAAATCAACTGAAAATTTATGTAAATTTACTCTCGTCCAAGACTTCTATCAGAACTTTCTCTTTTTTCACGCCCTTTCGTGCACATAAGTACAAAGTTACCATCTTCTTCCCTCTCTGTATAAGCTGTTTATTCCTTGTGCATCACATTTTTAAATTTCTTGTTTTACAAGTAAAAAGGAGTGATAAAAAGAAACTTTATGGGCTCCTAAATTATTTCATGAGGTGGAAGTTTGGAAATAATGGTGGAATAACGAATGAAATATGCACGCACGACCCGAGTAATAGATGATACTTTATGATTTCCACGAACGGCATAAAGGTCAACTAGGACGAATCACCCTATATAACCTTTGCCCTTAAATCATAAAGTACTCCCTCCCAATCAGATCTGAATCAGATTGCCATCCCTTCCGGCAGATATAGTGCCATATCTGGGACTTGAGTCCATATCCGGCTCAAGCAACATGAACTTAACTTAAGTTACTTGAGTAATCAAGTGATTACTGGATAAATGATCCAAATTGATTCTAACAAACAACAAAGAAACACTACCCTACTAGCCCTAATCTAGCGACTTAAAGACTTGAACTGCACCGTACAGCTGAGTACTCCAATCTTAACCGCATCCAATCCCTAGCCAAAATTCTGAAAATCCCTTTAATTCTTGACCCAGCCACAAATCCCATTACACACAAATTTCATCCCCAAATCTTTCCCAACTCCGGCTCGTACTTCGACCTGTCTCAAACTCTCCTTGAATCCTCCCTGACGGCTAAAGCAACGATTGGCCCGCCCATTACCTGGATCGCATGATCCGTCCTTAGTTAGCCGAGACTAATGATCATCATCATATTGGATAGCCTTTACTCAATTCTTTCAATTTATTTTTGTTATTATATTATAGGCAATCATGTTCACTTGATGCCAATAGGCAGTTTGTAAATTTAATAAAGAGAGAAAATAGAAAAATGATCGATAAGAATTGTCACATTTACAGCTTCATTTTTAACTGAATTTCTCAAACAAAAACTACCTAATAGGATCGTGTTTTGAGATAAAAAGTGAATCCAGTATGAGAATAGAAAATATGTGGCCAATAGGAGACTTAAAATGAGATTTCTAAACATTATTTCTACCATACACTAAAGGATAACCAGTAAGTTAATGCCCATTGGTGGGTAACCGCTTACAAGATTACAGCCTAGTTCGGTAAATTCTTCTGTACATGGCATTTAAATAGTTGGCTCAACCAATAAAAAAAAGGAATGCAATGGTTTACAAATATCAAATAGGGTTACTCGTAAATGGCGTTTACTTAAAAAACGAATAAAACAAAATACTTAAATGGAGTACATGAACAAATACATAAGTAGCATATTTTGTAAAAGGCTTGCGCATTTAAATGTCTTCAACTATTGACTACATTCGACCCAATTACAACTCCACAACTACACTCTCCATTTTCCCGCCGAATTCGACGATAAAGTTTAATAGAATTTGTATTTAGATGTTTCATTTCCTGGACCAAATATTAAGCTTCCTGTAGCATGGAGAGAATTCTGCTTCCCATACATGGCCAATGTAATATGAAACATACAGCTGAAAGAAGAATAAGCATGTTGTAGATTGTTAGAGTAATCTACTAAGAAGTCTACATTTAATAATGATAAATGCACAGCTTACTGCTGACTACAAATAGGACAAGATGTCTAAGCACGGCTGTGGTCTAAAGTTACATCAATACCACTTCCTGGTACAATTCCGTCTTGATATATATATATTGTATCAAATGGGTTGTTGTACTTACGCAAGGGAAATTAGAAATATCAAACTGTCAACACTGTTCGAGCTGCAATCGTCTGTACAACTCAACAACTTTACAAATCTCTGTTATTACGTCAATAATATTCTCTTTCCCTTTTTTTAAATTTAAGTATTTTACAACTGTTCAGCCAGTACAACCAGTAAAAAAAAAGAAGACAGCCTTAATAGGCCCTTAAGGCGATAGGAAGTGCTATTGCCTCTCTGGATAGCAAATAAAATTTTTTAAACAAATAATGTGTTGGCCCAGAAACACCCCTGACTATATGGTTAGGTTAGAATCAGGACGCTTTCCATTGAGTTCAAAAATATTAAAAAGAATTCCTAATTATTAGAAAAGAATTTTAGAAATGAGTGATGATCGACTTCCTAAACTATGTTTTAAAAGACTTACAAGATCTACATAATCTGGATGGTGTTAAGGCGGAGTGGAATTGGTTTTCACAGCTACAGAATTGGCTGAGTATGTTAGGAGAACCTGAAATTGCGTTTACTGAAAACATTAATCACTTAGATGCTAAAATTCCCGATTTAATTACAAAATGGAACAATCATGCCGTTTCAGTGGATATTGAAAGAGTGCTTCACTCTGGATATAACACTATCTATAGAAATATCAGTAGCTTGGGATTTACGAGTATTGAAAAATATTTGGGATTTAGAACTGCGATTGACAAACTTCGAGTAGTGAGTTAGCTGAGATTGGCAAGTGACAAATCTATTAGAATATGGTACAGCAATGGTGGATACCATGCTATTGATGCTCTAGCATTGTGTACACTGTGTAATTTAAATGCCAATGAAACGCTGGAACACTTCTTAATCCATTGCCCTCTTTACTCTCCTATTAGAAATCACTAGTTAGAACGATATGTGACGGGTAGTGTGAGTGACGGCCAAGCATTGGTTAGCTTGTTGACCGTTGCCTCTGAGAGACAAGTAGATGATCTCTACTTCTACGTTACTGGCGCTCTAAAGCTTAGAGCATTTGCCATAAATGAGTGAATTATGAAGGCTATGAGGTTTGATGGGTAGTTGTAGATGCCTAGGTTGTTATTAAATATAATATATGTATGAAATTAAAAATAAATTCCGTATAACATATTATACAGATATTATTATATTGGAATTCTAAGTATAATTTTCTTCATTTTCATTTTTAAAAGTTCATTTTAGTTTTGTTTCATAGTAGTATCTATTTTTTGTTTTTGTTCTTTATAAATATGTTCTGTTCTTTTATTTCTGTTATTACAGAACCTCTGTAATGTTTTTGTATAAAAAAACTAAATACAGTATTTTTCTATCTACCTTAAGGCGATAGGAAGTGCTAGAGCCTCTCTGGATAGCAGACCTCACAGGCATTCAGGCGGTCGCGCGACTAGCGGCGACTTAAATGTCTAGGAGGGTTTGTAGAAAGAGTTGGGGTTGAAAGAGCTTGGATAAGTTGGATTCGAATGAGGAGATAGTTTGGAATGAAATTTCTGGTCTCGTAGTTTTGTACTTGCCGGAAACGGAGGGAATTTTTCAGGTCGATATATGGATGGTGGAGGTTTGAGATGTAAAAAAAAGGAACTTTGGGTATGATATGTAGGATTTTGAATTGTAATGGGCTGTGCTTTTGGAAGTCCAGTTATAGTTCAAGTCCATAAGTCCATACTGGAGCTAGAACAGAGGTGCATAGTTGTATTGCACAGTTTGGAGCAACTGTCTAATAGTTTCTTTAACATTCTGTCTCTGCTATCCAGTTCGTTTGAGGTTACCATGTCAAACTTTTGTCCAAGTGTAGCCCTAGGTAAAGAACTTGAGCGATTGCTGGGAGGGAAGAATTTACTGCCTAAGATGAAAACAATGTACTTGAATTTTTGTTATCTGCCCTTATTCTCCACTTCCAGCAATCCAGGATCTTATAAGATGAGCTTGACAAGTAGCCAGGTCAGGGATTAAAGAGTAAAGAATAGCTGTATTCTCAGGTGATGGTGTTAGGATGAAGGAGTTCTGCCGTGTGTATTGTGTATAAAAGAGGAGCAAGGAATGCTTCCTTGAGAGATCCCTGCAAGAATAGGAAATATAAGAGAAAAGGAAGTGCCTTCGTCAACCAGGAAGTAGTGAGGTTTAGGTAGCAGGTGGAAGGAAGGATCCCCACAGGTGCTAGAAATGTAAAGAAAAGCCGCTGGGGGAGCAGTACTGCTCCTGTTCAAAGGAAGAAGCAAGTGTATCAACAAAGATTTTGTATGCCTGATCAATGGTAGAGTAATGGTTTAACATTCAAATATTTCCTTTCTACAGGATAATTTAATTGAATATAATATTGAGTATAATGTTACAATATACGCAGTAACAGGTGGTTGGCCCTAAGACAAACAATTTCTATTAAACAGACAATTTGATTGGTTCGATGTTGGTTGACCTTTAGTGTCCATTTTCATTATTTAAAAAAAAAAAAAGAAAAGCAATTAATGAGGATAAAAATAATTGTTCAGATACCAGATACCTTTTATAACAAAACTGCCCCCGGTGTCGTATACCTGTACAATTGTTCAATTATTGTATATTAATAGTGACGTAATTTGTTTTTTTTTTTTTTTTTGAACAGTTAATTTTCAATACTTGAAGAAGGAAAAAATGTTTTCAAAATAAAATTATAATCAGAAAAGAACAAGAGAAGGGATTAGCTGAATGGTTAGCGTATCCGGAGTACGCGGAGATCGCAGGTTCGAATCCAGCTGCTGACCCCTTAGATTTTTTTTTTTGTTCTTAGCAGCTGCAAAAAGCTGTAGGCGCCAATGATCACGGTTTGTTTAAAGGTAACTTTAAAATTAAAACAAATAAAATACTCATTTCAACCGCATGTTTTGAGCGCGACGTGTTCAACGCGAATTAATTGATCAGCTGGTTAAATTATGTGATTACAATATACAGTAATATTGTATCCAAGCTACACTTAGAAAGTCTTAGCATTAATTTTGAATTAAACATAAATAAAATATCGTTATTACTGCTCAGATTCGCGTGGCGTCTAATTATTATATAAAGAATTTCGTGTGTTGATTAAACACTACTTTATGAAAGGCAAAACGCCTCAGGAGACTAAAGAAAAGCTTGATAAACATTATGGTGACTCTGCACCTTCGATTAGAACAGTTTATAAGTGGTTTCAAAATTTTCTGGAGTGGCCATATGGGCACAAGTGACGCTGAACGTTCTGGGACGCCCTGTTGAGGTTACTACTCCAGAAATCATTGATAAAATCCATGATATGGTGATGGATGACAGAAGAGTGAAGGTGCGTGAGATTGCTAGTGCTGTGGGCATCTCGAATGAACGGGTACATAATATTTTGCATCAACATTTGGACATGACAAAGCTATCCGCAAGATGCGTGCCGCGATTGCTCACGCTTGACCAAAAACGAAATCGTGTGAAGTGTTGGCAAGGACGGTTTGCAGCTGTTCCAGAAGAATCCGCAGGACTTTAAGCGTCGTTTCGTCACTGTGGATGAAACATGGATACATCACTACACTCCTGAGACCAAAGAACAATCTAAACAATGGGTTACCAAGGGGGGAATCTGCGCCAAAAAAAGGGCGAAGACCGTTCCGTCGGCCGGAAAGATTATGGCGACTGTCTTTTGGGATTCGCAAGGAATAATCCTCATCGACTATCTGGAAAAGGGTAAAACTATTACAGGTGCATATTATTCATCGTTACTGGACCGTTTGAAAAACCGAGCTGCAAGAAAAACGCCCACGATTGGCCCACAAAAAAGTCCTTTTCCATCACGACAACGCACCAGCTCACATCTCAGCAATTGTGGTCGCAAAATTAATGGAAATAGGGTTCCAACTCGTTTCACATCCCCCCTATTCTCCAGACTTGGCTCCCTCGGACTACTATTTGTTCCTCAATATGAAGAAATGGCTGGCGGGAAAAAGATTTTATTCAAGCGAGGAGGTGATTGCAGAAACGAATGGCTATTTTTCAGACTTGGATAAATCCTATTTTCCGGAAGGGATGAACAAACTAGAGCAGCGTTGGACGATGTGTATAAGCCTAAAAGGAGACTATGTTGAAAAATAAAAAAGGTTTACCCCAAAAAATTAAGTAGTTTTTATTTTTGCACGGACTTTTCAAACGACCCTCGTACGTATATATTCAATAAATTAGCTGTCTGAGGTGTTAACTTCAGGTGTTGAAAAATTCTAATTTATTTTATCAGAGTTAGCTGCATCTAAGTAGTTGTTCTCTATACTTTAAATTATATGTATCTGTCCTTTATATATCGTTATTCCATATTTTAATTATTTTCGAGTAATTCAGGATGTAATGGTTTTAATTTTTATCCTCAGATACAGAGAGCAGTTGATAACCTCCTGGCTAACCAGGCTTGCGAGCCAGAGGAGGCACCTTTGAAGGCACCAGTACATGCTTCACAAGTTGAGTAAAGTGCATTATTTAATAAATTAAGGAATAAGTTTGATCCTTTACATGAAAGATATTGATCACTTAAATATGTGGCAGGAGGTTTCCAATTTTTTTTCTTTTTGGTAATTAAACGCAACTCTCCCAAAATTAACCAAATTATTAAACCTTAACGGATGTAAAATTAATTTTTAGCCATTTTGTGTATGCTTGAGAACATCTAAAGCTGTTAACATTTGATTTTTCTTAGGAAAATCACTCGGTAAACGACTTATTTCCCGATATTAAGAAAAATACTAGCTTTACTGCCTTGGCAATATTTTTAGTAGACAGTGGATGAAAAATATACATAAAAATGACCTATCGCGGAGCTCTTCTTTCTCTTTGATAACAAGTTAAAAAATTGAAATATTATTATTAAATATCAGATTTTGAAATGGCCCAAGCACCTTTGAAGTTATCGAATTACAGTTTCCGGTTTCTTTCACAACTTTTTATACTCTTTAAAAGTGTGTGTATGAAAATGGGGGTCAACTGTGAACCTTTACTTTTGGTCGCGCGCCAGCCACGTATACGGGCAGGAATCTAAAATCAAGTCACATATTCTGAAACTAGAGGTGACGGGCAACAAAATTTTTCCTCTACCATTTTTAGCTCAGATCAACCGTTTAAGCATGAAATGCATTTGAGCCGTCTTAAAATGAACACCCTGTAAATGTGATTACAATAAAAGTAATACGATATACTATAGACGACTCATTCTCCTCGTGAAATTACTAATTTATCGATAAACTCTGATCGGACTGATTAATCGATATTTTCTTTTTTAAAAAATTAAAAAAAAGGTAGGAAAAAGTTACTAGGTTCTTTTTTCTTTTTTTTTTTTTTAGTGCGGAGAGGGAGTAAGAGGAGTAAAGAAGTAAAGGGCTTCTCTTTACTATTTGAAGGGAATTTGAAGGGTGCATTCAGGTTTTACTACTCTACTACTGATAGCGTGGTGTGTGTGTGTGTGTGTGTATGTATGTGTGTGAGGGAGATAGAGAGAGAGATAGAGAGTGATGAAGGAAAAACTAAGAGAAGAGCTTTACGTAGTGATACTCGTAGCACTTTGAAATTCAAAAGGAAATCCCAAAGAAAAGTGAACAGAAATAGAAGCCGTGTATTGGTAAAAGAGAGGACCAAAGAGAGAGAAGCCAGACTGGGTAGAGTTCACTTACCTAAAAGATGGGACACTGGAGCAACTAGATCCATTCTTCAGGAGAAGAAGTCAAGAAGACATAGCGCTCTCTATCTTTTTCTCTCCTTGCAAGGAGCATTCTAGCCAGGACCATCGGGGGTGAACTTAGTTCTTTTCGTACTAGAAGTGGTATTACCCCGATAAAATTGGTACAGTATTTTTTTTTTCGATGACTGACACAGAGAACTAAAAGGTCAGGTCTATGAGGAAGTAGAAGGAGGTAGGACTGAGGAGGGGCCACGGACGAACTACAACCCTTTTAGGGAAGGCTCCTGCTATCGGCCCCCTTTCAAAATGGAAATAAGGCTGTCAATTAAAATATCAGACAGTAAAGCACAGATCGAGGAGCTAGCGAGAGGTATAGATAGACCCAGGGGAGAGCGGAAACGGACTGTCCTAAGGTTGTAAAGGATGTAATGAAGAAACCCCATTTCTGAAAGTTTTTCTTCAGAAAGAGCGGAAAATGGTAAAAAAAAAAAAAACTTCTACTATCAGTTTTTCCCTTCAACTTATAATAAAGAAAAGCCAAATGCCAAGAAAAAAAACTGCTCGGGAAAAATATGTAACAAAGTTTCGTATTTTAAAATACTTTTTGCTTCATCTCTTACAGCTGGTTTACCGGATGTATCACAATATTTCCATATAATAGCACTTTAAAAAATACGTAAACTCATTATAATCAAGTATCTGGTAAGTACGTATTAATAATAATTCTCTGTAATCCATTCAACCTTCTTCAATAACCTCCATTCCCCTGATATACTAAATACTAAAACGGCTTCCCAAATTAGACAGGAGTTTCCAAAAAAAAAGGGAGGGGGTGTGAATTCCACTAAACACCCTGGGCTCTCTGGGATAAATTGCAGAAATAGGAAAGTCCGGATATGGATAACCACCGCCCAGAGCTATCAGATACCCAAACTTCAATTCTTCCAGGAAGGATACATTCCGTCCTCCGCATCTGATAACCACCTAAGCCGGAGGATCGGGGATAACCATCGCCTAAAGGGCTAAAACATTATTATTAATCAGTAGGAAGGACTAAGACCAACGCTTAGAAGTACCCTTAATATTCCAGGAAAATTCTATTTAAAAGTACTTCCGATAAATAAAGTACTCGTAAAAGTAAGTTAGATTCTCTCTCAAGTGCCATTTTTGGTGTAATGTACGGTCCTACCTCTTGCGTACTGCTGAGGAGGTGTTAAAAATCGAGATTTTGATGAAAATACTTACACCAGAAGTGACCTCAGTATTTAATGAATGGTTAATTTTCTCGAATATGGTTATATAATTAATTAATTAATTAATTTATTTATTTATTTATTAATAAATAATGAATTTCTGTTTGAATTAAGCAGAACAACGAGAATATTGGATGCAAGCTTTGGCTAAGCTCTGATTGACCTTGATTAAGCTAGAACCTTTACAACTTCATGTAGGTAGATACCGAAACATTAGCAATGTAAAGGGTTTTATCCCTAGAGTACTACCTTGGCTGCTCTATTACACCATATGGTTTGGTGTACTTTATATTTTGCCAGCAACTCCATTATAAACTACTTAAAATTAGATATTATTTGTTTTGTGGCACACGATTTTGGTAGGGAAAAAGGACACTTTTTCCTGGATATGAAGGAAGTGGAAAAGGATAAAGTAGGAACGGATATCCGTAAAGCTTTCCGAGATAACAACAGCTTTATTTACAAGATAGAAGACAATGTGGGCACACGTGCATGCGTAATGGATATAGAGAACTCCAGGATATGCAAAAGCCAGTTTAAAGTTCGAAACTCGTACTTAAAGAGAGCTTTAGCGAGAGAAGAGACAAAGAGAAGAAGGAGAGAGAGAGAGAGAGAGAGAAGGACGATAACAAGCGGAAATTGTAGAGTTCAGTGCGATTATTGTGAATGTGTGCCGTTGATGTGGTGTTAAAGTGCCAGCAACAATGAACTGATGTTAATATAGTTAGAAAAGTTGACAGGTACAGACATGTATAAATTGCAGACAATACTTGACACACACGTAAGTTTATTTGCTTACAAGTAGCTACTAAACTTATTGTTATTCGTGTTGTTTATTTTGTTACTGTAGTTGATGTAGTTTCTTGTTTCTACGGCTTATGTTTAGACGAGCATCATCAGCACATCACAGCTTCAGGCATTTATCATACATACATCATAATAACCTGAGTATTTCTCAAAACTCGTAGAAAAGATAGCAGCATCTCGTTACTTTATCTTTGCGTAGATATCACGGCTCTGTCACTAACACCCACATATTGTTCTCTTACTCTCTCCTAAATTAATTTTAGTACAAATCCTTTGAAGTCCCTCTAAACGTACATCTCCATTTTATACAGCAGAACTCCAAGAATGTTTCAACATCCCGCTTTATGTCCAAAAAAAAATAAAGATGTTATAAGCGATACTTACAAGTTCAAGCCCTAAAAACCTGGAAGACTATTAAAAAAATAATTAATTCTCTTTTTAGACGGAGCAAAGGTGCAGATGCGAGCTTCATTCTTCCATTAATTTCCATGACTTTCAAGATAACAGCGAAGAAGTTTTAATGTTTTTAGAGTCAAATTTCTTGTCGTAAGATATACGCTACCTAAATTTAGACAGTTTTAATGGAGGTCTCTTAGACAGATAATAAGTATTCTGCAGAAGGTAGCACCAATCACTGGTTCTGGATTTGATGAACTGGCAACTCTTCCGGGAAACGACCTTTTCTTCCAGGCTTCTTCCAGCTCCTCTCAGATAGGGGAGGTGATAACGCTTTCCTATAAAGTGCCATTACTGTTCATTGTACTAGGTTACCCCTAGTGTACGCCAGTGCCGTCAAATCAAATTTTAATTATAATAACATAATAATTAAAAAAAAATAAATAATACAAAATTATTTATCTTCAAACGCAGTTTATGTACGTAAACATGTAAAATTCAATTACGAAAATTTGACATCATGGCAACCTTTAATTAGAAAAATAGAAAATAACATCTACGAAAGATTTGCAGGTAAAAAAAGTCGTCGATTTAGGGCAAAAAAATTAGAACATGCTCCTTATTATATCTGATTTTTCTGCAGCGACAATTGAATTACGTTACACATTTCGTGATTCTTTGCAACTAGAAATATCATAGCATTGTCTAACTTCTATTATCTAGTGATCAAATATCTCTCTCTCTTCCCAACCCAAACTCTATTAATTCATGAACCAAAAACAGAGTTTCTATACAGTGCGGTAAATACCATTACTACAATCCAGATATAGACAGCAATGCAGATATCTAGCTTATTAATACAGATTGGAGAAAGAAACAGGAAAACGGACCCGGGGAAAAAACCCATATTAATATGGAAGGCAGCAAATAGTACCTGAATTCCCAATAGAATTTTCCGCTCTTTAAACATTTCCTCAAAACAGGCTCCTACGATTGTTGTTGCTAGTTGGATCAGTACAGAAGGTCATTATTTACATGGAGTATTACTATAATAAGGCTCCTACAGTTGTAGTTACTAGTTGGATAAGTATAGAAGGTCGTAATTTACATGGACTATGTCCATAATAAGGCTCCTAAGACAATAGTTACTAGTTGGATCAGTATAGGTCATAATTTTTATGGAGTATGCCCACAATAAGGCTCCTACGACAATAGTTGCTAGTTGGATCAGTATAGGTCATAATTTTTATGGAGTATACCCACAATAAGGCTCCTACGACAATAGTTGCTAGTTGGATCAGTATACGACATAATTTATATGGAGTATGCCCACAATAAGGCTCCTACCACAATAGTTGCTAGTTGGATCAGTATACGACATAATTTATATGGAGTATGCCCACAATAAGGCTCCTACGACAATAGTTGCTAGTTGGATCAGTATAGGTCATAATTTATATGGAGTATGCCCACAATAAGGCTCCTACCACAATAGTTGCTAGTTGGATCAGTATAGGTCATAATTTTTATGGAGTATACCCACAATAAGGCTCCTACGACAATAGTTGCTAGTTGGATCAGTATACGACATAATTTATATGGAGTATGCCCACAATAAGGCTCCTACCACAATAGTTGCTAGTTGGATCAGTATACGACATAATTTATATGGAGTATGCCCACAATAAGGCTCCTACGACAATAGTTGCTAGTTGGATCAGTATAGGTCATAATTTATATGGAGTATTCCCACAATAAGGCATACAATACTATTATTTAAATGGTAGCTTTTTCCAGCTTGATAAACGTAATCAAATGGGGGGAAATGATAAAGAAACTTCCCAATGTTTGTGTTTTTCCTTGTAGAACCGTACAACATTAAAAAAATAAATAAAATTCTAATTGGAGAATATCTGTCATCTTTCTTTTTGGTGGCAGTTTCATTAATCCAAAAGGAAAATTGATTATTGCCAAATGCCTGTTAATTTATTTTAAGCCAAGCTTTCGATCCAGGGACAAAGTCAACTTCAGGGACGTGGGACATGTTTTTTTTATCAGGAAGAGGTTAAAAAATAAAAAAATTAATTTGATGTTGATGCTGAGTGGTCGGTTTTAAAATTTTCCTTCATATATAATTAAATTAATGCCTAATTTAATCTGTTTCTGTAAATATGTCGAATTCTCTAGGTCAAAAGTTAGCCATTAAAACGACAAAATCAAAACAAAATATGGTTGAAATAGGCCAATAATCTTTCTTCCCCTTAAAATTTTTAAGGAATAAATAAGGAGAATAGCCGTTTTACGTATGCAAACATTATTTAAGAAAGACTATCTGTGCATTAAGACTGTTCAGGGTATAAATTCTTAAAAATTTCTAATTAAATATCCATCATTTACTTAAACTAAAAATCCGTAAATCTCAATTTTACCAAGTATGAATTAAAAAAGATGGATTAACTATAGTAATACCTATTTTTTTCAGGCGTACTTTATGTCCAACTACCAAATTACGAGTAGGTGTATTGGACAGAGGCGCCAGCAAACATATTTTACTATAAACTCATACTGTCCATTAAATTAAATCCAAGGCCAAGACCAGGGAATCGAACCCATTAAACCAACAATGCATCTTAGTATTGCGGGTCTAGTCTCTAACCGCCTAGCATACTTTACTATTTTCTCGTATTATTCATTAAATAAAATCAAAGAGGGGAGGGATTAGCTATGTGGTTAGCGTACTCGATTCCCACGCGGAGGTCCCGGGTTCGAATCCAGCTGTTAACCCTTAGATTTTCTCTTCCTAGGAGCTTCTTATAGATCACTGTCCGGTGATGGAAAGTGTTGTCTGTAACGAGAGAACACCGTCCGGTGGCCGGCAGTGCACTGAAAAAGTTCCAAGCGCTAATAACCTCAGCTGTTGATGCAGTGCGAAAAAAAAAAATCAAAGGCTTAATCTTGGGGAATCGAACCTTCTAAACCAACAATACACTTAGCATTGCGGGTCTAGCCTATAACCGCTCGGCTACGTGGTGCCTAAAAATGAATTAATTACAAGTATAACAAAATAACAGAATCATTTACAGGGCTTTTTGTTTTTATTACCAATATTCTATGAAAAAGCGCTTAATATTATTACTTACGGCTATTGACTGAATTGAAATAACTTCATATTGAGCTTACCTGCAACAAAAGAGAAAAAAGAATGATGAGAAAAAGTAGGCGGTTCTTTTACAAATTGAATCAGTTTGAATTAGTGTGTGAGTCTGTTTGAGTCTGCCTTGAGAAGTGGGTCTGCATTTAAAAAAAATCCTCTTGAATTTTGAACTCTGGTTCAAGTTCCAGCTACATCAGACCTAAAAAAATCTAAGGTTTTGTATCTAAGAAAGAGTATCCAAGAAAAATAGAAGGAAAAAAAGAAAAACAAGGAACAGCATTCGAAACACGAACACTAAGGCCTCCGTTGAAATTTGAAAATGGAAAAAAGAGCGGCTGCGATGGTCCGTACATGTCTGCCGGGATGGGCGAAAGCCCCGTCTACTATGAAAGGCTTTTGAAACCAAAGTGATAGGTAAGAAAGTCCCAGTGGAAGAAGTAGGAAGTTACAGAATAAAAGAGCTTTACAGAAGAGTTCCAGATACTTTGATCATAGCCAAAAGCATGGCAAAGAACAGAGACCTATGGAGTTCCTTTTGGAAGGCTTCTACACCCTTGGCTTAGATGAGGATTCAACTAAGAAAGGAAGAAGACCAGCTTAGCCTCTAAATGTGGATTCTTAGTGAAAGCTCAACTTCTTAGATACATCCAAGTGCAACATATTATCGAATAAATAAAATAAATCCTAAATCCCATCTGGGCGTATGGAATAGAGGTTCAATCAAACGCTACAATCTCCAAAGGATTCACTCTCTTCAATCTAAAATACTTCGAACACACGCTCCATTTTGAATCTCAAGCCTGGACTATACACACTGACCTTGAAATTTCTTTTATCGCACAAGTTGCTGAAAACACGATAACTCCACTTCAACCAAGTACATCCTCTAGCTCCAAAATCTTTCTTCAAGAACTCTTTTTGATAAGCCGGACAAGACGTCTTCCTGATCTCCTCTTAAGTGAAGAGAGTGGGACTAACAGTCTAATGTTTTGGAGTGTTACCACTGCGATAACTTCTCCACTCCAGTGTATCCACTACCATTTACTTCTATCATTGTTACTTATAGCGCCAAAGAGCTGTGATTGTAGCACAAATAAACGCAAATGAAAAAATCCTAAATTTATACAAATCTTTACTACTAACAACAGTTTACGCTCTTACACTTCAGTAAATAATTATCATACGTATTTAGCATTTCGGCAATTCTTGTTAGAATTAATTCTCTTTTAATCATATTTCCAGATAAATGATATTGTAGATGCATTTATCAACCGCAAACATTTAACAAAAACATATACTGTTTTCTCTCACATTAATGATTTGCATTCGTTTTACTGAATAATGTAATAATTTACATAATCTAGTCAGAAATTCAAAAAGTAGGTATTCGCTGGAATATTTTGGTAAATTGATGTAGACATTATGATTATTAGTAAGCCGGGAAACTGGATTTCCATTAGAAAAACCCTCTTGAAAATATTGTTAGCAACATTTTGAAGTTTTGTGTTTCAAAGGATTTGTTTCAATTTTATTCACAATCAACATTTTATTACTACTTGATAGTAATTACTTCTAGCCTTTTTTAAAAAATAATTCCATCTTTTTCATTATTTTAAAATTCAAAGCGTTGAGTAAAAACTTTAAAATCAACTTTAAACCGGAAATGAATGGCTTGCGATTTCTGGACTCAGTCAAAGTTGTTTTCACAAAATGGGGGGGTGTGTTTAAGCGCTAGAAGTTCCAAACTTTATATTTTTATATTTAGTCCCTAGGTTCCCACGGGACACCATAAAAATTATCGATTAAATTCGCTCAACCCGAGCGGAATTCTCGTTCCAACTGGTGCACCTACAGTATCACAGGTCATGAAGCATTTTTTTTCAGGAAAAACCATTAAGGGCAGTTCCCAAGTTGGATGTTTGCAGAATTATCCGTCTAGGCCGTGGGGGCTATAAGGATAATTTAGTGCTGCACGAGAAACGAGACAAATCTCGGTCTCGGTCTCGGTCTCGGTACCGAGACCGAGACCGAGACTTGAGCAACCGAGACCGAGACCGAGATCGAGACACGATATATATCTCGTCGAGAAATCTCGGTCTCGTCTCGGTTTTTCAAATATTAATTTTTAGGTACAACATTATAAAGTTGTGTTCTTTATTAATAAATAATCATTACGGGTATTGAATTAATTATTAAAAGATACGATTTTATTATATATGTTCAATATTACTACATCTATTTGACTTCGAATTGCATAAGTAAAGTAAGCAAAGTAAAGTAATCGCCTATTTTTTCAGGCGGGGCTTTACGTCCAACTACCAATTAGGTGTCGCAGACGGAGGCGACTAGCAAACATACTTTACTGTAAATTTCTCATATTAACCATTAAATAAAATCCAAGGCCTAAGACCGGGAATCGAACCCAGTACCACAATACACATTAGCTTCGCAGGTCTCGCACCGCTCGGCTACCGTCACGGCCCCCTTCGAATTACCTAATTTTTACATAAATTCACTTCATGTCACTATTCATATCATTCATTTATTCAATTTCATAAATTTCACTATTAATAATCTAATACTTTGAACTTAGATATTATTTGAATTATATTTTAGAATTTTGGAATTAGTGAATTTGAAAAAAAAGACTATCTATGCACCTAAAAAATATTGCCACAAATTTTCGTTTTTAAGATACACTTTGCCCAAGCATTGATACATAAAAGAGCTTTTACTGAGTCAGAAGTTAAAGAAGATCTTCTATTGGTCATTATCATCGCAGCTTGCGAAAATAATCTTTCCGATGGCACTGAATTTGCACAGATACTAAAAATATCTTTTGCCATTCTAGACAAATTTTTGAAGGAATTCTCAAGTGTTTTCCACCATTCTAAAATGTCAACGTCTACTGGTGCTTGGTCTAATTTGGTGTAATTAATTATTTCTGTCTTCCATGCTTCGGTGATGTTTGCTGATTTTTGAGCAAATGGTGCAAAAATATTGATGCAGTCGTCGTCGTCGTCGTCAAAAGGTGAATCATCAGATTCTTTATCTTCACCAACAGCCATAACTAATGGAGCGGGAAGTTTGTTGGGAGGTGTATTTTTTATTTCACGAATCCACTTGTTATAGCTGGCAGATATGTTATTTGGGTCTTTCATTTGGCACGTTTTTAACATCTTTTTGAAATTATATAAAGATATATAACAGTAATAGTAACATATGATGCATTAAAGTGTAAGTAGTTGTCTTCTTTTACACACATTTACATTACTAATATATAAATTAAAATAATTATTAGAAAATAATAACATTTTTTGAAAAGATTATTAAAGCATACCATTTTTAATACTTAAACAAAAATTCAAAAAAACCGAGACCGAGATATCTCGACGAGACCGAGACCGAGACCGAGATCGAGACTGCATAAAGTTTCGCCTCGTCTCGGTCTCGTGCAGCACTAGGATAATTGTAGGACTATTAACCAGGCCACTGCAGGCTCAGTAAACACATGCATCGCATGGGTCTGGGCGGATGGTTAGGTTCTGTCATGAGGAGGAAGAGGAGGAAACAGCACTGTTTTTTGAAACTACTCTTAAAAATGCAACTCTAGAAGGTTTACAAAATTTAAGAAGATCTAGAGATATTTACGCGAAACTTTGGTCTATAATTTTTGGTGATTTTAAAGTTGATTATTTGGTAATAAGGTTAGTAATTATTCTTATTTTCTTGTTACTTTTGACTATTTCTCTTTATTACCTCTCGTTACCAATAACACTGGCCAATAACCGTACAGTGAGCTGTAAGAAGCACCAAGAAGGAGAAAAATCTAAGGGCCTTTAGCTGGATTCGAACCTGAGATCTCCACTTTGGAAAGCCAGTATATAAGCTAACCACTGAACTAATTCCTTCCCACGGCACTGTACGTGTTGTGTCAGTGTGAGGTGTTTGTCTGGGGGCTAAGGATGTTCCTTCTCGGGGACCAAGCTTTACTCAGGAGTCGCTCTCCAGAATTAAGAGTCTGATTAAACGAACGGTGACTGGGGGCGAGCTCTAGAGTAGTAGGAACCACAATAGATCCAAGGGGGTCGCGGTAGCGTAGGCCTTGAGGCCGCCCTTGACGAATCTAATCTAGTTCCCAAGTCGGTTGGGGCACTTCTAAAAGTGGTGGCTATCCAAATTCAAGAAATTTAAATTAAATCCAAATTTCAAGTATAAAAAGGGATCTATCCTCTTTACTAAATTATTTCAATACTTCCAACTTACCCGTAGACCACCTCCGTTTACCTAGATGCCAGTTCCTAGACAAACGAACTACTTATGTCGAGCTCGCGTATCTGACATGGAACAAAATTAACCATTGAGGTTTATCCGTCGCCGTACAGTACGCATGTCTATTGCATCCCTGACCGATTTTGGACATTCGTCCATCACCAGAAGTACGTTAATCGGTATGGTATAGGGATCTTGACTTCTTTCACGTTTTCGTCGTGCACTGCACGTGCATTACCTGGAAAAATGTAAAGCGAGTCGGAAAAAAAAAGGTGAAAACGAATTCTCTAACACAGGACTAATTAATCCTACCTCTGATGGTGAATGTAAGCCCAAAACCGGTCATAGATACGAGAATACAAGCATCTGCTATGACGGGATAAAATTCAAAATGATATCATCAAGAACTATATGAACCTAACTACATTTTCAACATCATAATAATTAGACAGCATTTTCAAACATTTACTATTAACACATCATTTGGTCCATTACTCATCAGAAAATGGAGATGACGAGAATCAAAGAATATTACTGTATGACATCATCGCTAGAAAGTTTGCTACAATCAATGACGTCATTAACATAACAACTCTCCCTTCTAATAGTTATCCAAGTTACAATTCTACATACATCAATATCGCACTAATCTACAAAAGGAATCTAAAATACGTAATGATTTATAGATCACATATAGAGGTACATAAATGTCCCGCAATCATTAAAAACTTTCATTTTATCTATCAAATATGATAAATATATATTGCCTTGATTGCCTATATTATAATAAATAGCCTTATGAATAAAACTACAATTTATTGGCTGACAAATGATAGATAATTTAGTATTGCATGCTTACGTAACAGTGTGGATTTGTCAGCTGGTTTATTTAACTGTTCCAATAACCTGTATTCAAACACTTTTACTTAAAGTAAAAAATTAATCTGATGCCGTCACTCACAGGACTTTCTGTCACCCGCCATTTACAAAAAGTTAGTGCCAAAAGTTATCTATAATAACATATGGCATTTGCGCTGAACTGATTTCCGTTAGTTTGCACTAACTTTTTTTTTTTTTTTTGGCCGGCGCATCGACGTCTATCGCCATTAGCGCCCACCACACATTTTCTCTTTTCTTATTCAATGGCCACTAGAGCTGGAATGGTACCTATTGGCCTATCGGGCTATCACATACATATCTTGCATAGCAAGGCAAGGTGGAGCCTAGGCTATCGGATATCGGACCGCGCTCCCCTCTTACATCATCGAACTGGTCGACGAGGGGGAATGCGGTTTCGCCGATGGTACCATCCCTTAATTCTTAAACTCACATTTGGTCAAGAATTAATCAATTAAAGTAAATTATTTGGGTTTAGCTTCAACTAAACATATATACTATATAATCACGATGCCTTATCCGCTTCAAGTATACTCGTATAGTCTATCGTAAGGAGGCTATTTCTGTAGAATCTAACTCGAGTGTGCAGTACTTTTAACAAATGTTCCTGCACACTCTAAAAGTGGGACCTAATCCTAAATGAATTTAAACCTAAGGGGGGTTGAAATACTTTTATAAATTTCTTTCAACCCCGGATTAAAAGCCTAAATCTAACATTCGTACCAACATAAGGAGAACCCTCTCGAAGAATTGCGCGTTTGTCATGTGGCAGGCCTGCTGATTCCCTCTGAGTTCGCAGTGCCAGTTTGCACTATTAATTATAGATTTAATTTAAGACAGTACTACGCAAGAAGATTCACTTCATCCTCTTCCTCCAGTACTACCATGAGGAGCATTTTGTTGGGAAACTGTTTCAAGTAAAAGTTGATCTATGGAATACGAAAACCGCAGGAGCCATTTTCGTGAAAAAAAAAGTTTTGATTTTGCTGTATTCAGCATTTCCGGTAAGTTGATTTAGTCTTAAAGCTTAAATTTGACTTCGAAATCCTCCAAATAACTGACGGTTTCCCTTACAGTTAAGTAAAGAAGCAGCAAATAGAATGTTCTCTGATAGCATTTGCAAGATACAAGAGAGCAATCATTAATTCATTTCCCCTGTACCACTTCTCTCTATCACAGGACGCTGAACTCTGCACATGTGTAATGATTATAAGTCTCAATAGGTTACGTGCAAATTCGCTACTCAGAACTGATAACCGGGTATTGATTTTCTAGGTGCTGAAGTTATGTTTGGAGCTTTGATAATTGACCCAGTGGAAAATCATCAGTGCAGTCATCAAGTTTCTCCTCCAAATTTTCATTCGTCAAAATTGATTAGCTTGGTCTTAAATTAAACTTTAGTGCCACAGTTTACATTAAATGTGTAACGTCACGGTAGCCGAGCGGTTAAGAGGCTAGACTCGCAAAGCTAAGATGTATTGTTGGGTTTAGTGGGTCCTATTCCCGGTGACTAGGCCTTGGATTTAATGGTTAATATGAGAAATTTATAGTAAAGTATGTTAGGCGGTTTAGAGACTAGACCCGCAATGCTAAGTTGTATTGTTGGGTTTAGTGGGTTCGATTCCCGGTATCTAGGCCTTGGATTTAATGGTTAATATGAGAAATTTATAGTAAAGTATGTTAGGCGTTTAGAGACTAGACCCGCAATACTAAGATATATTGTTGGTTTAGTGGGTTCGATTCACTGTGTTTAGGCTTTGGATTTTATTTAATGGTTAATATTAGAAATTTGCAGTAAAGTATGTTTGCTAGTCTCCTCCGTCCGCGACACTTAATTTGTAATAGTTGAGGCCCTAAAGCTCGCCTGAAAAAATAGGCGATTACTTTACTTTACGTGACACACAGGAGAGTTGAAGGTGCTCCAAAGCTGAAATTGCTTCTAAGCCCCCTACTACGGCTAAACATGGGACACGTCTTGTACTCTTTAAACTCACTTGCCGAGGACTTAGTTTAATTATTACAATGGATGGAACTACTTATCATTATTGCTGTTTTCTTGCTTCTCTTTTAAGATTAGTACCCAGGCAGCAAAGTTGATACCAAATTTGATAACTTGGAGTTATTCAATACAAAAAAAAAAAAAAGACAGGAAGATGTTTTTCTACCTTATAAAACCCAGGGAAAATGGAAATGGCACATTTGCCAAAAACAATAGAAAACCAAGATTCAGGAAAAAATAAAATAACCAAAAACCCAATCGAATAGTTGAGAGCCACCGAGTTGAGTGTGTGGTAGAGGAACATCCAGGAACTAAAAGAAAATAGGGGACAAAAGAATAGAGAGGAGAAGATACAATTCCATGCTGCTATTTGAAGTTGATTGTATAAGCAATACACGGGGGGACCTGCGCTACGGCCGTACCAAAAGGACTGCCAGCGGTGGTCGGGTATACTGAAGATACTGGAGGGGAGCAATAAGAAAAGGAGAGCTACCAATACACACGCACACTATCCGGCCGGAAGGATACAATGTGTATAGTCGGCTCGCATGAGTTCAGTAGACTGGAAGGTAAACCCCGGACTGTCCAACTCTTCTTCCCATTCAAAGCGTGTGGCGACTACATATAGTATGTGCGCTGTGTCTCTTTCCTTTTACAAGAACTTACTCCTTTTGTTATGGAACGGTCCTTATGTCCTTACTTACTAATTCTAGGAAATTCTAAAGCCATCTAGTGTAGCGGAATGCGGAAGTGTTAACACCACAACAATAACAAAATAAATACACGGGCTTCCCTTCTATTCCACTATAATAATAATAAAAATGGCCCAGGTAAGGGATTAGCCACACGTTTAGCGAATTGGATTCCCACGCGAAGATCCCGAGTTCGAATCCAGCTGCTGGTCCTTAGATTTTTCTCTTTTCTAGGAGTTTCTTTATAGCTCACTGTCTGGAGATGGACATTTTTCCCGTCATTCCCGTACCTGCACCAGGACTAGGGGTTCTTTAAGGTCCGTTCCTATCCTTTTGGAGATACCAGACCCCCTGTGCAAGCACGAGGTAGTTTTACAAGAGGAGGATGTCACCCAACACCACGGGGTGGCTAAAGTGCTAGGCCTCCCAGAGGCCTTCCCCGCTTGGCCTCCTTAGAGGCGGGTTGAGATCACGCTCAACCAGTGCGTGAGGCCAACAACCGCAATATGTACTCTGGTTTCTATAGCGGTGTCTGGAGATGGACAGTGTTGTCTGTAACGAGATAAAACTGTCCGGAGGCCGGCAGTGCACTGAAAAAAGCTCCGGGCGCCAATAACCGCAGATGTTGACGCGATTTAAATAATAAATAAATATATATATTTTTTTTAAATTTATTTTGTAATTTACAATCTGTATACACTGTATACAATAAGTAAATATGGAAAGAGTGATGAACTGGTGCGGGAGGAGAGCAGGAAGAGAGAAACTACCCAGCGGTAGCACTCTCTATAGGAGAGAGGAGAATGTGTGGAGGAGAATGGGAGGAGGAGAGAGGAGAGATAGAAGAATAATGGTGTTTATGCCTTCAGACTGTAAGGAAGTCGCGGGGCCACTGGCGATTCAATCGGCGAGGTGTATTAGGGATTGTCAGAGGAAGCGAGAGACTCTGTACAAGAGGATTAGAGCTAATCAAGAGAGCAGTACGGAACTTTTTGATATTTAGTCTTAGCGAGTTGGTCTGTAAAGGGAATGTTGAGGTCGTTATGAAGAGTGAGGTTAGTCACTGTAGAAAGGAGCGTCAACTATCTGTCGGCAGTAGTTTTGACTGAAATGTCCTGTACTATCCGTATGTTTATAGGTTTTGGCTGAACCCCAGACAGCTCTAGTCCGTAGGTCCACATAGGTTTGAGAATAGTATTGTATATTGAGCGTTTGAGTTCTATATCTGCAATTTGGAGCGTCCTCCAAGAAGTCTGTAAAGCAAATTTGCACGTTTTGCGTTATTACTTGTCTTTTAAGTCTAGTGTGTGGGTTCTAAGTGAGTCGTTTGTCTATGTAGGGCCCAAGGTAGCTAGCTCCAGATCTGTACATGGAAGAGGATTGCTGTTGAAATTAATAAATAAATAAAAATAAAAATGGGCACCAACCGGATGAGGTTTTAGTTTCCAGTTTTGCCATTTTCAAAAATAAAATTGTTAACCTTAAAAACTCCGTGTACTTCCGTTGAAAATACGATATGGATAATTCACCTCGATCAGGATACATCCACTAACTAGTACTAAGAGAAATTACACAAAACAGTATAACAGTAGAACAAATACATAAATCAAATGTATTACATGTAATAAACATGAATAAATAAAGTAATGGAACGTGAATGAAACGTCGAGAAAGAAAATTGATACAAGTAGAGCTAAAGTTGGATATATTAAAAAACAATAAAAGCAAAGAAAAACGATCTCAAAAGATTGATATGAAATGACATTGGAGCCGGCGTCTGAGACCCCCAACTGGATGTAAGATAAAAGCCAATTTGGAGGCAGCATTTCGCTGCCATACATCAGGACGAAGCGTAACGCCGCTTTACGCTACGCCACACTGCTCTACCCCGGTCCGGCAACTACCTCCGTGGGAAATGTAGCCTGTACACTATTCTCTTTTATACGGCTCCCTCAACATTTCGCTGGATGTTCCTCCCCCATGGGAAATACAAGCTCCTAGTAGCTACCCAGGAACTGTGTGGTATGGCAATACCCACCCATAGCCATCCAGTAAACGAGCCGAGAACACCATTCCCTACAGAGGATGTTCTCTGTATACTACCCTACTCCTCCTCCCACCAAGCTCTCCCTCCAGGCAATTCGCTTAGTTACGCTCCTTTCACAACTTCCCACCTCCATCGGTCTTCTAGCAACTTCCCCACATACTCACACCACTCTGTACCAATTCTGTTCTACGAACGTTTGCAGTTAGTGAAAAAGCGAGTAGATTGTCATTCTCTGATAACCGACTACGCAAGCGTACAACCAAGCTAAGCGCTAACTTATTCTTATATTGTCAATTTTAGGCAAACCCTCTTTTTGTTAAAGAAATACGATATCAAATCTTATCAGTTCTGTCTTTCATTTGTAATAGAAACAACCTTCTTCGTCCTTTTTGTCCTAGAATCCCACATTTTAAAAAATCAAATATCAGGGAAATTCTTGCCCTAATTCTTTTCTGGTGCTGTAAAATAGAACCACTACTCAATTATAGTCCGAGCACTGTTAAGATTAATTATTAATTCAATTACTCATATAGTTTCGAATATGCCAAGATCCCTGAAGAAGTGGCTAGTCCACTTCTTCCCCTTACAGTTTGGCTGAAAGTTTAAAATAAGAAACGGATGATTTTGCAACAAAATGAAGTTTTGAAAATGATGGAAATAAAGTTGTGCATAATACTGCACTAATCTGCCAAATTGGTATAATCTGATACATTGATGCACGTATATACACGTGATGTTTCACTTGTGAATTGTGCGGGCATCAATTAATTAAAATCACCATATTTGGATTTAATTAATCTAAAATAGATCAATTAAATTTAGTTGTGCTCAATTACTCAATCTTACTCACGTTTACAGAGGGGGGGATTTACTACATTTACTCAAATGTTCACTGTAATGAATCTCTTCGCTAACATGTCTAGCTAGCCATCACTGGATTTCCTGTTTAAACTTACCATCTCCTGAGCAAACATCTGTGTTCAACATGCGGTCGGCATTTGGCGCATGCGCGCTATGTACCTGAATTCCATCGTGTTTATGTTTGTTTGTGAATATTTAAAATGGCTCCACCGATGGAGAGAATCTCGCTGACTGTGTAAAACTCGGTTATGATTCAGTTTTCTTGAAATTCATCGTGAGTTCAATGAAGTTTAATGTGAATTATGTATGAACAGTGGAAAATCGTACGGAAATGGGTTCGAGCTTTTAAATGTGTGGAACGATGTTTTGGGGCGTACCTTCAGGTCATTACGTTGAAGATTTGTGGTGCAGCAAAAAAATTGACGAATAAAATGAAAGGGAAAACAGACGCTTATATTACATCGTTATCAAATGTTCTCTACGAAATTTTGACCGGACGTCTGAATTACCAGAAAGTTGTGTTCATGCTGAGTATCGAAATGGGAGTTATCGATTATAAAACAATCGATTATAAACAGTCGATTTAAAACAATCGATTTAAAACAATCGATTATATAAAATTATTAATGTTGTATTATAGAACATGTGCCTGGTCATTTAATAAAAGAAATTAGCAGATTTCTGTAGAAAAAAAGTTTTAATAAAAATAGTCTAAATGAACCAACTGGTGAAGAGTAACATGGAGCCTGTTGCTTGGATATGCCAGACTACCAATATTGTGACGGCAGTAATGTATAATAGTAGACAATACCTAAACTATGAATTGATTTTCCGTTTCAAATAGAATGACATTTGACATTTCGTTCAAACTCACCCCCCACGCCCCGGAGTCATCCAATTTTGATATGTCAAACTTTACCCTCTTCTCTTAGTTCAGCCCGTTATGAATTTAGGCTGAATTCACTCTCTCTCTTTCTCTCGCAGTTCGCTTCTCTCCTTTTATACTTTCTCCCACCTCTTTTTCTCTTTCTCTCTCTCCCCCTCCCACTTATGCGCAGACGCGTGTAACTTCTTGCAATTTGTATGGTACAAATACACATTTGCAAATAAACGATCCACTCTGTTAGATCTCTGCATATTTTTATTTAATTCATGTTGAGGAAATAGAACAAGTCAAATTTTTAACTGCATCTTTTTGGCTGTTATATTTTGATAAGTGCGCTAAAAATAAGACTTAACAAACTTATTCTTTAAAGCGCAACCACTCGTTTTCCTAAACCTCACTCCTCTTCCCACAAACGGATTGGGTTAAGTACCTAGAACTCTTCATGGACTTAAACGCCTAACCTCGGAATCCTTAAACGAAAAGAACTAAACAGATGATTTTAAACTTCTCTTTAGACTTGTCGACAAGCGATCTAAACTCTCACTACAGAATAAACGACTTATCTACACCGTGATACTCACAAACCTGTCTGGACTTACGGGAATGGTACTTTGAGGCTCAGCCAAAGCTTCCAATATCTACAAGAATCCAATCCTTCCAGACTTCCAGATTGAAGACAAAAAACACTACAGTCGAATCGCTAATATTCCTTACTTCTAACTCTACCTTTTTTCCCTATGTTTCAGAAACTGCAAGATCTCCTTACATTAAATTCCATACTTCAAACACCTCACATCCCAATCCTCTAGTAGCTCAACTTACTACTCTACCAGGAAATCCTCCCAGGCGGTTTGAAGCACAGGTGAGGCCACGCGATCTTCTAAATGAAGTAAGTGCCAGTGCAAAATAGTGAACGGTTCTTTTTTGGGAGTTTCACCAATGGATAATTTGATAGGAGAAAAATATCTTTAGAAACAGCTGACATTAAAACAATTCAGGGCTGAAAGAATTATATCCGGCAGAATTTTGCTATGCCAAGAGAATTTTTCGTTGAATTTGGTACGGTACAATTGAATCCTAGAGTTTAGCCCATCAAGAAACTAAGATATTCTGTAGTAAATAAATATATATATATTTTTTTTGCGTCTATTTATGCTACAATCACTATAAGTAACAGTGATAACCGAGTATCAAATGATAAGTAACGAGTGGAGAAGTTACCGCAGTGGTAACACTCCCAAATATTAGATGGTTAGTCACACTCTCTTCACTGGAGAGGAGAGATCACGAGGCTACTGTCTTTTAAAACGTCTTATCCGGGTTGTCAGGAAGAGTTCTTGAAGAAAGATTTTGGAGCTAGAGGATTTATATGAGATTGCAGGCTGAAGTGGAGTTTTCTGTATGGTGTTTTCAGCAACTTCGGCGATAAAAGGAATGTTAAGGTCACAGTGTGTATTGTCCAGGTTGGGAGACATAAAATGGAGCTTGTACAATAGTTCGAAGTATTTTAGATTGCAGCGATTGAATCCTTTGGAGATTGGAGCGTTTGGTTGAACCCCATAGCTCTATTCCATACGCCCAGATGGGTTTTTCAAAATAGAAGATAAATCAGTCTCTTGTTGTCCAGAGAGAGTTTTGATCTTCGTCTAAGAGTCTTTTAAGTAGTCGATAGCGACTGTTTAGTTCTGTTCTTTTAAGTCTAGTGTGGGGGAATAAATACATTAAAATAAATAAATAGCGCCTGTAGATTGTAGGTGATGTGTAGTATGTGGGTTTGGCGAACCCTCAGGAGGCAAATTCGAACTCATGGACACAGATAGGACACTTAACTGGACCCCACACATTCTATGCATAAATACACTTTTAAGAATCTCAATAGACCATCACGGCTGCAAAATTATACTTTCTCTGTTTTTTTTCCTCATTACCAATACATTTCTTTTGATTTAATGCGGCGCTAAAATAGAACCATGATTGAAACAAAGAGAAAATTGCAATGATGCATACTATGTTATACGAAAGTGAACATGTGTAATAATTGATTTCAAGGATGCAAACAAAAATAAGAGTGATTGCACAAACGCTGCATCATACTGATGCAGCACAGAAAAGAAAAAAAGACACACTATGTGCACGCCAGAATTATATACACACATACATTACATATATACACACATACATAGAGAAAAAACCGGATTCTTGCATCATAGAACACCTGTTCACTGTAAATAACATACCTATACATCTGCAACACACTAACACACTGGTCTCGTTCCAGTGACGGGTCGGGGGTTGGAGAGGGAGTAGATTACTTCAATCTGTGAGAATGCTCGAGCCGTACTGTTGGTGATGACGTCATATATATGTATGGCACTTCTATCACCTTTGCAATATTTACGTACCCCGATCGCGCGTTGGCACACTGTCATTAACATAAATATATGTATACATTTATAAATAAATACGTTACCTATGTATTAATATATATTTAATAGGTCACGTGACTTTTATTTCTTAAAAGGTGAGTGAGCCAAATAATTAATTACAAGCACATAGTTGATACTTCATTCTAAGTTACAAATCTTATCCCAGCATTCCATTCGTGTAACTATACAAGACAAAATATCACCAGTTCCAAACTGATCTCTCTCTCTCTCTAATTGCTCTAATCCATTTGTACAGTCTCTAGTCTCTAGTATCATTTCTGACAATCCATCCACGCCCGCAGAATCTTCAATAGCACTCAGACTCTCTTGAGGTCTGAAGAACACAGTCACAGACATTGCTGGATTCTTTCTATCCTGTTACTCTTCTTCTTTTTTTTTCCTGTATTTAAGGCGCGACCAACAACTGAGGTTATTGGCGCTCGCTTAGCTTTTACCAGCGCAATGTCGGCCTCCGGACAGCTACACTATACATCACCGGTGAGCACACTTACACTAAACGTTCTTACTCTCTACGCCTTCAGACATTACAGTCCAGTCCAAAAAATACGTACTACGAAAACTACTCAACGCTCCGTTCTATGTAACTAACCTCACCATCAATAATGATCTCCAAATCTCTTTTCTTAAAGATCTTGCTAATACTCGTTTCTTAAAATTTCATTCCACTCTACAGCAGCTCATCTTAACCCTCTAATCGAACAAACTATCTTTTTCTGCAATACCAAGTGATCCAGATTGAAGAGAAGATGGCCTCGCGATCTACTGTCATCATAAGAGCAGACTAACATATGTCCACGTTAATGGAGTGACACTACTGGGTACCTTCTCCACATCCTGATGAGCTCTGTTGTATCATGTACCACAATTTGCTTGTTGCAACAATCGTTGCAGTTGCAAATTCCAAAAAAAGATTAAAAAAATAAACAAAAAATATTTTTTTTGTGCGATAAATGAACTTATAGTAATAAGTGTACACGATAACAATGATTTAGGAAATGAACTAGCTGAGTGGTTAGCTAATTCTGGACTCTAATACGGAGATCCCGGTTTCGAATCCAGCTCCTAGGAGCTTCCTACGAGGGTTGTTTGAAAAGTCCGTGCAAAAATAAAAACTACTTAATTTTTTGGGGTAAACTTTTTTTATTTTTCAACATAGTCTCCTTTTAGGCTTATACACTTCGTCCAACGCTGCTCTAGTTTGTTGATCCCTTCCGAATAATAGGATTTGTCCAAGTCTGAAAAATAGCCATTCGTTTCTGCAATCACCTCCTCGTTTGAATAAAATCTTTTTCCCGCCAGCCATTTCTTCATATTGGGGAACATCTGGAGAATGTAAAACGAGTTGGAACGCTATTTCCATTAATTTTGCGACCACAACTGCTGAGGTGTGAGCTGGTGCGTTGTCGTGATGGAAAAGGACTTTTTTGTGGGCCAATCGTGGGCGTTTTTCTTGCAGCACGGTTTTTCAAACGGTCCAATAACGATGAATAATATGCACCTGTAATAGTTTTACCCTTTTCCAGATAGTCGATGAGGATTATTCCTTGCGAATCGCAAAAGACAGTCGCCATAATCTTTCCGGCCGAAGGAACGGTCTTCGCCTTTTTTTGGCGCAGATTCCCCCCTTGGTAACCCATTGTTTAGATTGTTCTTTGGTCTCAGGAGTGTAGTGATGTATCCATGTTTCATCCACAGTGACGAAACGACGCTTAAAGTCCTGCGGATTCTTCTGGAACAGCTGCAAACCGTCCTTGCAACACTTCACACGATTTCGTTTTTGGTCAAGCGTGAGCAATCGCGGCACCCATCTTGCGGATAGCTTTGTCATGTCCAAATTTTAATGCAAAATATTATGTACCCGTTCATTCGAGATGCCCACAGCACTAGCAATCTCACGCACCTTCACTCTTCTGTCATCCATCACCATATCAATGATTTCTGGAGTAGTAACCTCAACAGGGCGTCCAGAACGTTCAGCGTCACTTGTGCTCATATGGCCACTCCGAAAATTTTGAAACCACTTATAAACTGTTCTAATCGAAGGTGCAGAGTCACCATAATGTTTATCAAGCTTCTCTTTAGTCTCCTGAGGCGTTTTGCCTTTCAGAAAGTAGTGTTTAATCAACACACGAAATTCTTTTTCGTCCATTTATTTGAAAATCACTCGACTTCCTTGATTCAAACGAATGCCAAACACAAAGAAATAGACCGATCTGGCTGAAACTTGGTGTGTGTTCTTCCAAGAGATGCTACTAACTAAACATAACCTCGATACGCGCCAGTGGTCCTATCTCTTTGACTTTGCACGGACTTTTCAAATGACCCTCGTATTTTCTTTTCCAAGGAGCTTCTTACAGCTCACTGATGCGGGTGATGAACAGTTTTGTCTGTAACGAGAGAACACTGTGCGGAGGCCAGGATATGCACTGGAAAAAGCTACGGGTGCCAATAACCTTCAGAATACAAAAATAAATAAAATAAACAAAAATAACAAAAGATTAAAACTTTGTGAACTTTGTGTTTCACAAAGTTTAGAAATTATGGGCACATTAACAATTGCAAAAAAAAAAAATAATAATGATAATAAAACATTAACTAAACACTCAGTGATGGCGAGATTAGTTAGAGTGTGAGGAAGGGGGTGGGAGCAAGAAGAAATAACTAAATAACTACAAACTAACAAAGGACAGCGGTGTTATATTTGGCATAACACCAACTTGATTAAATAACCTGACAACAATCTATTTAGTAACTGATTATATTAAATACAGTTCTCCGCCCCCACGCCGTCCCCCTTCAGGCCAAAATATTACATTTGAGAAGAGTCTAGCGGTGTTGCTAATGTGTGCTGTGGTGGCCGACAGGAGAGAGAATGGCCAGAAATTATAATATTTGGCATTCAACCAACTTGGCTGCTCCCAAAAAAATATAGGAGAGGATAGTTTTGGTGTTTGGTTGGCGAAGACCCTCCAACCTCCAAGACTGTAAAGTTAATCTCCTCCAGACTGTAAATTGTCGGAGGTTGGGCCTACGTATACTCCCAAGGCGGAGTAAAAGACTTGGGGGTGTAAATGAAGTGTAGGAGAAGTGGTACTAGAAGACTTTGGTGTTAGTATAACAAGTTATTCTAATAATATACGGTTTCTCTTCTATTAATAAATTTCCTAATACTTTGGTCTTTTTTACTATCTCTTAATTCTCTTTATGAAAAGAAAAACTACTGCGATGGTGCAGATTTTTCACAGGAAATGATATTTCTCAGTTTGAAAAAGGGATTTTTATATATTTAGTTTTCATAATTTTACCTTGCTCCACGTGGAGCCTGACTTGTAGTTGCAACAACATCAACTCCAGAACAACACAGAACAAAAACATTTAAATCGTAAAAATTTCGAAAATAAATTTTTTTCTTATATTGTATTTCCGGTTTCTTACGTCTAATGTAATGCAGAATCAAAAAAGTTAACGAAATATTTTCTAGAAGTAAAAGAAAGTAAAATCTAGATCATTGAATGAAAGTGAACGAGCACCATGTTTGTTTCTGGATAACTGTGCTTTTATTGGTGGGGGAGTGGCTTATGGTGTCCTGTCTTTTGAAACTAAAGACAGTGTTTACATGCACATAGAAACTACGACAATTTTTACTGCGAACAAATTTCCCAGAAAATCTTGAAAAAACTGGACAAACTGCGAGCAAGAATGGGATAGATTCCTTCTAAGTTATAAGAATTAAATATTACTCAAATGTTTGGAGTCATGAAATTTTTTTATAATTTTAGGAAACCTTGAAAAATGGTCGGGAAAAGTGTACACTCCTGACTTGTTTTTTATTTTTTTAATAACACTGTAGATGCGAGTAAATCGTCTATCCCAAGTGATCACTAATTAAGTACATATAACTTTAAGTATAAACTGTATACTTTAACGCTCATAGATCATGCTTGAAGCCAGCTTTACTAATGGAACTTCCGTTCGGTGAGAATCTCTAGAAGGAGATAACTTGAGAGTGATGCTTAGAGGAGGAGTGGGGATAGTTAGAGGAAGAGAGAGACAGAAGGACTAATAAAAAAAAAGTTAAACCTAAAACTTATTTTATTACCAGATGTCAAAATTATAGCCTATATATTATTTCATTTTCGGCTATTAGCCTTGGAGGAAGGTTATTATGTTCGCGTTCATTTTCTCAGAGCCGAATGGTGCTTGCTAGAAACCCGTTTTAAGAGATCTTAAAGCCCTCCCCACCAAAAAAAGTAATAACCTATGATGGGGAAAGAGGAGTAGAAGAATCCATTATTTAATGACGTTTCAAATTTCCAGTTTCTTTAAGACTTCCGGTTGTATAGGATATTCACGGATTTTGTTTGTTTGTAATTTGATTCAAAATTCTTTAGAAGCTAGAAGTGTTCGAGAAGAAAATAGAGGAATGTAGAAGATTTCAAGATTTTCAAGGTTTTTATAATTGTAGTTGAGCTTGCCTTGTACGCTGATGACGTGGCCTTTTACACGTCATCTTGCAGAATGGACACCATCACCAATAGACTTAACTCTTGCCATAGATAGACCAACAAAATTCTGCACAAAGTGGAAAATTAAAATAAACCACGATAAGACTAACGCTATACTCTTTACCAAATGCAGACCATCCTTTAATCGACAAATTAGACTCAATAATCCTCTGTTCCCGTGGTCTAACCACGTTAAGTATTTAGGCCTAACTTTGGACAACAAACTAACTTTCACTACTCCACGTACAGGACAAAGTAAACTTAGGCAAACTGGACTACACGACTACTTTTACTCCTTTACTCTATGCCTGGAGCCTGGACTTGTAGTAGCAGCATCAAGAAACTCCAGGACAATGCAAAACAAATTTCTGAGAATTTTGTAACAGACTCTCCACGACGCACTAGTCATTGACTCAATTCACCAAGACTACATCCCCCGTACACTCCTATATCCAAAATCGTCTACTCAAAACTCCTTTCTACCCTAGACTGTCATCCTAATCCACTCTGACGCCTCATAGCCTCCTACAGATCCTTCTATCCCCCTACAGGCACAAAAGGCCTAGCCATTGAGACTCACTCCACGAGACTACATCCATTATCCTCCGTACACTCCTATATCCAAAATTGTCTGCTTAAAACTCCTTTCCATCCTACACA